>NC_090940.1:7586130-8195745 GCF_040938575.1 Ambystoma mexicanum
CAGCAGAACTCCTCACATCCTCACCCTTCCAGCTGAACTCCTCGCATCCTTACCCTCCAAGCAGAACTCCTAGCATCCTCACCCTTCCAGCAGAACTCCTAGCATCCTCACCCTTCCAGCAGAACTCCTCGCATCCTCACCCTTCCAGCAGAACTCCTCGCATCCTCACCCTTCCAGCAGAACTCCGAGCATCATCACCCTTCCAGCAGAACTCCGAGCACCATCACCCTTCCAGCAGAACTCCTCGCATCCTCACCCTTCCAGCAGAACTCCGAGCATCATCACCCTTCCAGCAGAACTCCTAGCATCCTCGCCCTTCCAGTAGAACTCCTCAAATCCTCACCCTTCCAGCAGAACTCCTAGCATCCTCACCCTTCTAGCAGAACTCCTCCCATCCTCACCCTTCCAGCAGAACTCCTCGCATCCTCACCCTTCCAGCAGAACTCCTCGCATCCTCACCCTTCCAGCAGAATTCCTAGCATCCTCACCCTTCCAGCAGAATTCCTAGCATCCTCACCCTTCCAGCAGAACTCCTCGCATCCTCACCCTTCTAGCAGAACTGCTCCCATCCTCACCCTTCCAGCAGAACTCCTCGCATCCTCACCCTTCCAGCAGAACTCCTCGCATCCTAACCCTTCCAGCAGAATTCCTAGCATCCTCACCCTTCCAGCAGAACTCCTAGTATTCTCACCCTTCCAGCAGAACTCCTCACATCCTCACCCATCCAGCAGAACTCCTAGCATCCTCACCCTTCCAGCAGAACTCTGAGCATCCTAACTCTTCCATCAGATCTCTGAGCATCCTCACCCTTCCAACAGAACTCTTTGCATCTTCACCCCTCCAGTAGAACTCCTCAAATCCTAACCCTTCCAGTAGAACTTGTAGCATCCTCACCCTTCCAGCAGAACTCCTCGCATCCTCTCTCTTCCAGCAGAACTCCTAGCATCCTCACCTTTCCAGCAGAACTCTTAGCCTCCTCATTTTTACAGCAGAACTCCTAGCATCCTCACCCTTCCAGCAGAACTCCTAACATCCTCTCCCTTACAGCAGATCTCCTAGTATCCTCACCCTTCCAGCAGAACTCCTAGCATCCTCACTTTTACAGCAGAACTCCTAGCATCCTCACCCTTTCAGCAGAAATCCTAGTATCCTCACCCTTCCAGCAGAACTCCTCACATCCTCACCCTTCCAGCAGATCTCCTAGCATCCTCTTCCTTCCAGCAGAACTCCTCGCATCCTCACCCTTCCAGCAGAACTCCTCAAATCCTCACCCTTCCAGTAGAACCGGTAGCATCCTCACCCTTCCAGCAGAACTCCTCACATCCTCACCCTTCCAGCAGAGCTCTTAGCATCCTCCCCCTTCCAGCAGAACTCCTCAAATCCTCACCCTTCCAGTAGAACTCGTAGCATCCTCACCCTTCCAGCAGAACTCCTCACATCCTCACCCTTCCAGCAGAACTCCTCGCCTCCTCTCTCTTCCAGCAGAACTCCTAGCATCCTCACCCTTCCAGCAGAACTCCTAGCCTCCTCATTTTTACAGCAGAACTCCTAGCATCCTCACCCTTCCAGCAGAACTCCTCGCATCCTCACCCTTCCAGCAGAACTCCTCGCATCCTCACCCTTCCAGCAGAACTCCTCGCATCCTCTCTCTTCCAGCAGAACTCCTAGCATCCTCACCCTTCCAGCAGAACTCCTAGCCTCCTCATTTTTACAGCAGAACTCCTAGCATCCTCACCTTTCCAGCAGAACTCCTCGCATCCTCACCCTTCCAGCAGAACTCCTCGCATCCTGACCCTTCCAGCAGAACTCCTAGCATCCTCAACCTTCCAGCAGAACTCCTCAAATCCTCACCATTCCAGCAGAACTCCTCAAATCCTCACCCTTCCAGTAGAACTCGTAGCATCCTCACCCTTCCAGCAGAACTCCTCACATCCTCACCCTTCCAGCAGAACTCCTAGCATCCTCACCCTTCCAGCAGAACTCCTCAAATCCTCACTCTTCCAGCAGAACTCCTCAAATCCTCACCCTCCCAGCAGAACTCCTTACTTTCCTAAACTCCTAGCATCATCACCTTTCAGCAGATCTCCTAGCATCCTCATCCTTCCAGCAGAGCTCCTCGCATCCTCACCCTTCCAGCAGAACTCCTCAAATCCTCACCCTTCCAGTAGAACTCGTAGCATCCTCACCCTTCCAGCAGAACTCCTTGCATCCTCTCTCTTCCAGCAGAACTCCTCGCATCCTCTCTCTTCCAGCAGAACTCCTAGCCTACTCATTTTTACAGCAGAACTTCTAGCATCCTCACCCTTCCAGCAGAACTCCTCGCATCCTCACCCTTCCAGCAGAACTCCTCACATCCTCACCCTTCCAGGAGAACTGTTAGCATCCTCACCCTTCCAGCAGAACTACTCGCATCCTCACCTTTCCAGCAGAACTCATAGCATCCTCACCCTTCCAGCAGAACTCCTAGCATCCTCACCTTTCCAGCAGAACTCCTCACATCCTCACCCTTCCAGCAGAACTCCTAGCATCCTCACCTTTCCAGCAGAACTCCTCACATCCTCACTCTTCCAGCAGAACTCCTCACATCCTCACCCTTCCAGCAGAACTCCTAGCATCCTCACCCTTCCAGCAGAACTCCTAGCATCCTCACCCTTCCAGCAGAACTCCTAGCATCCTCAAACTTCCAGCAGAACTGCTAGCATCCTCAACCTTCCAGCAGAACTCCGAGCATCGTCACCCTTCCAGCAGAACTCCTCGCATCCTCACCCTTCCAGCAGAACTCCTAGCATCCTCACCCTTCCAGCAGAACTCCTCGCATCCTCATCCTTCCAGCAGAACTCCTCGCATCCTCACCCTTCCAGCAGAACTCCTCGCATCCTCACCCTTCCAGCAGAACTCCTCACATCCTCACCCTTCCAGCAGAACTCCTCACATCCTCACCCTTCCAGCAGACCTCCGAGCATCCTCGCCCTTCCAGCAGAACTCCGAGCATCCTCACCCTTCCAGCAGAACTCCTAGCATCCTCACCCTTCCAGCAGAACTCCGAGCATCGTCACCCTTCCAGCAGAACTCCTCGCATCCTCACCCTTCCAGCAGAACTCCTAGCATCCTCACCCTTCCAGCAGAACTCCTAGCATCCTCACCCTTCCAGCAGAACTCCTAGCATCCTCACCCTTCCAGCAGAACTCCGAGCATCGTCACCCTTCTAGCAGAACTCCGAGCATCGTCACCCTTCCAGCAGAACTCCTCGCATCCTCACCCTTCCAGCAGAACTCCGAGCATCCTCACCCTTCCAGCAGAACTCCTAGCATCCTCACCCTTCCAGCAGAACTCCTAGCATCCTCACCCTTCCAGCAGAACTCCTAGCATCCTCAAACTTCCAGCAGAACTGCTAGCATCCTCAACCTTCCAGCAGAACTCCGAGCATCATCACCCTTCCAGCAGAACTCCTCGCATCCTCACCCTTCCAGCAGAACTCCTAGCATCCTCACCCTTCCAGCAGAACTCCTAGCATCCTCACCCTTCCAGCAGAACTCCTCGCATCCTCACCCTTCCAGCAGAACTCCTCGCATCCTCACCCTTCCAGCAGAACTCCTCGCATCCTCGCCCTTCCAGCAGAACTCCGAGCATCCTCACCCTTCCAGCAGAACTCCTCACATCCTCACCCTTCCAGCAGAACTCCGAGCATCCTCACCCTTCCAGCAGAACTCCGAGCATCCTCACCCTTCCAGCAGAACTCCTCACATCCTCACCCTTCCAGCTGAACTCCTCGCATCCTTACCCTCCAAGCAGAACTCCTAGCATCCTCACCCTTCCAGCAGAACTCCTAGCATCCTCACCCTTCCAGCAGAACTCCTCGCATCCTCACCCTTCCAGCAGAACTCCTCGCATCCTCACCCTTCCAGCAGAACTCCGAGCATCATCACCCTTCCAGCAGAACTCCGAGCATCATCACCCTTCCAGCAGAACTCCTCGCATCCTCACCCTTCCAGCAGAACTCCGAGCATCATCACCCTTCCAGCAGAACTCCGAGCATCATCACCCTTCCAGCAGAACTCCTCGCATCCTCACCCTTCCAGCAGAACTCCGAGCATCATCACCCTTCCAGCAGAACTCCTAGCATCCTCACCCTTCCAGCAGAACTCCGAGCATCATCACCCTTCCAGCAGAACTCCTAGCATCCTCGCCCTTCCAGTAGAACTCCTCAAATCCTCACCCTTCCAGCAGAACTCCTAGCATCCTCACCCTTCTAGCAGAACTCCTCCCATCCTCACCCTTCCAGCAGAACTCCTAGCATCCTCAAACTTCCAGCAGAACTGCTAGCATCCTCAACCTTCCAGCAGAACTCCGAGCATCGTCATCCTTCCAGCAGAACTCCTAGCATCCTCACTCTTCCAGCAGAACTCCTAGCATCCTCACCCTTCCAGCAGAACTCCTCGCATCCTCACCCTTCCAGCAGAACTCCTCGCATCCTCACCCTTCCAGCAGAACTCCTCGCATCCTCACCTTTCCAGCAGAACTCCTCACATCCTCACCCTTCCAGCAGAACTCCTCACATCCTCACCCTTCCAGCAGAACTCCGAGCATCCTCACCCTTCCAGCAGAACTCCGAGCATCCTCACCCTTCCAGCAGAACTCCTCACATCCTCACCCTTCCAGCTGAACTCCTCGCATCCTTACCCTCCAAGCAGAACTCCTAGCATCCTCACCCTTCCAGCAGAACTCCTAGCATCCTCACCCTTCCAGCAGAACTCCTCGCATCCTCACCCTTCCAGCAGAACTCCTCGCATCCTCACCCTTCCAGCAGAACTCCGAGCATCATCACCCTTCCAGCAGAACTCCGAGCATCATCACCCTTCCAGCAGAACTCCTCGCATCCTCACCCTTCCAGCAGAACTCCGAGCATCATCACCCTTCCAGCAGAACTCCTAGCATCCTCGCCCTTCCAGTAGAACTCCTCAAATCCTCACCCTTCCAGCAGAACTCCTAGCATCCTCACCCTTCTAGCAGAACTCCTCCCATCCTCACCCTTCCAGCAGAACTCTTCGCATCCTCACCCTTCCAGCAGAACTCCTCGCATCCTCACCCTTCCAGCAGAATTCCTAGCATCCTCACCCTTCCAGCAGAACTCCTCGCATCCTCACCCTTCTAGCAGAACTGCTCCCATCCTCACCCTTCCAGCAGAACTCCTCGCATCCTCACCCTTCCAGCAGAACTCCTCGCATCCTCACCCTTCCAGCAGAATTCCTAGCATCCTCACCCTTCCAGCAGAATTCCTAGCATCCTCACCCTTCCAGCAGAATTCCTAGCATCCTCACCCTTCCAGCAGAACTCCTAGCATCCTCACCCTTCCAGCAGAACTCCTAGCATCCTCGCCCTTCCAGCAGAACTCCTAGCATCCTCGCCCTTCCAGCAGAACTCCTAGCATCCTCACCCTTCCCGCAGAACTCCTAGCATCCTCACTCTTCTACGAGGCAGATATTGAGCCCCATGATTACTCCTTCGGTGTTGCTAATGTGTGAGATTCTAATCTTAGCACTTAAGTGCTGTAATTGATCCTAGTAACTTGTCTTTTTAGATGTGAGGGCATTTTATTAAGTCTTAATCCAGTTCAGTTTCTCACTGAATTCTCAGCGTATTTAGTGAGAAACTGAACTGGATTAAGGCTTTATAAAATGGCCTCACATCTAAAAAGAGAAGTTACTAGGATCACGTAGAGCCATTAAGTGCTAAGATTAGAATTTCGCACACAAGCAACGCAGGAGTAATCATGCTTGTGTGGTAATCGCGAATACAGAATGGTTTTCTCTGTTCGCTCTCCTTTGCCGCTCCTCTCTTATGAATATGGCATGCATCGGTGATGTGTGTTTTATCTGCAAATCATACATATCTGTTTACTTTTCATATTTACTGATTCTTGATTATTTTGTAACTGACAAATGTCTCAACACCAATTTTAAATCTATACTGTGATATCCTTGAGGAGGACTAGGTGGGCCGAAACACGTGTTGGCCGTGGACTATATAACACAACTAACACACTTTTGAACACTGAATAACAAGGAGCCTTGCGAATGATTGATTTTTTTGACTATAAAAGTCTTTACTTGAAGCATCGATGGGACTCATCCTGATTATTGAACTACCAAACCCAGAGACGGCAAATGAGCTGCGCGTGATCCGCAGGAACTACCGCACCTTATCTCTCACAGGTGGTCTAATCTATTAATCACAATTACCCAGACCGATGCAGCAGCCAACTTCATACTTTATGCAACTACCAATGTTGCCTCAACAGTACACTGATTAACGTCCAATCAGTTCTTCTCTGGAGCTGACGACGGAAAACGTCCTCAAAAATGGAGGAGGCAGCAGGGTAACCCCTGCGGGGTCATGCCGCCGGGAGCGGGGACCCTCACCCGGAAGGGCAAAGGACAAAGGGGCGGAACGGCGCCAAAAGCCGAATGGCCCAAAAGCCCGCGAAGGGGAAACAAAAGGAAAGGGGCGGGGCTTGCAGGATATAAGCAGGCGGGACCAGGGTCCAGGCATCTCGCTCTTGCACTGGGACCCGGTCGCCGCCACCTGACAAGTGCAAGGAATTTCGTTGCAGGAAGAAAAGGCGAAGGATTGGCAGCTGGATCGCCCGCCCAGCAGAAGGAAGGAGGATCAGCGGCAGAGGAACCAGCAGGCGGGATCGCACAGCTGGTGGAGGACAGCCGGCGGGCGTGGAGGAGCAGCCCAGCTGATCGGGAGCCGCGGCGGGAGAAGGCGCGCCCAGCCCGGGACCAGGAACGAAGCAACGAAGGCGGAGCGGAGCTGCGGGGACCGCAAGGAACCAGCAGGCGGGATCGCACAGCCGGTGGAGGACAGCCGGCGGGCGTGGAGGAGCAGCCCAGCTGATCGGGAGCCGCGGCTGGAGAAGGTGCGCTCAGCCCGGGACCGGGAGCGAAGCAACGAAGGCGGAGCGGAGCTGCGGGGACTGCAAGGAACCAGCAGGCGGGATCGCACAGCCGGTGGAGGACAGCCGGCGGGCGTGGAGGAGCAGCCCAGCTGATCGGGAGCCGCGGCTGGAGAAGGCGCGCCCAGCACGAGAACAGGAACGAAGCGACGAAGGCGGAGCGGAGCTGCGGGTGAGCCCGCCCAGCAGCAGCCGGAGGACAGGCGGGAGGGCAAGGGGCCAAGGGACAAGGAAAGGCGGCTAGGACACACGGGGCTGCAACCCGGTCGAAGACCCAGCCGGAACAGGACAGGGGGAACACCAGTCGCCCAGCGCCAGCCCAACCCCCCCCCCTTTTTCTCACACGCAGACACCCACGCCCTCCCAATCATACGGCAGGCCGCAAGGAGGCAGCCGCGGGGGAGGAGCAGAGGCACCAGAACAGCCTGAGAGCCCGAGGATCACAAGGAACATGGGCAACAGCAACGAGCGGCCCAGGAGGAGCAGGAAGCAGGTGGCTGACCTATTGAGAGGCCGCCAAACAATGGATCTGGCGTCATTTATGGAAATGGCCAGGATGGCAGCAGCAACCCATGGCCCAGACTGGATGTCCAGGATGGTGGCCCAACCTAGCCAAGAAGGGCGCAGCCAGAGGGTGGAAAACTCCCCTCTGATGTTTCAGGACAGTGGCAGCGAGGCCACCGTGGTCGAGGCCGAGATCCACAGCCTGGGGGAGGAAGAAGAAGAAGAGGAGACCCAGGGGAGCAAAAGGAAAAGGACAATGACGGCCAGGGCTAAAGCGAGCAAGGAGCAGGCCAGCAGCACCAAGAGACCACGGCAGAAGGGGAGGGCGCAGGAGGATGCGGCCTTAACGGCTCCTACACCTGCTGAGGCTCCAGGGAATCGAGGGAGCCCACCCAACACTCCTGCGACCAGAACGGTGGATGTCGCGGGTGGAGGAACAACATCCCTGGAGGCGGTAAAAGGTATGGTGATGGAATGCATGCAAGCATGGGGAAAAATGGGGCAAATGCCGAATGTTGTGTCCAGTACGGGTGTTGTGGTAGGGGGAGTGTCTCAAGGAGGTATAGCCACGCATCCGGGGGCGTCACAAGGGCTGGGAGGGCCTTGGTGCAGCGGTAGCACTCAAGGCTGGGCACAGGCGGGTGGACTAAGTCAATTGCCTCAGAAGAAGGGGATACCGCCCGGGGGTTTCTTATCTGTCGGGCTGCCTAGTGTGGGCCCACCTATGGTAGGCAGGCATCAGGTGCAGATGGCGGGGCTCCCTTGGGGTCAGGAATGGGCAAACCAAGGGCCAGGGGCGTCAGTAAGCATGGGGGGGGGCCAGCAGTTGGCTTCGGGGTTACCTGCAGGGGCTCAGGGGATGCAGAATGAGGCAGGGCCTGGAGCGGTCTTGACAGGGGGGCTGAGCGCGGCTCAGCCGTCAACAGCAGGCCCGATCAGCGGGGAAACAGGGGGATTGTGGGGCCAGACAACCCAGTATGGGAGGCCAATGCCAGGGTTCGCACCTATGCGGGCTACGGTGAATTCTTTGGTGTGGCACATTCCATGGGGGGTCAAGGAGAGGTTGTGGAGGAAGGAATTCATTGACATCTTTGACTTGTTGGGGATCGTTCCCACGGGGGGAGGCCTAAAGGAACTGTCAGAAAAGGAAAAAGAGAAAAGGGACAGGGAGGCCACCAAGGTGGAGCGTTCCATTAACAACTGGCTGAAAGCTTACAGGATGTATATGTCAGTAATGTTGGAGAGGTACCCGCAGGATGCACTGGCGATGATAGCATATGAGCAATACGTGCATGATTTGTATCAGAAATATGGCGGCGAGGGATGGCTAGAGTATGACCGGGGCTTTAGATTAAAGATGCAGATATGGCCAGCAATGTCATGGGACGAGATGGATGTCGGGGGGTACATGGACAAAGTGGTCCCCTGCAGGGAACCCCAGGACGAGCCACTAGGAGAGAAGTCTCGGGGTGGGAGAGGCAGAGGCGGGTTCCCGCAACGGGGGAGAGGGTCCTTTCGCGGGCCCTCCTCCTGGGTGTACCGGGCAGCAGCCCACCAGGGGGAGCAAGAAGTCTGCTGGAGGTTTGCAGAAGGGTATTGCTCATACGGGAAGACATGCAGGTACAAGCACCAGAGGGGCGGTGGTACGGGCCCCCGCAAGGCCACTCCGGGAGAGGCTAAACCCAGGGAGGGTGGGAAACAGAAAAATAAAGGAAACGTTGAGTGATGCGCCGACAAAACAAGGCAATGCTGGGGAAACAATGAATGACAAATGTATGATTAAAGGGGCATTGCCTACACCAGTTAGCCTGCTTGCCATGACTCCCTTTCTAAATGAGTACCACAACAAGGCCGACGCAAAATTGCTATGGCAAGGGTTCAGGTGGGGCTTTAGGATCCCGGGGGCGGGTACTCAAAGGGGAAGGGAGGCGGCCAACTTGCGATCTGCTCTGGAGAAACCCGAGGTAGTAGAAAGGAAGGTCGACAAGGAGGTGGGGCTGGGGAGAGTGGCCGGCCCATTTACTAGGCCTCCTATGAGCAATCTGGTGGTATCTCCGCTAGGATTGGTGCCAAAGAAGGAAGAGGGTCAATTCCGCCTGATACACCACCTATCCTTCCCCGAGGGTCAATCAGTGAACGATGGCATCCCAGAGGAACAGTGCAGGGTGCAATACGCCTCCCTGGAGGATGCGATACTAATGGTAAAAGCGGCAGGAGAAGGGGCATTGTTGGGGAAAGCAGACATAGAATCAGCCTTCCGCCTATTACCAATCCACGAGGATAGTCACCACTTGCTGGGTTTTAAGTTAGGGGACAAGTACTACTATGACAAATGCCTCCCCATGGGGTGCGCCATTTCCTGCTCATATTTTGAGGCATTCAGCTCCTTTCTGGAGTTTACGGTAAAACGGGAGAAAAAAGGTGGGGGAATGTTGCACTACTTAGATGATTTTCTCTTCGTGGGGAGGGAGGGGACGGAAGAGTGCAGAGCCCTGATGGAGGTATTTCAAAATAGAATGGACCAGCTGGGGGTCCCCCTAGCACCAGGAAAGACCGTGGGTCCAGCAACGACATTGACATTTCTGGGGATAGAGATCGATTCAGTTAAAGGGGAATGTAGGCTCCCGCAGGACAAGGTACAAAAACTGAGGGGCTTGATTCAGGAGCTGATGGGAAAAAACAAAGCGACCTTGCGGGAGTTGCAAGCACTGGCTGGAAACCTCAATTTTGCAGGCAGAGTGATACCAGCGGGGAGGGCATTTGCCAGAAGTGTGGAGCTGAAAACTGTGGGCTTACAACATGCCGCACAGCACGTCCGATTAGGTTCAGAGGTAAAGGAGGATCTCAGGATGTGGGATAGCTTCCTGACAAGTTCCAGCGGGGTGGCAATCTGGAGGGCAGACTGGGCAAGCAGTCAAAGGCTCAAATTGTTCACGGATTCATCTGGGTCCCTGGGTTTTGGGGCTATCCTGGGTGACAGATGGTGCGGCATGGCGTGGCCGGAGGAATGGCATAAGGAAGGGGTCACGAAAGATATCACACTACTAGAGCTGTTCCCCATAGTGGTTGCATTTAAGTTGTGGGGCGGGCAGCTGCAAAATTCTAAGGTCACGCTATGGTCGGACAACTTGGCGGTGGTACAGATCATTAACACAGGGTCGTCCAGTAACCCGAGGGTGCTGAGGCTCCTCAGGGAACTCACCAGAAGTTTGTTAGAGTTAAACATTGAGGTTAGAGCACGGCACATTCCAGGGGTGAAAAACACGGCCGCTGATTTTCTGTCTCGTTTACAGTGGGACCGGTTCCGGGAGAGCTGTCCCGAAGCAAGGGAGGAGATGACCCCATTCGAGGTACAATGGTGGGGGATGATTGGGGCGATCTGACCGCATTGGTAGAAACTGCCCTGGCACCCGGTACAACCAAGAGGTACAGGGCTTGTTGGAGTCGGTTTTCACAGTTCCAGGAGGAGGTACTAGCAGGGGACCCCGGGGAGAACCCGGTGAGAGCATTCATAGGCTGGTGCTGGAAAACAGGGAAGACCCGGGCGTGGGTAAGCTATCACCTGGCGGCCATAGCACATTATGCCAAAGTGCACGGGGAGAAGGACCCCACTAAGGAGCACTACGTCATGCTGGCCATGAAAGGCTGGGCGAGGCAAAGCATAACAAAACCAGATGAAAGGCGGCCAATCGATATTGGGAAATTGCACGGATTAATTAAATGTCTAGGGGAAGTATGTAAGGAGGAATCAGAGCGTGTGCTCTTCTCGACATTAAGAGATTGGGGAGATGGTCGTCAGGATGTTTTAAACGTTATGTCAGGCCAGAGAAAGTGTAAAGATAACCATGCCGTTCCCTCCATGTCATTTACCAGCAGTGCACCAAAGGAAACTACGCACAGTATGGGTGGTGGGGCACTCATTCATCTCAAGGGCAAAGGCGAGCTGGAACCAGCAGCAAGAGATCTTGACGGCAGGAGAATTCAAGATCGAGTGGCACGGGGTGCCAGGGATGAAATGGGCCCAGCTGAAAGGGCAATTGCATAAACTGCTAAATAGGCAGCGGAAGCCGGATGTGTTGGTGATACACTTGGGAGGGAATGACCTGACCAGCCTAGGGAGGGGGGTCTTGCTGAGAGACATCACAAACTCACTACAGGAAATATCGGCACAGGTGGGGGAGACAGAGATCATCTGGTCCGAGGTGATCCCTCGGGCGCAATGGAGAGGGGCAGAGAACCATTCAGCGGTAGAGAAATCGAGGAGGAAGCTGAACGGGGCAGTTGCCAAATTCTGCAGGGGCAGAGGTTTCCATCAGATCAGGCATGGCCTGATTGAGGGGAAGAACCCCGAGTATTTCTTAGCCGATGGGGTGCACTTGTCCCCAAAGGGAATGGAGCTCTTTTTCTGGAACATTTGCACCAAATTGCTGGAGTTGTGAGAAGGAAGGAGGAAGGAGGGAGCCAACGGTGGGCGGGAACCCACCGGTTGGCGTGGCGGTGTTTGGGCAACCAAGCACAAATGATAGACTCCGGACGAGCCAGAAGGAAACGGAATGGGTCTTCGCTCTTCTGGACCAGCGCCTCTTGGGGGCCTAAACGGCGGGGGCGTCTGGTAGGAACAAATAAGGCTCAGCTTCCCCCCCAAAACAAACGGCGCTCTCCCCACCCACGGACCCCTGCACGGGCAGGATAGGAACAGGTACAATGGGTCGGGGGAGTTGGGGGCCTACTATACCAAGTATAGGGGGAAGCAAAGGAAATCCGGCAAGCAAGCGCCACACGTACAGAATGAGGTCACTATTGTGTACAAATACTTCTGTTGTCATGGAAATAAAACTGCGGCCAATTTTGCCAATTGAAATCTTGTGTCATGCCAATTCATGGGGGATAAAAACTGTGTGCATGCGCAAAGATAATTGGGAGTAAAGGCAAATGGACGGCTGCAGGGGTTATGGAGCTGACGACGGAAAACGTCCTCAAAAATGGAGGAGGCAGCAGGGTAACCCCTGCGGGGTCATGCCGCCGGGAGCGGGGACCCTCACCCGGAAGGGCAAAGGACAAAGGGGCGGAACGGCGCCAAAAGCCGAATGGCCCAAAAGCCCGCGAAGGGGAAACAAAAGGAAAGGGGCGGGGCTTGCAGGATATAAGCAGGCGGGACCAGGGTCCAGGCATCTCGCTCTTGCACTGGGACCCGGTCGCCGCCACCTGACAAGTGCAAGGAATTTCGTTTTCCTCCCACCCACCCACGAAATACAAGGAGGAGGACACCTGGGCATTGCTGTCGCAGGGCACCCAGGTCAGGGGATGACAAGTTGGCGGTGTTTGGGCAACCAAGCACAAATGATAGACTCCGGACGAGCCAGAAGGAAACGGAATGGGTCTTCGCTCTTCTGGACCAGCGCCTCTTGGGGGCCTAAACGGCGGGGGCGTCTGGTAGGAACAAATAAGGCTCAGCTTCCCCCCCAAAACAAACGGCGCTCTCCCCACCCACGGACCCCTGCACGGGCAGGATAGGAACAGGTACAATGGGTCGGGGGAATTGGGGGCCTACTATACCAAGTATAGGGGGAAGCAAAGGAAATCCGGCAAGCAAGCGCCACACGTACAGAATGAGGTCACTATTGTGTACAAATACTTCTGTTGTCATGGAAATAAAACTGCGGCCAATTTTTCCAATTGAAATCTTGTGTCATGCCAATTCATGGGGGATAAAAACTGTGTGCATGCGCAAAGATAATTGGGAGTAAAGGCAAATGGACGGCTGCAGGGGTTATGCAACCGATGCCTTCCCTTAAAGTCTCATTGCTGGCTTCCGTGACTGCCCTCCCTGGACCCCCACTCATTGTGAGGGCCCGCACGGGCGTATCCTGGTATCCAGGGGATCTCACGTGCTCTGGAACTTTGCCTAACATCTCATTGCTGCCAGGAGGATTCGGACCTAAATAGACTTTTCAGATTAATATCATATTTTCTCTGGCCCTTATCTTTTTAGTATTCATAAGTTCAGAGGTGAAAATAATCATCTGTGTGATATGTGTACGGGCAACCCAGAAGTTAACCCCTTGCTCTCTGTGCTAGAGTCACAGCCCCACATCCACACCTCACTGAAGATGCCAAGCAAGGCAGAAGCGCTTGTCCGGGGCTGTCGTTGCTACTCTTGTTCAGTGGAAATGTAAATGGATGTTTCCCCTCTGCCAGGTCCTGGGAAGCCAAAAGATCCTTCCAGACACCCCTCCCCGCCGCGTGTGCACCATTGACGCTGGTCGTTATCAGCAGAGCAGCGCTCGCATTTTTGGCAAATATATAATATTGGCCTGTCTTCCTAGAGCCAACGGGCTCCTAAAGGAAAGTAGCGGAGTGACAGAGAGTGACAGTCTTGCAGTACTGTCTGACCCTACAGAGCCTCTGCCACAGGCCCCAGGGTACATCTGTCCAGCAAAGGGATAGGGGTTTTTACAGACAACATGTTCAGGGCTCTAGAAGAACGGCGATGTAGATAGGGGTACTTTTGGGGGAACGGGAGTGGCCGGGGCACCACCCACTCAGGTGTGGCAGCACGTGTCCAGGAGCCGATGCCAGAGGGACCCATGGACTTGCCAAACAGAGCAAGGCATCAGCAACCCTGGACACGGTGTGCCCAAAAGCACACCTCTTTTTTATAAGTTTGGTTTCTATGTCATTTCTGTAAGAACTAAATGCCTACGGCCAATATTTTGTCCACAAACAAACTGCCTGTACTCATTCCGAGATAGGAGGTAGGACCCAGGAGCCTGGGGAGGCCCACACTACTCAGCCTAAGAGTTTGCCTCATACCTCCCATCCGGTGGGTGGACCTACTCTACAAAACCTGCTTCCTGCCGCGAAGCGGCCGCTTGGTGACAGTCATGCAGTCTTGCTGGGCTGCTGGACTGTTGGACTGTCAGCCACCTACGTCTCCGTGCCCTGCTGCCTTTGCTATTTGCGCCCATCGTCAGCCACAAAAAACAGCTAGAATGGCCGAGGGGCACTTGCTGCCAAACAGCGTGAGCCGGCGAAGGAAAAAGATAACACACTACCCCTGAGTGAGGATCTGGAGAAGGAGATAGATCGCCCCGCCCACCTTGCCCAAAAGCGTGAGCGGCACCCAAATAAAGAAATTACTGGAATACCGGCAGCAACATCAAAACCTGCAGGAACTACCAGTAATATGGTGCAGGAAGGTAAGCAAATAACAAACTTACCTCCACCACCCCTCGAGAACAACACCCCCCCACCACCACCAGACTGCAATAAGCGCCTCGAGCCGCACTTACGAGGAGTGGGTGGTGGCTCGGCTCCAGCCTTCTTCTTCTGCTTCAAATTATCGAATGCGTGGGCGGACCCACGCAGGCGCTTCTCCATCCAAAAGGATGATGTGCACCTACTCCCACAATCTTACACACAGCCCTCACATTCTCATAACTCCTCCCACCGCCCCGTCTGCCCCACAAAATCCAGCAGAACACTGCTCCTCTCCCGGCCTCTCACCCCGTCACCTCCCAGCAAAGCCTTCCCACTCAGTTCAGCCACTCCCAGCGCAGACAACCGAACCCTCATCAATTCTCTCTCCTCAGCATGTCTCTCACACCTAAGCAGAAAATGTCCCACAGTCTCAGGCACCCCACACACCACACAGTCCCTCGACTCATGCTTCCCCACTCGAAACAGACTGTCATTCAGCCCCACATGCCCTATCCTCAACCGGTTCAGCATCACCTCCTCCCTCCTCCTCCATTCCAGTTTCCCTGCATCCAACTTCACAGACACTTTCTCATGAACATCAAACATCCACCTGCCCTTCACCCCACTCTCCCTGCTCTCCTGCCACTCATCCATAACCCGCTTCACCACCACCGCCTTCACCTCATCCACACTCAAAGGTATCCTCACATCAACCGCTCCTCTCCTCATACCCGCACCCGCCACCAAATCTACCAACTCATTACCCAAAATGCCACTGTGACTGGGGACCCACGCCAACTCCAGATCCATCCCCCCATGCACACACCGATCAATCTTCCTCCTGATGTCCAAAATCACATCCTTCCTATCACCATCCCCTGCCACAATCGCCTGCAACCCACTCAATGAATCCGAAAACACCACCACCTTCTCAAACCCCAACTCGCACACCCTAACAATCGCCAATGCAATCGCCACCAACTCAGCCGTACAAATAGACACATCATTCGTCTGTCGCCCCACTTTATACTCCCCAGTGCTTTCTAGATAATACGCCATTCCCACTCTCCCAGACACAGGATCCTTTGAGCCATCCGTGAACACCTTACATCCTTCCTTTCCTGCCACATACGCCTGACCCAAAGCCTTGATCACACCCCGCAATCCCTGCTTCTTCGAGACCACACTTGCCAACTCCAAACACACCTCTGGAAACCCCATCATCCACATCAGCCATCTCACCAAATCCGTACCCGTCACAGCCAACAAATCGCCCACACCCCACTGCACCCCCTTCTCCCACATGTGAAACCCCAAAGTGCCCCCCTTCCTCCTCCATCGGTCCCTATATTAGTCAAACCTCCAATTATACAGCAAACATTCACGCACCAGGTGAGCCACACTCTTCGCACTGCACTTCACCCACCACCTCATATTCAACGCATCCCTCCTCAACCCCAACGGCATCTCCCCCACAAGCACCTGAACCGCATTCACTGGAGAGGACCTCATCACACCCGAACACACCCTCAATGCCCTCGCCTGCACCCTATCCAACTGCAGCTTCTGACTCGCTGTGAAACCCACTGCCACCTGACATCCAAAATCCATCACACTCAAAATCAACCCCTTATACAACATTCGTAAACACTTCTGCTGCGCACCCCACTCTTTCCCAGACACCGCCCGCAACAAATTCAACCTACGTTTACACTTATCCACCACACCATCCACTTGCACATTCCAGTTCAACTTCCTATCCAGAATCACCCCCAAGTACCGAAACTCTTCCACGCTCTTCACCCTCACTCCTTTCAAAACCAAGTCCAACTCCTGCTGCACTCTTTTCCTTGAGAACACCATACTCACGCTTTTATCCACAGACACCGAAAAGCCCCATTTCCCACACCACTCCTCCATACGCACTATCGCAGCTTGCAACCGTCTCTGCACCAACAACAAATTCCGCCCTCTTACCCATACCACACCATCATCTGCAAAGAAATCCACCTGACACCCAATTCCCGCCAAAGCCCGAATCCACCCATCCGCCATCACATTAAACAGCATCGCACTAATCACACTCCCCTGCGGCGTCCCATTCTCCATCTTCCAAACCTCAGACATCACCCCCTCACTCTCACCTGAAAGGTCCTATCAGCCAAAAACGCCCTAATCCACCGAAACATCCTCCCTTTCACACCCATCTCCAACAGTCTCACCAACAACCCGCTCTTCCACACCATATCATACGCCTTCTCCAAATCCAAAAAGAACGCTCCCACCAACTCCCCATCACACAACGCCTCCTCCACACCAGTCATTAACCTCACTAACAGGTCAGCCACCGACCGATTCCTCCTGAACCCACTCTGAAAATCACTCAAACACCTATTCGACTCCAAGTAAAACCCCAATCGCTCAACCACCATCCGTTCCATAACCTTACACAACACAACAGTCAATGCAATCGGCCTATACGACTTACACTCCGTAGAAACCTTGCCACCCTTCAAAATCGCCACCACAATCGCTCTTTTCCACAACTTCGGCAAAACTCCACTCTTCCACATCTCATTGAACAGCGCTAATACCTCTGACTTACATTCTACAGGCAACTTCTCCAAAAATACATACATAACTCCATCTCCCCCTGGGCTAGACCACTTCCTCTTCCGAATCGCTCCATCCAACTCCACCATTGAAAACGGAACCTCATATTGCTCTTCCCAAGGCCCAACATCCGCCAACAACTCCCGCGTCTCCTCCTCAACCACACCCATACCTAGCCTCACCGCCTCCGGGAAGTTCCCTGAACTGTGCACTCCCGCAAAATACTCCCCCAACAAATTCGCCTTCTCCCCATCCTCACTGACCACCTCCACCCCTTTCAACAACACAGACATACGACCCTGCGGCCTCATCATCCCGGACATCTGCTTAAACTGCTTCCAAACCTCACCCACACCAGAATTACTCCCCAGGGACCCACAATAGCCCCTCCAATATCCACGCTTCCTTTCCCTAATCACCCTCTGCACCACCGCCTTCACCTTCTTATATGCCAACAAATCCTGCAACATTCCCGATCTCACCGCCCTGGCCCTAGCCTTCTTACGCACCGCCACAGCCCGAGAACATTCCACCGACCACCAAGGAACCTCGACATTCCCACCCTTCCCCTTCACAATCTCCGGAACTGCCACCACTGACGCTGCTCTCATTCCCTGCACAAGATGCTCATTCCATTCATCCACCCCCCCATCCCTACCCTAGGAACAATCAATTCCCGACACAATCTCTTATACATCTCCCAATCAGCCTTCCTAAAATTCAACCGACTTCCAGACATACGTGACCTGATCCCTACCTCACCCCTCACAGTCACCAAAATAGCAGAATGGTCGCTCCCCATATCCCCATCCTCACGCACCTCCCAATCACATTCACCCGTAATTGCAGCAGACACCCAGGTCAGATCCAAACACGACAACTTCCCAGTCCTCACATCCAACCGCATGCCCGAACCATCATTCAGCAAAAACAGACACAATTCATCCGCCATGCCCTCCAACAGTTCCCCATTCGCATCCGTCCAGTCACTACCCCACAACGTATTGGCACTGTTGAAATCACCACACAAAACGCAAGGTCCCACATGTCCCCTTATCACTCCAGACAGCACACCCACCTCCACCACCTCACACGGATTATAATAATTCAACACCAATACTTCCGATCCCCCTACCCGAATCCCCACCCCGATAGCCTCCACTGCTCCATCCACCACAATCTCCCTTGCAACCAACCCCTTCCGAACTGCCAGAGCCACACCCCCCTCTCTCCCCCCCCAGCCTATCCTTACGAAACAACTCAAAACCCGGAATCACAAACCTCAGATCACCCCTTAACCCCATCTCCTGGATACAAACCACATCAACATTCAATTCCCCACGGAACACTGCTTTCAACTCCTGCCCATTCCACAGCAAACTCCTCGCGTTCCACTGCAAAATCCTCAGGCCGACACCCCACTCTGCTTCCGTACTTTAGCAACCATCCTGAACACATCCTGTTCCAACACATCCACAACACTCAAAAACCTCCACCCCGCTTCCACCACTCCTTTTGTAAGATCCGACACACTGACAGACAAATTCCCCTGAACCAGCTCCAGCACACTCACTATAAAGCACATAAACTCAGTTTTCGGGACAACCACCATTTCTACGCCTTTCACCTCACCCACCATACTCTTCCTTCCCACAGCCTCATCCACCACCGGCTCTTTCCCACACACCTCACTCACTACCCGTACCGGTTTCACCTTTGCCACAGCCTCCGCATAAGATAAACCTTCCTCCGCCCTCACCTGCACCACCTCTCTCGCCACCCTGTGGCTCTCACACCCCCTAAACGCAGTAGAGTGCCCCCCCACAATTCACACACTTCTCCGGGGTCTCCACCATGCATTCCTTAATATCGTGATCTCCACCACACCTTCTACAGTGCCTCTCATTCCTGCATACTCTCGCCACATGTCCAAACTGCTGACACTTATAACACCTCAAAGGCAACGCTACATAAACTTTCACACGAAACCTCTGGTAACCCAAATCCACCACCTCCGGGCACTCCGCCCTCGCAAACCTCACTGCCACAGTCATAGACACCACATACCCATGTGCATCTCTCCTCCCCAACCTCCACGCCTCCACCACCCCCACATCCGCCAGCTGCTCCTCCACCTCAGACATATTCACAGACACCGGCACACCATACATCACCCCCTTACATGACACACCACTTTGGCCAAACACTCGCACCGCATGTCTACCCAGACAACGCACCTCCAGAATCTTAGCCTTATTACCAGCATCCGTCCCCTCCACCAACAACCGGCCCCTAGCCACCACCAGCACCCGAGTGACATCCCCCACGGCCGCCTTCACCCATTCAGCAATCACCATCGGATTCTCCCCCAGAAACGTCTTCACACGACTATCAGGCTTCAACACCACCTTCCACACACTGTCACACTGCATCTGCTCCACCCCAGGCACACCGCTCCCTGCGGCCCCCAGCCCCTCCAAAGCGCACTTTTCCTGGGTCCCCGACCCAGAGTTGCCCCGATCCAGCCCCTCCATCATCCCTCTATGGAGACCTGCTGCGATGCCGACCCTCACTTCCCTCCTTCCCCCCCTCCACAGATGTAGATTTCACAGTCTGTGTCTTCCCCCTCTTCGCCCCCTCCTCCACCCCCCCTTCTTTTCAGCCTTCCCACTCCCCTTTGCCCTCCTTACCACCTCCTCCAAGCACACTCGCCCCCTGCACCCGCCTAGAGAGTCCGCTCTGCCTCCTCGAGCCCAGCACCCTCCACCCAGACACCGCTCCACCTTGCCTGAGTCCGCCTCCTCATCTGATGAAACACTGCTCTCTCCCTCTCGCATCCTCGGCTCCAGCCGTTGGCAGCTTTGAGGAAGTAGATCGAGGTGGGGCAAATTCAGGGGGGCCAGGTGAGCTGGGGGAGCAAGTGGATTGCCCTTTCAGCGCCTGAGGGAGGGGCGGAGACTGCCAGGGCCCGCAAAGGGGCTACGGAAGGACACACACCGGAGGGTGAGAGCACAACAAGTTCGATAACATCCGCAATACTAGCAAAAAACCACAAAAGTGCCCACTGATATTTAAAGGATGGTTTCTCCCCTATGGGCAGGGTCGGATTGGCCCCTCGGTCTTTTGTCCCGTGGCCGGGCCGAAATCGTCCCTGGAGAGTGTGGGCCGGATTCTGGCCATGCCTGGGCTGGTTTGGAAAAAAAAAAATATTGAACAAAAAAAAAAATCTATTTCTTTTTCTTTCAAAAAGCCTTTCATCCTTGTTAGGTTGATAAATGAGTACCAACACAGGTTGTGTGATATTGTGTGCATATTTGTTCTATAAAAAAGAGCTTAATTAAGCGTAAGTGCTACACAATAACATATTATCATTTGGCCTTGGAGTCTGCTTGCATTCACAGTAATTTAGTGTACTTGGGGACAATGCTATTTGATGCCACTTATTGTTTTGTCAAGGGGTAAAAGGTCGTGTTTCATCGGTTCCTGGGATGTCACTTTGGGGTGGGGTCAAATGACATCACTTCCGGTGATGTCATCAGAAGTCAAGGGTCATGAGGCGGTGGGTGGGCCACTTTTTTGAGGTGAGGGCTGGGTCACTTTTTTT
Organism: Ambystoma mexicanum; assembly: GCF_040938575.1. Lineage (NCBI taxonomy): Eukaryota > Metazoa > Chordata > Amphibia > Caudata > Ambystomatidae > Ambystoma > Ambystoma mexicanum. The sequence goes on from NC_090940.1 coordinate 7,607,010, forward strand.
TGGGGTGACTGGGCCTATTTCTTGTCGCAGTCCGACCCTGCCTACGGGCAGCGTAATTCCCACTATTGATAATGTACACGCACCAACAAACTCAGTAGTGTGCACAACTGCGCAAATCCACGCTGCAATAAACAGCTTACCTTCTGGATGCAAAGCGTTAGAAACAGGAGTGCACCCTGCAGCTACAGCCCCCAACCTGGACGCGACAAAAAACAGTGACCGCGACAAAATGAACGTGGAGCCAATACAAACATCTGACAAGTCTCTGGAGAAGGGGAACCAGATTGGACCGTGGTGTCAGTACTATCTCCAATAACCCCTTAAGCCAGGAGGATACTCTCAAGCTGCACCCTGTAGTTACACTGGAGGCACCGTTGGAAGATTTAACGACTTTGACCGTTCGGAACTCCCCGCCAGTAATTAAAGTCCCGAATCCAAAGAGGCCAGCAATGCTGAGAGCCGGCTCTAAATTAAGGGGCGCCAAAGGGTAAAAAAAAAAACAAAGGACTTAAGCTGAAAAGCCTGAATAAAACTCAGGTAAAGTTGAACCAACTATCTCCAGACTCTACCGGAAAATCAAACCGAAGGTACCCCTCCTTTCCGAGAGTCTGAGAAAGTACTTTATAAAACAAAAGACCCAACCAGAAGACACATCCATGACAGTGACGACGACAGCACAAACAAAATGGAGGAGGCACCCCGATAACCCTTGGGACGAAAGGGAGGCGCCGACGGAAAGCGTGGCAGAAAAAAGGAAAAGCCAGCGAAGGGCGACAAAGGAAAGGGGCGGGGCTACCCCTTTATAACAGACGGGCTCCTTACTGCAGGCAGCATCCAGCCTCGGCATAAGGATGCCCGCCCGCTGCCAGGAAGAGGATTTCGTTTTCGTCTTGCTGTGAAGGAGTTTGTGGAGTTCGTTGAGGAGGTTCGTCGGATGCTGGCGAGGCTCCTGAGAAGGCGGCAGCAGCGTGGGCCGGAGGAGACACAGGACTGGGCCTATCTGTGGGTCCCAGAGCACGGAGAACAGGTGCAACTGCCGCAGAACCAGCGCAGGAAGGCGGGTCCAGACTGTCGCGGGACCGGAGCAGGAAGGCGGGCGCAGCTACTACTGGTCCCAGAGCGGGGAGAACAGGGGCAGCCGCCAGAGAACCAGCGCAGGAAGGCGGGTCCAGACTGTCGCAAGACCAGAGCAGGAAGGCGGGTGCAGCTACCGAGTGACCAGAGCAGCAAAAGGTGTGCACCCGCCCCGGGACGAACCAGGAAGGTGTGTGCAGCCGCCACGGGAACAGAGCAGGAGCAGCAGAGGCGATGAGGAACGGAAGAAGGCGGAACAGGATGAAGCGGAGCCCAGCAGAAGGGATGTCGCGGGGCAAGCAGCAGACGTGCCAAGAAGGCCCAGGCTCCAGCGGGCCGGCGAGAGGTTCGCACAACAAACAAGCCAAGGGACTTAAGGAACCATGGAGGCCAGAGGCAATCGGCCAACGGCTCAAACATCTCCCTTCCCACCCCCTGCACCACCACTCACTCACCGGCGGCAAACATTCCAGGGCACCGACGGGGCTAAAAGGGTGCATCAGAAGGGCCCGACACGTGCGGCCGCCCAAAGCGCACAGAGCTTGCCTCAGACAGGGCAGCCACCCGTGGCCAGAGGAGGGTCACAGAGCCCGGTCCTTGCACCCATGCTTACCCATCCAACGCGCCCAGCTCTAAAAGGCGAAGCTGCAACATCCGGCAACAAGAGAGGGGGGGCAGACACGCGAAGCGGCGGAACAGCCCAGGAACAACGGGGCGGGACAAAAGGGGAGAGTCCTCGGCAGGAGGACGGAGCATTACCGAGGAAAGCCGGAAAACTTGTCTCTTAAAGACAGTCCTCAACACAATCATGGACTTGGAGGCATTCATGGCTATGGCCAAGTTGGCGGCGGCCAAGCATGGCCCCAACTGGATGGAGACCTTGATTCCTCAACAAAGGGAGGAGCAGGCAGGGCCCAGTCAGAGGCCTGATTCCCCCTTAATGTTCCCAGACAATGAGGAACCGTAAGACCAGGATGGGGAAGATGGAATGGAAGGACAGGTCGAGGAAGAACCAACAGGGAAAAGGAAAAGAACCATGACACACAAAACCAAGGCAAACAAGGAGCAAACCAAGAATGGCAAAAAACCCAGGGCAACTGGGGCAAGAAACAAGGGAAGCACGCAGGAGGCTGTAGCCGTACCGGCACCTACACCTGTGGAAGCACCAAGGAACCAGGGTCCACCCAGCACTCCCGCAACCAGACCGGTGGCTGCGAGGGATGACGGGCCTGCATCCTTGGAGGCTGTGAAAGGTATGATAATGCAATGTACGCAAGCATGGGGGAATGGGGGCAATGGGCCATTACTGAGTGGAAATGTCAATGCTTTTAACCAAATGTCAAGTGGGGCAGCAGTGGTACAACAGAGAGGGGTGACTCTGGGACCAGGGGTGCTGGGCTCAGGTGGTTACCAGACAGGTAATCCTCCCAGCAACGGGGTGCTGGGGGGAGTAAGCTAGTGGGCGGGTAACTATCTCAACACTGCATTGGGTGGCGCAGTTTTCTCAGGGGCAACAGGCCACTGCATTGGCCAACGCAAACCCCATAGGCGGGGGACATTTTTTTATTTATTTTTATTTTTTTTATTTTTTTTTATTTTTGGTACAGCTGAAATCAATCAACTTTTCAAAAATTACATGTACATAACCATCAAATAAGAAAACAAATTAAATTACACTTTCATTTCACAATCAGTTACATTTCACGTAGGATACTTGGAGACAGGAAACGGAGCAATGTTAAAAAGGAGCTAATATAGAATAAATAGACAGGATAAAAATATAGATAAAAGAAAACAGGAACTCAGGCAGAGGATCACAACAAATGTAAACAGCTAAAAAAAGCATTTTAGGACTGACTTCACATTTATCATTTTTACTGTCTCAGTTCTACTTGATAATCAGGTTATTTCAGTCGGTAAAATTTTTTCCAAAAATTGTACCAGGGATTTTATAACAGCAAACCTGGGGCTGTTTAATAAAAAGCTCCACGTCTCAATTTCGTTGCTTTCCATATGAAAATTTAACAAATTAGAAAAATGTTTATTTCTGATGTTCTTCAATTTAGGACATGATACTACCCACGTGTTGCAAAGTTTCTCTTACAAAATGAAGCTCACAAAAACGACAATAGTTTAGGTTAGGGGAACGAATCTGACGCCTCACTGACTGCTCTCTCGTAGGCCATAGGTGTAGCCTTATGCACAAATATTGCTGTCTAATTTTTGCTGAAGGGCACTTTAAAAGGTCATTCGCCACTTGACCCAATTTCTTATTCCCAAAGATTCGGATGTCAAAGTCTTTATAATTAGTGCAAAGTTCATAATTTTGAATCCAGGCCCATTGATAAAAACGTTTTTTGGCACTTATTGGGCTATCAAGTAAGAACTGTAGAGAAATATTGGCTTCCACAAGCATTTTAAGGACAAAAGTTCGCCATGTCGTAGGAAAAGTTAGATCGGAAAAGATCAAATAACGAGCAACTGTGCTCAAAATATTATTATTTGTCACACCCAATAAACATTTGCGAAAGAAAACGCACATTCTCCATTTTATTCTACTAGCTAGTGAATTTATACCCATTTCAAAACGTAAAATGGGCATGGGCACACAATTTGGTAAATGTAGCACCTTTTTCCAAAAAGCAGCTTCTAGCTTGTCCCATGGTTGATCGTTTACATAGAGTTTTGATTCAATGCCATATAGTAGGCTGGCCATCACTTTTTGTTCGTAAAACATAAAAAGGTGCTTTAAGGTGAATTTGCCATATCTGTAAACCAGTATTTTAGCTTGTGACACTAAGGATAGTAGTTTAGACTGCAACATGGTCAAATGTTTGGGGTCCCCAATAGTATTCTGAACAAACAGACCTAAATATTTATATTCAGATACTATGTACAAAGGTTCCAATTGGAGATTCCAAGCAACATTTTGAGCCATGAATTTCCCCTTAGGCCTACATATCATTATTTCTGATTTTCCAAATTTATGATTAAATGATTTTTCGCAGCATACTCTGCAAGTGCAGTTAACATGTTCTGGAGGCCTCTAGGCGTTTGCGATATTAGAACCAGATCATCAGCGTAGAGTAACCATGGTATACGCTGATGACCCAAATGCGGCGCATCTGATATGATGCGCTGAAAAACTTTGCCTATATCAAAAATAAACAAATTAAATAAGAATGAAGCCAGAATGCACCCCTTGAGCCCTAAGAATGTAGTGAAAGATGCTGATAAAGAACCTTCGATGGAAAGTCGAACTCGCATTGTAGTTTCTGAATGTAGTTGAATAATTAAGGCTAACAAGGTAGATGGACAACGCAGTGAGTGTAACTTATGAAATAACAAATTCCGGTTAATAGAGTCAAAAGCAGAACGAAAATCAATGAAGGCAAAATATAAGGATTGTTTTCGGTCTGCATATTGGGATTTAAGCATATTTAATGAAATCATGTTAGGTAAAGTGCCAAGGCCGGAAACAACCTTTAACATAGAATAACCATCGGATTGATATAGTTTTGCCCTCATGCCCTAATCCAATTCCTGTACTTTGTTCTAATTTGGGATAGAACAAGGGCACGCATGTCTGATGGTAGCTTAAGGGCAGCTCTCCTATCTGCTCGCATGGAGGCTTTTTTTACTCTAATTTCCTGGTCAGGCAGATGTAGATAAGGTGTCTGTTTCTATTTATGAAGAACAGTGTTTGATTGAAACATTTGCATTAAATCATGGTAAACAACATCACCCGGAGAAGAGTTCCCTTTTCGTTTTGTCAATTTTGCTTGATAGTGATCTCTAAAGGCTGTAAGTGATTTTTCCGACCATTTCAATCTGTTCCTCGCAGGGTTAATTTTAATGGGATCTAATATAATTGAAGATTCCACATTTGATGCAACAGATTTTGAGAAGCACATCATATTTAAAATATTATGATCGCTAGCTTCTGTATCAGTTATTTCAAATGCTGTGATATTATTCAAGAAACATGCATTTGCGTACATAAAATCAATAGTACCTAGACTTCGACCACGATGCCAAGTGGCTCTGGGAGGTATATCCTGCGGAAAAGTTCCATTTAACATAAACAGATGACGACATTGAACCAAACTCGTCCACTTTTGTAAGCGAAGTTTTTCAGAATTACATGGAGGACTCAGACAATGCAAGTTTAAATCACCAGCCACTAAAATAAAATCAGTGATCACCTCGAGCACAACTATGTCTAGGGCATTGGTCACATAATTTATAAAAGTATTATCATCAATTCCCAGGGGGTTCCAATAAACATTTATCACAGCACATGGGAAATTGTTACCCATGATTTTTGACATTTGTAAAAAGGCGTTAGGACAAAACCACGCTTCAATTTTTAGCAAAGAGGATTGCTTCACCGCAGTTAGTAGTCCCGAAGAGGGACGCCCCCGGCCACCCTTTTCAGCTGGATTCAAAAGGACATCATAGTTGTTCCAGGATGGTACAGAGGTGGACCAAGTTTCTTGCAACATGATGGCATCACGCCCCAAAAGCTGAGCATTATTATTGTTTAGCAGATGTGCATGTCCTCTTGAATTCCAACAAACAAAGACCAAAGAGCAAATTGTGAGATTGTGAAGCTAGCATTGGTTACTCTTGGAGTCACACAAACAAGTATGTGGGGTCACAGCCTGTGATTTGTTTAATGATTGAATACAAGGAGAAACCTCAGGATGAATTGAAGACGAGTTTGATGTCTCGGACATAGAATGAAGCAAAAAACCCAGATTAGAGAGTTGTTGTTTAACGGCCCATATAGAATTTACCACAAGTCGCGAATTTATCCATATATTTACAGATGAGCAATTGCCCTTGTTGATAAATTCCACCAGCTCGATGTCTATCGAGCCAATGTCATCTAATGCAGGAATTTCACTAAAGATTGCAAGAACGGAGGCACAATTTAGCTTATACTGTTTTGCTGGAGCAGGCATACAAGTAAGTGTTAGAGCATGAATCGCTGGTCGTTTAGGGCCGCCATTCAGAAGTTTAGATTTTTGTGGCGGAGGCACAGCTTTAGGCATATGCAAGGGTACACTAGCAAAATTGGGTTTCACAAAGCCAGCATTTTCAAAAAACTTGTTCAAGGACGTGTAAATCAATTTTTCCATATCTTTGGTAGTATTATTTTCAGCCACAGTGCCAATAGCCATGGACTGTACAGATACTTGAGCAGTTCTTTGAGATAAAGGTGCATTGATAACATTTAGAGGCGCAGTTTGCAAGTGTTGCGCTGGACAAGTCTGTGTAGAAGTTTGAGGAGCAACAGCATTTTCGAGAAGTGGAAATTTCTGCACATGCTGCGGCGGCGGAACCGGAGAATCTTTTAAGGGCAGAGACTGAGGCGGCGCAAAGATCAACTTTTTGGTAGAGGAATTAGATGTCATGTAATCATCAATAGCTTTTCTTAGATTTTTTAGTCGTATATCATTATCTGCAAGGCCCTTAGACAAATCTGCTTTATGTGCCAAATCATTTGCTGTCTGATTCAAGAGTGTGTTTTTGGACATGTCGGTCGCCACTCTTATTAAATCATTTAGCGGGCTATGCTCCACTGGCACTGACATAACTCTCTCTTTCCGGTTCAGAGACTGCATGACATTTTTTGCAGCAGCGATCGTAGTAGCGGCAGCGATCGTAGTAGCGGCAGGAATAGATAGATTTTTAACAAATACCTTGGTTTGCCTACCGCGTTTGACCACAGATTTGATATTTTGGGATTTTTTGACTGGCGGGGTATTTTTAAAAACCCCTTTAGTGATGTCACCCGAATTTAGTTTGCCATCGAATAAGGGATAAATTGGTTTCATTGATTTTATTTGCTGAACCGGGGGCGAGTTATGTCCCACACTCATAAGATCTATAATGGGGTTAGGAAAGCACGGAATGGTATGGTATTCTTTCAATGGGGTGGTCGACAGAGGAGAGGTCTGAGAAGCTATGGACCTCCTGATTTTAGAAAGGTCATAAGGTGATCTCAAACTTTCTAGTTTGTTGGCAAATGTAAGATGGTCTGCCAAAACTTGATTCAGTCGGTTGGAGTGTAGATCAGCCTTTGTGGCTAGGACCTCAAACAGTTTGGCTAAAGCCAAAATTGCTGTGTTCATTGATGTCAAGGCTATTCCAGCTTGAACACTCTGTAATTCTGTTGGGCCCAAATCAGGATTACCATGAAAATTTACTTTGCGCGGGGTAGGGGCACTGAAAGACAAATTTGCTACGGAATTCGCGGCACTGATATTAGTGAATAGACTGGGTGATTTGGACAAATTGTCAGAAAGTGCATGCGTAGAGAAAGCAGTGTCATTTAAATTGAGATCTATAACCGGCATATCACTGGAGATTGGACTTTTTGACTTTGAATTTCAAGGGGAAATAGCGTGCTTATCTGGCATTGCAGTAGAAGGAACAGCAATTCCGGTTAGTATATTTTTTAGCAAAATACTATCAGACAAAGATACATTTTCATTTGCAAAGGAAACAATTTCTGGGGTCACAAAGCCGGATTTTACCAAGTCTTCTTTTTTGTCATTCACCAATAGATTGCTGGAAGAAAGTCCATTTTGTGAGTCTTTTTGCGGCACAAAGGAACTTTGGACTTCTTCACCGCGTACTGCTAGTTTGATGTTTTCATTTTCAGTATCCACGGGTGAAGCCGCACTTTGATTACTACAAAAGGGTCGAATATCCATGCCAAGGAGAATTTCGGCTCTTGTTTTCCTTTTTATATTTGAATTGCCTGCACGAGGTGTGGAACTCAAGCGAGGTTTTCTTTTTGCCACAGGTGACTTTTCACCATTAGAGTAGTGGGATACTGTAATAGGAGGCATCCCTGTTTTTAAGGTAGAAATGGCTCGCTTCATTTTTTATTTTTTTATTATTTATTTTTTTTTTCACTCACTCACAACACGATAGAGTAAAAAACGTAATTATGGCAAATTAATGCCAAAAAATAAATAAATAAATAAAGAAAAGAAAAGATAAGAACGCCACCCGCGACGAACGTGGCTAAGCGGCAAAGCAGGACTTCTGGGACTTGCTGGGTGCGCGCGCGGTGCGCGCGCAGCAGCCCTTAAGTAAGTCCCGCCTCTGAAAATGCAGAACAGAGCCTAAAAAAACAGAAAAAAGTATCAGTAAAGTGATACTAAATAAGTGTAACTCCTGTGTACACAATCCATTTGCAAAGTTCACCTCCTGGGCGTTGGAGTCCGGGAGATACAGCAGAAAGAGAGCACAAAGACGAGTCTCCCGCGGCAAAGCGGGACTTCTGGGACTTGCTGGGTGCGCGGGGGGAAATTCAATGACCCAAGAAGGGACGGCACTGACGGGGACAGCTCAGGCTCCCGCCTGGTGGGGGCAAGGGGTGACAGGGCCAGGGTTCCCCTCAGTCACCAATGCCAATGGCGGGCAGGAAGGGATGTGGGGGCCTAATAAGACTCGATACGGAAGGCCGATGCCAGGTTTCAGACCAGTCAGGGTGTCAGTAAGCTCCTCATCATGGCACATACCAGGGGCCATCAAAGAGAGGGTGTGGAGAAAGGAATTTATAGAGATCTTGGATTTTGTGGGAATGGAACCTCTGGGAGAAGGTATAAAGGAATTGTCAGAAAATGAGTAGGAAAAGAGGGACAAGGAGAAACCCAAGGTGGAAGCATCCATACACAACTAGTTAAAGGCTTTCAAAGTGTATATGTCAATAATGTTAGAAAAATACCCGCAGGGTGCATTGTCAATGATTGCATACGAACAGTATATCCACAAGCTGTATTTGAAGCATGGGGGTGAAGGATGGTTACAGTACGATCGGGTTTTCCGGTTGAAAATGCAGGTGTGGCCAGCTTTGTCTTGGGATGAGATGGACGTGGGTGGATTCTTAAACAAATTGGTGCCTGCATAAGAAGGGGGGGGGGAAGCCCAAGGAGAGAAGCCTCGGGTTTGGAGGGGCAGGGGAGGGTACACCCGTCGAGGGAGGGCGTCCTTTCGTGGGTACTCCTCCTGGAACAGAAGAGCCAGCTACCAGGGGGAGCAAGCAGATTGCTGGAGGGTTATTGCTGAAGGGGGTTGCCCCTTTGGCAAAACATGCTGCTTTAGGCACCCACGGGGTAGAGGTAACAGGGACCGCAGCTCCTCAGCCAGTGAAGGGAAATGTAGGAACAGCCCCAAAGCAAAGGATAAGGTCAAGAGGGAATGAGGCTAAAAACAGCATGTTAATTTCAACTCGCCAACAGATGTGTAAGATTGTGATTAAAATGGGCAGCCAACACTGGTTAACCTCCAAGCAATGACTCCCTGGTTAAATACTTATCACAATTGTGGTGATGCAAGATTGTTGTGGGAAGGTTTTAGGTGGGGGTTCAAAATCCCATGCACAGAGGTCAAGATGGGCAAGGAGGCGCTCAACCTGCGTCAGTGCTCAGGATGCCGGAGGTAGTGGCACTTAAAGTGAACAAGGAGGTAAAGTTGGGCAGAGTGTTTGGTTCATTCAGGCATCCACCAATGGCAAATCTGGTAGTTTCTCCATTGGGGCTGGTCCCTAAGAAAGAGGAGGGACAGTGCCGACTGATCCATCACCTCTCCTTTCCTGAGGGTGAGTCATTTAATGATGGCATAGCCGAGGAACTGTGTCGAGTGCATTATTCATCTTTTGAAGATGCAGTGGAAGTTGTGAGGCCAGCGGGGAGGGGAGCCCTAATGGGGAAGGCCGACATAGAGTCAGCATTCCGGTTGTTGCCCATTCACGAAGAAAGTCAACATTTGTTTGGGTTCAAGGTGCAGGATCAGTACTACTATGATACATGTCTACCTATGGGGTGCGCCATTTCGAGGCCTTCAGCACCTTTCTAGAGTTTACAGTCAAGAAGGAGTGTCAGGAAGGGGCTGTTGTTCATTACCTGGATGATTTTCTGTTCATTGGCAAACAAGGGTCCAGGGAGTGTGGGGCCCTCATGAGTACATTCCAGGGGCTGATGAGAGTAATGGGGGTCCCGCTAGCCAAGGAAAAAACTGTAGGTCCAGTGACCTGCCTGACTTCCTTAGGGGTTGAAATTGACACAGTGAAAGGGGAGTGCATGCTCCCACAGGACAAGGTGAGGAAATTGAAAGAAACCATCAAAGGTTTGAGGGGTAAGAACAAGGCGACCTTGAAGGAACTCCAGTCGCTGGCAGGTAACCTCAATTTTGCAGGGAAAGTCATCCCAGCGAGTAAAGTGTTTGCAAGGAGTATATAACTCAAAACGGTGGGGTTGCAGCATGCAGGCCAGCATGTCAGGCTCTGGGGTGAAGTACGGGAGGACCTGGCCATGTGGGACACATTTTTTGGACAAATTCAATGGGTTATTATTGCGGAGAGGGGACTGGAGTAGCAATGACAGGCTCAAGCTATTCACGGATTCATCTGGGGCCCTGGGGTTCGGGGCAATTCTGGGCACCAAGTGGTGTGGCATGGCATGGCCAGGGGAGTGGCATCAGCATGGTATCCCCAGGGACACACGCTGCTAGAGCTCTTTCCAATAGTGATAGCATTTAAGCTGTGGGGGTGGGGGGCAGCTGAAAGATAAAAAAGTGATGCTCTGGTCAGATAACATGGCAGTAGTCCAGATCACAAATCAAGGGTCAGCTAGCAACACAAGGGTTTTGCGGCTACTGAGGGAACTCAACAAATGCATGCTGGAGCTCAATATCGAGGTACGAGCAAGACTTATACCTGGGGTCAAAAACACAGCCGCTGATGCTCTCTCTCGTTTGCAGTGGGAAAAATTCCAAGGGTGTTGTCCGGGAGCAGACAAGGTGATGACCCCGTTCGAAACCCAGTGGTGGGACATGATTGGGGTGATTTGAGTTCCTTGATTCACACGGCGCTAGCACCGGGCACGGCAAGAAGATACAAGGTATGCTGGGAACGGTTCTTGGCTTTGAAGCAGGAGGTGTTGGTGGAAGGACAGCGGGAGCTGCCGGTGAGGGCCCTTGTGGGTTGGGGCGGCACAAAGGGAAAACCAGGTCATGGATGGCCTATCACTTGGCCGCAATCGCCCATTACTCCAAACTGGAAGGTAAAGGTGATCCCACAAAGGAGCACTACATTGTAATGGCCATGAAGGGCTGGGTTAAGCAGGGAATGACAAGGAGCGATGAAAGAAGGCCCATAGATATAGTCAAGCTGCACAAGCTGGCAGGATGCCTGGAGGAAGTTTGCCACGATGGATTTGAGTGGCGTTGTTCAAAGCAGCTTTCACATTAGCTTTCTTTGGGGCATTCAGGGTGAGCAAACTGGTACCAGAGAACAAGGGGGCCAAAGGTACGGGTTTTACAATTGCGGGATGTACACTGTTCAGGTGAGCAGTTGACCGTGTTTTTAAGGAGATCAAAGACAGATCAAGAGGGGAAGGGGTGCACAGTGGCTCTTCAACCCATCGCGGAAAGCATAGTCTGCCCAGTCAGGGCCGTGTCTGGCTTTCTCAGGCTAAGACCACCCTCTGGAGGGGGGGCTCCACTGCTCATTCACCACGAGGGGTCCACACTGAGCCGCTTCCAATTTAGAAGGGTTATGGAACTAGCACTGGAGAGAATTGGGGAGACAAGGGGAGTGTTCGGGACACACTAATTCCGGATAGGGGCAGCTACGTCGGCCGGAGCCATGGGCATGGGGGAAGTAGAAATCAAGCAGATTGGGAGGTGGAGGTCCGGGTGTTTTAAGCTTTACATCAGGCCAGAAAAATTGTAAGGTTGACATGCCGCCTTCTCTCCCCACTAGCACCAGCCCAGAGGAGAAGGGGATCGGTCTGGGTAATAGGACACTCATTTGTGTCTAGGACAGGGGCAAGCTGGACGGCGGAGCGGGAGGAATTGACAGCCAGCGAGTTCAGGATTGGGTGGCACGGGGTGCCAGGAATTAAATGGGCACAGCTGCGGGGGCAGGTGCACAGATTGCTGCGGATGCAGCTAAAGCCGGACATCTTCGTCATACATCTGGGGGGTGATGATCTGACGAGCCTGGGGAGGGGGTGTTAATGCAGGAAAGGATGTGCTCATTGCAGGAACTGGCAGAACAACTGGGAGAAACGGAAATCATCTGGTTGGAGATAATCCGAGACCAGAATGGAGAGGCACGGATAATCACGCAGCCGTGGAGAGATCCAGGCGGAAGTTAAATTGTGCAATGGCCAAATTCTGCAGGGGCTTTTGGCAGATCAGGCATGGCCTGATTAACTTAAAATCCCTGGAATATTATCTCAAGGATGGGGTGCACTTGTCACCAAAGGGGATGGACTTTTTTACTGGAACCTCTGCACAAAAATCCTAGAAATGTAAGGGAAGGAAAGGGGGAGCCACGGTGGCCGGTAACCCACCTGTGGCGTGGCGGTGTTTGGGCGACCAAGGACAAGAGACAGATTCCAGATGAGCCAGGAGAAAGCCGGAAGGGTCTTTGCTCTTCTCAGACCAGTGCCCCTTGGGAGCCTAAGCGGCAGGGGTGTCTGGGGGGAACAACAAAGCCTCCGCTTCCCCCAAGGAGACAGCACTCTCCCCGCCCAGGAACACCTGCTGGGCAGGCGAGGCTCAGGCTCAAAGGGTTGGGAGAGTTGGGCCTATACTGGACTTTTGGAAGGAAAGGGGGAAGCAGGTTGTTTGGACACGGAGCAGTCGCTGCATCTTCTGAGTTATTTCCACTAATGTGTGCAGTGTGTTTTTTTATGATGTTGTGGAAATAAACCTGCAGCCTTTTATGCCAAAAACAAAAGCAAGACTCATTCTACACAATAATGGTGGGAAAAAAGGAATGAGCTATTGCTATGTGATGGGTCCAAATGGACAGATGCATGGGTTATGACAGTGACGACGACAGCGCAAACAAAATGGAGGAGGCAACCGATAACCCGGGCGGTGTCCTCCTCCTGTTCCCCCCCCCCTTGGGACGAAGGGGAGGCACCGGTGGAAAGCGCGGCAGAAAAAGGGAAAACCCTGCGAAGGGTGACAAAGGAAAGGGGCGGGGCTACCCCTTTATAACGGGCGGGTTCCTTACTGCAGGAAGCATCCAGCCTCGGCAGAAGGACGCCCGCCCGCTACCAGGAAGAGGATTTCGTTTTTCCACCCACCCACCCTACAAACAGGGCAAAGCAGACAAGCCTGGTCATTGACGTCGCAGGACGACGAGGCAGTGTGGCGGTGTTTGGGCGACCAAGCACAAGAGACAGACTCCGGATGAGCCAGGAGAAAGCCGGAAGGGTCTTCGCTCTTCTCAAACCAGCACCCCTTGGGAGCCTAAGCGACAGGGGCATCTGGGGGGAACAACAGGGCTCAGCTTCCCCCAAGGAGATGGCACTCTGCCCGCTCAGGAACACCTGCTGGGCAGGCTAGGCCCAGGCGCAAAGGGTTGGGAGAGCTGGGCCTATACTGGACTTTTGGAAGGAAAGGGGGAAGCAGGTTGTTTGGACACGGAGCAGTAACCGCATCTTCTGAGTTATTTCCATGAATGTGTGCAGTGTTGTTTTTAATGATGTTGTGGAAATAAATCTGCGGCCTTTTATGCCAAAAACAAAAGCAAGACTCATTCTACACATTTCTGGGGGGAAAAAAGGAATGAGCTATTGCTATGTGATGGGTCCAAATGGACAGATGCATGGGTTATGGACTTGCCTAGCGAAATCTTGGACTCAGAACTTTTAGAAGGAATGGAGGATGCACTTGACGGAACGGTTTACATTTTACCAAAGCAACTAAGGATCTGGAGAAAAACACACCCCAAAAAAATAACAACGGTGCAACTTCATCAGAGACAAGGCATGTTGGAAGAAAGCTGGACTTGGAACTATACATTTTAAGTCCTAACAGAACAAACTCTGAAGTGGGGATGTACATTTACGAGCACAAGCTAAGGAAGTCTCTTTCAGAAAAAAAGACTGCCGAATTACTCAGCGACTCAACAACAGATCAGCACAACATACATATGACCCAACCTATCGGCGGCAGGGGGTCACAGAAATTCACCCCGAGAAATCGGGTGACCGGATTGTCAACCACCACCTTGGAAGGGCAAACCACCCACAACGGGCCTAGCCTCATTTCTACACCTGATTTAATGGTGGGGCAGTCACTGAAATCGAAAGTGAGCTGTCCTCAATCAACAACATCGATATCTTCATCATCCCCGAAAGAAGCTTAGCGGCATTGGGCACTGGGTCCTCCCCCCAACGAAAGACACTTAAAGGTGGTTGATAACCACCCCCTTCCACTTCTTCTTCCTCGATCTGCGGGCCTCTCAGCCTGTGACAGAAGTCTTGACTTGAGTGGGTCTACTCGCCTGCCAGCTCGCCATTCGGACCCTGTAACATCGAAACGGCTACGTAAGGAAAACAGCTACACACCCACAATAGGTTTATCCCGTGAGATCAAAAAACCAAGATAAACACCCCAAAGGCAGGCTACAAAACCCCAGATGACTCATACGATGCTAGGTCTGGGGAGCAATCAAAGAAAAACGACTTTCTTTCAATAATGTCAACAGTAACGATAGCCCTGGCCCCTTTTTCCAAGTCATATGAATCTATGAACGATTCACTGAGAGACAACACAACTGTTAAGAAGGATTTCTGAAATCTGTCCAGGAGGGGCAGAGGTTCAGAAGGCCAGCCTAGTTTCTTGGAACATGGTAACCTCTGGATAAGCAAGACCAATCAGGGTAGCTATGTCAGGCTGTCAAGACTAAGTCTCAGGAGGGGTGAGGGTGACTGACGGACCTCAATGAGCACACAGAGCAAGGACACTTACAAATTACTCCAGACAGGTGTTATATAAAAAATATAGACACATTTATTGCAAGGCCTTTGTAACATAGACTATAGCAAAGAATCACAGTAACACTAAGTAAACCAATACATCACACTCAATACAATATATTTACAAGTCCAGGAGGGCCAAAAGGGATGACTGCACGAAATATGTTGACAACCTAGAGGGGGCGCAAACAGGCAGTGCAGTTAATCTTTAGACCCAATTCCACATCAGTTATTGACCTAACTAAGAGGCAGTCCCAGCCCTAAGAAGAGGGGAGCCTTGTGCTCAATAGTACATGTGTGCCAAGGCACGCGGTTGTTCAAATGGGCAAAGCAGGGTCTCTTTAGGGGTCTCTAACAGCTCGGGAAGGTGGATAAGGCGATGAAGAATAAGTTCCCACTATTCAAGAAGGACCTTCACTTGAAGGCAGAGGCAGTTCAAGAGTTCGGGATGGAGTCGCTATTTCGCAATAGCAGTAAGCAGGAGTAGGGCCCCCAGGGGCCACCCGTGCATAAAGTTGGGCTCTGGCGCTAGGGGCCACCGGTTGGGGTAATGATTACTCACCAGTCCCTGAGTCAAGGAGACCCAAACTTCGGCAGGTTAGTCCAATTTGGTTGCAGGTTCGACGGCTGCAAAAAGGACGTCTCTGCACCTTTTAGTTCCTGAGATCCAGCAAGGATTCCCAAACCGGACAGTGGCGATTTCTCCACTCTAGGGGGATGAATCTCCCTAGTTTCACTGCAGCAGGCTTCAGGGGCAAGAGGGACACAAATGCAGCAGACTTGCAAAGGACGTTGCCGCAGCAGGGCAACAGGGTAACCACGTTTACTCCAGTCCGGGCGCACTCGTCTCACTTCTGACCTGAGAATGCCAAGTGTACGAAATTCGGTGTGAGGGTGCAGTGGACACAGAGCTAGCAGTATACCGGGTTTCGAGAGCCTCCTCAAAACGACAGCGGAGACAGAGGAAAGGTCCTGTGTAAGCTGGTCAGCCCACTGGTTGGCCCAGGGACACTTCTGAGAAAGCTTACTTGCAGGTTTTGGTGAAGGTGCCGAGAATAGTTGGTCCCACTATTCCAATGGGTCGTTGCGTCTTCGCAGACCTTCTAGGATGACCAGATGCAGAGGGGTCCCACGGGATGACAGCGGGCTCAGGGTGCCAAACCTTCCAGCGGGTCACCAGCGGTTCCTCAACTCAGCTTCGTAGTTGCAGGATACTTGGATCCTATCCTTTGTTCAGTGAGAACTCAGGAGAATGAGAGAAGGACATGGCAGTGGTGTTTCCAGCCTCCTCTTATCCAAAGTTGCCTTTGTGCCAAAACAGAGAGGACCCAATGGGAGATCTGCTCACAAACACTCACTCCATACGTGGACCAATCTTAGACCCCGGTGGTCTCAGGCATTCAGAACACTCCAGACTCTCTGGCACCCAGGATGTGTATTGGGACCAGACATCCCAGCCCACATCCTGGACGCACACACACAAGGCATGCACAAGCCCGTGAAACCATTGGGATTCGCGGGAAAATACATGACCAAATAAGGACTGGCCTGGGTCGACTCGACCTGGGGAAGGTGAAGGGGCAAGATGGCCAAAGGACAGGGCAAAGAACCTCGTGCATGGCCATTTTAGAGCCAGGCCACCTATTTGTGCCAAACGCGATTAACATGGCAGGAAAGGGGTCAAAATAATACGAAACGATAGCTGCCACCAGTCCTGTCCATGACACATCTGCACAGATCATAAAAAGTCCAGCGAGATTATCTAGGGCCTTTGAAAAATGTCTATAGACCCAAGTGTGCTGTATAGTAAGATCATTGCACACTTTTTACATGTCGCACCACAAAAGTTGCAACATGACGAAAGGACTAAGGGAAACAAAGTCTCCCAGTACTGACTGTCTTGGGGGCATGTAAGTTTCCCCATTCAAAGTGAGCGAAAGTCCAGAGGCGTGCAGCTGAAGGCTGTGCGTCTCTGGCAAAGTCAGTCAGTGGTGTCTAAACAGCAGCAAAATGTTTGGGGGTTGACACATGGAGGAAAAATTACATACACTTATGAAATCTTTCCTAACACTCGCCCCTCCCAGACTAAGGACAGGGGGAACTAATCCACCCCTGGATGAGTCTCTTGTTCAGGTCGGTTAAACCTTCTGGACAACCCATCAGCATTGCTATGTTAGACACCTGGCCTATGCTCAATAGTGAAGTCAAAGCCTTGTAGACTTATGGACCACCTAAGCAACTTTGGATTCTCTCCCTTCATGTTCATTAGCCACTTTAAGGGCTTATAGTCAGTTTGCACAGTGAAGTGGGTCCCATAGAGGTAGGGCCTCAGCTTCCTTAGGGCCCACACAACAGAGAAACATTCTTTCTCTACTGTGGACCATCTGAGCTCTCTGTCCTTAAACTGACGACTGATGAAGCCAATAGGGTGTTCCTTACCCTTCTTATCTACTTGTGATAGTACAGCTCCTACCCCAGTGTCAGAGGCATCTGTCTGCACAATAAAAGGTCTTTGGTAATCAGGGGCCCTGAGGACAGGGGCCTGGCACACAAAGTCTTTTAAGCCATTGAAGGCCTTCTCACACTCTTCAGACCACGTTACCTTCTTGGGTTTCTTTGGAGTAGTGAGAGCAGTCAGAGGGGCAGCTATGGTACCATAGTCTGCCATGGCATTTCTGTAGTACCAAGTGAGTCCCAAAAAGGCTCTCACTTGGGTCTGTGTAGTGGTGGTAGGCCAGTCTTGTACTGCTTGTACTTTACTGGGTAGAGGCTGTATCCTTCCTCCACCTACTTCATGTCCAAGGTAGACCACTGATCCTTGTCCAATGTGGCACTTAATAGACTTTATGGTCAAGTGTGCTTTCTGAAGAGCCTGTAGCACAATCCCGAGGTGTTTCACTTGGTCTTCCCAGGTGGCACTGAAAACTGCAATATCATCCAGATATGCAAGACAGAATTCATCCAACCTATTTAACACATGATTCACAAGACTCTGGAAAGTGGCAGGGGCATTCCTCAACCCAAAAGGCATTACTCTAAACTGGTAAAGACCCTGTGGTGTTGAGAAAGCTGTCTTCTAATTGGCATGCTCTGTAAGGGCTATTTGCCAATAGCCAGCAGTTAGGTCAAACATACAGAGGTACTTGGAGGCACCCAAAGTATCCACCAGCTCACCTGTTCTAGGCAAGGGGTGTGCATCTGTCCTGGTGACAGCATTCACAGCCCTGTAATCCACACAGAACCTCAGTTCAGAAGTACCTGCTTTTGGAACCAATATCACTGGGCTGAACCAAGAACTACTGGAGGGTTCAATCACCCCAAGATCCAACATTTTGTTGACCTCTGTCTTAATGTAAGACCTTACTTTGTCTGATATTCTGTATCCCTTACTTTTGATAGGTGCACTGTCTCCTGTGTTAATGTTATGTTTGCACCAAGGTGTCAAACCAGGGGACTGTGAAAACAGGGGGGAAAACTGCCTAAGTAATGTTTTCACCTCAGCCTGTTGATCGGAAGTCAGGTAAGGGGCCACTTGGACACCCTCAAAGGAGCTATGTGAAGGACTGCTTTGGAACAGGTCAGGAAGAGGTTCAGACTCCTCTTCTTCAACATCTGAAGCCAACAGCAGGGCTGCAATTTCAACTCTTGGGATGAAAGCCTTCAGTCTATTTACATGGAACCCTTTTGGAGCTTGACCAGCCCTTCCAAGGTCCACTAAATAGTTGACCTCACCCAGTGACTCCACCACTGTGTAAGGGCCTGAACAATTGTCCTGTAAAACTCTAGGCCTTATAGGATTCATGATCCGGACTTGCTGACCAGGTGTGAAATTGATGAGGGAAGCCTTCTGGTCATACCAATGTTTCACCAAAGCTTGCCTTGCCTTCAACTTTTCACTAGTCAGACCCATCAGGAGTACCATCCTTTTTATGAGCCCTAGCACATAGTCCACTACGTTGGTAGTTATGAGGGGAGTGGGCATCTCCCATCCCTTCTTGACTATGGCCAAGGGTCCCCTTACAGGGTGACCAAACAGAAGTTCAAAGGGGCTGAAGCCAACACCCTCTTGTGGTACCTCTCTGTAGGCAAACAGTAAGCATGATAACAGAAGATCCCATTTTCTTCTTTGGGGTTCTTCCAGAGCCCCAATCATGCTCTTCAAGGTCCTGTTAAACCTTTCTACCAAGCCATTGGTCTGTGGATGGTAGGCAGAGGAAATCTTATAGATAACTCCACATTCCTTCCACATAGCCTGCATATATTTGGACATAAAGTTGCTGCCTCTGTCAGACACAACTTCTTTAGGGAAGCCAACCCTAGTAAAGATGCCAAGCAAAGCTTTTGCAACTGACTTGGCAGTCACAGTTTTCAATGGGATGACCTCAGGATATCTGGTGGCATGGTCGACCAGCACCAGGATAAACCTATTGCCTGAGGATGTTTGGGGTCAAGGGGACCAACAATGTTGATCCCTACCTTCTCAAATGGTACCCCCACAACTGGGAGTGGTACCAGTGGAGGTTGGATTGTTGAGCCACTCTTACCAGATAACTGGCAGGAGGCAGAACTCCTGAAGTGACTTTCTATTTGCACCCCCATCTTGGGCTAGTAGAAGTGCATAGATAACCTTTGCTTGGTTCTCTTGATTCCAAGGTGACCAGCAAGGGGCACTTCATGCGCTAACTGCAGGAGGAAGGGTCTTACATCAAGGGGAACCACCAACCTCCTATGGTCTCCTTCTGTAGACTCTGTAGGCTCAATATACAGGAGCCCACCTTCTCAATAAATCCTGTGCTTCCCAGGAGGTTCACCCTCAAGCTGGGAGCAGGCCTGTCTCCTTAGGCCTTCCAGAGATGGGCACTCATGTTGGCCCTTATTAAATTCTTCCCTATCAGGACCACCTTCCACTAAAAAATAATTTAGTTCAGGATGGTCATGTGGGTCAATTAGTTCAGGTATCACCACCTCCTCGTCAGGTCCTGGTGATTGACTAACTACCTCCACCTCAGTGGTAGGTGAGTTAGGGCGGATGTTCTCTTTCCCTCTTTTGGATTTTCTGACTCATTTAGCCTTGGGTTTCCCCTTTGGCTGGGGCATCGCATTGGTCTTGGCCAGTGCTGCCCTTGTTTGAGACCTTGTGCAGGGTCTTTCAGCTGTATCTCCCACAAGCCCTAAAGCTCTGAGATAATTTCCCAGCAAGCCCTTTCCTGGGGCATTCCTCTGTATGCACACTGGAATTCTGACTGCTGTACCATTGATAGTAAGAGTAACAGGTATTACTGGGAACATGAGAGGTGGGCCATCCGCCAACTTAGTGGTGGCTAGAGGAGCTCTAGCAACTTCCTCTGGGTCTACCAAAGTAGAATCCACTACAGTTCAACTGCACCCACTATCCCTAAGAGCTGAAGTATCTATTCCATTGATCAGCACACTATCTTTAAAGTAGTGCTTGGTGTTATCAGGAATCCTAGCATAAGCCCCTGAGACTTTAGGCTCCCAGGAACCCAGGGAAACTAAAACTACCTCAGCTTCTATCCCACTGGGGAAGGAGTCGGAGGAGAAGGATGCCCC
Organism: Ambystoma mexicanum; assembly: GCF_040938575.1. NCBI lineage: Eukaryota > Metazoa > Chordata > Amphibia > Caudata > Ambystomatidae > Ambystoma > Ambystoma mexicanum. The sequence goes on from NC_090940.1 coordinate 7,627,457, forward strand.
TTTAATCTCTTCTTCCTCATAGGAGGAGAAGGCCAGATTAGCATAGTGGACCCCAAGGTTTTGACCATACATCTGGGGTCCCCCCTTCACATGGTCAGTTGTTCCACAAGCAAAACAAGATCCACTGGGTCTGTTCACATAGGGAGGCTTAATATAACCAGAGTTCAGTTTCGGAGGCTAACCTCCACTACCCTGTGAGTTCTCTTGTGTCTTACCCTTATTTCTTCTTTTGTGGCCCTCATGGGAGGACGTTTTATCAGTTTCTCCACCCTCCTTATCTTTAGACTTTTCCCCCTTCTCCTGCTTACTATGATGAGTCTTGTCCCTATGGGACACTCTATGTGACACCCACAAATCTGCTGCAATGGCCAGCTTCTTAGGATCTATCTCCTTTGAATCTGCCAAATGCTGCTTAAACTCAGGGGAAGAAGATGCAAAAATATGTTCTAGCATGACAAGAGATATCATACCGTAAAAGGTGGATACCTTATAACCTACGACCCAGCCAGTCAAGTTTTTTAAGGATTCAGTTACATAAGATACCCAAGTACCACCTTCTTTCTTCTTATACTCTCTGAATCTTTTTAAGTATTGGGCAGGAGTCTTTCCAAACTTTAAGATGAGAGTTTGCTTCAACATTGCAAAATCTGCTCTCTCAGCTTTTGACATTTCCATAATGGCACTGCAGCCAGAATGGGGCAGTCTGCTGAGTAACCAGGCAATTTTATCAGCACTGTCAACTTCTTGAACTTCACATGCATACTCAAATGTATTCAGCCAGTCCATAATGTCATTCTTTTCCACATACACACTGAGCAGATCCTTAGGAAACTGTGGATGAGAGGAGGCCCCAGACCCATGTCCAGGACCCTTGGATCCATTGGCAACCTGAAGCTTGGCCAGTTCCAACTGGTGATCCCTGTCTTTCTGTTTTTCTGCCTGCTCTATTTTCAGTTTGGTCATCTGAAATGCAAGCCCCTTCTGCCTAAGCAGCAGTTCTTGCTTCTTGAATTCAACGATGGCCTCACCTTCAGTTCTGGCAGAGGAAACACTAGACATTACATCCTCCAAATCCTCATGGGTCCCATGAACAAGTGCAGTGACAGAACTGTCTGTTCTGCCAGTAGGAGCAGCCCCACCTCCTTCTGCACTGTCTCCAGGAGTTATGGCACTAAGCTGAGCTTCTTGCCAATCCATGATTCTTTGGATCATTTCCATTTTTGTGCCTTGAGCAGAGACACCTCTCTCAGCACCCATCTTTCTCAATGTTTCAGATTTAGAAGTCTTTAAAGTTAACAAGGTACTTGTTTTCATTCTGTTTGATAGGTCTAAGGCCTTTTTCAGTTATGCTACAACAATTCACTATGTGTCCTGGTAGGAATAACTTGAAATGCCTTCACTAGTATGCAACACTGGATACCTTCAGTCCTATCCCACCGCTGTACACCAGTTTGTTAAGAAGGATTCCTGAACTCTGTCCAGGAGGGGCAGAGGTTCAGAAGGCCAGCCTAGTTTCTTGGAACAGGGTAACCTCTGGACAAGCCAGACCAATCAGGGTAGCTATGTCAGGCGGTCAAGACTAAGTCTCAGGAGGGGTGAGGGTGACTGACGGACCTCAAGGAGCACACAAAGCAAGGACACTTACAAATTACTCCAGACAGGTGTTATATAAAAAATATAGACACATTTATTGCAAGGCCTTTGTAACATAGACTATAGCAAAGAATCACAGTAACACTAAGTAAACCAATACATCACACTCAATACAATATATTTACAAGTCCAGGAGGGCCAAAAGGGATGACTGCACGAAATATGTTGACAACCTAGAGGGGGCGCAAACAGGCAGTGCAGTTAATCTTTAGACCCAATTCCACATCAGTTATTGACCTAACTAAGAGGCAGTCCCAGCCCTAAGAAGAGGGGAGCCTTGTGCTCAATAGTACATGTGTGCCAAGGCACGCGGTTGTTCCAATGGGCAAAGCAGGGTCTCTTTAGGGGTCTCTAACAGCTCGGGAAGGTGGATAAGGCGATGAAGAATAAGTTCCCAATATTCAAGAAGGACCTTCACTTGAAGGCAGAGGCAGTTCAAGAGTTCGGGATGGAGTCGCTATTTCGCAATAGCAGTAGGCAGGAGTAGGGCCCCCAGGGGCCACCCGTGCATAAAGTTGGGCTCTGGCGCTAGGGGCCACCGGTTGGGCTAATGATTACTCACCGGTCCCTGAGTCAAGGAGACCCAAACTTCGGCAGGTTAGTCCAATTTGGTTGCAGGTTCGACGGCTGCAAAAAGGACGTCTCGGCACCTTTTAGTTCCTGAGATCCAGCAAGGATTCCCAAACGGGACAGTGGCGATTTCTCCACTCCAGGGGGATGAATCGCCCTAGTTTCACTGCAGCAGGCTTCAGGGGCAAGAGGGACACAAATGCAGCAGACTTGCAAAGGACGCCGCCGCAGCAGGGCAACAGGGTAACCACGTTTACTCCAGTCCGGGCGCACTCGTCTCACTTCTGACCTGAGAATGCCAAGTGTACGAAATTCGGTGTGAGGGTGCAGTGGACACAGAGCTAGCAGTATACCAGGTTTTGAGAGCCTCCTCAAAACGACAGCGGAGACAGAGGAAAGGTCCTGTGTAAGTTGGTCAGCCCACTGGTTGGCCCAGGGACACTTCCGAGAAAGCTTACTTGCAGGTTTTGGTGAAGGTGCCGAGCGTAGTTGGTCCCACTATTCCAATGGGTCAAAGCGTCTTCGCAGACCTTCTAGGACGACCAGATGCAGAGGGGTCCCACGGCATGACAGCGGGCTCAGGGTGCCAAACCTTCCAACGGGTTACCAGCGGTTGCTCGACTCAGCTTCGTATTTGCAGGATACTTGGATCCTATCCTTTGTTCAGTGAGAACTCAGGAGATCAACATGGCAGTGGTGTTTCCAGCCTCTTCTTATCCAAAGTTTCCTTTGCGCCAAAACGGAGAGGACCCAATGGGAGATCTGCTCACAAACACTCACTCCATACGTGGACCAATCATAGACCACGGTGGTCTCAGGCATTCAGGACACTCCAGACTCTCTGGCACCCAGGATGTGTATTGGGACCAGACATCCCAGCCCACATCCTGGAGGCACACACACAAGGCATGCAGATGCCCACAAAAGCATTGGGATTCACGGGAAAATGCCTGACCAAATAAGGACTGGCCCGGGTCGACTCAACCTGGGGAAGGTGAAGGGGCAAGATGGCCAAAGGACAGGACAAAGAACCTCGTGGAGAAGCCTGGTGCGGGATAAGGGCGGAGAACAAGGACTGTTAGGAGACTGTGGAGCTTTGTCTCTTTTGTCCTATTGAAGCCCCTCTGGAAGTGCTGCCCTGCATCCCTGTACGAGGAAGAAAGGAGTGTGAGGAGACTCACGAACTTTGGCATAGGGCTCTGTCCCTTTAATCCAACTCTGCATCAGCTGCAGCATTTGACTCCCGATACGCGGCGCGTCATGTGGCGGACCACGTGGCCAGGAAGCAAGCAACAAAAGAGCTCCCGCGTCACCCTTGCGGTGAGAAGCCCGGTGCGGGATAAGGGTGGAGAACAAGGACTGTTTGGAGCTGTGAGTAGCATTCTAGCCGGTATCCTGTGTGGCGCGAAGATCCCACCAGTTGAAGTGCATCGGGAGATTGTCGGCATCTGTTAAGGTACCTCACATAATCTACTGTGCATATTGATTACTGGTACTTAATCGGGGGAGTCAGGCAACAGCAACCTACAAGTAAGTGGTACGCGTGAACGCACTAATTCTGGTTGACACTTTAAACCAATCATAAACAGACAATCATTAAAAAAAAAAATGAAGCTGCACAATAACGCCCTCTTAGATGATCGTAATTGCCCGTAATGGGATGGGTCCTATTCAGAGGAAATAACATCACAAGACGTAGACTCTATACCATGTAGAGTGGAACCAGCACCCTCAACATCAAATGTTACAGCGATTGCACAGGTACATTCAGCACAATCAGTGGATAGCAATGTAGCAACAAACATTGCTCAACAGTGGAAACGCGTTTTGGAATATACCACCACAACCGAAAAAATGCACAAAATAAATAGAAGACCATTTTTGTGAAGGGAAACACTTGAAAAGCATGACTACTGCCCAAAATAAGAACTGGTGCATCTCGTATTCTGGGGAACAGGAGACATCTCCCAACCACGACCCTTTACCCCAATTGGTACAGGAAAAAGATGCCTTGAGCGAAACTTCTATGGAGGGCATAAACCAAGAGGATGATCTCGAAAAGATGACACAGACTCAAGCAAGCAATGGTGGGAGGCAATCGACTGGGGAAACTATAGGCTCAATTCAAGGGCCCCAACAAATGCCAGAGGAAGAGGTTGTAAAACAAGCAAGTACGGAAATTTTGTCCTGAATTCCTTGGTTACAGTTTTTGATCACCTAAAAACTGAAGTTCAATTGCAAGGTGGCTCCTTGCTAGAGTTGACTCGTGAAACATCCTGCATAGAACCATCAATAGTGGGTCTAACATCAACAATTAAAACAGTCCTTATAGCCTCCATCAATGACTTGAGGGTAGAGCTAACTAAACAAGGCTTGGATCTTTCAGCAGTTCAAAGATCAGAGAAGACAGAAGAAAAACATAAGCAAGAAGGTCTGCTATCGGAAATTCTCTCATTACTTAAAAACCAGAGCTCAGAAAGAGGTGAAGCCATAGAAGCTCCCTCAGAAGAAGAGGCTGAAATCATCTGCTTTGACGACACACCGCTTTCGGAGTCCGTCTTGGAGGAGCTCAGAAGACTGGCACGTGTGGTAGAAGATGGGGAGGCTGAAGAAGTGGAGGTTAGACCAAGTGAACTTCAAAACAGCACACCCACTGCCCCTCAAAAAAACCAGCCAGAGACCTCTCCGGAATGGACAGAAGCAGGCAACCATCGGTCAAAGGGTAGAAGGAAAACAAGGAAAAAGGAAGCCAGAAAGAAATGTACTATCACATTTCCAACTGCTTTAAGGAAAAATAAAAAATAAAACCCAAGAGACCCGCAAAGGGACAAAATCCTGAACAGTAAGGAACAATCAAATGACAAAAATGATGATACAAGCAAGCACAAAGAGTCACAAAAGAAAGAACTAAAAACCTCTAAGGACAAGAAAAATAAAGGTGCCACAAATGGGGTGGAGAAAGGTACTGGGGTACAAAGGAAAGAAAAAAAGCTGGGAACATCAAAGCAGATCCATCGCAAAATCGGGTAACCCCGATCAAAGAGAAAGAAAAGAAGGTCAGTGTGGGGCTGCAAACTGATCTACCACAGGACAGATAAGGAGCAGGACATGAGGCAACTTTGGTGTCCAACGATTCAATGAACACACCAGGACTCGAAGAAGTAAATTCAAGGAAGACTACCATAAAGATGTGCCCCCCTGTAAGTGGCCCTCCATGGGCCCCAATGTTTCTACAGAAGGGGGACAAATGCATGTCAAAAAAAATTATTGTACCAGCAGTTGAGCCAACCAGGAAAATTGCGCCCATTTTTTTGCAACATCCCCTGCAAAGCGGCACAACTCTGCCCACTCAGATGGTTAGCAAAAATGGTCATGGTAAAACAAAGGAATTGGGAGCGGTACCCAAACAAGAGCAGAAGACTCCACAAGAGCCATGTCAGTGGGAAACTCCTCAGTACCAGGCACAATCACTGGCAGAAACTGCTGTCAATCACAAATATTCAATCCCAAGATTATGGTTTAAGGTGACAAATAAAATCCTGCAACACATGTCACTCTGCAGAAGGGTAATTTTGGGCTACTTGAACAAGATTCCTAATCTCTTCCTTTTTGGGACAGGAGATTTGGAATACATAAAATTCCCAAGTAACAGTAATCAAAAATTTGCAGAGGTGGGATTTACATCACTGAAAGCATGGAAGGCAATAAAAGCTAATAGAAAAGAATTAGAGAAAATGAACCTGTTGGTCTTGGAGAATCTACCGGAGGAAGGGGTTAAAGAAATAGACAACGGGAATAGTAACCCCTATGAAGTAAATGCAAGAACAACAGGTGCATTGAAGAATCATACCTTCGCCGGCCCTAATGTAAATAATATTGATCCTAAGGACTGCACAATGGCTGCACTTCCTGAAATCCCTACACAGGTACTCCAGAAGCTAGGTCTGGGGCTTCCACGTCTTTAGGCAAGACGAAATAATGATCACAAGCTGGAATACCCGTGGTCCAAATACTTTCACTACAAGTAAAATGAAAAATGCCCTCTTTCATAACATTGACATAGTACTACTCCAAGAGACCTGGCACACACATACACTGCAAATAGAAGGATATACGGTCATTACAGTGCCAGCAATACAGAAAGCACTGGGCCGGCCATCAGGCGGGCTGCTGATTGGGATCAATAATTCACAAAGCAGAGATGTAACAATACTACATAGTGACCAAGAGGGTGTCCTTGCACGCAAAGTCGGGCTCAATACTACGGGGGGGCAGGTACAACTAGTAATAGTGAATGTATATTGGAACCCGGCACGATTGGACCTCCAAAGCTTCCAGGCCTTGTTGACCATAGTATTGGAAAATATACTATTAACCCATAGTGATGTAAATGTGATCCTAGGAGGCGATTTAAAAGCCCAATGTATAACAACACAGACTACGGGAAACAACTTGAAATGGGTTAAAAAAACAAAGACAGGAGCCCAATGGGTAGAATATCTAAACTCATGGGGTCTTTGTATGTTAAATGGATCGGTTACAGGTGACAGGCCAGCAAAACGACCCTGGTCGCGGGGCAACTCCTCCTCAACACTGGACTATTTCTTCGCATCGGAAGCTCTTCAGGCGAAGGATATTTGTATGGAAACTATATGGGGAGAAGGGAGTGATCATGCCTGTATAAAAATTAATATACCGGGCATTAACAAAACACGACTAGCGATGTACATACATAACCTCTCTGTGAAAAAAGGGAAAGCAATGATGATAAAGTAACTAAATGACAAATTGTCAAGCCTCACTTCCATGGACCTAAAGGAAAATTGCAATCCTGAAGGCTTTAAGAAATGTATTTGGGCTTTGCATCCCCCGAGTACAAGGGATCCGCAGACAATAACTCACCATCAACACTTATTTGATGAAGAAACCGCAAAAACGGTTTAAGAAGAGAAAGTAGACGTCTGAAAACGCTTATAACAAATCCATTAATACTACACAGAGAGTTAAAAAATCTAGCGAGAGACTATAAACAGTGGTCTCGTGCAAGAAACCTCCAGCGACATCAACAAGACAATGAACAGATGCTCAAAGTTCTCTGTGAAGATAATACCCACAATGTCTGGTCCCTTATAAATAACTTGGGCAAGAAACCTGATGATAATACTACCCAATGTAGCTTAGTCCTGGAAAAGAACTGGGTGGACTATCTCACAAATAACTTTAAAAATACATTCAAGTTCCCAAGAGGAGAAGACAAAATGGGAGCTTAAGTTCGATGTCCAACTAATAGAGGACTTAATTTTAAAAGCTTCATCCTCAAAGGCAGCAGGCCCTAATGGGTTAACTTACCAGGTATTAAAAAACAATGCTAAAACCTGGGCGAACTTCCTATTCATCCTATAGATGGAAATATTAGAAAATCGCATGTTGCCCTTGTCCTGGAAACAAGCAGTGATCATACCATTCTTCAAGGGGGGAGATTGGTCGCTGGCAGGTAACTACAGGCCAATTGCCCTCCTCGATATCGAAAGTAAAATATTCATGAGATTGGTCATGATAGAGTTAGAGGATTGGGCTAAGCATGCAAAAACAATCTCTAAATTCCAAACTGGATTCAGAAAGGGAATGTCCCCTACACTAAATGGGCTACCATTGTCCCTGTTGTCAGAATACTCTAAAGCTTCAGGAGAAGGTCCCATATATGGAGCATGGATAGATTTCTCCAGGGCCTTTGACCGAAGGGTTTGCTGGCCATTCTTTCTGAATTACATAAGGACACCTCACTGATGGTAGGGTTGGATGAGGCAGGGCATCTAAGTAGCGCTATAAAGGTAGAGCAAGGAGTGAGGCAAGGCTGCTTGGGAGCACCTTTCTTCTTCAACCAGTACCTATCAGATTTAGGGCCTTTCTTAGAATCATTGGCAAGGCAAGCCCGAAACTACATACAACCAAGGTTTTGTGGCTCGCTTATGCGGACGACATAGTCCTGATCGATAGAACAGCGGTAGGACTACAACACCTCGTGAATGTACATCAGAGCGAATGGTCTTCGAGTAAACCCTAAGAAATCAAAAATCCTGATAATGAAGCACCCAAACAAGCGCATAAACTACACAAGCTGGTTCCTTGAAGGCAAAGTGATCCAGAGAACGGAAGAGCTAGTGTACCTGGGGTATGTGATATACGCTTCTCCCTCAACTTATAAAATCAAAGCTGAAATAAGAACAAAGTAGAAGGAGCAATACCACAGATAAAAAAAAGTCTTATGGGAGCTTTGTAAATTCTCTATTATGCCGCTGGTAAAGTTCTACATCACAAAAATAACCCCTGTGCTATTATATGGCTTGGAGGCGAACCCAATCCTTTGGGAGATAGACTGGCAAAAAGTTGAAGGTCGGGTTTGGAAAAGATCATTAGGCCTACCAAACTGCTTGCCTGTGTCGGCCCTAAGGTTTGAACTTGGGTTGAAATCCCTGGAACAACAAGTAAACTGGAGACTGTTATCACTCTATAGGTTAATAAAAGAGCCACAAGATAACTCGCTATATGAGGATATAAAACTCCAGATGCAAGCGAAGAAGTCAAACTCGCTTAAATACTTAGAAGCAAAGGTTTCCGAAACTCTATTGGCAGTGGACACTTTGACAGAAGTCTTGATGGCCAATCCCTTGAAAGTAAAAAAAGAAACAGAAACACTGGACTGGATTAGAACAGGGTCCAAAATGAGGCAAATTAAACCTAAAAATAGTTTCCTCATCGTGGACAAAAAGCTGGGGCAATTGCCGAAATACCTATAAAAACATCCAAGTGCTTACTCACGAAACAGATTCCTGAGGGCTCGTCTAAATTTAATCCATACAGGAGAAATCTTAAGTATTCAGGGCCAGCACTCTAAAGCCACCGCTCTGTGTGACAGCTGTACAGATCCATCTAAGCAAAGGCTACACCATCTGCTTCGAGAGTGCAAAGGGACATGGGATGTAAGATTTAGCTATCTCTATAAATTTGTGGACAAAATAGAATGGCTGTCGTCAGAAAACTTCTGGAAACTAATGATTTCAGGACATAATACTGCCATAACTATAGCAGTTAATCAGGTTGTAGCGAAAATTGGTCTGTTCCAACAAGAGATAGGCCTAGAGTAAGCATACATCGAAAATCGAAGTAAAGGTACTTGGGGGTGGGTGGTTTGGTAGTAAACTAACTCTGGGTTAACATTGTGGCAGGACTGTCATCACAGACTGGGATTAGCAAAGATATGGCAACCGTAGATGCTAAGGCTGGTCGGCCACTTAGATACAACTTGGCTATTCTCCCCTGTCCTTCTTTCCCCCCATCGCCATTTTCATGTTTCCATGAGCTTTCATGTTTCCGTGATTTTTTGGCCTCCTTTTTCTTCCTTTTCCTTTACCGTATTTTATTGCTTATTTGTATTGATGAAATTAAGTGATATATAATATGCTAATCACTTATTTTAGCTATAATATGTTTGATGGTTTTGTAAAGGTCAGAGTTGACCAAAACAAATAAAACATTTTTTAAAAAAATAAAAATAAAAATAAAAGAACCTCGTGGCATGGCCATTTTGGAGCCTGGCCACCTATTTGTGCCAAACGCGGTTAGCGTGGTTAACATGGCAGGAAAGGGTTAAACATAAGGCAAAACGATAGCTGCCACCAGTCCTGTCCATTACACATCTGCACAGATCATAAAAAGTCCAGCAAGATTATCTAGGGTCTTTGAAAAATGTCTATAGACCCAAGTGTGCTGTATGGTAAGATACATTGCACCCTTGTTACATGTTGCACAAAAGTTGCAACATGAGGAAAGGAGTAAGGGAAACAAAGTCTCCCAGTACTGACTGTCTTAAGAGCATGTCAGTTTTCCCATAAAAAGTGAGCGAAAGCCCAGAGGAGTGCAGCTGAAGGCTGTGCTTCTCTGGCAAAGTCAGTCAATGGTGTCTAAACAGCAGCAAAACGTTTGGGGGTTGACACATGGAGGGAAAATTACATACACATATGAAATCTTTCCTAACAACAACCCTAATAACCATGATCCGTCCAAAACTGATTTTCTTAGAGTGTTTTGTGACAGCTATGGGAAAAGCAACAGCAGTTCAAAACAACAAGGACATGGGAAGCCAGACCACAATAGGAAAATCAACAGATAAAGCCACAAAGACCATAGCAGAAACTTCTATCTCAAACGTCTTCTTTGATCTGACTTCTGAAAACATAAAGAGTTTGGATCCATCGACACAAAAGGAAATAATAAAAATCAGGAAAGTCAACCACAAACTGCCAATCAGCTCCAATCAAAAATAGGGAAGTAAACGGGTGTGTACTTTTAAAACCAATAGAACTAAAAAGAACAACAACAGTTTCAACTAGCCTGCAAGAGTCCATCGCTTTGAAAACCGATGATGGAGGAAGCCCAAGAGATGACTTGATCTTTGACAAAACAAACACCCAACAAGTACAGGGCAAATCGAACAAAGTTCAAAACCTGGAAAACGAGAAGAACCCTGGCTAATCAAAAGGACAAACTAAGAGGCCCGGCTCAAACGACAGAAGTCAGCCCAAACAAGGGCCTGAAAACATCTATAGGAGACGCTAAAAAGAAATCGGACTTACCCACTTCCACTTCACGATCAGTGACTACGGACATTGAGGACTCAATCGACCTGATGGACATGTCAGTTTACCTAGACGAAAACTCGGAAGTTGAAACTTTACCCGAGAACAAAGACTGCCAGAACTTGCTGACTAATAGTTTCCTAACCCTATCAGAAAAGAGGAAAAAGATCGAAAGGACAACCTGGACAAGCCTTGCAAAGGCACCTGATGCGTCCCCCTTTGTTAGTTCGAAACAAAGACACAATTCTTTGAACAAGACCAAGATTAATGTACAAAACAATTACCAACAAAAGAACAGTAGCCACAAAGCTACAAACCAGAACATGAGAAGAAGAAATTCTATTACCAGAGCTAAGTCCAGGGAACGCTCAAATGAGAGGCAAAGGAAAGCGAAAAAATACTTAAGTCTCTGTCGAAGCAGAAAAGTGACCAGGACCACAATCGTCAAAACCCTGCAAAAAAGCATCAAGACGAGTGAACGATCATTGAAACTGGAAAGCTTGATGGGGAAAACTGAAAAACTGATACTAAACAGAAAAAAGTGATGCAGTTATTTCACTGCATACTGAACTTACGCATGCTTACTACAAACAACCTACATATCGTAGAATTTGGGCTCAAACACTGTACTGACACTGGGCCTCATTACGACCCTGGCGGTACAGAGTGAACGGCGCCGTAAAAGGTGTTCACCCCGTACCGCTGCATTACGAGTTCCCCTCGCGGGACACGATAAGCACGCCTGTTTGCTCCCTCTCCCATTCCCATTAAGCCCTATGTGGGCTGAAATGGGAATGGGGAAGGACCGTGTCTGGGTCCTTGGAGGGAGGAATTACCGGGCCTTCCGAACTCGGAATGGCCCGGTAAGTCCTCATTCCGAGGATCCGGACCCCAACGCGATTTCGGCGGCAGCCATGCCGCCAATAGCGGCATGGTTACGCCGAACTCGTAATGAGGGCCACTGTCTTCATTCTCATTTCCTTGTCAATTGTGAAAAAGATGCTGACAGATTCCACGGAAAACCTCTGAATCCTAGGATTTGATCCAACACCAATTCAACATCCCGCGCCAGAAAGATTGTCTCCAAACAAGGGCAAATTTGGAGACCAGAAAAAGGAGCGAGAGGCCAATGTGAATCAAAGATCACCAGAAAGACTACCTACAAAATTAACTGCGCTGGAAATATTCTTAGACCCATTAGGCGTGGGTAGGAAGGAGATAGGCCGACATATCATTAACAAATCCATAAAAATCACGTATGACAGGAAAAACAGACAAGTTTGTTTATTGAAATCTGATGAGAAGAAGGACCGACCCTCACAAAAGGAGGAGGATTGGTCCTGGGTGGCAGAAGATTTGGTAAAGAACAAAGAATAGCCACCACAGTCACCACAGTTGGAGAACACTCGGTGAGAGGAGAAGGTTCTGACCGGGTATGACAATAACAAAAAAGACTTGATTTTAGCATCTTGGAACACCATAGGATTTGAACACTTGACTAGACCTAGCAATGTCAACCTTGGTCTACATGACTGTTAGGGAGAATTCTCTTCAAAGGCTAATTTCCCTTACCTATAGAGTCCCCCAGCAGCTTTGCTGGATTTGAAGGGTTTGTTTTTTTCTCCTGCTAAGAGTGAGACCCTTTTTTGTTAGTGTGTGTTCTAGGCTATTTTGTGTGCTTCTGGTCTATGGGGTTTTCTCACCCTCATAGGAATCATCTTTTTAACATGTGTGGTACACAGCACCCTCCGTGCAGTACCACAGGGGTGTCGTAGCGACCCCCAAACATAGACTCCATACCCTGGGACTGACTACTGTCCCCCAGGGCATGTAAAATCCCCATTGACTTTACTAGTCAAATCTTATGAACAAAACCAGTACAAACCATCTTACTATGGAAGTAATGAAAAGGGTTAATAGTTTTTCCCTAGTGTTCATTTTCGAGAGGGTACCGTCCAGTCTCTCTTCCCAAAGTTTCTGGCTGGTGGCAGTGGTTACTACCGTAAATATTCGACCGCGAATGTTCCCTATGGGATTTTCCCATTGTTCGAGGCTACCACTTTTACTGACAGCCTCTAACATACCGTCGTGTTATTTTAATATTAACTTTAATCCAGTGTTTGTTTTTTTGCCAGAACTTTAATAATATTTCTTTCTTGTGTATTTCTCTGAAATCCTAACCCGGGTCGGGGATCCTTTGTTCGTCCTTTTGGCGGGCTTCTGCACAGAAGCCCTCCTCTCGGCGCCACTGAGTCTGGGGTAGACAGGATGTGTGGGAGGGGGAATAGGCACCCTGGACAGGGTTGCCTGCGCAACCCAAGTCACACTCTGCCCTGATAGGCTGGGGGGTTCTCCCGCCAGGAGAGCCACCCCACTGTTTGAGTGACAGCTAGGCTGTATGAATGGGTGTCTTGCTGCATAAAAGCAGGGTCCTGAGGACTGAAGGACAGGCCGTCACCACTGGAACTAGAAACCTGAAGAGGAGAGAAGCCGAAGACATCTGCAACGACTGAACCACCGGTGAAGCCCTGCTGCAGATTCTCACCACTTTTTTCCAACGACTCGAGAAGATCTTCGCCTGCAAAAGTCTTCTTCCCTTGAGCTGGTGGGGCCAACCAGTTCACCAATCGCCTTCCAGGACCTGCCTTGGTCTAATCGCCAGTGCCCTGCACTCGGAGACCGGATAGCTAGGCACCCGTCCACCACGACTGTGATTTAAAGGAGCGTACCTTTTATTCGTTTTGGCAGCACCTCGGCTGGCTTCATCCCTGGGCAGTGCAGTAACTTGAACCTTCCTCTACGACGAGAGCCTCTCTTCCTCTGCTGGATCTCCCGAACTGCAGGAACTGCCAGGAACTACCACCACCGCAGGAGCCTCTTCCACTTTAAAGGTACATTGTTCCGCCAGGCCTCCTGTTTCGTTGGGTATCACTAAAGGTGTTTTAAATCCTTTACTTACCTACTGGGTTGGCCGCCCCTATCGTCTAACATTGTCTTTTACCTTCTGCAACCGTCTTTTCCAATCGTTAAAGAAAGACTTGACTGCGGCTACTAGAACAGTTTGATCCTGGGCACCTTGCCTAGTACCGTTGACTCTGGCACAGGCCTATTGACTCTGGCTAAATCTGTTACAACTGCCTTCTCCAGATTGCTTCTCATCTAGAAATGTGTTGGTGCACCTAACTCTTATAACCACCTTTTTCTTCCCCTTCTTTTAATACTGTGAAATGCCATTTTGCTCGGTTTTCACTTAAGAATTGCTTATGTTAAAGTGCTGCCTTGCCTCACTTGTTCACAATCTGCTTGGGGAGTGTTGCTGGTGTGTTACAGAGTCTAAACCTAAATAACTTTTCCTTTCCCTCCCTTTTGAGAAATTGTAAGAGTGCCATTTCTGCTTGGTTTACACTGTGCCGTTTTGCTCAGTATTCACTCTTGCTCAAACGTGTCTACAATTTAAATAGGGTGTTGTGTATACTTTGCTTGACTGTTTTAACTTGCTTTGATAATAGTGATGTGTGTGTTGAAATGAAGAGTGTGTAAAATAAATATATATTCTTTTAATACAAAGCTTTGGTCAGTGTTTTATTGTCCAATAGTGCTGTAGTCCTATTGTGTAAACCCTGAATACTGCTCATCTCCCCCTTGAGATAAGTCTGGCTGCTCAGCCACAGCTACCAACCAAATCTGTGTGGTACAGACTGATACCAAAGGGGATTTATTGCTCTCACCTGTAGTCCTAATCTCGTGTAGTGCTCCCTAAGGGAACTGCATAGGATTCTGCTAACAATGACCTAATCTGCCTCCAAGAAACTTGGTTGTTGAACGCACTGCACCTTGATGGATTTGAAGTGACCACAGCCCCAGCAGAGAGAGGTGAAAAGGGGCGTCCGTTCTCTGGCCTATTCATCGCCCTAAAAGCGGGTTCCGGGTTACACATAATAGAAACCCTGAGCTCAGACCTGCACTGCCTAGCGATCCTAGTGAACTGGACAGACGCCCCTGAAAGTTCCGACCTGAATAACCGAGGAAATATGGTGGTAATAACGTGCTACTGGAACCCTCAGGCCATCACAGGAACTAACTTCATTGAGAAAATCAACATCATGGAAAAGATCTGGAAAAGTTATAACATGCCATATATCCTGATTTGTGGAGATTTAAACGCTGTTTGCGTGCCGCACCGTATTAAAGGGGAAAACAGAAGTCCAATAGCATGGCAGGCCAGAGAGGAATCGTGTGGACAAAAATAATGAAGTCTTGGAACATGCACCACCCAAAAACGAAAGAGAACAAAGTTCCTAATCCGATTCCAACTTGGGAAAGAGGAGAGCAGTGGGCTGACTTAGACCAAATCTATGTCTCCAGTGACTCACTTCGGATAACCTCAAGTTTTAATGTTACAAGAACGGTGAACAGCCACCCCAATGACACTTATGGGAGCACAAAAAACGTGCCCTAAATTTATGACCACAGGTGTGGAGTCGTACAATAGAGGGAACCGCTTGAAGATCAACCAACAAGACATACAGATCTTAACAAGGAACTACATGGAAAAAAAGAAGGGGGAAACCCCTGCGTCAGACCTGGTGGGATACGGTGTCTGGTCAAATGTTCGAAAACAAAGGGTCGAATGACCTTTTGTTCGAAAGTAAAAGGATCGAAAAAAAGGTTCACATTTTTTTTAATTTCTTTATTTATATATTTTTTTAGTTTAGAATGTAAAAAAAGTTTTTTATAAAAAGAAAACAGGGGACTGGGGGGGGGACCCACCATAAAAAATAAAAATTCAAACAAAAAAAATTGAACCTTTTTTTCGGTCCTTTGACTGTCGAGAAAAAGGCATTTGAGCCTTTTGTTTTCGAACTTTGACTGTGAACCGTAGGATACACTCCTTTGATACAACTTTATAGGAGCAATAACCAACCAAATCGCGGGATTACAAAGCAACATCATCACACTTATGACCCAGTTCTGGTGGAAAAAAAGAGACATATGAGGCCAACAAAGCGAAGAGCTGCTCTTTCCAGGGATGAAAGAGTTAAAGTACACGCAACAAAAGGATGTCGAGAATACAAATCTTGGATCACTGCAAGATGACACATCTTGATCCAACAGGATTCCGAGAACATGTTGAAGGCATTAAGTGGGAAAATATCAAACTATTTTTGGTCATTAATAAAGCAAACAGCACCCAACGTCAACGACCCCCATCTTAACCACAGGAGAGAAACAGCTTGGATTACCCATTTTACAGAACTGTATAAAGGGTCTTCGCTCACAGTGGAAACCACTGAAACCTTACACAAAGGGAAGACTTGGCCATATCAATACAACAAAGAAGACATCTTGGAAAAAATGTGTAAACTCAATCCATCGAGAGCACCGGGCCGGACGGCTTACCAACATGACACTGAGGGAAAACCCAGAAGAATGGTCTGCCTTCATACCTGTAGTATTCTCAAACATCTTCCAACAAGGGAAAATTCCAGTTTCATGAAGATCTGCCAAAATAGTCCCCATTCTCAAAAAGGGGGCGAGGGCGGACCCCCGAAACTACAGACCTATCGCATTATTGGACATGATAGGCAAGATCTTTGGGTCCTTCTTACTGAAGAAGTTCCACGCCTGGACTAAGGATTCTGGGTCAATTGACCCACTTCAAGCCGGCTTTGTGAAAACCCTAGGAACTGCCCCAAATATCCTGATACTTGACATCATGAAAGACAAATCCCACAGAGGAAAAGGAAGGACCTTTGTGGCATTTGTAGACCTAGTACGGGCCTTCGACTGGCTGAACCGCAACTTGCTGTGGGAAAAACTAAAAGAAAGAGAATGCCCACCCGAAGTACTGGATCCCTTACTTGCTCTTCAAACAGACACTATCATAAGAGTTCGTCTAAACCACGTAGGCCTATTGTCCGCACCAATACCAACTTTTCAAGTAGTCAAACCGGGGTGCCCCTTGGCCCCGGCGAGCTATATTTTTTTTTATTTCCGATATGCAAAGATTTAAGTCATAGTTAAGATTGTTTCCTCCAACAATCGGCAAAGAGAAAGTAACTTGACTTCTCTACGCGGATGATCTTATACTAACAGCTCGATAGTTTAAACAGATATGTAAAACAAAACCGCTGGAGATAAATCAAGAAAAAACTACAATAATGTATTTCCAACCAGGAAAATCAAAGAACAAACCATTTAAATTGTTCCTGGGGCAAAACAGTATCGAAAAGGTGGATGTATTCAAATACTGCAGAATAACAATCAATAACAGCAGAGTTGAAACCCGTTTGCACGAAGTACTGTTAACAAAATCTAAATAACTTGCAACGCAGGCCAAACTCTTGGACAATAAATTTAGACTGTTTTCGCTCCTGGCAGCAATTAAGTTCTACAAAGGCTGCACGAAGGCCGTATAAAGGCACTGTTTGGCCCCCAGAACCTCCTTCCTTGATGACCTCCAACGAGGGTAGAGGGCAGGAGCCCCCCTCCTCTCCAGCAGCTACGACCACCCGGCAGCACACACAGTAAGTGCAGACTCTCTGCACAGCACACGGCGGCCTGCCTGCCCGTGTCCCTCCCACTTGCCTAACTCTCCCATGCCGGGCGCAACGTGGCACCATAGCGAGGCTGAGTCTCGATCCGGGCATTATTAAGCTTCCTGCTTCCGCCGGCAGGCAGATGCGCCGGCCTGCACGAAGGCCGTATAAAGGCGATGTTTGGCCCCCAGTACCCCCTTCCTTGACGACCTCCAACGAGGGTAGAGGGCAGGAGCCCCCCTCCTCTCCAGCAGCTACAACCACCCAGCAGCACACGCAGTAAGTGCAGACTCTCTGCACAGCACACGGTGGCCTGCCTGACCGTGTCCCCCGCTTTCCTGACTCTCCCATGCCGGGTGCGATGCGGCACCATAGCGAGGCTGAGCCTCGATCCGGGCATTATTAAGCTTCCTGCTTCCGCCAGCAGGTGGATGCGCCGGCCTGCACGAAGGACGTATAAAGGCGCTGTTTGGCCCCCAGGGCCCCCTTCCTTGACGACCTCCAACGAGGGTAGAGGGCAGGAGCCCCCTCCTCTCCAGCAGCTACGACCACCCGGCAGCACACGCAGTAAGTGCAGACTCTCTGCACAGCACACGGCGGCCTGCCTGACCGTGTCCCTCCCACTTGCCTAACTCTCCCATGCCGGGCACGACGTGGCACCATAGCGAGGCTGAGCCTCGATCCGGGCATTATTAAGCTTCCTGCTTCCGCCGGCAGGCAGATGCGCCGGCCTGCACGAAGGCCGTATAAAGGTGATGTTTGGCCCCCAGGAACCCCTTCCTTGACGACCTCCAACGAGGGTAGAGGGCTGGAGCCCCCTCCTCTCCAGCAGCTACAACCACCCGGCAGCACACGCAGTAAGTGCAGACTCTCTGCACAGCACACGGCGGCCTGCCTGATCGTGTCCCTCCCGCTTGCCTGACTCTCCCATGCCGGGCGCGACGCGGCACCATAGCGAGGCTGAGCCTCGATCCGGGCATTATTAAGCTTCCTGCTTCCGCCAGCAGGTGGATGCGCCGGCCTGCACGAAGGACGTATAAAGGCGCTGTTTGGCCCCCAGGACACCCTTCCTTGACGACCTCCAACGAGGGTAGAGGGCCGGAGCCCCCCTCCTCTCCAGCAGCTACGACCACCCGGCAGCACACGCAGTAAGTGCAGACTCTCTGCACAGCACACGGCGGCCTGCCTGACCGTGTCCCTCCTGCTTGCCTGACTCTCCCATGCCGGACGCGACGCAGCACCATAGCGAGGCTGAGCCTCGATCCGGGCATTATTAAGCTTCCTGCTTCCGCCGGCAGGCAGATGCGCCGGCCTGCACGAAGGCCGTACAAAGGCCCTGTTTGCCCCTGTTCGCATCCTGGAGCAGCAAGGAGTGCTCTATCCAATTTTTTTAGCCCGTGCCGGCACATGAGCAGGAGCTCCATTTACCCGCTCTCTGCTTGCTCTTGCCGCCTCTGCCATCCTGTCTACCAGACCTTCCGGCTCACTTCTACCTCTGCTAAGGTAACTTCATGTCTATCCCCCAGTCTGAAACCTGACGACTATCACTGTCTCCAAACAAGCTCATATGAACACAAAGACATCGTCAGTGTGCATACCTGTTTTCCCTTTAACCAACCTTTGTGTAACCTTAAACATTGCATGCAAGCCTCCTGCTTATCATTTAACCTAATCCATCACACTTGTGCACCCAGATTAGGCCCGCCCTGCTGGATTGCATCCTACTTCAGTTGCTAAAATCCTAAACTCAGAGATTGCTTCATGTATTTTAGCCATTCTGCCACATCTGAACCTAGCTATTGTTCCATGTTTCCTAACCTCACCGCCACTTGGATTTCAGACAGTGCTCTATGCATTCTAGCCTCACTGCCTGATTCTGAATCTAGATGGTGTTCTATGCATTCTAGCCTCACTGCCTTATTCTGAATCTAGATGGTGTTCTATGCATTCTAGCCTCACTGCCTTATTCTGAATCTAGATGTGTTCTATGCATTCTAGCCTCACTGCCTTATTCTGAATCTAGATGGTGTTCTATGCATTCTAGCCTCACTGCCTTATTCTGAATCTAGATGGTGCTCTATGCTTTCTAGCCTCACTGCCTTATTCTGAATCTAGATGGTGCTCTATGCATTCTAGCCTCACTGCCTTATTCTGAATCTAGATGGTGTTCTATGCATTCTAGCCTCACTGCCTTATTCTGAATCTAGACAGTGCTCTATGCATTCTAGCCTCACTGCCTTATTCTGAATCTAGACGGTGTTCTATGCATTCTAGCCTCACTGCCTTATTCTGAATCTAGATGGTGTTCTATGCATTCTAGCCTCACTGCCTTATTCTGAATCTAGATGGTGTTCTATGCATTCTAGACTCACTGCCTTATTCTGAATCTAGATGGTGTTCTATTCATTCTAGCCTCACTGCCTTATTCTGAATCTAGATGGTGTTCTATGCATTCTAGCCTCACTGCCTTATTCTGAATCTAGATGTGTTCTATGCATTCTAGCCTCACTGCCTTATTCTGAATCTAGATGGTGCTCTATGCATTCTATCCTCACTGCTTTATTCTGAATCTAGATGGTGTTCTATGCATTCTATCCTCACTGCTTTATTCTGAATCTAGATGGTGTTCTATGCATTCTAGCCTCACTGCCTTATTCTGAATCTAGATGGTGTTCTATGCATTCTAGCCTCACTGCCTTATTCTGAATCTAGATGTGTTCTATGCATTCTAGCCTCACTGCCTTATTCTGAATCTAGATGGTGTTCTATGCATTCTAGCCTCACTGCCTTATTCTGAATATAGATGGTGTTCTATGCATTCTAGCCTCACTGCCTTATTCTGAATCTAGATGGTTTTCTATGCATTTTAGCCTCATTGGCACATTCTGAATCTAGCTGGTGTCCTATGGGCTAGGTCCCTAACACAAATGCATACTGACCCATCTAGCGTTCCCAAACTTATCCTTAGCCTACCAATTTCCTCACCACTACTTAGTATACGTGCATTTACTACCAGCCTGCTCGCCTGCGTCGTCATCCTCATCATAAACAGTGTAACTCAACTGAAGATGGCCCCGTACTTACCCAACATGCCTCCTCCTACTACTCTCATCAACCAGGGACCACATCGAGATATAAATAACCTTCAGCTATCACCCGCTAGTCTCCCTTGTACCATCATAGATAGGAACCTCGGACTTAGAGCGAGACTAGCCAAAATCTATGAGCCTCTCGCCCGTTCACTGCCCACCTTACAGAAGTCCAAAGAACAGCCTCCTCGCTCCAGTTCCTCTGCTAAAACTTCCAGTCCACCTTACAACCTCACCACGAGAACCACTCATAACCTCCCCAGTCTGGGCACTCTTGAATCTACACAAGATAAACGCCATACAACTGCCACTAAAAATACAGGCAGCCTTTAAAATACAGTCAGCCCTAAAATCAAAGGAGCTTTGATCAAAGCCGGATCATTAGTAGCTCATGCCACAGAAATCGCAGACCTGATCCTGAAAGAAGATCTTGATTTCCTCGCCATTACCGAGACTTGGCTACACCCTGCAGCAGGCCCCATGCTCATGCTAGCAGTCCCAGACAACTATTCCATCCTGAGGCAAGATCCCCCCAACTCCAGAGGAGGGGGTGTCGCCTTCATACACAAATGCAGTCTGTCCATGAGACTAGCAACCTCCTCCTCTAATGTCCTCTCCTGCGAAACATTATCAGTCAAATCCCCACTTACTAATACCCAAACCCTTAATATCCACTTGATCCACGCCCACCAGGCCCCATTGACACCTTTGATGAAGACCTTAATGTCATTCTATCTAGCAATCTCAAAAGCTCCTCTCAAGTTCTCACCCTGGGGGACTTTAACATGGGCTATAACGACCCGGCAGACCAAACAGCCAGCACCATAGCTAACACTCTTGCTGAACTAGGCTTTGCGCAAAGAAGTATGGCACCCACTCACTCGAAAGGTAGAATACTTGACTGGGTGGCTGACCACAACTGCTTAGCAAAAATCACAAATACCACTCCACTTATCTGGACCGATCATCACCTGGTATCGTTCCTGCTGTCCACGGACAGACCCCCACCTCTGCCTAACACCACAGCTCCTACTACTCTCACCAGAAATTATAACAATATTACTCCAGAAAGACTCATCCAGAATCTACTCCCTACACTTAACACACTCCCCGATAACCTGGATCCAGAGATCCTGGTTGAAGAATATAACAAGGTTATGGCTTCCTCGCTAGACCTCATTGCCCCACTCAAACTCAGACCCAGTAAACTGAAAACGCACCTCAACAAATGGTACACCCCATTCCTCAAAAACCTAAGGCAGCAAAAGAGAAATTGCGAGGCCACCTGGAAAAAATCGCCCTCAGCTGCAAACAAACTCAAACTCTCCAAACTATCCACACTCTATAAAAAAGAAATCTACCTGGCCAAACGAACCTCCTTTGACTCTCGCATTTCCCAAGCTAAATCCAATATGAAAGAACTCTTCTCTATACTTAAAGAAGTAGAAACCCCCATACTTCCCCCTGACACTTGCACCAAAGATAAAAACTGGAGCTCTGAAATTCAAAATGCCTTGGCAAACAAGATCGTGACCCTTCAAAGTAAAATCTCTAGTAAAAAAGCTGCCCTAAAAGACACTCTCCCCTCCAAAAGTCAGGATAAGCACACGACCATAGATCCTACCCGCTTCAAGTTCTCCAAAGTCAATACTCTTGAAGTAGAAAAAACTATCCTGTCTTTGAAACCATCTAACTGCCAGGGAGATCTGTGCCCAGCACAGCTTATCAAAGATGCCGCCCGTGACCTCTCCCCCTTCATGACCAAACTGATCAACGCTTCCTACAACACTGGTTCCATCCCTTCCAACCTAAAACAATCCTGGGTACTTCCATTATTAAGAAAACCTACTCTGGACCCAGCCATACCCACAAATTACCAACCTATAACTACCGTTCCTTTCTTACTAAAAATCCTTGACAAGGTTGCCTATGTACAAATACAGAAGCACCTGGAGGAACATCACCTCCTAGGATCTAGACAATCAGGGTTCCGCCCTCAACACGGGACTGAAACTGCACTTATCGACCTAAAAGCTCAGATTGATACTCTTAGGGACAAAGGGCAAGTTGCCTTGCTCCTCCTCCTTGATTTATCTGCAGCTTTCGATTTGGTCGACCATTCTCTCCTATGCTCACACCTCCACTCAGCAGCACACTTCTCTCCAGAGGCCATCAAATGGATCACCTCATTCCTCAATGGAAGAACTATGAGGGTCTTCTCCCCTACTGCTGCAGCAGACCCCATTCCTATCACTTGTGGTGTCCCACAGGGCTCCTGCATCTCCCCCACACTGTACAACATATTTACCAAGCCCCTTTTCGATGATCTGGATGGTGTCCAATCATTTGGTCGACTACAAACTGGTCGACTGCAATTTGGTCGACGTCATTTGGTCGAAAACCAAATGGTCGAATTTTTTTTTTTTTATTTATATATGTGTTTTGTGGGTTTTCGTGTTGAAAAAAAAAAAAAGAAAGAAAAAAAGGGGGTTGGGGGGGACCCCCCCCCCCCAAAAAAAAGGGGGTAAAAAAAAAAAAAATTCGACCATTTGGTTTTCGACCAAATTGATTCGACCAGTTGTCCAGTCGACCAATTGTTTGCGACCAAATGACTGGCAACCGATCTGGATCATCTTGATATCACCTACACTAACTATGCAGATGATACCCAGATCCTCCTTCCGCTTTCCGGAGATTATGGAAAGGATTTGGCCTTGCTAAATAGGGTGTATATCATCATTCAAGCATGAATGGCCACTCATGGACTATGCCTGAATGATGAGAAAACAGAGCTTATCATCCTGGGTGCTACGCCCAGTTTAAAGAAACTTAGCCCTGCCTACAACTCCTTTATGATAGATGGGAATAATATCAAAGTCGGTCAGGAGGTCAAAACACTGTGTCTCTACTTGGACTCCAACTTTTCCTTCAAAAGACAACTGAGCTCCCTGGCATCCTCAACTGCATACACGTGCAAATTAATCCGCTCAGCCAAACCATTTCAGTCAGACACGAGCTGCCTCAGACTCGCTAGAGCCCTTATACTTTCCCGCCTCGACTATTGTAACGCCCTCTACCTGGGAACCTCCAAGGCCACCACCAACAAGCTACAAACCCTCCAGAATAACTCCCGGAGAGCAGCCCTAGGCATCCCTAGAAGAGAGCACATTTCAGGACTTAGCCAACAGAATAACTGGCTCTCCACTCAATAGACAATCCTCCTAAAAACGGCATCTCTAACTCACAAATCTCTCAACAATGCCGCACCGATCTATTTGATCAACAGGTTCCACAGACAAGCTTCCGCTAGACCCCTTAGAACTGCCTCGCTGTCCCAAACTTCAAACTTGCCACTATAGGAGGTAATAGCTTTCCGGTAAAAGCAGCCAATTTGTGGAACTCTCTGCCTCCCAACTTGAGAGCAGATATGCCCTACTAGAAATTCCGTTCCATGGTAGTTTCATGGCTGAAAACAAGGAACCACTAAGATAGCTAGGTGCCAAGGCTACCAACTTCCTGCTACCCGCACACCGTGTAACCTCGTGCGCCCACCCGTACTTGCGCCTATACTGTTTATATTGCTTGTTCTCCTTACTAAGCTCTGTATATACTTCCATTGCCACATGTATTTTCTATATTTGTAACCAAGCTTCGCATATTCTGGTAAATGCTGCGCCTTGATACCCCTGGGTATATCTGCGCATTATAAATAATAAAACAAACAAACAAACAAGCAAGATTGTGCCAACTCTCATGAATAGCATGGAGGCATTTCTATGGATTTTGCTGAACCTATGGCCCAAAATCGAAGGCGTGATATGGAAAGAAAATTGAATCTATCACACGCTGTGCCAATCGCAATAATCAGAAAAGAGCTAGGCCTCACGTCACTGAAGGCTTCAGTGGAATGGAAAGGGTTGGACCTGTTAAGAAAGGTGATATCACCTTCCAGCCCAACCATCCTACAACTAATTCACCAGGAACTGACGAAAGGCGCGTCCCCCTTGTTAACAAACTGGGTCAGCAACGCCAAAAAGACGTTGGAAGAAGTAGGTTGCAACGAGAACCTTCTGATGACAAACCCAAAGAAAGTGAAAAGAAAACTCCTAGAATTGGACTGGCTGCATACTGAGGACGAAGCACAGACATACAAGTTGACAAGAGACTTACCACCTAACACCAGAAAGCTAAACGAACTCTGCCCTTATCTCCTGAAGTTTCCAAACAGAAGCTTTAGAAACCCCTTCATGAGAATTCGCCTCAATCTGATTATGAGCAAAGGTATTCATGTAGCCACTGATTGGATGTGCGTGATTACGTCACTCCCTGAGCCAGACGCCAGCTCATGTGTAAGCACACCAGAGAGCATGCTTGGAACATGTGAGTGAGATGACACTTTCTTGAAGGAAAAGTCTGTCACCCCCACTTGCAGAGCTTGTGTCTTCCTGCGGCTGTGGTCTCTATGATAAGAATGTCGCCCAATAGGAGCGTCTCTGCACAGCCCCAGTGCAGTCTCGACTCCTCTGGCAAGAGCAGCTGGGAACAGCTCCATTGCCTCTCTTAAAGGGGCAGAAAGATGCTTTCTGCTGACTCTGCTGCTTGAATGCACCCACCCCACTCTGGCTCCTGCTTCTCAGCCGCGGCGCATCAGGCCCCCCCGCCCCCCAAACTCTGAGACGGCGCCAGGAATCCCTCTCATCTGAATTATTCTGCTTTTTCACAGCCAAGGGGTTTATTTGGTCCCAAGTGGAGCTTAATAGCAACCTATCCGTGAAGCTGTTTCGGGAGTAGATGAGAGCGGGGCAGGCGGTGGGGTGCTGTTACACTAGAGTTGCTGCCCCTGTGCTTTGTTTGGGAAAAATCCAATCCATTTTGGATCTTACAAACTTAAATCATACAGAAAAAAATAAATGTGGCCTGTACTTGCCAATCTCGCTATTTTGACAACTGTGCAAAGCAGCTGCCAAGTCTGACGCGGGGACGAGCACCAGTTTCGGTCCCGTGATAATTGCACATAAATGGCCTGATTTACAGAAGGTTTGCGGTGCGCAGAAGCCAATTGCTGCAAAAAAGTCTTTATGCATCGCGCAAAACCATATCCACTGATTTACAGATCAGCCTCTGCACAGGTTCCCAGCTCCGCACGCCATGTCCGCGCGCCCTGCATGTGGCCTGAGCGAATGGCCACGGCAAAGACCAAGAAGGGGCAGAATATGCAAATGTCCTCATTAAATTAAAGAAATGAGGGATAGGATGAGCGTGGGGAGGGAGGCACCGTGCAAATGTACAAACACGCTCCATGAAGTGGGAACTCGAATTTACAGATTCACTCGTTCATCTGCACTAACCCAAGATGATATACATTCTACCGCCACCCGTGACCAGGCGCAAGGTGACACTGCACCATGCAATCGTAGGGAAACGTTGCCACCGTGCTCGTTCCTGCGTTGCTCTCATACCTACTGCATCATGGAAAGAGGAGGAGGGCCAGAATCCACCATAGCATACACGCACAACGAACGCCATATTGGCATGCCTGATAACTAAGCATGTACGTGGCACATACCGCTTGTCCCCCAATGTCATGCTTGAATTGGGCCGGGCGTGGGAGAATGACTTGGTGCCCCCAACCATGTGCTCACAGTTAGTACCACCCTTGATGAAAGTCCTAACTGCCCTTCACTTCCTGGGGACTGGCACATTCCAACTTGGTGGGAGCCCAGTGGTCAGCAGTGATGACACAGTGTGTCATGGTCCACCCCACCACCCAGCCAGCCCTTGCCCTGGGACCACCCACATGGCCCACAGCTTCCAGTGTGATTTCAGCGGCACTCTGTCCTCAGGGCAATTGGGCGACGCCTGCACTGGGGGCAATCAAGCCTGGTGCGGGGTGGTTGGCCTCCTGCCTTCCTGTTGCATGCGTGCAGGGGGATGCTGCACCACAGAGCCGCCACCTGAGGTAGACACTTCTCCTGCAGCCTTCTGCCCCCACAGAGTGGCTGCTGATGGAGACAGACAAGTGACAAATGTATGTGTGAACCAAGGGCCCTCTTTTTTTTATTCCAGGGGCATGCATGGCTGCAGGGTTGTGTGGATTTGGGGCGCACCTTGTTTGTGCTAGTCCTTTGAGGAGGATGCGTGGGTGTGGGGTTATGTGTGTGGTGTGGTGATTGGTGGTTGTACAGGGAGTAGGAATAGTGGGAGTAGGAGCACTTTGAATTTGGGGGGCTCAGTTTGGTGGGTGTATAGGGAGTAATAATAATTACAATTATTCTTTTATAATGTGCTTAATACCAGCAAGTGGTTTCCCAGCGCAGCTTCGGGATTCAAACCTGTGTCGCCTGCCTTCCAAGACAAATGCACTGCCCCTGAGCTATCCTTCCTCCCCAGTAGGAACAGCGGGTGCAGGTCCACACTGCATTTGGGGGGGGCATATTTGTGGCACTCCTGGGACTGTTAATGGTTGGTATTGCTGCATAAAATGGTGTTGAATGTTGAGTACTCACCATGCAATTTGTAGCTTTTTCACTGCATGTGGAGTCACCGGTCACATTCTGCGCAAAACTGTCTATTTCGGTGGGTCCTTGGTTTGCACTTGGGGTGTGTTGTGGGCGTGTCAGGTGCAATCCTGTTTTCTTTGCACTGTAGGTCTCTGCTAGCACTTATTTCTGTAAATCACCTCTTCGCGCGCTGCCTCTAAGCTGCGCAATCCTAGCGCATGCGCATACATTTTTGCACACACTTTGCTTGTTTTTCTGTAAATCAGGCCCAAAATGTTCTGGGTACAGCGCTTTGGCAAAAGCACTATAAAAATAACCATTATCGTCATCATGTATGTGCAAGTGGCAGGTCATGGGTTCGATTCCAGCATTTTTGCCGTTAATACTTTTGACATAGATGAAACGAAGAGCATTGTTTTTTTTTTTTAAGCACTATAGGACTAATCTATGGCGCGGTGTGCGATTGATATAAAATAATGATTACCAGTTTCTTTAGTGGGAGAGTCACACATTTCTACAGATTGTTCCTGCACCATGTTTTGATTTTCCCAGGTTCGCCCATGGAAAGTGCAGTTTGTTGGGCCGGTGATAGGGCTATTCGGGCTCCCTATTGTCAGTGTGAGGGTCCCTGCCCCACCCCGTATAGACACAGTTAGCGAGGGCTGGGCATGGCGATGGAACCGTGGCATTGGTGTGCTGAACGAGCGCCGGGTGGGTGGCCTGAACATCCAAACAAAAGTGGCAGCGCCTGCATTGGGAATTGCAGATTTCATGAATAATCGTATAGTCCCTGGTTTGTATAGGTGTATATTTACAATGAGCTGGCATAACATGTCCTCTTTACATTATGCCTAGTCAGTACATGGTTGCCTGTTTCCAGCAACCCAGTTATTACACCAGTTCCATATTGTTCCCTTTTGTCAAATTACCTCATGCCCACTTAGCACATCATTGCTAGATTACATTATGCCCTACTGGAACATCATGGCAGATTCCCTTTATACCTACCTCACACATTATTGCTAGTTTACATCACGAAGAGCTGGCACATCATGGCATATTCCCTATATACCCACCTAGCACATCATTGCTAATTTACATTATGCCCAACTGGCACATCATGCAAGATTCCCTGTATACCCACCTAGTACATATTTGCTACTTTGCATTATGCCCAACTGGCACATCATGGCAGAATCCATATATACCCACCTAGCACATCATAGTTAGTTCACATCATACATAGCTGGCACATGATGGACGATTCCCTGTATACTCACCTAGCACATCATTGCTACTTTGCATTATGCCCAACTTGCACATCATGCCAGAATCCCTATATACCCACCTAACATATCATAGCTAGTTTACATCATATAGAGCTGGCACATGATGGAAGATTCACTATATACCCACCTAGCACATCATTGCTAGATTACATCATACAGAGCTGGCACCTCATGGCAGATTCCCTATATACCCACCTAGCACATAATTGCTAATTTACATTATGCCCAACTAGCACACCATGGCAGATTCCCTGTATACCCACCTAGAACATCATTGCTACTTTGCATTATGCCCAACTGGCACATCATGCAAGATTCCCTATATACCCACCTAACACATCATAGCTAGTTTACATCATACAGTGCTGGCACATCATGCCAGAATCCCTATATACCCACCTAGCACATCATAGCTAGTTTACATCATACAGAGCTGGCACCTGATGGAAGATTCCCTGTATACTCACCTAGCAAATCATTGCTATTTTGCATTATGCCCAACTGGCACATCATGCCAGAATCCCTATATACCCACCTAAAATATTATAGCTAGTTCACATCATATAGACCTGGCACATGATGGAAGATTCCCTGTATACTCACTGGGCACATCATTGCTAGTTTACATCATACATAGCTGGTACATCATGGGAGATTCCCTATATACCCACCTAGCACATCATTGCTAATTTACATTATGCCCACCTGGCACGCCATGGCAGATTCCCTGTATACCCACCTAGCACATCATTGCTACTTTGCATTATGCCCAACTGGCACATCATGCAAGATTCCCTGTATACCCACCTAGCACATAATACATAATTGCTACTTTGCATTATGCCCAACTGGCACATCATGCAAGATTCCGTGTATACCCACCTAACACATAATTGCTACTTTGCATTATGCCCAACTGGCACATCATGCCAGAATCCCTATATACCCACCTAGCTCATCATAGCTCGTTTACATCATACATAGCTGGCACATGATGGAAGATTCCCTGTATACTCACCTAGCACATCATTGCTACTTTGCATTATGCCCAACTGGCACATCATGCCAGAATCCCTATATTCTCACCTAACATATCATAGCTAGATTACATTATATAGAGCTGGCACATGATGGAAGATTCCCTGTATACTCACCGGGCACATCATTGCTAGTTTACATCATACAGAGCTGGCACATCATGGAAGATTCCCTGTATACTCACTGGGCACATCATTGCTAGTTTACATCATACAGAGCTGGTACATCAAGGAATATTCCCTGTATACTCACCGGGCACATCATTGCTAGTTTACATCATACAGAGCTGGAACATCACAGCAGATTATAATGGCTGCTTTCAGTAGGTGTACCCTTCAGTTGCCAGTGCTAAAGGAGGCCCCCACGACTTCCCATGGGGGCCTCGGTCAGCAGTTGAGAGAGCAGCAAAGACCCGCCTCTCCCCCCACCCCCACAGGCATATTTGCTATAGGCTTGCAGGCTGACTGGGTAGGTCTGAACTGCCAGTCCAAACCCACTACAGCCACCCATGCACGTGGTAAGGCCTTGGTGAGGCCTGTGACGACACCTCACTCTGGTTACAGCTCTCTGACATGCGCAGATGAGTTGCTGTGCTACTGGTGACCAGTTCTGGTGCAGTGGCGTCTCCAGGCTTGTGATTTAATGAGATGTTGTGGATTTGCACTGCAGCAGAGCCCGGGTTTCCTCAGCTGCGAGACAGCACCAATTTGCTCGTTGAATAATTGCTAATTGTTGCCCAAGTAATTTCCAAAATGGCTGCTCTTACAGAGTCTTACCCATGGTGCACTGGGGATTGCACCCGCGTTAGCACTCGGGTCTCGAAGTATCATAGCTCCAGCACCTAGATCACATTGTGATACGTCATCATATGGCATGACATGTTCTTGCATGTCATATCATGCTATGCCGTGATTTGATTTGATATTTATTTTGTAAAGCATCAACTCACCCGTAGGCCTCAGAGCGCTACAATAATACAAACACACATTTATCAGACACAAAAAACAAAAACCAGTCCAAATAAAGTAAATACAGAGGTGATCTATAAATAAAGACGACTCAGTCAATTATAATTATTAGGCTAATAGAATCGTGGTTGGCTCTAGATCTGGAAAATCCTTTGCTGAGCTCTGTTGGTTGCCAAGTTTACTAATATGGTTCAATTGTTGCAAGATCACAGGAGTTGCAGGGGTTTAGCCAGTACCCCAATTGCTTGAGTAAAAGGAAAGAGTTGTCCCCTGGTTATCTTGCTTAGGTAGTTCAAAGAATGGTTCTAACACAGTGGTAATTGCGATACAGTTCTCGCTTTTATTTGTACTGGTGCTTAGTTGTTTTATCATTCAGTCGGTTATGCATTTGGTACATATTGTGGATAACTGTGTCCCTGGATTGTCAGCTGACACGTGTTTCGACCCGTGGGTCTTTATCAAGGCTGATGTGAATTCAAAAATCATGTGAAGTGCATAGTTTGTGACAATTGAGTGACATATATAGTTGGTTTTGGTGCACATAGGTTGGTGTTTATGAGCGGTGGAGTGTTAAGCAAGTGATATAGGGTAAATTGGCACATCATTTAAAGCAATGGCAATGCATTTTGCGCAGAGGGAGAGAGAGGAAAAGCAGATGAAAGGTTAGCGAGTCAGGTATAGAGGTAGTTCAGGTTAGGCTGCCCACCATTCAAAATCATGGAGCACCTACATTGTAAAAGCAAGTATGTAATTTATGCACTAGTTTGTGTATGTCACAAGATTTACATAGGGAGCACCATCCAGGAAGTACGAACTCGGATAAGGGAACACATGAACATTATCCACTCACAGGACCCGAAGCTGCCTTTGGCCAACCACTGGCAGAAGAACCACCAGATGGACGACAAAAGCCTGATAAGATATATCGGACTCAAAACCGTGAAGTTGGGAGCAAGAGGAGGAGACAGAATAAAAAGACTCAGACAAGAAGAAGCAAGAGTGATCTGCCATTTCAGATGTGTCAAGAATGGCTTAAACAAGGATCATGATTTTAATGTATTTTTATAAACCTCCTCCTCTTGAAAATACAACCTACATGCCACCCAACACCCAACCATGGCCCTTGCCACCTATTTGGCATGCCATGACCACCCTATCACAACAAGCCTAGTGACGGCAACAGCAGACATGGGGACAAGCACAACAGGGCCCCCCAAACACTTCTGACTACCGGCTTGCCAGGACAACACAACAGGCCCCACTGACCACAGACAAGGGGTCACCCCATGCCCACTGGGCAACCCAGCCCAGGATTAAACTGGCTCATAGCAGCCCTAACTGCATGCACTGCCCACCCCACTGACAGTACCCTGGGACCTCCAACACCCGGGTTGGGATCCCACACTAGCTTCTTTGAACTACCTAAGCAAGATAACCAGGGGACAACTCTTTCCTTTTCCTAATTATTAGGCTAGTTGCAGACTTATTTATTTATTTAATTATTTATTGTGCATTTGCTAGGCACGACAGATTTGCCAATTGGTTACAGCGACTCAGGAAGGAGGGGAGATTACTACGACCACAGCCAATGATAATACAATCTGTGCCCTTCTTAGAGGAGCACTCGTTCATTTGAACCCTCTGAAGAAGGCTAAAGTCCTGGATTCTAATGCAGCTGCCCCAATTGCAGATGGAAGCCAGGCCAAAACCTTATTCTGAAGCGCTTCTCCCTTCCCAGGCCTTCCTGGTTTATTCTCTCCCAGCTGAAACCAGTCCTTTAAGGTATGGATCCATAATCTCTGGCATTAAAGCCTTTTTAGTTTGTATGCCTCTCTTCAAAGGGGGAAGATGCATAAGGTCACCTTACAGCATGCAGTGTGGCTATGATATGCAGGGTGGTGTGCCCTGATTCTAGCCTGCGGCCTGCAGATCACACATAGATCACAACAGCGAGCGCTCAACCCGCTGAGATATCCTACTGACTGTAAGGGGCTGGTTCCTTATCAGCACCCTCATTGTCCTGGCAGCCAGGGCCAGCCTGGGACCACATGGTCAGTCTCTGCGGCTGATCAGGGCCCCGCAGGCACCAGCTGCCTGCTTCCAGCGTACACAGACATGTTTTCTAGTGAGTATTCCTAGTGAGGCAGTGAGTCAGCTCTCAATCTCCTGCTGTGACACGAGCAAGGCAAGCAAAGACCCTCCTCCCAGCAGCCCATCAGACCCTGCAGGCCCCTAGCTACAGCTTATCAACTAAAGTGCACGTGATTGACAGGTCATGGCCCATTAAAGAGACCAGTGTTTTGGGCAAGATGTTGTTAACGTTTCCGTGTTAAGAACTGCAAAGGGACATTTTTATTGTGAAAGCACACACAAAGCACCAGTTATCTGACTAAATCTATGCCTTCCTCCGGGACAATTAAGCATACCCCCTCCCCAAGCCGCTTAAATGATCTGCCTTATTTTCACATGCTCACATTCACCGACAAGCGTTCATTTTGGGTAGAATGTAACATTCTCCCCACATTGTATATTAAGCCTGCCTTTGACAAACAAAACACAAAGAGGTGACCTTTTCACACATTTCCTTTTGTTATGAGACTTTAAGTCTTGAAAGTACGTTTTATTTGTTTTATTTTTTTTTATTTATTTGTGTGTAATTGCCTTAGCAATTTTTACAAAGGTGATGCTGGTCATCTTACAAGAGCCACACGATGAGATGAAAAATACAACAGTCAGACAGTTGAAGCTCTGACGGGGGACAATTTCTCCCTGGCTGCCCAATCTTCCCTGTTAAAGTCCTTGCTCCAC
Organism: Ambystoma mexicanum; assembly: GCF_040938575.1. Taxonomy (NCBI): domain Eukaryota; kingdom Metazoa; phylum Chordata; class Amphibia; order Caudata; family Ambystomatidae; genus Ambystoma; species Ambystoma mexicanum. Next base: position 7,660,547 of record NC_090940.1, read on the forward strand.
ATCAGGGACCTCGTGGTCGGTCATCATCGAAGTTTTTGAGGAAATTAATTCAAATGCACTTTCCAGGATTTTTACAGTCGCTATCGTCCATTTTGTCTTCTCCCCCGACATCAGCCTATTCCACCACGTTATGTCTGCATCTTCTAGTGTTCCCGAAAGATCTGTACACAGGCCAGTCAGGTATGTGGCTCTTGCTTTTCCTAGGTCTGGACAGGATATCAGAAGATGTTTTATCAATTCTAGCTCGTCTGGTTGGTTGCAGAGTCGACAGGCCTTTTCATTAGTTTGTCTCCTGATAGCTTGGATTTCACGTGTCGGAAGGAGATTGAAGCGCGCCCTCATGAACAGTTTTCTGAGTTGCTTATTTGGAAATCTATTACAGTATCCCATTGGTTCCTTTAATGTGTTGAAATTTGGTGGGAGATCTTTAGTCAGTTTATTCATCTGGTCTTTTTCCAAAGTTTCTATCCAATCCTGAGCTTACAATTTTGATTTCACTCTCGGGTTGTTTTTTAGATCCTCTTCAGTGCACGCAATCGCAGTAAGCTTTTCTCTCAGGTTATCTGTCCATTTATTTAAGATATCTAAGTGACGGTTTGTAATTTCGTCAGCGAGTATCTTATAGATAGGCAAGCTGTCCTGTATAAGAGTGTTCCTCCAGAGTTGCATAGCGTTTAACCCCACTGTCGCTTCTAGGGAAAGTAGACCCAAGTCTCTTCTGATAAGTACCATTGAGGTAGCGTTGGGCAGTCCTAGGACTGTTTTCCAGATATGGCTCTCTAGTTTCCGCCAGATGTCCTTTGGCATGCTCAGAGAAGCTCCCATGCCATAGGTCAAGGTTGGCACAACCTTCCCTTTATAGAACTCTATCGTTGGGACTAATGAGTATTTGCCATATTTTCGGTCTACGGTTTTCATTTGGGCCGCAAGGTTTTTTGTTTTTTCCCATAAGATCCCCTGCATTTTTACTTCCTTTGTCGAGTGGTTGATGTGGACTCCTAAGTATTTAAAACTTTGGACCACTTTGATTTCCACTTTGTCCAACGCCCAATTGAAGCCCGTCTGGATCTTCTTGGCACTTTTCCCAAAAATCAGCATTTTCGTTTTCGATTTATTTATTTGTAGGTTGTTCCACTCCATATATTGCGCCAAGTTGGCAAGTTGGCGTTGTAGGCCGATTTGGGTTTGGTCTAGTAATATTAAGTCGTCTGAATACATTAAGCGTGATATGTTATCCTTACCCAGCTTTGGTGGAAAGGCTCTTGCTGCTTCTTCCGACTCTTTGAGGTCCCCCAAAATAGCGATGAACAAAGCCGGGGCCAGAGGACAGCCTTGCTTAACTCCTTGCTCCACCAGTATCTCTTGCGACAAAAGGCCTTGGTTGTTTAAACAAACTCTTAGTTTGGTGTTAGTATGTAGAGCCATCACACGGTCTAGCAGTTCCCCCGGGCAGTTCCATTTTTCCAGGTTGTTCCAGAGGATCCGCCTATCCACTCTGTCAAAGGCCTGTGACAGATCCACAAATGCCATGTATACAGTTGGCGCCCCTTGCTTGACCTTAGCTTTTATCAAGTTGAGAATAAAGATGTTGACTGTTGTACTTCCCTTCTTTAGGAAACCCATTTGAAAGGGGTCATTAGCCGGTGATGATCTGGCCCAGTTTCGAAAGTGGGTCAGAAGGAGCGTTGCAAAGATTTTGCCTATTATGTCGAGTAGGGCGATGGGTCTGTAATTACTCGGTTCTTCTCGGTTCCTACGTTTGAAAATCGGCACCACCACCGCACTTACCCAGGACGCCGGGAGAGTTCTTGTCTGTCTACACTGTTAAAAGATGATACTGATAAAGGCAGCCCAAATCTCCGGATTCTGTTAAGTCAATATTGGATAATCCATCTGGACCCGGTGCTCTGGATTTCTTTAGTTTCATTATGGCGTTCTTTATGTCATCAGTTGACGAAATGTCGATCCAAGGTGTTTTAACTGGATTTTCGGACCTCGGTATTTGATATGGTTGTGACTTAAACAAATTTTCGAAGAATTTCACCCAAGCACTTTCACTCACTGCGTTTACTATTTGATTTTCAGTCTTCTTATCTGGTTTATTAATAAGTGCCCAGAAATCATAGTTTTTTTTGTGCTTAGGGTGCGCAGCATTTCCTCTGCGTCTTTTTGATACATTATGTGTCTATGACCTCGTATCCAGGTTTTGTATTTTGAGCTTTCCTGTTTCAGTGTATTCCATGCTGTTAACGAATTCTCCTTGATAGTTTGTCTCTTCAGTTTTCTCAGGGTTCTCTTTCTTTCTACGACCTCTTTGTCGTAAGTATGTATGTTTTGTTGTATCTTTTGGTTGTTACCCTGCGGCTTCATCCTATACTGGAGTCAGAGAGGTAGATAGTCCGGGCTTTGCTTCTTATCTCCTCGTGCCTGAATACCAATTTTGTACTTTTCGGTGATGCATTCAATATTTACTGCAGTGAGCCGAATGCGGGTTTGTTGGTTGTTCAATTCAATTGAATTGTTGTACCTCTGGGGTACAGATCGTCGTGAATTCCATTTTATAGCCACAAGATTGTGATCGATTCTTCTTGCATTTTGGTCACCGGGTAGTCTTCTATACTTGCCAGTAGACTATGGGAGATGAAGAAATAGTCAATATCAGCTCTGGATACGCACCTTTCCAATGTGGGAATCTTTACCATCCAAGATTTCAATGCTGCCACATTGTGGAGATTTCTCGATTTCATGAGCCTCATCCAAGATGTTCCTCTTTCTTCTGCTGGGGATTTCATTTTCTTCGGCAGAGTTATCGCCTTATCCATGGTGCAGTTTGCATTTAGGTCTCCACAGATTATTATGTGTGCCAGCGGGTCTTCCACGATGATGTCATCGATTGTTTTTGCCACTTGTTTAAGAAAATCTGCTGTCGTGGTTCTTTCCGGCTTCCAGTACGTTGTTATAAGGACGACTTTTGCTTTTTCAGTTCCCTTTCCTCGAATTTCTTCCTGGGCCCATGTCGTTAGAACTGCCAGTATGCCATATGATTCCACTATGGTTTTTACACTTGCTATTCCGACCCCTGACTTTATGGCTATCAGGAGCCCTGAAGATGGTCGCCCAAACAGACCTTTCGATGCTGGCGAAAATGCAATTTCAAAGCCGTCTAAGGCTGGTTTTTCTGTTAGCCAGTGCTCCTGAAGGCATAGGATATCATACGCCCCAAGATCCTGATTCTCCGGGTTTGTCAGGTGCTGATGGCCTCTCGTGTTCCATGAGGCCATGGATACAAAATCTTGCGTTGTGGTTTCTTGCTCATGATCTTGATCAGTCGTCGGACGGGGTAGATCTCTAGACCCACCTCCTAGTGATTGCTATTTCTCAGTGTGTGGCTTTAACGTCGCTTTTAGCCAGTTCCATGGTCCTTTTGGTGTTCTATTTTCTCGCTTGTCTCGACTCTTTTTTTCTCAATCTTTTTCTTTTCTGCCATCTTTTTCTGAAACTTCTCTTTTTGTCCGGGTCGCCTGGAGCTTGGTGGGAGATTCAGATCTGTCTCAATCTCTTCTATCCCGTGACTGACCCCCCTACTCCAAGTGATTTTCATTTAGATCTTCACTGGCTTTAAGATCTCTCCTTCTGTATCTCTCATTCCTTGGTTCTCGTTTTTCCCACTCATAGTGGCGATTGCTTTCAGATCTCGTGTGATACAACGGTGCCTGTCTTTTACTGTTGTATAGATCTCTTGTTTGGGATATGTAATGCACTTTGTGGTCGCCAGTTTTCTTTGTGGACTGCACTTTTCGAGTCTGTCTTGGGTATATGTAATTCTGTCAGGGTATGCTTCCTCCGGGATATCTTTTATTGCCTGATTTTTAATGTGGAGGTAAGTTTTGGCCTTTTGGTCTCTGTGATAGGGTTCTATTAATATGAAGTCTTCCGACTTTAAATGCTGCAGACAGTGGATTTTGCTTAGTATGCAGAGTACTGTTTTCCTATTCAGCACAATATATTTGGTTTTACATGACGTTTGCTCTCATTTGAAGATTCTTAGCTCCTTGTGAAGGCTATGTGAGAGCTTTGATTTCTCTGCCTGTGGTTTGTCTGACTTTGCCCTGGTCTCCCGCTCATCACTTCTCCTTAAATTATCTTCCTGCTGACTCTGTGGTTGTTGCTTCAATGGGGTTGATCGCGAGTCTTTCTCTTCTAAAGGTGCTGGTGCTGTTTTTCCTGTCACCTTTTTACCTCTTATTTCCCTTCCACTGTCAAGATCGCCATGCTGTCCCTCTGCCAGTCCCTCTAGAACCCTGGGGTTCTCTTCTCTTGCTTCTGTATCAAGGTGCACTGAAAGATCCATCAGTGGGCTTGTTCTCATAAATTCCTCCGCCGTTTTGGGCGATTTTTCTGTCTTTTGCTGACTTTTTGCTGTGACTTCGCTTGTGCAGGTTGGTATTGTAGGGCTTTGTGTTAGATTCATTATTTCAACTTCTTTTTTTGAATTGGGGATCTCAGTTTTCTTTTTATCTGTTTCACCTTTGTTGGTGTCGCTTCCAGTCGTAACCCCAGTTTTTTCTTTTGATTTATCACTGCCGGGGAGGTTGTCATTCCCAGATTGATACTCTGCTTTTGTTGCCCAAGCAGCTCACTTGGGTTTGTCGTTTTCCGTTTAGTAAAGATTGGTTCCATCTCTCCCCTCTCCTTCTGTGGAGTTGTCTGGGATGCTCTGTCCATGGTCTTTATTACCATCTGTTTTTCTCTTATAACTTCTTTCCTTTCTGCCTCTAAGGTGGCCCATTTTTCTGCCCATTTTGTTTCCTGAATACTCGTTTTTGCCTCTATGGCTGTGATATATCCCTCTAAGAAATCGATCTTAGATTGGATCTTACATAGAATCGTTGTGTTATCTTTTGTTGTGTCTCCGATAGTTTCATATAGTTTACAAAATGGTGCAAGGGCAATTGTAAGCACCGCCATAATTGTGGTCATTTCTTGTTTTTTGTTTGGTGATGATCTTGGATAGTCAGGTGCATTTTCACTGTATCTTCTGTGCCTACCCGGCATATTCTGAAGTTCCCTACTGGGGCAGGTGTTAAATTGTTGTGTAGAGGTTACACCAAACGATCGCCCATTTATGACTTCTGATGTTTCAGAGCAATTACCCAAGGTTCTGAAAGGGTTCGAGTTTGATGTTATTCCTTCTTTGACTGTTTTTTTCTGCTTTTCACCTCTTTCTGTAGGCTGCAGATGGGCTTTTGTCCACGATTGGTCACTCATTTGCATCTTTGCACCTTGGTCACAGTCGTGTGATCTCCTTAACTCCATGTTTATTGCACTTCCCCACCGATTCTCAGATCTCAAATTGGGCCCTACACCGACGTTGGGCTCGTGTAGCTCCGTCTGTTCCATTCTGGGCATCTTGCGTGGGGAGTGGAGCTGTTTTTCGTACATGTCTTTGCCGGTTTAGGTTGGGAGATCATCTCTTGCTGTGACTGTGGCTGCGAGCAGGTTTCAACTGTTGCCTCATTCCTTAAAGAGGCCTCCAGACTTAGTCTCTGAGATCGTCTTTCAGCCGTTGTTCCACTCCTAAACGTCGGATTTACAGTTTGGGGGAGTGTCTCTGTAGGTTTGGTGTTTTCAATGTTGATGGATTTCGGGCACCGGCAGCCTCCTCTAATCTCTGCTGGGGTTGACCATACGCTTCATTCATTTTGGGGGGATCTTTACGTCCTCATCCATTTACTTTGAAGCTCCCATATTGATGTGGCTTTCTCTGACATCTCTAGATTGGTTTATCGAGTCAATGCAAACTGCTTTTTGTTCGGTCTTTTTTTTAACTCTGAGTGTCACTTTCTTTAAGGATTATGTGGTTTCGCGTGGCTACTTCAGCATGGTTTACCTCATGCAGTTCGTTTTTCCTCGGGCTTATCCCTCGCGTGTCCCCAGTTGATGGCACACTCTCCTCGTGTCTTATTGTTTCTTCGATATCTGTTTCTGTTTTTCTTGCTTTAATTGCCGGGAACGATCCCTCAATGACCTCCAAAATGTCAGCGTCAGATATTTCGTCATCTGGCTCTAATTTTCGTTTTTTCTGGTGGGTCTTAAAGAAGTTAAATACAGCATTTGAAAATATGGATTTCTGGCTTGTGCCTGTCCCAGCGTCATGTTTTTTGACTACCACACGCGTTGTTTTTTTTTGTTTCTTTACTGCTTGTGTTGTTCTCATTTTGCTTCGATTCACCTTCATCTTGGCAATTTGGGTTTACAGGGCACCTTTGAGTTGTTTGTTTTCCCCTTTGTTTCATGGTATATTGTTGTTTTATTACACTTGTCTTATTAATCTTTTTTGGGCCATTGGTAGTTTCGCCTGCCGGGTGGCATAAATCCACCCATTCCCCCGGCTCTGAGTTCATTTCCATATTAGTGCTCTCTATAAACACATCACTGGAGTCCGTACTCAGACTTTTTTTGAAAGACCTCGTTTGGCCAGGTTTCAACAACTCTGTTTTTAATTGTCTGGGGCATGCTGCTCCCGACAGGGCATTTCGATCTGGCTTCCACCTCTCAATCTCTGATGTGGACGTATTTGTATGGATTAAAGCCCTAATCATTGACAGAGGTTCTTCTGTCAGCCCTGACGCCCCCAACGTGTGCGTCCCCGGCCCGTTTGGTCCGGAGCATTCTGTTGTAGTTTTAGTGTCTATGCTTGGGGTCTGGCTGAATTGGGACAAGTTCCCCTTTTTCTCCAAAGTTGTGGTCATTTTCGTTTGCCCGTTCTTGGCTGATGCCGAAATCAATAGTAATGGCTCCTCTATCGTGTTCACTCCTGGATTTCCCATATGGGTATTTTCTCTGTACTTCAGATCGTTATAAGCCTCCATGATCCCCCCGCACTTGTTAGTACACAGGACCAGGGCAAGGTCCAGGTCAGTCCACCCTCCGGCAGGCTGAGCTAGAAGACCTCTCGCCCAGGCGGAGCTCTGGTCCTGTGTTAGGTCCGCCTCATCTGAGCGGTTGCGCCGGGGGGCGGCGGCAGTCTCCTGAAAGGGGGCCATATCGATCTCCACCGGATTCTCGGCCGTGTCTTGGCTCAGGCATTGCTTTGCATTACTTCCCCCCCCACTGTGACCGGGGGGTGTATCGGGTGCTGTGGCCGCCGTCGGCTTAGTGTCTAAGATAGCAGTCTCGAGGTTCTTACCTCTTTTCAGCTGGGATCTTTGTTCCCGTTCACGTGGAGAAGCAGAATTGGAATTGCTCCGCAGAACTCTTGGCGTGGGCGACGGTGCCAGCAGATGCACCTGTTCTGGATCCGGGTCTGGCTCACAATGCCTGACGTCCGGGAGAGGCGTCCCTGCCCCCTGCATTGCCTGCAAGGACTGCAGAACTGCCAAACTTTGCGAACTTTGCGTGCTCTGCGTTCCGCTCCGCGGAGGTCTGCTGGGCTTTTTTGGATCCTCCCACAAACGAACTGGAACGCAGACTCAACTGCAGAACTGCCAAACTTTGCGAACTTCGCGTGCTCCGCGTTCCGCTCAGTGGAAGTCTGCTGGGCTATAGTGGATCCTCCCACAAATTAACTGGAAGGCAGACTCAACTGCAGGACTGCCAAACTTTGCGAACTTCGCGTGCTCCGCGTTCCGCTCCGCGGAAGTCTGCTGGGCTTTTGTGGATCCTCCCACAAACGAACTGGAAGGCAGACTCAACTGCAGAACTGTCAAACTTTGCGAACTTCACGTGCTCCGCGTTCCGCTCTGCGGAAGTCTGCTGGGCCTTTGTGGATCCTCCCACAAACGAACTGGAAGGCAGACTCAACTGCAGGACTGCCAAACTTTGTGAACTTCGCGTGCTCCGCGTTCCGCTCCGCGGAAGTCTGCTGGGCTTTTGTGGATCCTCCCACAAATGAACCGGAAGGCAGACTCAACTGCAGGACTGCCAAACTTTGCGAACTTCGCGTGCTCCGCGTTCCGCTCCGCGGAAGTCTGCTGGCCTTTTGTAGATCCTCCCACAAACGAACTGGAAGGCAGACTCAACTGCAGGACTGCCAAACTTTGCAGTTTGTACATTTTCAAAATCAACAGGCCATTGTTTGCCTTCTGCTAACTGCATTCTGGTATTTGTAGTCTTTTATTTATGGGGGAGGGGATAGTGCCCCAATTAAAAACGTTTTGCCTAGCATATTTCTATAAGGATTTATATGTTTGTGCGAGTATTTTACTATGGTATGTGCACTTTTCAAGTTATCTTCATGAAGTAGAGTATTGTTGAAGGCAAACAGGGAGGTGAGGAGGGGAGTTGATGAGAGGGCAAGTGAGTTGTGTATATTTATCCAGGATGTGGCAAGAGAGATTGCAATCCTGGAGACTGGAGGGTAAGGGTTAGAATGAGAGGGCAAGTGAGTTGTGTATATTTGCCCAGGATGTGGCAAGAGAGGTTGCAATCTTGGGGACTGGGTGGTAAGGGTTAGAATGAGAGGGCAAGTGAGTTGTGTATATTTGCCCAGGATGTGTCAAGAGAGATTGCAATCCTGGAGACTGGAGGGTAAGGGTTAGAATGAGAGGGCAAGTGAATCGTGTATATTTGCCCAGGATGTGGCAAGAGAGGTTGCAATCCTTGAGACTGGAGGGTAAGGGTTAGAATGAGAGGGCAAGTGAGTCGTGTATATTTGCCCAGGATGTGGCAAGAGAGGTTGCAATCCTTGAGACTGGAGGGTAAGGGTTAGAATGAGAGGGCAAGTGAGTCGTGTATATTTTCCCAGGATGTGTCAAGAGAGATTGCAATCCTGGAGACTGGAGGGTAAGGGTTAGAATGAGAGGGCAAGTGAATCGTGTATATTTGCCCAGGATGTGGCAAGAGAGGTTGCAATCCTTGAGACTGGAGGGTAAGGGTTAGAATGAGAGGGCAAGTGAGTCGTGTATATTTTCCCAGGATGTGTCAAGAGAGATTGCAATCCTTGAGACTGGAGGGTAAGGGTTAGAATGAGAGGGCAAGTGAGTCGTGTATATTTGCCCAGGATGTGGCAAGAGAGGTTGCAATCCTTGAGACTGGAGGGTAAGGGTTAGAATGAGAGGGCAAGTGAGTCGTGTATATTTTCCCAGGATGTGGCAAGAGAGGTTGCAATCCTGGGGACTGGGGCATTTATTTCCCATGATTGTGTCCCTGTGCTGCTTGTCAGAGCACAAGGAAAGGATATATAGGATATATGGGGGCGGGGGGTGGGGAGGGTGGACAGTGTCGATTTTTTCAAGAGGGCACATGCAACACCTAAAGGGTGTTTTTGAAGCTGGCAAGTTTGCTCAAGTGTTTGGCTACCATGATTTCACCCAGGCTGTCACGTTCCCAGTTTCAACGCTTACCCACAAGAGCACATCAAATTGTCAGCAAAGCACAGGTCTCATATTTGGATTTCGTTTTCCAGGGAATATTGCACTATAGGTTGATGGGCTTTATACTTTGCCAGTGTAGTTATTGGAAAATCTCATCTCTCTGGTTGTTATTTTGGTGTTAATTATTCTTTTTTTTTGAATGGCCAGTGCTCTTTTGTGTTGTGCACTTTCAAGGGGTAAAGTCAATTGAACTAAATGTGTATATATGTCTTTAAGATCTGTTCACTTCTGTGCGTATTCATGGGTGCCAGTTTTTGATATGGGGGCACAAGTTCCCACACTGAGTAAAGTGAGAGAGCCATACTCATCCCCAGGTCAAACCAACACATTTTACAGCACATGTTGCAACAGGAGGCAGCCACGCAGAGTAGAAACTGCCAATAGTCCAAAGGTTCAAGGGGTTACTGTGCATGGAGGGAGAAAGGCAGGGACGTCATTTCCCCAAAATGCCAGGGGTAGCGGAAGTGACATCACACAACCCTTGACCTCTGATGACATCACACGAAGTGATGTAATTTGACCCCAACCTGAAGTGACATCACGGGAAGTAATGGAACACGACTTTTCACCCCTTGACAAAATAGGAAGTGCCATCACTTAGCATTATTCCTAAGTACAATATGAAAAATATGGTTACCATATCACTGTAATGTGATATAAATTTCATGCAAGAATGGATCACCATGTGTATCATTAATATCAGTGTGTATAGGCTCATACTCCCAAATTACTGTGAAAGCAAGCAGACGTCCCAGGTCAAATGATAATGATGTGTTATTATATAGCACTTACGCTTAAGCGATTTATATAGAACAAACATAGATACAATATCACCCAACCTCTGTTGGTACTCATTTATCGACCTCAGAAGGATGAAAGGCTGAGTTGGCCTTGCCGGGAATCAAACCTGCAACCTGCAGAACACACACATAGAAGCAGCGACCGCTCAACCCACTGAGCTTTCTTACCGGCTATAGCTATCTTACCTGCTATAGTAAAATGAACAATTACATGTCTGAATGTTCTCAAAGTCAAAAAGCAAATTACACTCTGCAGTGGATACCATTAAACTGGTAACTGAGATTTGACACCAGGTCAGTTCATCTGCAGGTCTGGTGCAAAGTTGTCCACATGTCAAGCCTGCGTGGATCTACTGTTCAGACTTCAGAGGTTGGCAAAATACATAAAATTGATAAGGTTCATAACTGTGTATTAAAGAATTTAGAGTAGCACAGGGAAAACAGTGCACTCCCGCGGCATCCCATACTCTGGGCACCCATTACCTCATACATGCAAACAAACATCCTGAGCAGCATGCCAGGGAGATAGGAAAGATATACACATTACAACAAAGCATTAATTGTGGCAAAATGAAATCCAGGGCCACTCGATGTGCTATGGTCAAACATTTCTACACTGTACACAAGCTTTTAGGCACAAAGATTTTGTCAAGTGACAGAGGACACCGAGATGGAATGTCTTGTGATGATCGTAACAGAGACAACGGCAGAACAAAAAACATGCTATAACTGCAACTTGCGAAAAGCAATATACAATGGATGCTTATTCTACTCTAAATGCTCTGTGTATGTGTTTGACTGTATTGTGAATTTGAGGTGTTTAAGAACCGACTAAATCAGGGACTCGCCTCCTGAAGAAGTGTGCCTGAAATAAAGCTTTAATGAGTCTAACAATTATTGTATAGAATTCCAGAAAGACACATTATTTGGTATTCTTATTCTTTCTTATTTAGGGTCACTGCTGAAGTTTTAGACTTGTGAAACCCCGTTTTTTTTTTAAGAGACTTGAACAAGAAATCCAGCCACTTCAGAAACAAAGCGCCAAATGGCACTTGCCACAGCATATATATATATATATATATTACACGGCCACGGTAGTAGTTATTCAGCTCCCCCTGGACCAATCCTCACCAAAAAAAAATATATGGGTCACTCTGAATTATTTTGCAAAGTTTGGAGATGTTTGGGCCGGGGGGCAAAGTTATAGGGGGTCCAAAAACGTCTTTTTTCCCCATAGACTGAATGGGGGAAAAACTTTGCGCACGGCTACAGGTGAAACCGCTGGACGGATTTGCACCAAATTTGTGCCAGGGTCAGGGGCCTGGACCCGAAAGCATGCTTTTGTAAATTTGGTGACAATCCGTCTAGTATTTTCCTTTAAAACAACCAAAACATATGTCTGAATAAATTAGTGATATCTATGTCCGCACCGCGGTCACATTTCCCTGTTCGCTTCGCGGACATGATACTGATTGGCCAGGGGTTGTGGCGTCATCACCGCGGATATGCGACGTCTGCGCCGATTGGCTCCAGCGAGCCGTGATGTACGTCAGAATGTGTGGATGCGCCCGACATGTTGGATCCGACAGCGTGCTACTTACCAGAGGAAAAATGCTGTTTTCTAAACTGTTTTGCTCTCCTACAATGCGTGGGGAGGATCACAGAGTAAGAGACGGATGAAATACTGTACTTGTTTGGCCGGCAATTGTCTATTATATGTTGTGCATTGGCGCCTTCTTCAGGATGTTTGTACCTGGAGAAAATGAGGGATTTAATAAGGCTACTATTTGAGTACGTGCTGTGTACAGGCACCTTGAAAATGTTCGCAGGACACGCGTGGCATTAGTGACCATTAATTTTGAGTGTATTTCCCTATTATATAACATTTTCCTATGGGCATAGCTCTCAACCATTTGTGTCGCAAAGGCGGGTGAAAACACCCGATTTTATTTTTGGCGGGTGAGAGGCCCATTGAAACGAATGGGCATGCAGGAGGCTTGGCGGGTGAATTTGCTGTTTACAAGGCGGGTGACACCCGCCAAAAGTGTGTGAGTTGAGAGCTATGCCTATGGGTGTGTTATTGCTTAGTACGCCACCATGGTCATGACATGCTGCAGTGGTTGTGGGCAGGGCCTAGATAACCTGCATTGGCGCCTTCTTCAGGATGTTTGTACGTGCAAAAAATGAAGGATCTAATAAGACTACTATTTGAGTCCGTGCTGTGTACAGGCACCTTGAAAATGTTCGCAGGACACGCGTGGCGTTAGTGACCATACATTTTGAGTGTATTTCCCGATTACATTACATTTTCCTATGGGTGTGTTATTCCTTAGTATGCCACCATGGTCGTGACATGCTGCAGTGGTTGTGGACAGGGCCTAGAGTCTTGGATGCATGGCCGTAGGCAGCAGGCCGAAGGCCATACTTCCAAGACTGTAGGCCTGCCCACAACCACCGCTGCATGTCACGACCATGGCTACACATGTATTATTGATTATCGCTTACATGGTTGAGTGGAAAGTGTACAGTGTTGAGTGCATGGCCAAAGGCCATGCACCCAACAACAAAGTTATAAGCGCTGGAGTTATAAGCCAGTGCACATCAACACATTCAATAATATCTATGTACAAACAGGTAGGAGTGCAGTGTCTGGCCAGAATAAGTGAAGCATAGCACACCTATCAATACACCCGTACTACTGTACATCACTGAGGTGATTGTGGGCAGGATGTAGAGTTTTGCTTCCATGGCTGCAGCCTGTAGCCCATACATCATACTCCTAAAACCCTAGGCCCTGCCCAGAAACACCACTTCATATTACTGCAGTGCATACACTCGTCCTATAGGTTAGCATGTCAGATGATTCTGGGGAGGGTGTACAGTCTTGGCTGCTTGGCAGAAGCCCATGCACCCAGTAACAACCTTGTTAGCGGTGGAGGTATAAGCCATTGTACACCTATACATTCAGAAGTACGTGGACATATATCTTAACCTCTAGGTCCTGCCGTCACCCACTGCAGCACATTCAAGAGGGACGTTAGTGACTGTGTTGCCTTGGTGGAGTGGCTGTTTCCATAGAAAGAACTGTCTTTGGCTGCCTTATAAATGTCCTACCCTTGGACTAATCGTCGACAAACTTTGGAAAAAAAATATATCGCCCACTCTGACTTTGGTTGGAAAGTTTGGTCATGTTTGGTGCAGGGGGGCGAAAGTTATAAGGGCGAGGGGTTCTCAAAACGTCTTTTTCCCCCTTTCACTGAACGGGGGTAAAAGGTTGTGCTCACGACCATGTGGCTCTTTCCCAGATTGTTTACAAAATAGCATGCAGTAAGGTAGCTTTGTTTGGTGGCCCCCTCTCATCTACTAATTTTTTCGTGTGCGCGGATACCGCCAGAAACAGCTCCAAAACAAGAGAGCATTAGACTTCTCACACTCAAGTAATAGTATTTCACAAGGTGACCTTTGAGGGGGTCCAATGAGCTATGGAAGCACAAAGTGAAAAAGTGCAGTTTTCTTGTCTGCAAAATGATATGTTTAAATGGAAGTTCATGCTCACTGGACCACGACCAATTACAGCGTGTGGATTAAAATGTGTTTTGCACAAATATTTCCCTCAGATTGGCCTCTACAGTTTTGAGAACTAAGGCCATCATCTGCACTGTTTGCTTGAAACAGCGCTTCTGAAGCTGTATGGGAGTAGAGGTTCTCATAATTAGATTTCATTGTGTTGCTTCAAAGCAAGAATGTATTTGCCTTCTGAGTGAAGGCCACACAAGTTTCTTTTTTGGTTGACCTCTCAGTATGCCCCCGCATCCGAGTGAAAGTAAAGGGGCAATTGTTTTTTGACCTTGAGCCCAAGAGAAACTTGCGCGCTATTCACGGAATGAAAGGGTAAAAAAACCGCAATTGATAAGGTTATGTTTTAAAAAGTTTGTAAGGGACATGCATATCAGTCAACGAAGATTCTTCGCTGCGAACACATTTGTGACTGATTTGCCGAAAAAGAATGGAAGCTGTAAATATTTAGTAAGTTTACTTTGGCCCACTGTATAGCAATCTGTGCTTTATTTTTACATAACTGCCCATCTAATTTTGCTAATATAATTAACGTATTATTTTTCTGCCCTTGTACAATTTTCCTGTAATGTTGCAGAGTGCACACGTTGCTCATTTGCAGGGTATGACTGCACTCAACCTTTTTTACTATTTATATTTCTAAATTGAAACGCCTACTTTGTCCTCATAGCTTTGTGTATAACTTTGCATGTTTTTTTGGTCTTCTTTGAAATGACGAGACGTAATTATTTTTTATTTGTCCACTCTTTTTTGTTTCATACCTAAATTATCGTCTTTCTGTGTACTTGCCATTTTCTTTTCTCTTACGGTGCATACAAAATCTCGCTGTTTCTAACCTCCACCTATAGGTACACTTGGACATTAGTAACATATTACTAAAATGTCAACTTTGAGCACGTATTTTTGAGTACCACTTTGCACATTTTCTATTTGATCTTTGAAAAAATGTTGGTACAGGTTGGTTACTGACACTTAGTTTTTGTAACTTTTCCCGACTAGGTATATTTTGCCGTACTGTGCGTGCCATGGTTTTCAAATCCCGAGTGAGAGCTTCTTCGGATGGCAAATACAACTGCTGGTGAGCGGTTGCCTGTCCATAACAATAATGTGGAATGATACTGTAAGCCCGCTTTGTCCGATAGCTGAACTCGTTATTCGGAGCAACGTGACATCATTTATGGTGCTGTAGGCTCAACGGCATGACGACTTTTGGGAAATAACTGTGGAAACAAAGCGACTACTTCAACGAAGACCCCAAAATGTTTGTTTGCACAAAAAAACAGCATCCTTATCTTCAACATTTGCAATGCCTCCCTAACCAGCTGTCATGATTCCTGCCCCTCATGTCCCCAGCCCTCCGAGATGTCAGGCTGGAGCCAGGCCGCAATCACCTACATGGCCCTCAAGGGCCTCTCCATCCCTCCAAAGACCCACTTGGAGTCAGACTTGGCGCTTGTGGCACCAGACTCACTCACTCCCATAGGATAAAATTGGGGATTGGACTTGTAGTGCATTGATGGGGACAAGATGGATGCCCCCACATATTTCGGTTCCCAGAACTGCATGTGCAGTCTAGTCTTTTGGGTGTGGTTCAGCCCAGAGAGACCTGGGATACCCAGAGACTATTTAAGCCACGCCCAGGCTGAGAAGCATCCTTTGCATTTTCTGCACTGGCAGTGTGACACTCACTGTGTTCGGATCGGTCTCCAGTAGGCCTGTATCTTTCTTCTGCGCTCAGCTCCTGCAAGAACAAGACCACCGTTAGGAACAGCCTTACCTTGCGGCGCTTCTGCCCATCGTTCTCGCTCCTTCTGGTCAGCGGGCATTTTCGGCGGTGTCATTCCCATCCCGGCACGCCGCTTCCTCAGAAAAAGGGAAAAGAACAGAAAAAAAGGCATTAGTAAGCAATCAGCAAATCTTCGCTTATTTTTAAAGACTGTACAAGCTTCAAACGCTTACCTGACTCCCAGCCGCTCTGGGGGAACTCTGTCTCCGGAACTTCTCATCCATCTGCAAGAGAGAAAAGACACTCTAGGTTAGTGTGGAAACATCTAGAGGCAGCGCATACCGCGCTTACTCACCGCATTTCGTCTTCATAACCGGCATCCACGCTGAAAACGTCGCAGCACCTAAAAAACACAGAAAAAAAATTCAGTTCAAAACAAATAGAAAAGGGTCAAATCACGCATCGTGCTCTCACTCACCTTCAGCGCTACTCATCTCAGCAACACGTCGCCATCCCCGGACGCCGGCCATCATCGAAGGAAGGAAAGGAACGAAGTTAAAGAACTGTTCAAAAAACTCATTAAACTTACCTGTCGGACTCTTGCCAGTGAAGTAACTAGGCAGCAACGAGCCCGCATCAATCAACGCGCCCCTGCGCTGAAAGCAGGACGGAGAGCACACTTTCCAAGAAAACAAGACCCAGTCTCCAGTCGAGTAGACTCCAGGGAAGGGTTCGAGGTCGTAAGAGGTCAGAACAGGCTGATTGACGTCCCCGTGGATACCAGGTGAGCGTTACAGAACGCAAAGCATCACATCAAAATCCACCTGGGCATCATGGAAACGTCAGAAACTGACCAGTTAGCCCACATGTTGGGGCAGCTACGTTCCGAAGTACATGCAACCAGGCAGGAGACCAACACCCTGAGGAGAGAGCTGATAGTAGCCAATGAACGCACTGATGATTTAAGCCGGAAACTTCTCCAGTCACAAGCAGCGCATGCACCATTGCCGGGAAGCGTGCCCTCGATGCCAGCACCATCAGCCAATCCCGTTCAGATAACCCTTCCTGGGGCAGTTCCCTTGGCCCCATCCAACGATTTACGGGGGATCCCAAGAGGTTTACAACATTCATGAACCAGTGCCGCCAGGGGCCTTTCTGAATGACCAATCATGGGTCGCTTTCGTGCTATCCTACCTGAGTGGTAGTGCCACGGACTGGTCTGTACCCTTCGTGGCACAAGACGATCCTTTGCTGCATGACTTCAGGGGCTTTCAGCAGGAGATGGAAAAGCTGTTCCCCTGTCGTACTCATGGGCAGGCATTAGACAACGAACTTCTGTCCCTACGCCAAGGGAATCAAGACCTATTAACATACATAGCTATGTTCAAAAGACTCGTAGATGAAGCAGAATTGCCAGTGGAGAAGAGAACCACGTTGTTTCATCAGGGGTTGCGGGGGGAATCTCAAGGATGTTCTCGCACAAGGAGTGTACCCCCGAAAGACTGCTCAGAATTCATTGACCTTGTTGTTCAACTGGATCATAGTTTGCAGGACCAAAGAGCAGATTGAACCAGACCGGACCCTCGCCCTATGTATGTGCGTTCAAAGGACAATACTGCCCAAACAACGGAAGGTCAGGAGAACCACTGCAAATCGGGGGGGTCAGATCCCCCTTGGTTAAAGCGGAAAGGGATAAAAGGAGACAGCAGCAGTTATGTCTGTACTGAGGAACGTCAGGTCATTTCCTTAAAGAGTGCCCTGTGAAGCCACCGAGGAGGACGGTAGGGGCCACGGACAAGGAAGATACCATCAAGGTATCCACAGCCCAGCAAGTGTAGGGGTCCACTTGTCGAGCGAAGAAAGTGAACTACAGACCTCCCATTTTGCTGTGGTCTTCATCAATCAGCAACAACCATCTCGGATGCACGCAGTAAGAGCGTACATTGATAGTGGAGCCGTTGGGAATTACATCGACCAGGATCTTGTGGCAAAGATGGGGCTTCCGTTACACCCTAAATCAACCACCGACACTGTTATCACAGTCGACGGCACGGAAATAGCTTCTGGTCCAGTATCCCAATGCACTGCAGTTTTAACCCTTCTGTGCAGTATGGACACCAACAATCTATTGTTTTCAACCTCATTTCGACCTCATTAAGGCACCACATTTCCAGTTGATTTTTGGAATGTCATGGTTGGTAGCTCAAAAAACCGGAACCTGAAGGCCTATCATGACCAATACCTGGCCAACGGGTTCATCCGTCCCTCGAAGTGTCCAGCAGCCAGTCCTCTATTCTTCGTACTGAAAAACGAGGGGGACTTGAGAACGTGCATCGACTATCGCGCACTGAACCAGATTACTGTAAAAAATCGCTACCCCCTGCCACTGATCCCTGTATTTCTTAATCAGGTTAATGATGCCCAAATCTACACAAACCTGAGGGGGGCATATCATCTTGTTCGCGTAAAACAGGGGGACGAATGGAAAACCGCTTTTCGCACCAAATACGGCTTGTACGAATATCAAGTAATGCCCTTTGGCCTTTGCAATGCACCGGCAGCATTTCAATACTTCATGAACGATGTCCTACGGGAATTGATTGATGTCTGTGCTCTAGTGTACATCGAAAATATTCTAGTATATTCCGCATCAAAGCAGGACCACATTAAACACGTCCGATTCGTATAGGAGAAACTCTGTCAACACCAGCTCTACGCCAAGCTCGAAAAGTACTCATTCCACGTCTCCGAGGTGGAATTCCTGGGCTTTATTCTCAGCCCGAATGGAATCCGAATGGATGTACACAAGGTAGATGCTATCCTGAACTGGCCATCCCCAAATTCATTCAAGGGGGTTCAAAGTATGCTGGGTTTTGAAAACTTCTACCGCCGGTTCATCCCAGGATGTTCGCAAATCGTGCATCCCATCACGTCATTGCTAAGGAAAAGCAACAAAAAGTTTCAGTGGACAACAGAAGCCGAGGAAGCTTTCCAG
Organism: Ambystoma mexicanum; assembly: GCF_040938575.1. Classification (NCBI taxonomy): domain Eukaryota; kingdom Metazoa; phylum Chordata; class Amphibia; order Caudata; family Ambystomatidae; genus Ambystoma; species Ambystoma mexicanum. The sequence goes on from NC_090940.1 coordinate 7,679,018, forward strand.
GAACTCAAAGCAAGATTCACATCTGCCCCAATCTTACGCCACCCTCGCCCTGATCTCCCATGCCTAGTGGAAACTGACGCCTCAAGCATGGCTATGGGAGCTGTCCTCTCACAAAAGGACCCCGAAATGGGCCAGTTACACCCTATTGCCTTCTGGTCGCGTAAATTCACACCCCCTGAACTCAATTACGCTATCACAGACAAAGAACTCCTGGCCATTAAGTCAGCCTTTAAAGCATGGCGGCATGACCTTTTGGGCGCCAGACACACACTCACCGTAATAACTGACCACCGGAACCTCCAGTACCTAAAAACGGCAAAGGCCCAATACTCACGACAACTACTTTGGGCACTTTTTTTGCTGAATATGACTACGTGATTACATTTCGACCATGGGTGAAAAACAGGAAGGCCGATGCCCTTTCGCGTATGGGGGTGGAAGAGCAAGGGTATCAGTCCCCTGACCCAATAGCAATCATCCCGAGTGACAAGCTCCTAGGAATCACAGCAACCTTAACTCAGAAAGAATCACATGAAGAAATCCAAAACCTGATGAGTCTGGAGCAATTGCAAGCGTGGAGTGCACAAGGAGAACATTACATGATAAAAGATCAGTTGCCCTACTTCAGGAATCGTTTATTCTTACCAAACCAAGAACTATGAGAACAAGTCATGTCCGGTTATCATGATTCCTTGATCGAGGGCCACTCTGGAATCGCTCAAACCCTAGCCACGGTAAAACGAAATTATTGGTGGCCCACATGGCGTAAAGACATTATCCAATTCATCCTATCTTGTGGAGTGTTCTCAAAACAAGTCAACCAAGCAGAAACCGGCTGGGCTATTACAACCATTGGAAATCCCACCAGCACCCTGGCACACGTTGTCCCTCGATTTTATTACTGACTTACCACCCAGTCAAGGGTTTAACACTATTCTTGTGGTCGTGGACCTATTTTCAAAAATGGCACATTTCATTCCTCTTAAGGGGCTCCCAAATGCTTCCACTCTGGCAAAGGTATTTCTTGAAGGCATCATACGGCTCCATGGGTTTGCTTCAGTTTTTGTCTCAGACCGAGGTACTCAATTCGAATCTAACTTCTGGAGAAAATGCTGCTGTATGGCCCAGATCGACATCCGGCTATCCACCAGTCACCATCCCCAAACGGATGGTCAAACTGAGAGGACAAATCAGACGCTCGAGCAGTATCTGCGTTGCATGTTACACCATGCTGAAGGAAGCTGGTTCGACCTATTATGGATAGCTGAATATGCTTATAATAATTCCCGACACACCAGCACTGGGCAGACACCCTATTATACCATGTATGCCAGGCACCCACGTACTTCTGAGTTGGACGTTCCTACAACCCTGGAAATGCCAGCAGTCAAAACCTTTCACACGACCATTTCTCAAACCTTTAAAAGGGCAGCTGAACACCTCCTTCAAGCTAAGAATCGCCAAAAGAAGTTTGCGGATCAACACCGAGCAAAGGCCCTCAACTACCAAGTGGGAGACAAATTCTGGCTGGCGTCTAAACACATGTCCATTAAAGGAACCCAAACTTTCCTTCCAAGATACCTGGGTCCATTCACCGTCACCTCCGTGATAAATCCTGTGGCGGTCAGGCTAGCTTTGCCGTCAAACATGCAGATTCATCCTGTGTTCCACGTGTCTCTCCTTAAACCTGTTCAACCTGGGACCCGGGTAGCAACGCCACCGCAGCCAATAGTAGTCGCCGGGGAGCCAGAATTCGAAGTCAAGGACATCCTGGATTCAAAGTACGTCAGATCCAAGTTATACTACTTAGTAGACTGGAAGGGGTATGTTCCCCAAGATAGGACATGGGAGCCTTGTGAGTCCATCCATGCACCTCGCTTGCTTAGACGATTTCATCAAAACCATCCAAACAAACCAGGACTAGACAGAAGAGCCACCTTGAGAGGGGCCTTGGGGGGGGGAGTGCTGTCATGATTCCTGCCCCTCATGTCCCCAGCCCTCCAAGATGTTAGGCTGGAGCCAGGCCACAATCCCCTACATGGCCCTCAAGGGCCTCTCCATCCCTCCAAAGACCCAAAAAAAAGACCCACTTGGAGTCAGACTTGGCGCTTGTGGCACCAGACTCACTCCCATAGGATCACATTGGGAATGGACTTGTAGTGCATTGATGGGGACAAGATGGATGCCCACACATATTTCGGTTCCCAGAACTGCATGTGCAGTCTAGTCTTTTGGGTGTGGTTCAGCCCAGAGACACCAGGGATACCCAGAGACTATTTAAGCCACGCCCAGGCTGAGAAGCATGCTTTGCGTTTTCTGCACCTGCAGCGTGACACTCACCGTGCTCGGATCGGTCTCCAGTAGGCCTGTATCTTTATTCTGCTTTCAGCTCATGCAAGAACAAGAACACCATTAGGAACAGCCTTACCTTGCGGCTCTTCTGCCCATCGTTCATCGCTTCTTCTGTTCAGCGGGCATCTTCGGCGGTGTCATATCCATCCCGGCACGCCGCTTCCTAAGGAAAAGGGAAAAGAACAGAAAAAAGGCATTAGTAAGCATTCAGCAAATCTTTGCTTATTTTTAAAGACTGTACGAGCTTCAAGCGCTTACCTGAATCCCAGCCGCTCTGGGGGAACTCTGTCTCCGGAACTTCTCATCCATCTGCAAGAGAAAAAAGACACTGCAGGTTAGCGTGGAAAATCTAGAGGTGTCGCATACCACGCTTACTCACAGCATTTCTTCTTCATAACCGGCATCCACGCTGGAAACGTCGCGGCATCTAAAAGACATAGAAAAATAATTCAGTTCAATACAAATACAAAAGGGTCGCATCGCGCATCGTGCTCTCACTCACCTTCAGCACTACTCATCTCAGCAGCACGTCGCCATCCCCGGACGCCGGCCATCATCGAAGGAAAGAAAGGAACGAAGTTAGAGAACTGTTCAAAAGACTCATTATACTTACCTGCCAGACTCTTGCCAGTGAAGTAACTAGGCAGCAACAAGCCCGCGTCAATAAACGCGCCCCTGCGCTGAAAGCAGGACGGAGAGCACACTTTCCAAGAAAACAAGGCCCAATCTCCAGTCGAGTAGACTCCAGGGAAGGGTTCGACGTTGTAAGAGGTCAGAACAGGCTGAGTGACGTCCCTGTGGATACCAGGTGAGCGTTACACCAGCATTGTAATCATTGCATTGATTATGCGATTATTCCGATGGTCTCTGCAAGTTTGTTATGAAATAAATCTAGTTTGTAACCTGTAAAAGGGTCACATGTTCTTGACCATTCCTCTATTTTATTTGCAAATGCAAATGTAATTTATTAGCTTGTACGTCGCTAAATGTTTATTTACAATGATATTTGTGATGTCATCTTTGATGTCCTGGGTGTTAGTCTTAGCAATGCACGTAGATGGTGCGAGTTACGGTTGCTTAGCTTACTATAATGGGGGAATGTGAAGTGGTGATTGGTTGCACTGTGAAGTATAACATTCTTTTAGTACATTTATTTTTACTGAATGCACATATATATGTATGGCAGGGAAGGAAAAGAAAGGGGCTAAACAAGTGATGTCATCATTGATGTCATCTTTGACATTTGAGATGACATCTTTCATGGTCTGGGTGTTAGTGTTAGCAATGCACAGGGGTGGTGGTAGGGTTTGGGCTTAGTTTACCATAACTGTCGAATTTCAGGGGTTTTTCGGTTTTAATTTGAAGAATAAAGGGGAGGTGGAAAGTATTTTTGTAGTGAAGTGTACAGGTTTTTGTTAGGGCAACTTAACCATAACGTCCCCTCAACAAAGTTTTTTTTAATATATATATATATATATACATATATATATGTTTTTCTGTTTTTTTAGGGATAGCAAGGGAGACCACAAGGGGTAGCAGAGGAGACTTCAGGGGTCGCAGGTGCCATCCCTGGAGACCCCAAATGCCATCCCTGGGGAAAGGTTGATATAGAAATCAATAAACTGCAATTGTTATGAAGTCTGGCAAATGCCATGCAAAATAGACTCCTTACCATAGTCTCCGCACACATAAGCCCTACCCCAGCACTTGCAGCTTGCCTTGACACATCATCAGATGATGGGATCTCAAAGTGATTTTAAAGTGGCAATGATAACATATCTTTGGGTTCACCACTGCCATTAAAACGATTTAAAGTGGAATTGATGTACAGTGTGGAGTTTGGAAAGAAGCAGCATGAAAGAAATTGCACCATTTACTAAACTAATATTTTGAACATTTCCTTTGAGTGGAGTTCAAATGCCAGCTCCGCTGCTCGGATCTGCCCCCCCCCCCCAAAGTCCACCTCCACACTGGCCCTTGTGGGATCCAGTCTCCACCACTGCCTGAGGGCCTGTGTTTGACCATTGGAAGCAGTTAGCACACCCCTATGCCATTCCCGCACCGGCCATGGTGATATGATCATTTCACCTAAGCCCAGAGCTCTGATACCGATGACTGCTGGAAGAGGGGCGATCCCTCCTCCCATCCCAGAAGCCACCTTCATATATATATATATATACACACACACACACACACACACGCACGCACGCACGCACACACACACACACACACACTTTGGAGAATACACAATTGCATACACAGAATATAAAACACTAAAACTTGGTTTGAGGTTAAAACACTGTAACAAGCCTGTCATCAAATCAGAGGATGAAACAGTTCTGGGTATGGTGCATGTGTTTGTATGTGTTGGTGATATGTGTAACTGTGTGGCATGTGCACAGGTGTGTGTATGCATCTGGTGTTTTTGTATGGTGTTTGTGTGTGTGTAGAGTGTGCCTGTGTGTGCACATTTCCATGTGTTCTGCATGTGTGCATATGTGTAGTTAACACCCCCACTCAAAATGTTGTTGGGCTATGTTCACTTGACCTGGCTGACCTACAGAGCCGTGACAGAGCAGGACGGGGCACAGATAAGAAACGGTGCCTGCAGCTGCACAAACACCCACAAATGGTTTTGTTTTATTCGTATTTATATAGCGCACATCAGCCCGGGGGCATCGTGGCACTTGTTGCAGAACATGCTTAGTTACAGAAAAAATCACAAGACATTTGTTACCCAGCGTAAGAAAATTTCTGAGAGTTAGTTGTAGATTTGTCATGTGAGTACAGAGAATAGATAAAAAGTATGTACATAGATTACATTGTGTATATATTACAATAAAAAAAATAAAACAGTTACATTCATATTACAATGTACATGTTAGGAGTGGTGGACCTGCTAGCAGTGCTGGTTCAGGAAGGTGGTCTTGAGATTTTTGCAGAAAGCAGAGATGGAAGATTCAGCTCTGAGGGTGGCAGGGAGTGCGTTCCATAGTTTAGGTGCAATGTATGAGAAGCCTAGCCCTCCGGCTGTGGCTCTTCGGATGCGTGGTATGTGTAGCTGGTTAGTGTACTGAGTTCTGGTGGGGCGCGTTGATGCAGTTCTAGAAATAGCTTCAGCTAGATATGTGGGAGCTGTGCTGTTGATGCATTTGTGTGTGAAAGTGAGGATTTTGGGTGTGATGTGGTCTTTGACCTGGAGCCACTGCACCGCTTGTCTGGCTTGAGATATATGGTCTCTTCTGGGGATGCTCATAGCGGCTCTTAGGACATTGTTTTGTGTGGTTTGTAGTCTGTGTATGTTTTTGGAGGAGGTGCCGGCCAAAAGGTTGTTGCAATAGTCGAGTTTGGCGCCTATTGTTGCTCTGGCTATTGCCAGACATTTTGGTGCAGAAAGGTAGGGTTTAATGGCATTGATAAGTTTAGTGCTGAAAGCTGACGCAGAAGCGATGGCGCTAACTTGTTTGTTCATAGATACATTTGCATCGATGTGGACACCTAGAGTCTTGACAGAAGACGATCCAGTGATTTGGGGTTGTCTATGTTAAAGGGGCATATTGAGGACTTAGCTTAGTTAATGTGTTTTTCTGCCCGAGGATAAGGATTTCAGTCTAGACATAGGCCATTGACTGCGATCCAAGCTTGGATAGTAGCATAGATAACATGTAGGGTCATGGCGTCTTGGTGATAGGAGCCCGATAGGGGTAAGAGTACTTGGCTATCGTCGGCATAATAAGTGTATTCTACACCCAATGAGTCCAGTAAGTCAAAGAGAGGTTTAGTGAAGAGGTTGTAGAGGGTGGGAGCTGTACAAGAGCCTTGGGGTACGCCGCAATTTATGGTTGTGGGGTCCGCGTTTGCAAGGTTTGAGAAAACCTTCATGGACCTGCCTTCGAGGAAGGAAGTAATCCATGAAGCTGCATGTTTAGAGACACGGGCTGCCTGACTGAGATGAGTAGTTAAGGTTTTATGATCAACCAGATCAAATGCTGCCGTTAAATCGAGAAGGAGGAGCAGGGCAGATTTACCTTTGTCCATGATCTGGGAGATTTGATTTTTTAGGTCTAGTAAGGCGGATTCTGTTCCATGCCCAACACGGAAGCCAGATTGCCCTTTTCCCAGTATGGAATTGGATTCTAGGTATAGTTGGATCTGGTTGTGAGCTGCTTTGTCCAGGATTTTCAGTAGGAACGGCACTGTCGTTATAGGCCTGTGATTGTTCGGTTGTGCTGGGTCTAGTGTAGGCTTTTTTAGAAGGGGGTGTACCCAGGCTTCTTTGAGACTGTTATGTATGGAACCTGTTGTGAATGATGCATTGATGAAGGCAGTGACCAGCGGGGCGAGGTCGTTAGCACATTCATTGATAATATTGGGAGGGCATGAGTCACCTTTACATAGTGATGGCTGAGGTGTTTGATGAGTTCATCGACCTCGGATTCAGTATTGTCCCTAAAGACGAATTGGGCGTGGTGGGGATCGCTGTGCTTCGCTTGTGCGAGAGGGTTAGTCTCATGCTTAGGTAGGGCTTTGCCGTGGCTGTGAATTTTTTGTTGGAGGAGCTCTATTTTTTTAGCCTTGCAGACTGGATGCTAGCGCACCAAGCTTTGTCTTTGATTATCACATCTGTGCTAGCCGGAGATGTGACCAGTTTGTTAAAGATTGTGAATATCTCTTTGGCTTTCGAGTTAGCTTTGGAGATCCTCTCGTTAAAGGAGTTTGCTGTTGCAATAATAATAGCTATTTTATATTGAAGAGCTATCTGTTTGAAGAGGATCTTATTTAATTCATTTGGGTCTGCTTGACAGTTTTTTTTGTGCTTGATGCTTTTCTGCACAGAGAGTTTGGAGTTCATCCGAGAACCACGAGTTGCAGTGAGAGGATTTTTTTTCTTTCTTGCTTTCGAGTGGGGCAATTGCATTTATAGCATTGATAAGTGTGTCATTGAATAAATCTGATAGCACTTTAGGATCCTGAGAGAAAGGAGGAGCTAGGCAAGGGTTGTTGAGGTATGGTCGGAGGTTGTCTGCGTTAAGTTTTTTTGAGCTTCTTGTTATGGCTGGTGGAGCGTGGGTGAGAGCTTTGGGGCTAGGGGTGGTGGGGATAAGGAATTCAATGCAAGTGTGGTCAGTCCAAGGATAGGCAGTGTTGGAGATAATGTTGGAAGCACAGTTAAGATCCATGACCCAGTCGAGGGTGCGATCCTTGGAGTGGGTGGGAGAGTGTACTCCTTGTACAAATCCTAAGTCTGATAATTCTTTAGCTAGGGCAGAGGCGGGTTCATCTTTAGGGTCATTGTATCCTAAGTTTAGGTCTCCTAGTAGTAGGATTTTAGAGGATTTTTTAATGTTGTTGCTGAGTCGGTGGAATAGGTGGTCTTGGAAGTCAGCTGGGAGTCCAGGAGGCCTATACAAGATGTGGATATTAATAGTACTGTTGGGGGAGAGCGTAGGTTTAACTGATAGGATATCAGCCTTTCCATCCCATGCACTGGGGTCTGATAGTCTAATGGAGAGTGAGTCTTTATAGATAAGGGCGACACCACCTCCCATTCAATCAGATCTATCTTGTTTGAGGATGGCTAGCCTGGGGGCAAGGCTAATGATACAGCTGGGCATGGGGCCTCATTAAGCCATGTTTCGGTGATGCTTAGTAGGTCAAGATTATGGGTAGATAGTAGGTCATTTATCTCTAAGGCATGTGCAGGGAGCGAGCCTACATTCAGCAGTGCGAGGTGGGTGTTGTGTGACTTTGCTTTTTTCTATTTTGGGCTGGGACGCTAAGTAATGATCGTGATGTGATGTAATGTGAGTTTTAGTGCGAGGTATCGCTGTGGAGGGGTGGATGGGTGAGGAGAGAGGGGCAGGATTCGGGCAACTGTTGGAGTGAGGAGTAGGTGAAGTGCGAGTGCTAAATCTGGAGTTCCTTAGAGGGAGAGGTGTGGGTGCGCATGGTAGATGTCTGGGTAATGTACGGTTTCTGAGTCTGTGGAGTCTAATCACTGGGCTGGGGGGGCTCAGACTGTGTGATGATATGGTCTAGTGAAGTGGATTGTGATTCTTTAGCACCTGCACACTTATGTATACATTTGTAGGTAATTGAAATCGCGATCAGGGGGTTAGTACTTGCCGGTCAGGGGAATGATTGGAAGGGCGGAGGGAGAAGGGGCACAGGACACAGATCATTCTCTGACTTTTTTTTAGCTCACCAAGCTAAACTACGCTCAATCAATAACTTACAATCTTCGGATCTTAAGTGCGCCCTACTCAACGTTCGCTCTCTCCCCGGCCAGGCATTGGAAATAAATGATCTCCTACTAAGTCAAGACCGAGACATTCTAGGCATTACTGAAACATGGGCTACATGAGGCATTGGGCCCTTCTATAACACTAGCCTTGCCAGCAGGTTACGCCATTCTTAGGCAGGATAGGATCACAAAAATAGGAGGGGGGGTTGCACTTATCTACAAAGATACCCTATCCATTAGGTCGACACCTCACCTCTGGGAGGGTGACGTAGATATTCTATCAGCGAAACTATTTCTCTCACCGAACAATTCATCAATATCCATCTCCTTTAGCGGCCGCCGGGATTCCCGGCAGACTTCCAGGGACACATCATCCACATTCTCAGTGACAACCTCAAAAAATCCACTAAAACGCTACTCCTAGGTGACCTGAATCTAGGCTTCAACAACCCTAATGACAAAGCCGCAAACTCACTCTCCAAGGATGTGTCTAACCTAGGATTCAACCAAAAAATTCTTAGCCCTACCCACTCAAAAGGACGCACTATCGATTGGATTGTCTACCACAACTGTAGTTCCTCCATCATGTCCAATTGTGCTTATCCATGGACTGACCACAACTGAATTCAATTTACCATCCCCACAGCTTCCAGCACTAAAGCCACTACGTCCGCCCCTAACACCCTAGCAACAAGTTCCAAAAAACGTACAGCAGATAACATCCGTCCACACCTCAACATCCCATGCCTAGCAACTCCCTTCTCACAAGACCCTACCATCCTAGCGGATATCTTTAGAGACTCCCTCTCAAAGGCAGTAAATTCCCTAGCACCTCTAGAATGTAAGAAAGAAAAAAAGTAATTTCATTCAAATACAAGGTTCACAGATGAACTACAAACACTGCGCTCAAATAAACGACATGCACTCAAAATGTGGCAAATTAAACCCCGTGACGCCACCAAAGACAGCTTTAAACTGGCTGCATCGACATACAAAGAAGCCATCTTCACCGCAAAACCCAACTCTTTTAATCATCGCATATCGAATGCGAACTCTCAAACTAAAGAACTTTTCACCATATTCAAAGAACTCACGGCTCCTCCCACGAGCACTGACGAAATCATTAAGGATGAAGCATGGTGCGCAAGTGTCCAAGCTGCTATGATTAATAAAATAGACCTCCTCCAAAATAAAATTCAGGCCCACTATAAAGCACTTCAAAACCAAGACAGGCCCACACATACTACGCCTGATCACAAAGTTCAACACCTGCCTGAATTCTCATTTAAGGACGTCACCGAATCTGGAGTTAGAGACATTCTCAAACACCTCAAACCATCACTTTGCAAAGGAGACATTTCCCTCCCAAGATCATGAAAGACTGTTCCGATGCACTTGCACCTCTTCTCACGGCCTTCATCAACTCCTCATTTGCAACAGGCATCGTTCCCGCCAACCTCAAAGAGGCATGGGTGCGCCATTACTGAAAAAACCCACGCTAGATCCTGCCCAGCCCAACAACAACGGGCCCATAACCACCGTCCCGTTTCTCCTTAAAATACTGGACAAAGCGGCTCATAACCAGATCCAACTACACCTAGACAATAATTCTGTAGTAGGGAAAAGACAGTCAGGATTCCACAAAGGGCACAGCTCCAAAACTGCATTACTAGACCTAAAAAACCAAATCACCCAAATCTTAGACAGGTAAGCCTGAACTCCTCCTATTCTGAGAGCTATCGGCGGCCTTTGACTTGGTTGACCATAAAACACTCAGCACTCACCTCACCCAAGTAGCACATTTTTCCAAACAAGCGACTTCCTGGTTATCTTCCTTCTTAGAAGGTAGAGCTATGAAAGTCTTCTCAAACATAGCAAACGCAGCGCCCACTACTATTCATTGTGGAGTCCCACAGGGATCATGTACGGCTCCTACGCTCTGCAATCTCTTTACAAAGCCCCTTTTTGACAAGTTGGATACACTTGGGATCGCATATACCAATTATGTGGACGATACCCAAGTACTGCTACCACTATCCGGCTCATACGACCAAGATGCGGCCGCTCTAAGCCAAATCTACGCCACCATCCAGGCTTGGATGGCAGAAAATGGTCTAGAATAATAATTAGGCATTTATATAGCACCACAAACCCTCAGGTATCTGAGCGCTGCTTATTATTACCCACAGTGTGTGGTGCTCATTTATCGACCTCAGAAGGATGAAAGGCTGAGTTTGGCCCCGCCAGGATTCAAACCTGCGTTAGCAGGCTCTGCACAGATGTCAAAGCGAGTGCTCTGCTCGCTGTGCCACTTGACCGGCTATGCCTCAACGGAGATAAGACAGAAATTCTCATCCTTGGTCAAAAAACCACTCTAACCAAATTAGACTGTCTATACTCCAATTTTTACATTGACAACTCGATCATCCCTGTCCTCTCATCCGTCAAGACATTAGGGGTTCACATTGACGCCACGCTTTCTATGGATAAGCAAGTCAATGCCATAGACTCGGCGTCCGTCTTAAGCACCAAACTTATCAATTCCATTAAACTGTTTCTAACTAAGTCTAACTGCCTCTCAATAGGCAAAGCCACCATAGGTGCAAAGCTATATTACTGCAACGCTCTTCTTGCAGGCACTTCCATAAAAATGTAAATAGACTCCAAATCACCCAAAACAACGTGCTAAGAGCAGCACTTAGCATCCCAAGGAGAGAACACATATCTCAAGCCAGACAGTCAGTCCACTGGCTCCCAGTCAAAGACTGCATGACTTTTAAAATCCTCACCACAGCCCATAAATGCATCAACTCCAGTGCACCGTCTTACCTATCAGAAACACTTACCAGAACCACCTCAGCAAGACCCATCAGAACATGCTACACGAATCAACTCACTATCCCACAAATCAACAGGGCCAAAGCAGGAGGACTAGGCTTCCCCTACATAGCTCCGAAGCTCTGGAACTCACTCCCTTCCTCTCTCCGAAGTGAAACCTCGCTCTCTGCCTTTCGTAGAAATCTGAAAACATCTCTCCTCAACTAACTCTCCTATCTTTCCCTCTCATTAATATACTTTCATAAATCTCAAAATGTATATAGGTTGTTTCTGTAACTAAGCTTAGATCACCTTCTGTAACAAGCTCCACGATGCCTAAGGGCTGTTGTGCGCTCTACAGATGTGAATAAATAAATAAATAAATTCTCACAGCATTTCTAAAGTGTGTAGTTTTGCACCCAAATATTCTCATTAGAGGTGTAAAGAAGTTATACGCCCCCACACAAGTAAGTTTGCCTCTCCCCCACAGTCTCTGGAATTAGCACTTCTCCCAAAATTTGAAGGGTTAGGCCCCCTTCACTAATATGCTAGCCTAGGTGCACCCCTGGTGTGTTGTGTGATTGCGTGTGGTGTGTCTACTGTGTATGTGCGTGTGAGAAATGTAACCATCTGCATGGTGGGTGTGCATTCACCTGGGCTTCTTTGAAATGTTTATATGAAATTGAATGATAGTAGATCAACCTCTGTAAAATGTGTGGAGCTAATACACACACATTTTCATATGCTCACTGCACGACATACCCATAGAGACGTGTACTCTTGGCGGAAACAGCCTACAAGTGCAGTCCTGCTATCAAATGACAGGAGGAGTACACAATGCATCTCCAGAAGGCAGAGGACAAAACCTTCCCCCTGCCATGGCCAGCCTCATTCGCTAACAAAGGCTCCAAGGATCTGCCCTGTCCTTTTGTTGGGCTCTGAAGCTGGTGGCAGTGATTTGCATACCATTTAGGAGATAATTCAAACAGGCCCACAATGGGCCTGGCTGCAGAGGCTAACAAAGGAGACAGGAAACGCCAACAATCTTTCATATGCAATTAAGTGAACATGAAGCCAGGTCCCGCCCTCAGTATTAATTAACAGTGAAATGTTATGACTAGGATTGCGTGTTTACAGTAGTCCTTACCATAGGGGGACTTCATGAATAAGGTACACAAATGTGGTTTGCAGGAGCCACAGAGTCTGGTCTCACCACAGCTTCAAGGGAGACCTATCGCTTTGATCATGAACCATAGAGAGGTCCATTAACCAGAGAGACCCTTTGATCCACAGCAGACAGGAAAATGGGTAGGACTTAGTATTACATGTTTTCACGCCTTTAACTTTTCTGTTGCAAAGCACTCTGGTTATGACCTCATGCATACAGGAGATTGTTGATGGGGATCCAGGATTGGTTAATTAAGGTAGGCTGAGCCTACGCCAATCCCTGTGGTCCATTTGGCTTTAAAAGAGGGGCAAGTCCCTCTTTTGGCAGATCATCTGAAGGCTTCGCCAGAAGCGGAAGGAAGAATTCAGCATTGGACCCTGGCTGAAGGTACAGTGTGCCTTACATCTTCTACCAGTGAAGGAAGGACCAGATCTCCAGGAGGGAAGCAAGATCCCTCCCCTAAACATTTCCAAGGGAACAGAGGGAGATACCGAATCCAGAGGACCCTCCAACAGCTCCAGAACAAGTACCCAGCCATCACACAGCGTGCCCTGCTAGGCTGTGCAGGAAGCTTCCTAGGTGGGAAGTGCCAGAGAGTCTCTGAACCCAAAACCAAGGTCAAGGCAGCTGCCTGCAACACTGTCCTCAGCTTTGGGCCATCCGCCTTTAAGGACGACACAAGCCCAGTGAAGAAGCTAGGAGGAGTGCATCCACAAGCATCTACTGATGTCCGCCTTAAAAGACATTTTCAAGCCAGTCGAGTCCCTCAAGCTGCAATTGACTGCAACACAGATTGTTGTTATGCCGCAGTCGCTTAAAGCCATCCGAGACATCTTGACCAGTACTTCAGAACCGCTGACCAACACTGAGACAATGATTCCTGACCCAGAGGCGCCGTGTAGGGCAGCCTGCAGCCGTTCATTTAACTTTGCTGACTGAACTGTCTTGCTGCATGATACCTGCAGCTATCTCCCATCTTGAACTCTGTCAAAGGAGCTCCAAAGCGCCCTGAAACCGTCTCAACCCATGTCGAGCACCAAGAGAACCTACACGCACCAAGAACATTGTGTTTCTGTCCCCCTGGTCCTTCTCTGAAGGCCCCCATAGACATTTTAAGACCCATTGCTCCCTTTGTGCTGAAGCAAAGTATCCTTTAACTGTTGCAATTATTTACTTCACCGTCTACCCTCATACATGCTAACATTGCGATGCACATGGGAGGGAGATTTCCCCAAGGAAATCGGGAAACATGCTTTTTCCCATAGGAATGCATTGGGGCTACGGGAGACCGTGAAAAAAAGCAATATTTTTCACTGAAAAAATAGAGACTCTACCACCTAAATCGGTTGGGTTGGCATGTATGTACCCTCCTGTCAGTATCCAGAGTGGATCCATTTTGCTTCTTTGAAACTGTCTGACCTCTGCATTCCTTTACAGGGTGGGCCGTATTTTGTAGTGTGCTAGAACTGTCTGTTGTGACAATAATAAAGTAGATACGTTTATACAACTATGACTGGACAGTCCCTTTTATCATTGGGTAATAATTGTAGTTTTGCTGTGTTGCAACTAACCAACTATCCACGACCTTGCAGAGATAAGCCTGCCGTTCTGTCAACGTTACCAAAATTGGACAAGGAGGTCTTATAATTCACTTGTGTTTCCAATCTGTTCGGATCTCTTCTGGTGTACTAGAGGTGTGGGGCTGATTGATGGTTTAGAAACAGATATTCATCCCAGGAGCACTGGTGCCCCGGAAGTTGATTCGTCACAGTGCGTGTGTGCACGTGGACTTTTTGTGTGAGTGCTGTGTTGTGTGCCTGGCATGTATGTGCGTGTGTTTGTGTTTCCCTGTGTATGTTGTGCATGAGTGTTCGTGCGTGTGTTTGCCTGTGTGTGATGTGTGCAAACATGTGGATGTGTGTCCGCTCGTGTGTGCGTGCGCTCCTTCCACTGGGGGCGGCATCTCTGTCGTCACTGCACTGTGGCTCCCAGCCTAACGCCTCACATCATTGCTGGCATTCCTGGGTGAGTCTCTGGAGAGCTCCTCGGTGACTCAGGCCGGACTCTCATTCCCTGAGTCCCTGGTGGGGGGGGCAGGAAGCAGGAGGAGTTCCTTTACCTTACATGGCCCTGCTGCTCTCCTCCGCGTGGGGCTGGATGCCAAGGGACTCCTATGTGATTGTTCCCGGGAATGAATATCCTGTCCCAGCGGATGTGTGTGTAGGGGGGGGGGGGGGGGGGGGGGCTACGGGCGCACCACGCGGGGCTCTCATTCATAACTAAACTTTCAAACATGGCAAAACACACAAGTCGTCTTACCTCGCACACATGCATGCATGGCAGCACATGGCCACAGTCAGGGAAACATAACTGCCCCGGTCTCCAGGATTGCAACCTCTCTTGCCACATCTCAGGCAAATACTCATGACTTACTTGCCCTCTCATCATTTCTCCTCTTCACCCACCCCCATGTCGGGCTTTCAACAGTTCTCTGCTCTACGAAGATGACTAGAAAAGTGTGCATGCCATAGTAAGGCGCCCACTCAAATATATCAATCCTGACGGAATATATTAAGCAAAAAGTGTATTATGGTGCATTATTCCCTCCTTGACTAGGAAACTACAAATACCAGAATGCAATTCAGCAACATGCAAAAACATTGTCTTTTTTTTATTTTCAAGCGGTATAAGAACATGTAATGTGTGGAAAGGTGACCTGCTTGTGTTTAAGAATGCAGGGGGGGTGCTGTTGCGGGGCTGAGAGAGATGGCCGCCACCTGAGAGGCTCCGGCCGCGTGAACCCAATCCTTGTAATATCCTGTGCCCAGACCGCCCGAACACCCCCAGGAACCAGCAGAGCAGCGAGCTAATGTGCCTGGGTGCCTCCGGGTGACATATCAGCCACGCTTGGTGGAAATCAGGGCCCCTGTGCGGACCAAGTGCCTGGAGGAGGAGCTGCTGAACGGGGGAGAGAGCGGTGCCGGCAGACACCACGCAGCCGGAACGCATCCGGCAAGGGCGAAGCTAGCCGACCTCCCCACACGCCCTGGCGCCGGTGCTCGGCCCAGCCTGGGGCGCACGAACATCGGTTACTCGGGAAGACGAGCCCCGTCACCATCGTGGGGCCTACCCACACCCCTGGCAGCGCACCGACACGTGGCGGCTCATCGCACCGGAAGTTAGGAGGAACTGCAGCCCAATTTGCGACGATGGGGGGCAGGGGGTGGACTGCTCCCGCCTCCCTCATAATAGGTATAGAGGGCCCCTTGCAACCGCACCTGGGAGCGTGGATCGGCCCATCACTAGGCCTGGAACTCCAGATCCTCTTTGGGGTGGTCGCCCTGCCGCGGCACTCTGGGGCTCTCATGGAGGGGAGACAGGAGGCTCCACCCACCGTGGCCATAACACGCTCCTCCAGAGCTGAACAGACCTGATGTGCCCCGGCATGATCTGGCTCTGGCTGGGGGCGCACTAATCAGAACTCGGGGTTGTGACCCCCTCTCTACCCACACGCATTTTGTAGCCCTGACCCTGCCTCATGTGCCCCTGAGCCCCTGGTGCCCTAGGGCCACCTTATGAACGGCCAATCCGCACGCTTGACTAATCAGAACCACAGTATCCTGTCGCCAACCCTAACGGGCCCCCACAACCGCTGAAGAGACTAGCAGATTTACCATAACCCCCCCATGGGCCGTTACACACACCTGGTATCGCCGCCAGGCCCGGGGAACGGCCTGAGGAACGGCCCGAGGGAGAGAATATCTGAGAACCCATAGTAAGTGACAACAGTGGTCATCCCAGACACAACGACTAACAACATATGTGCCTGCCCACACGATCCGCCGCCCCACCACTCAAGATCCACCCTGAGAACCTACCGGATTGAAACCTCTGACTCGTTACAACAACGCCTCCCATAATCATCCGTGCCGTAAAGCGCCCAATGGTACATATTGACCAATAACAGAGCGTGGGGTGGAGCGGCCAATACCACCAGGCTGCGGTGAGACCAGTGAGGGAGAACTCACTGCACCGACAGGTAGATGTCAGGAAACCCTTTGGACCCAACATTAGGTCCACAGTGAATCTGCAGTTGAGGTGTAGGCACCTTGGCAACAACGCTACGATCACGCCATGAGATATAGCTAGGATAGAGGTGGCCTAAGGGGCAGTATGGTGAACCCGAAAAAACAAGCAAGAATAGAACAATTTGCATGCAGCGACCCTCCACAGCCCGCCACTACCTCCCAACAGCCTGAGGGGACAACTCAAGTTGACGTGGCGGCACTCATCCAAGCTCTGCTAGCCCTGAAAAGCAGTACACACAATCTTGGTGCAAAAATGGATGCCCTCACTTGCAAGGTGGATGTAGCCAGTAGGTTATGGTTTCTGGCGTGGGTGGGACAGGGGAGGGGGGAAGCTGAGGTTTTGGCAAGTTTGTTCACTGTTATGGGATGTTCAAGTAACGGGTTGGTTTTATGACTCATCCAAATCACAGAGTGCCAATACACACTAACAACACGGCGATCACAGTACATGCTCACGCAGACCTATCCATGTCCTCTACCACCAATCACCCATGATTGCCATGGCCACGCATACAATAAGAGGGGGACAGGAGTCTGCATTGTCGATACTATCATGGAATATAAGGGGGTTCACTAACCCAAAGAAAGCACGGTTGATAGCAAACTACAGCAGGAATCACGGGATAAATATATTATGTCTACAAGAGACTCACCTTGCCAAGGGGGCACCCCTTCCCAAATTTGTGGACTGGGGCATTCACAGGTACGAATCATACCATACAACACACTGCAGGGGAGTAGCTACCTACATCCACAAAACCTTACAATATAAGCTACACAAGAAGATTAGGGATGAGGAAGGTCGTACATAATACTTGCAGGGGGCCTAGCTGGCATGAAACTCCTACTCATAAACATATGACTCCCCGGAATTCTTTCATCCATGTGCTAAACATATACACAAGTTCCCTGGTTATGGAATTTTCTGGGCCGGTGATTTTATCCTCGCCCTTACCCTCGAATTGGATAGATCTGCATCTCTCCAAACAGCCCTCCCAATGGCAGTAAAGGCATGGTCCTCCACCTCCCAGTAGCATGATCTGCACGATGTGTGGCACACCCAGCACCCGGATGCCAGAGAGTACACGTTCTTCTCTGGAGTTCATGGTAGCTTGTCCAGTATCGACTACATAATGGCCACCCCTACTATCCTCTGGAAAATAGTGGAGGCATCCATCCTTCCCCGGACTATGTCTGACCACTCACCCATCCTGGTTTGCATTGCGAACCCCGTCAACCCCCCACTCACCCCCGGTCACCTCAGGTGGAGATTCTGAGCCTCCGCCAAAATCGGGCCGGACATCCAGACCTTCGTACAAGCTAATGCAGGATCGGTTCCCGATCAAGGTGTAATATGGGAAACGCTCAAGGTATAGCTGAGAGAGTGTTGTATCTCCGAAGAGGGTGGGGTACTTAAAGCCCTGCGAAGTTCCATGCATGCGCTGGAAGATATAATAAGAGAAGGAGAGAACACACAGGGTTAGGGAGACACCCCGAGCTCTGCCGCGACTTGTAGACTCGCAGGGAGGAACTCCGCCAATTGGCTATCAGCAAGGAGAGGTATCTGGGGGATCTGATCCTAGCAATGAGATATGGGGATGGGGACCGCCCGAGTAAAACTCTAGCATGGGCTATCAGGAAGGAGTGCCAGCCCACCACCATAATGGAGGTCGAGGCTAACGATGGAAACCCAGTTAAAGACGCACAAGGGATCAATAGCGAATTTCTGGAATACTACGAGCGGCTGTACTCATCGCACCCTAACCCTGGTCATGATGCGCTGACACAGTTTCTTGATGAGGTGGCGCTAGGATGGCTAGATAAAGACCAAGGCAGTTCCCTTAATAATCCTATTACGGAGGAGGAAATCCGCGAAGCTATAAAATCTCTCTCCAGTGGGAATCCCCCTGGTCCAGACAGGATTACTGCAGAGTTTTACAAAGCAAATGTAGACCTAGTGCTCCCCCACCTGATGGGTATGTACGAAAACTCGTTCTCCTGTGGTTCCCTACCAGAAGCCACTAGATCAGCCTTGGTGACTGTACTCCTAAAACCCAGGAAAGACCCCTGACAATTATCATCATACCAGCCGTTATCACTTATCAATACCGACAATAAGATCCTTGCTGAAATACTCACTGACCGCATTCTTCCATACATGCCAGCATTGGTTCTCCTGGACCAGGCTGGATTCATTCCAGGCCGCTCCACCCAGCATAACCTAGGATGCATTTTCACCATATGCACAACGTGTCCCCAGAGGTACCTATGGCAATAGCGGCTCTCGATGCTAAAAACGCCTTTGATTCTGTCGAATGGCCTTTTCTCTTCGAGGTACTTAGGCGGTCCAGGTTATTATTAACATACATTCGGTGGGTCAAATTACTGTACAGTGCTCCTAGAGCAGCGATCTACACAAACGGCATGACCTCTGAGCACATTTTCCCCACGCACGGCACAGACAGGGCTGCCCCTTCTCCC
Source organism: Ambystoma mexicanum (assembly GCF_040938575.1). NCBI lineage: Eukaryota > Metazoa > Chordata > Amphibia > Caudata > Ambystomatidae > Ambystoma > Ambystoma mexicanum. The sequence goes on from NC_090940.1 coordinate 7,698,168, forward strand.
CTGTATTATTTGCACTTGCAATGGAACCCTTAGTGTGCCATATTTGGGAACTACACAAACATAGGGGAATTTGCCTACACACACATATCTCGCTATTGTGTCCCTATACGCGGACGATATCCTGTTATATGTTAAGCACCCTCGGCAAAACTTGGCACCATTGACACAGGAGGTGGTTAGATTTGGAGAACTGTCCCGACTCAAAATTAACTGGAATAAGTCAGAGGTCCTTCCCTTGACTCCCACTGTGCAGCAAACTGATGTGGGCGACGGTTTCCGCTGGTGTCTCCAGGGGATACGTTACCTTGGTGTCATGGTCTCCACCACCCCAGACAGCCGATACAGCGATAACTATCTAAAGACTCTAGAGGCCCTGAAGCAGATGGTAGATGCATCCCTGTGTCCCAGGCGGCACTCATAGAGCTAGCAAAGATTGTAATCCTCCCTAAACTACTATACATCTTCAATAATGTACCTCTATGGTCCCCCTTGCGCTATTGCACCTGGGTGAGGAGCATGCTGTCAAAGTTGGTATGGGCTGGGAAACAACCTAGGATAGCCTACGATACACTTGCACGCCGATTCGAACAAGGAAGCCTGAATACCCTGACATGTATTTATATTACCTGGCTGCCCAGATGAAAAATCCTTAAGAGACCTGTTTCAATCACTAGGAGTGCGATCACTGGGTGACATTGTACAAAATGGCTGATTTGTGCTCTGGGAAGAACTCGGTGCTAGAGGTGAACACAATGCTGTCACGTTTCTCAACTACTACAGACTAAGGGGTATACTCAAGAACAAGTGGCTTGACTTCCCTCTAGCCTCCACCCCACATCCAGCCCAAGGCTACATCACACAACCCCTGTCCACTGGGAAACTAGTATCTACCATTTATAAACTAATTAGAAGCGCGAAAAGGGCGGGGAATCAAAAGTACAAAAACACCTGGGAAACATCACTCCGGGAATCGTTGAGCGAAATACAGTGGAAGTTTGTCTGCATGCAAACCCGCTACTTATGCCTGAACTGCTGATATAGACTGATTCAGTACACATTCCCCAGGTCTACTGTTCCCCCAACACGCTGAGCCGGTTCTTCTCTGAGAGATGCTCTGCCTGCCCGAGATGCGGGAACCATCTGGCAGACTTTAATCATCTCGCTTGGTCCTGCCCAGCATCAGATCATTTTGGGCAAGCGTAGAGAAAGCGATAACTGATATGCTATCCCCCTTGACGGAATACACTCTGAAACTTTGGCTACTAGCCCTGATTGAAGGAGGAACTATTGGGCATGGCCTGAGTGTTGGCAAGATGCCTAGTGGCCAGGACATGGGCCAGACCCAACCCCCCCACATTCCGGAAGTGGCTCCATTGTATGGACTTATGTGAAAAAAGGGAAACCAGCTACGCCTCCACACTCCCTGCCTCCAGCCGCCCATTTGACTACTGGCCCCCCTTCAGACAATACCAGGTGGATGCCACCCTGCCGGCGCAGACCCCCCAACCTCCCCAGACCACGGACACCTGAATATGCCCTTGGCCGCATCAGGACCAATCACCAGTCCCGTTGGCGATCCATAGTGAACTTTCTGGAACCATGTTTATGTGTTATTGGCGTCTAAAATGGTGGATGTATATGTTTGACTGCAGCATTTTGAGTCTGAGGGTGGGCGGGGCGGGTGGGCCTCCTGTTGAGGCTATTGGGATGTTGTTGTTTATTCGATGAAGACAAAGCAATAAAGAACGTTTTGGAAAAAAAAAGAATGCAGGGCTTGTATGTGATGTGATGGAAAAAACACATTCTACCAAAAATAAACGCTTTTTGGTGCGTTAAATATGAATATCTGTAAATAATGTGGCTAATTTAAAACTGTTTTGAGTGACATATTGTAATTGACCCGGAGGAGAGCAGATTTTGGCAGCAACTGGAGCTTTGTGTGTGTGTTCGGAATGCAAAGGCCTATTTGCATTTGTCAACACGGAAACGTTATGAACATTTCCTGCAAAACAACGGTCTCTTAAATGGGCCGTGATATGTAAATCGCCCGCACTTTAATGCAGCGCTTGAAGAAAGAGAGTGATAAGTAGTCATTTAGTGTCCTGATGCACAGCTGGGAGTTGGTGTTGCTCTCTAGAGAGCCACAGGAGGCTGGGAGGCGACACCTCACCCGAGCTTAGTGCATGGAAGCCACCCATCCAGAATTAAAACCATGTTCTTGTTAGAAATGAGGCAGGCACTGGTGACTGCGGGGCCCCCTCTGACCGCTTCTGACAGAAGGCCCTTGGCCACTGCACAGACTGCCCATGCCTTGGGACATCTCTGTTCCCACGTTACAACACAACTTGAAGGTGCCACACACAAGCCCTCCTTCGCTGCGACAGCAGACCCCATAACCCCCGAGCTTCAGAATGCAGAACCGCCACAGTGGGGATCAGGCGCATGTGCTGCGCTCATAGGTAGGCACCTCATGTCCACATTGCATGCGCTTCTTGCGATGGAGGCGGCCCTGTTGCCTCCTCCAGTCAGGAGACACTGGAAAAACAGCTTTGTATGAGGCATAAAGAGGAGTCTACTGGCCTGGGATCAAGGATGCTACTTCAAGGAATAATTGCATGGCACAAGGGGAGTCAAAAGGATAAGCCATGTATGTAAGACCTAGTTCTCTTAGTTTAAGCAAAGGAGAAAACATTGGCAAGAGCCAAGTTCTGGACAATTAATGATGCGGAAAACGTATGCAAGAAGGAGTGAGCAAGTCTCCAGAGGGAAAGAAGGGTAATGACATCCAGCTCAATTGAATCAAATAGCAGTAAATAGAAGATCGAGATGGACACATTTGTGGTCTCCTCACACGTGATTCAGAAGTCGAAAACAAGGACTATTCATTAAGCCCAAAATGAAGATAATGGTGTACCTACAATCCCTTGAAAGTCCCAGAACAGAGAGCAGGCTGCAAGGTCATCTACAAAGGAGAAGCCTTGGCTGGGGTCTGACCAATGAAAGACGATGGACTCATTGGGCAAGTGGGTAGTAAGTAGTCTGACGTTGCTTGCAGCACCTGAGTTTTTTTTTGCTTATGCGCTGCTAACGAGTCAAAGTCCAAACTTGCGAGATAATGCCAACCAATCCGAGGGTATATGTAGCAACATGCTATACAGTGTTACACAGGCCAACCCACTGCTGTTATTCTGCTATAATCAGTATTATATCTATTATGAGGTCGTTCAAGGTGTACCCTCCAGATAAGGTGCAGTCAACGAGGTTATTCACACTTATACATACTATAGACACATATGGTCCCTTAACCAATCCCTCCCTTCAATAGGTTTTACAGTTTGCCATGTAGGATGACGTCATAGATGACTCATATTGAGGTGTAAAACCTTTGTGTAATCACACTTGGGTGTGAGTGCGTGGACTACAGTTTGTTGTTTGCCAGATTGCCCTACTTTATGTTAAGTTCATAATAAAGTAGTACTTTGCCCTATTCTTTTAGTCTGTCTGGTTATTTGTGTCAGAGATCATTATTGGTAATTCCATCTAGCACTCAAGAGGCTTCAAGGTCCTAGAACACAAAGCCCAAAGCGCCTTGTGAACGGTGTTCACTCTGTTCTTTTTGAGACGCAGCTTCGGCCCTTTTGGCTGAGGGTTTGTTGAGTCATCGGCCCTGAGAATGGAGAATGGCTTGGACTATTGCCTGGTGTGAGATCACGGAGACTCATTGTGGAGGAATTGGCAACTAATTGTGGACTTTCTTAAGGATCTGTGGTCTCCAACTTTACTAGAGATCTGTTCAGGAGAAGATATTCTCATTTGCTTTTTCCTAAGGTTGATGGAGCGAGAAGGCTCTTGCATTTTCTGTTTGCCAATTGCAGCTTTATTATGTTTTTGTTTTTCGATTAGCTGCAGAGTTGATAAAAAATATTTGTGTGATATTTTCCATTTGATAAATAGATCTATGTTTCTATGAAAACCTGCCAAAATCCTATTTTCATCTTGGCTGCACACATTTTCTATGTTGCGATCTGAGGCAACCGAAACACTTTCTAGCAATGCAGCCTGAGCGTCCGGTCTCGCTACCAAATGGTGTATTAGTAGTTCACATTAAACCCTTGTTTTGTCATAGATCCAGGATTGCATATGGAGAGGCCTCTACGGACATCTCCAAACACTTCTCGGGCTTACAGATCAACTCCAGGTCTCACCTAAAAGGCCGTTTAGGGGCCCTCTGTGTCAAGTCGGACTTTCCTGTTAAAATGAATTATTTCAAGACCTTCATGGTGATGCACTCAGTACCTGTGCTTGACTTTCACAACATTTCCTGTACACAGCCCTCTGGTTCATGGTAAATACATTGTCAAACTCGCTGACAAAGCAGCATAGGTCCAGTTACTCAAATTCCCTAAAGACTGTATGCGTGTAGACCCCGCTCAAGCCATCTTCAGACTGGGCCACAGCCCAGAATCAGAACTCATATCAAGATGGGGTGATCTTATCTTAAATCAATTGGGGACCAAGCCATGCAGGGGCCCTGATCCTCGCGCACTGGTCAACAGCATTCCACTTGGGGACCAAAATATTCCAAAAAGTTTCTTATTCATCCTCAGGATTGGAGGAAGTGCCTTAAACTGTGCAGTGCTTGATTGCCACCAATCCCAGTGCACAATAATGAAACCATTCCACTCCTCCTGTGGGCACCTCATCAGGGCCCCCAAGGAAGCTCTTTATTTCCCCTACTTTTCAACCTCTAACCCCCCTCAGGGCCTTCATAAGGAAACTCAATCTTTAATTGCACAACTATCGAAAAATGTGCAATAATACACTACCTTCTATGGACATTTCTGACTGCATTAAACAAAATGACTCCATGGATGGCTCAAAACAACCTTCTGCCTAAACCAGAAAAAACGGAAATACTCTCAGCTGGCAAGCTTACCTTCTTCCCTAACGTAAACGACCATTCCCACTCAACCCTTACCCTCATCCTCATCCCTTAACCTCTCCCCCAAGTCAGGAACCCAGGTATCAAAATGGGTAACCCCCCCAAAATGACGAACGGAAAAAAACAAGGCCGAAAACAGAGGTTTTTGGATGAATTTGTGGTGGATTTTTGTACCTTTTGGGTAAATATAGATAGAAGCTTGGTAAGGGTATAAAAAAGGGTGGGGGACTTTGGGGGAGATTTGTCCTTTTACTCTTTTATTTATAGCTCAACTGGGAGTGTCCAATATCAAGCCACAGTCCACTAAAGAGCTCTTCACGCTTTCTACTTGTCAGGTTATGCGTCCTTCTTCTTCATCATAGATCCCGTCTGCACATGCTGTGGTTCTTCCCTGATGTTTGTAGCTTCTTTGCGGTGGGGTGTAGGCAGAGGGGTTTCTCCAGAGTAGATTTTCATATCTCCCAGGAAGATCCAAGTTCACCTACCCTGCAATTTGACAGCAGATGGCATTACGTCTTCAACAATAAAAGGACTGTTGAATCTGTGTTCGTCCGACTGTATCCTTGTGTGGTTATGAACTAAGACCGCATCTCCGGGGTATAATTTGCAAAGTTGAAATTCAGTAGGTTGGGTTGGTGAAGCATCTCCTTCTGTGTTCTGTATTGCCTCACACCATCGTCTCTGCAACTGTCCTGAAATGACAGAAAAACTGGATGTTAAACAGTTCAAATAGTTTTGCAATTCAAGTCCTAAAACCTCAGATGTTGGCTAAGCAACACTTCGAACTCAAGATAGAGGCCTTAAGAATGTTCTCATTCGCCTTCCTGTCATGATTTCGTGAGGTGTAAGATGGTGGTCAGGACCAGGTTGGTTCCTTAGTGCATATAATGCCAGTGGTAGGCAATGCAACTACCCTTTTTTCAGAGTAAGCTTCAACTTGGCTATTCTTTCTTTTAACAGGCCGTTTAGCTTTTCACAGACCCAATTTCCTTGTGTATGATAAGCTGAAGAAAACTTGTGTTTCATACCAAGCAACAAGCTGATCTGCTCGAAAAACTTTATTTATAAAATGAGGTCCATTATCCAATCTCATTACCTCGCACACTGCCCATCTAGGCAACACTTCTCACACTAAAAACTTAGTTGCACAGGTAGAGTCTGGGTGTGTGCATGGACCTGCCTCTATCCATCTAGAAAAAGGACACACTACAACAAGCAAATATCGGTATCCACTGCAAACTTGTATCATGTCAATATAGTCGATATGCAAGTGCTGAAAAGGGCCATTGGATCTTGGGATGACTCCCCTCACTATGCGCAGTGTATGCCCAGCCGTGAATTGTTGGCAAACAATACAATTTACCATAAAAATGCAACATGCTCCATCAGGTTCGGTACAAACCAATCCTCAGCAATGGTTACAGCAAGATTCTCCCTCGTTGTATGCGCTGGGTAGTGTAGCTGTTCCAGCGCCACCCTTAATAAGTCTATAGGCATCACTGGTTTACCAGGGCTGTCTTGTCGCCACAATGATTCAGAGGGGTATAAAGAACACCCTCTTCGCTTCAACAAATTATTTTCCTCTTGCGGTGCCTCCCCTTGGTGCTCCACTATCTGTGTTTTAGGCATATGATTATATCCCTCACTCACAATCATCATCACATTCATCCTTTCATTCACATCAATGGTTTCAACATTCATCATTCCTGTATCTGTATTTATTTATTTATTTATTTATTTATTTATTTATTCACATTTGTTGAGCGCACAGCAGATCGAAGGCATTGTGGTGCTTGTTACAGTGTTGCTTATACTTAGTTACATACAATTCAGGCCCGTCGGTGTTACATTGGACGAGATTATTCTTTTTTTTTTTTAACATACATACATAGAGAGGCAGGTAACTGGGAGCGCATTGTTAGTTGAAGAGGGCTATGCGCTTGGCTTCAGCATCTGCTGCTTGATTTCTGCACAAGATAAAATCTGTCCCTTTCGTGTGAGCTGCGCATTTAACAACTGCTATGCTCACTGGGAGTTGTAGTACCTTAATAAGCCTGTCCAATAAGGCTGCCTGCTGCACTGGCGTGCTGTCCACCTGGAGGTAGACCCTCCTTTTCCAGCATGCTAGTCCTGCATGCACCGTCGACATCACGTAGGCGGAGTCGCTGTACACTGTCACTTCCTGGTCTGCGTGATTCTCAATCGCGAGTATCAATGGCAATAATTCTGCAGCTTGCGCGGAATAATGAGATGGCAATCGAGTACTCACGAGTACTCGAAATTCTCCATTTGCCAGATGTTTCACTACTGCAGCACCTGTATATCTTTGCCCATCATTTTGATTGATTATTGAAGACCCATCAATGAAAACATTTTCTCCCCCTGCGAGTGCATTCTCCTTTACTCTAGGGAGCTCATCACAGAACTCTTCATAGTTTGCAATCATGCATAGGTTGTCCTTCTGTGATTGGCTCAGCTATAAACATAGCTGTTTTTACTATTTTACATCAAACTATTTTAGTCGCTGGATTCGATATGACTACCTCCTAGGCAGAAGCCCTTTGAGAAGTCAACGTGCCTTTCGTTTTTTCCAAAATAGCAAATAGTGCACGTTCAACAAATAACGTCATAGAACATCCCATCACTATGCTTGTGGCTTTCTCTATGGCGAACGCGGCGGCTTTCAAGCTTTGTTCGCATGGAAAGTGACTTCTCATTACTGGGTCCAAAATTCCACTGTAATATGCAAGGGGCTTGTACCCCCAATGTAGTTCTCTGTGTAAGTACTGCTGTCATAAAAGTACCATCTGTATGCGAGAATAAAAAAAAATCTTCTGCATAATTGGGGATCCCTAGAAATGGGGCTGTGCAAATTGTTTTTTTCAATTCTTCAAACCCTTCTTCCACTGCCTCAGTCCACACGATTTTTTCATGCGTTGCTTGTGCTTTCTTTAAGGCCTGTAAGAGAGGCTGTGTATACGCGTTGTAGTCAAAGACCCATGTCTTGACATAATTGCAGAACCCTAGAAAACTTTGCATCTGTTTTATCGTGTGTGGCTTAGCTGTTTTTAAAATGGCCTCAGCTCTTTCAGGGGTAACCTTCTTTCCCTCATGTGAAATCAATTGGCCTATATAACGCACTTCTGGTTGACAATATTGTAACTTTTCCTTGTCAAACATATATCCTTTGTCAGCAAGTATAATCATCAGCTGAACAGAATCGAGTCTGCACTCTTCCTCTGTGGTGCTGCAAACTAAAATGTCATCCACGTATTGCAGCACAATGCTTTATAAAGCAATATTGCTCAAGTCCATCGGGAGGACTCTGTTGAAAATTTCATGGGGACTCACAGTGCCCATGGGGCAGCCTTGTGCTTCATAATCGCACTTGTCTAAAAGTAAACGATGTCAAATCTTGTAAGATTTACGTCTATCCTCTGTTCCTCATGAGGATTTGGCATTACAGATAGGACAGAACAAATCAGGTCTCCCAGTGAGCTGACCTATTTCGGGTACAGTCTCACTCCATCACTCGTGAATTGATTTCCTCCATCAACAGTGACACCTCCTATTCTCTGCGTCATAGGCGATTCTTTGTTCGTGTTCTGCTGAAGTTGCATAGGAGATAGCTGTGATTGTCGTTGCGGTTGATTACCTGTCACTTGCTGTGATTGCAAGCCTTGCTGCACTCTCCGCACTTGCTGCTGCACTGTTTGATCTTGCGCAAATCCATTTCCGCTCTGCTACGAATATGCAGGTGCATTTGGCATTCCCTGTCTAGAAAACTGATAATTCTGCACCATCTCTTGGCTTCTACACATTCGAGTCATGTGCCCTGTCATTCCACATGTACAACATATTGGCAGTGGTCTCCCCATCTGTCCATATTGCATGTTCTGATTCCCGTTTTGCATATCCTGAAAACCTCCCTGATTATTCTGCCAATTCCCTTGATTACCTTGCCAACCTCTTCCTCGATATCCCCTTCCTCGTGGAGCATATCCATTATTTGTCTGATCAAACTGTCTTTAGTTATTTATCTGTGGTATGTTCACTGCCCGCTGTGAATTTGGTCCACCTACACTAGTTACATCGCCCCTTCAATGGCGTACTTGGACAGTTATTTCTGAACTAATTTTGCTTCCTCACCTTTTCGTGTATCGTCCTTTTTGCGATTCTTCTCCTGCAGGAGCCTGCAATAATGTGCAATGGTTAACTGGATTTCCGACCATGGTTTGGCTTCAATCCCCACTAATTTCTTGAGCTGCTTCTGTACATGCTCTGGCAGCCCTTGGCATAATATATGGTAAAATACAGGTATAGACTCCCCCAAGCCTCACGAGTTTCAAGCGTCCAAGCGTCTTGAAATCTTTGAATGTAAAGCAACGGATCCTCTCCCTTTTTCATCTTTCTTGTCATTATAGCTCCTATATCAGATGTGTCTGGAGATAGCACTCGAAGTGCTTTCCAAATTGCTGGCCTATAATTGTTAAACAGCGCTCCATCATGCGCAGTGTTGCCTGTAGTCACACCAGGGTAACCAGGGTAACCAGGGTGCCCGTGTCAATACGTCATCAGCTCTCTCACCAAGTATGGCAATTAGAAGACCTTTAATATCCTCTAAAGCTAATGTATTCCCTCACATAATTTTTTCTAACCCATGTATTCATTTTCTAGCGCCGGAAGGTAAACTCGGGAGTTGACATTTTAAATTATCCCTGTCCATCTGGGACCATGGTATATACTGCGGACTGGCCCCTCCCTTTTCTAACAAGGGGAACTGTGACGCTCCAAACTCATTCTCATCTCTCATCATTTGTCTATTGACCGCTGGGGTAATATTCCCCATCACCGTCTACCTGGTAATGATCTTAGCCTTCTTACATAAGGCGGGGATTCCCCCCTCTGACCGTGGGATTGCCCCTTATGTCGGTCTGACTGTGTCAGTGGTTCTGATACCTAAAATATAGGTATTTTTAAATCTGACCATCTTACTCCTTAGCTGAAATGTATTCTGTTTAATTAAATTGCTTTTCTCAACTGCGACACTAGAATGAGGCCTTCCTCTTTGTTCAGTACTGCTTTATACATAGTGGAAATGCTCATTCTTTACTTAATCCATATGTATCTATGAGATATTTAGGTATATGTTGGCGCTTGCTGCGATCTAATCTATTTAAGCATGTGGCTAGCTTCATGATTGCTTTGCTACTTGTGTTTCATTGCATCTGTACACGTTTAAACTAAGTTCCTTCATCAGGTTTGTGGCATAAGTTTCTTCATCTTGATCCCAAGATGTCACTTATCCTCGGTATTTCTTTGTTCTTTATAAATCATCTGCCTCTCTGGTCTGGTTATCTTTCTATATGGGTGTCGATTCAACTTTGTTTGATGTCACCATTCATCTTTGTCATTTAGTTTCTTTGTTTCTTCAGGAATCTCGTTCAAATGGCCATCATATTGTCTTGGATGCAAGTATGGTTTCCTCAATGGGTACATTCCCTCCCATATTCTCTTAGGTATAGGGATTCTTATGGGTACTGCACAGAGTCCACACTCTTCTCTTTGCTGGTTTACCTGCTTAGTATACGTCACATACTTTGGTTCATATGTTTCAGGTAATGGAGGCGGAGCCGTGCCAGGGGGAGTACTTTGCTCCACATCTACACATCTTTTAGCCAAGAAGGGTCTAGCAGGCTATTTAATAAAGCAGAAATGATATTTCTGCAGGAAACCCGGGTTCCAGGTTCGGCTCAATTTGATGCATGCACTTCATATTTTCGACATGCGAACAGGGGCCACAGAGGAGGAGCCTATGGAGGTTTGACTATTCTGGAAGCAAATGATATCCACTCTAAGGAGTGCCGTATAGGTGTGATTGACCATAATTTATTATTGTTTGAAATACAACTGGGAAATGAGAAGAAAATTCTACTTATTAATGTTTACGACCGACCCGGTGACGAATTCACATTAGGGATCCAGTTAAATATTTTTGAATTGGTAATTAGTAAATATGCTGAAGATATCATGGTTAACCTCATAGAGTAGGGGGCGACCTTAATGCTAATGGTCTCTCTGATGTTGCAATATCCAACTTAAATAACGGTGCATTATCTAAAACTCATCAGAAACGATGCAGTGGAAAACCTTTTTTGAAGATCTTGATCTACTGATTGTCAATGGAACAGCAAAAGATGATATCCCAGCTGCTCCTACGTGGCGTAATGGCCCCTGTACCCTTTGATAGTGGATTTGCACATCTGCTTTAATGAGTTTAGCGATCATGCGATGTTGGTCTTTAGATACGCTCTCCTTGCTAACAAGATGCTGTATTGGGATAAGGTTGGTGCACTAAAGGTGACCCATTGAGGAAATAGATTAGGTTGGTCAGACAGAAATGTGGACAAAGTCAGAAAGTGGAGCAGAGGAATAAGAGGCGCACATAGGGCTATGGAGACTGCGGATGAGATTGTACTTGAGTTGTCCACATGTATATATGATTTGATGCCTATGGGTAAATCCTCTTCTATGAAACCGGGATCCAAATCCAAGAGACCATGTGAAAAAGTCATACAAAGATGCGTCATGAAATTAGATCTATTGACCGAATTAATATCCATACACATGAAGCCATTGCCAGAAAGCAAAAAATAAAAATGTATTATAGGAATTGGGTCAAAAGATATCGTGTATCTGAGGATAACGTAGTATGCCAAAACATGGTCCGGATCCTGTTGGATGGCGAGTCGAGAAAATTGTGGTCCAAATATAAAATGGTTGCCAGTAATGAGCAGGATGAGCTACTATGTAATATTGATGAGAAAAATTGGGAAACTTATCTTTGGAATACATTTTCTGGTGATGAAATAACTTTGGGGAAAGCATCCCTATTGGATTTAAACATAGACCGTAACGACTTAGTAGCCGTAATTAAGAGGCTGAAATCCTCCAGGGCCCCGGGGCCCGATGGTCTCTGTAACTTAATCGTTAAAGATAACCCAGACTTTTGGTCTGATATCCTTATGATATTATGTGAAGAAATAATAAATACGGGCATTATACCTGAATCCTGGAGGACATTGCATATCATACGAGTCTTTAAGAAAGGGTCCAGACTGCTACCAGAAATGTACCGCCTATTAGCACTGACGGATGTAACTAGTAACATATTTGGTACCCTAATACTGAAGGACATCAATCTTTGGATAGCCAAGGATAATGTCATCAGCAGTCTCCAGACTAGCTTCAGAAAAGGCTGTTCCACTAATACTAATATTTTTGTTATAAATACCCTACAAGAAGAAGCCAAACGTGCAGATGATCTACCTTTATACCTATTGTTTGTAGACTTCTCGTCTGAATTCGAAATGGTAGATAGATCTAAACTTTGGGCTAAATTGGAGAAAATGGGTATGCCTGATCACCTTCTATACGCATGTAAAATTATCTACGAGAATAATACTGTCAGAGTTAGACTGAGCAACTTAGGTAAATTGTCCAAACAGATACCAATCGGAAAAAAAAAAGTTAAACAGGGGTGTGCTCTTGCGCCTATCCTGTTTAACTTGTTCCTAGCGGAGCTCGGCAGTATATAGAAAAGCATAACACATTCCCTAAAATAGGAAGCAGTAAAGTGGGGTGGGTTGGTTATTCTGACGATCTAATAGTTATGTATAATACCTTTATAGGTATTTCCTATAGTGCTCGGGCGGTGTTTAAGTATGCTGATTTAAATGGCCTAAATGTAAATCTGGAAAAGACGCAGTTTACGGCAGTTTGTTGGAAACATACAAGCAGGGTTTGCATTGACAGTTCTCCAGGAGCCATTAAAAGGAAAACCTGATATAGATACCCGGGGTACGATCTTACATCTGAAATAACGAGAAATTAAATAGTGCAACAAAATAAGAGGGCTAAAGCCCCATCTCCCATGGCGGGCGTAATGATCTTTCCCAAGAAGACTGCAGGATTTAGTTTGCTCTGTATTTTGAATATCTATAAATGGAGGATCTGGAGGCTAGGGGAGCATGGGTTGGCCTCTCTAGGGAGAAGCGGACCCGTAGAATCTGTGATGGCACACAATCTATTGAGTCAGCTAGGCATGTCCTCAGCTCGTGCCCCATTATGAGGGCACACTATGAGTACTATCTGAGTAGATATGTGGAGAATCTTCATGATATTACCAGTGAAATATTTCGCCTCAGAAGTGCATCGGGTGATAGCCGTGGTCTTATTATTGCAATTACACAGGTGTGGAGAGGTGCCAGGAAGCACCTATGAGTTTTGAAAATGATGTGAAACTCGGGGCAAGCCTCTAGTTTAGGGGTGATGATTTACTTATCTGTATCATCTCTTCTTGGATTGTTCTCCCTGTCCATTATTGTTGTGTTTATTTTCAATGTTTAAGTTGTCACAATTTCAAGACATGTATTATGCATTATGTGCCATAAGGAATTTAATTGAAGTCTCATTTTATCTTTATATTTTTAAAAGTTTATTCGTTCTCTTTTTGTTTTTCACTATGTATAAAAATGTGATTCTATCTACACAATACAAAAAATGGTGGCGGACGGTTCAGCTTGACTTGTATTGTGGAGGGGGGTTCAGGATGACTTGTATTGTGGAGGGGGGTTCAGGATGGCTTGTATTGTGGAGGAGGGATAAGCGTGACTTGTATTGTGGAAGATGGTTCAGCTTGACTTCTATTGTGGAGGAAGGCTAAGCGTGACTTGTATTGTGGAGGGGAGTTCAGGATGACTTGTATTGTGGAGGAGGGATAAGCGTGACTTTTATTGTGGAGGGCAGTTTAGAATGACTTGTATTGTGGAGGAGGGTTAAGCATGAATTTTATTGTGGAGGAGGGATAAGTGTGACTTGTATTATAAGGCGGGATAAGCATGGCTTGTATTGTGGAGGAGGGATAAGCGTGACTTGTATTGTGGAGGAGGGTTCAGCTTGACTTGTATTGTGGAGGAGGGATAAGCGTGACTTGTATTGTGGAGGATGGTTCAGCTTAACTTGTATTGTGGAGGAAGGCTAAGCGTGACTTGTATTGTGGAGGGGAGTTCAGGATGACTTGTATTGTGGAGGAGGGATAAGCGTGACTTTTAATGTGGAGGGGAGTTTAGGATGACTTGTATTGTGGTGGAGGGATAAGCGTGACTTTTACTGTGGAGGAGGGATAAGTGTGACTTGTATTATAAGGAGGGATAACCATGACTTGTACTGTGGAGGAGGGATAAGCGTGACTTGTATTGTAGAGGGGGTTCAGGAGTACTTGTATTGTGGAGGAAGGCTAAGCGTGACTTGTATTATGGAGGGGAGTTCAGCTTGACTTGTATTGTGGCGGAGGGATAAGCGTGACTTGTATTGTGGACGGGCTTCAGCTTGACTTGTATTGTGGAGGAGGGATAAGCATGACTTGTATTATGGGGGGAGTTCAGCTTGACCTGTATTGTAGAGGAGGTATAAGCGTGACTTGTATTCTGGAGGAAGGCTAACCGTGACTTGTATTGTGGAAGATGGTTCAACTTGACTTGTATTGTGAATGGGGGTTCAGCATGACTTGTATTGTGGAGGGGGGTTCAGGATGACTTGTATTGTGGAGGAGGGATAAGCGTGACTTGTATTGTGGAGGGGAGTGCAGCTTGACTTGTATTGTGGAGGGGGTTCAGGATGACTTGTATTGTAGAGGGGGATTCAGGATTACTTGTATTGTGGAGGAGGGATAAGCGTGACTTGTATTGTGGAGGGGACAGCAGCTTGACTTGTATTGTGGAGGGGGTTCAGGATGACTTGTATTGTAGAGGAGGGATAAGCGTGACTTGTATTGTGGAGGGAGTGCAGCGTGACTTGTATTGTGAAGGATGGTTCAGCTTGACTTGTATTGTGGAGGAGGGATAAGCGTTACTTGTATTGTAGAGGGGGGTTCAGGATTACTTGTATTGTGAAGGAGGGATAAGTGTGACTTGTATTGTGGAGGGGAGTGCAGCTTGACTTGTATTGTGGAGGGGGTTCAGGATGACTTGTATTGTGGAGGAGGGATAAGCGTGACTTGTATTGTGGAGGGGAGTGCAGCTTGACTTGTATTGTGGAGGGGGTTCAGGATGACTTGTATTGTGGAGGGGGGGTTCAGGATGGCTTGTATTGTGGAGGAGGGATAAGCGTGACTTGTATTGTGGAAGATGGTTCAGCTTGACTTCTATTGTGGAGGAAGGCTAAGCGTGAATTGTATTGTGGAGGGGAGTTCAGGATGACTTGTATTGTGGAGGAGGGATAAGCGTGAGTTTTAATGTGGAGGAGGGATAAGTGTGACTTGTATTATAAGGCGGGATAAGCGTGACTTGTATTGTGGAGGAGGGATAAGTGTGACTTGTTTTGTGGAGGGGGTTCAGCTTGACTTGTATTGTGGAGGAGGGATAAGCGTGACTTGTATTGTGGAGGATGGTTCAGCTTGACTTGTATTGTGGAGGAAGGCTAAGCGTGACTTGTATTGTGGAGGGGAGTTCAGGATGACTTGTATTGTGGAGGAGGGATAAGCGTGACTTTTAATGTGGAGGGGAGTTTAGGATGACTTGTATTGTGGTGGAGGGATAAGCGTGACTTTTACTGTGGAGGGAGTGCAGCATGACTTGTATTGTGAAGGATGGTTCAGCTTGACTTGTATTGTGGAGGAGGGATACGCGTTACTTGTATTGTAGAGGGGGGTTCAGGATTACTTGTATTGTGAAGGAGGGATAAGCGTGACTTGTATTGTGAAGTGGAGTGCAGCTTGACTTGTATTGTGGAGGGAGTTCAGGAAGACTTGTATTGTGGAGGAGGGATAAGCGTGACTTGTATTGTAGAGGGGAGTGCAGCTTGACTTGTATTGTGGAGGGGGTTCAGGATGACTTGTATTGTGGAGGGGGGGTTCAGGATGGCTTGTATTGTGGAGGAGGGATAAGCGTGACTTGTATTGTGGAAGATGGTTCAGCTTGACTTCTATTGTGGAGGAAGGCTAAGCGTGACTTGTATTGTGGAGGGGAGTTCAGGATGACTTGTATTGTGGAGGAGGGATAAGCGTGACTTTTAATGTGGAGGGGAGTTTAGGATGACTTGTATTGTGGTGGAGGGATAAGCGTGACTTTTACTGTATTATAAGGCGGGATAAGCATGGCTTGTATTGTGGAGGAGGGATAAGCGTGACTTGTATTGTGGAGGAGGGTTCAGCTTGACTTGTATTGTGGAGGAGGGATAAGCGTGACTTGTATTGTGGAGGATGGTTCAGCTTGACTTGTATTGTGGAGGAAGGCTAAGCGTGACTTGTATTGTGGAGGGGAGTTCAGGATGACTTGTATTGTGGAGGAGGGATAAGCGTGACTTTTAATGTGGAGGGGAGTTTAGGATGACTTGTATTGTGGTGGAGGGATAAGCGTGACTTTTACTGTGGAGGAGGGATAAGTGTGACTTGTATTATAAGGAGGGATAACCATGACTTGTATTGTGGAGGAGGGATAAGCGTGACTTGTATTGTAGAGGGGAGTTTAGGATGACTTGTATTGTGGTGGAGGGATAAGCGTGACTTTTACTGTATTATAAGGCGGGATAAGCATGGCTTGTATTGTGGAGGAGGGATAAGCGTGACTTGTATTGTGGAGGAGGGTTCAGCTTGACTTGTATTGTGGAGGAGGGATAAGCGTGACTTGTATTGTGGAGGATGGTTCAGCTTGACTTGTATTGTGGAGGAAGGCTAAGCGTGACTTGTATTGTGGAGGGGAGTTCAGGATGACTTGTATTGTGGAGGAGGGATAAGCGTGACGTTTAATGTGGAGGGGAGTTTAGGATGACTTGTATTGTGGTGGAGGGATAAGCGTGACTTTTACTGTGGAGGAGGGATAAGTGTGACTTGTATTATAAGGAGGGATAACCATGACTTGTATTGTGGAGGAGGGATAAGCGTGACTTGTATTGTAGAGGGGGTTCAGGAGTACTTGTATTGTGGAGGAAGGCTAAGCGTGACTTGTATTATGGAGGGGAGTTCAGCTTGACTTGTATTGTGGCGGAGGGATAAGCGTGACTTGTATTGTGGACGGGCTTCAGCTTGACTTGTATTGTGGAGGAGGGATAAGCATGACTTGTATTATGGGGGGAGTTCAGCTTGACTTGTATTGTGGAGGAGGTATATGCGTGACTTGTATTCTGGAGGAAGGCTAACCGTGACTTGTATTGTGGAGGATGGTTCAACTTGACTTGTATTGTGAATGGGGGTTCAGCATGACTTGTATTGTGGAGGGGGGTTCAGGATGACTTGTATTGTGGAGGAGGGATAAGCGTGACTTGTATTGTGGAGGGGAGTGCAGCTTGACTTGTATTGTGGAGGGGGTTCAGGATGACTTGTATTGTAGAGGGGGATTCAGGATTACTTGTATTGTGGAGGAGGGCTAAGCGTGACTTGTATTGTGGAGGGGACAGCAGCTTGACTTGTAGTGTGGAGGGGGTTCAGGATGACTTGTATTGTGGAGGAGGGATAAGCGTGACTTGTATTGTGGAGGGAGTGCAGCGTGACTTGTATTGTGAAGGATGGTTCAGCTTGACTTGTATTGTGGAGGAGGGATAAGCGTTACTTGTATTGTAGAGGGGGGTTCAGGATTACTTGTATTGTGAAGGAGGGATAAGCGTGACTTGTATTGTGGAGGGGAGTGCAGCTTGACTTGTATTGTGGAGGGGGTTCAGGATGACTTGTATTGTGGAGGAGGGATAAGCGTGACTTGTATTGTGGAGGGGAGTGCAGCTTGACTTGTATTGTGGAGGGGGTTCAGGATTACTTGTATTGTGGAGGGGGGGTTCAGGATGGCTTGTATTGTGGAGGAGGGATAAGCGTGACTTGTATTGTGGAAGATGGTTCAGCTTGACTTCTATTGTGGAGGAAGGCTAAGCGTGACTTGTATTGTGGAGGGGAGTTCAGGATGACTTGTATTGTGGAGGAGGGATAAGCGTGAGTTTTAATGTGGAGGAGGGATAAGTGTGACTTGTATTATAAGGCGGGATAAGCGTGACTTGTATTGTGGAGGAGGGATAAGTGTGACTTGTTTTGTGGAGGGGGTTCAGCTTGACTTGTATTGTGGAGGAGGGATAAGCGTGACTTGTATTGTGGAGGATGGTTCAGCTTGACTTGTATTGTGGAGGAAGGCTAAGCGTGACTTGTATTGTGGAGGGGAGTTCAGGATGACTTGTATTGTGGAGGAGGGATAAGCGTGACTTTTAATGTGGAGGGGAGTTTAGGATGACTTGTATTGTGGTGGAGGGATAAGCGTGACTTTTACTGTGGAGGGAGTGCAGCGTGACTTGTATTGTGAAGGATGGTTCAGCTTGACTTGTATTGTGGAGGAGGGATAAGCGTTACTTGTATTGTAGAGGGGGTTTCAGGATTACTTGTATTGTGAAGGAGGGATAAGCGTGACTTGTATTGTGGAGTGGAGTGCAGCTTGACTTGTATTGTGGAGGGGGTTCAGGATGACTTGTATTGTGGAGGAGGGATAAGCGTGACTTGTATTGTAGAGGGGAGTGCAGCTTGACTTGTATTGTGGAGGGGGTTCAGGATGACTTGTATTGTGGAGGGGGGGTTCAGGATGGCTTGTATTGTGGAGGAGGGATAAGCGTGACTTGTATTGTGGAATATGGTTCAGCTTGACTTCTATTGTGGAGGAAGGCTAAGCGTGACTTGTATTGTGGAGGGGAGTTCAGGATGACTTGTATTGTGGAGGGGGGATAAGCGTGACTTTTAATGTGGAGGAGGGATAAGTGTGACTTGTATTATAAGGCGGGATAAGCGTGACTTGTATTGTGGAGGAGGGATAAGCGTGACTTGTATTGTGGAGGGGGTTCAGCTTGACTTGTATTGTGGAGGAGGGATAAGCGTGACTTGTATTGTGGAGGATGGTTCAGCTTGACTTGTATTGTGGAGGAAGGCTAAGCGTGACTTGTATTGTGGAGGGGAGTTCAGGATGACTTTTATTGTGGAGGAGGGATAAGTGTGACTTTTAATGTGATGGGGAATTTAGGATGACTTGTATTGTGGTGGAGGGATAAGCGTGACTTTTACTGTGGAGGAGCGATAAGTGTGACTTGTATTATAAGGCGGGATAAGCGTGACTTGTATTGTGGAGGAGGGATACGCGTGACTTGTATTGTGGAGGGGGTTCAGCTTGACTTGTATTGTGGAGGAGGGATAAGCGTGACTTGTATTGTGGAGTATGGTTCAGCTTGACTTGTATTGTGGAGGAAGGCTAAGCGTGACTTGTATTGTGGAGGGGAGTTCAGGATGACTTGTATTGTGGAGGAGGGATAAGCGTGACTTTTAATGTGAAGGGGAGTTTAGGATGACTTGTATTGTGGTGGAGGGATAAGCGTGACTTTTACTGTGGAGGAGCGATAAGTGTGACTTGTATTATAAGGAGGGATAAGCGTGACTTGTATTGTGGAGGAGGGATACGCGTGACTTGTATTGTGGAGGGGGTTCAGCTTGACTTGTATTGTGGAGGAGGGATACGCGTGACTTGTATTGTGGAGGATGGTTCAGCTTGACTTGTATTGTGGAGGAAGGCTAAGCGTGACTTGTATTGTGGAGGGGAGTTCAGGAGTACTTGTATTGTGGAGGAAGGCTAAGCGTGACTTGTATTATGGAGGGGAGTTCAGCTTGACTTGTATTGTGGCGGAGGGATAAGCGTGACTTGTATTGTGGAGGGGGTTCAGCTTGACTTGTATTGTGGAGGAGGGATAAGCATGACTTGTATTATGGGGGGAGTTCAGCTTGACTTGTATTCTGGAGGAAGGCTAACTGTGACTTGTATTGTGGAGGATGGTTCAACTTGTCTTGTATTGTGAATGGGGGTTCAGCATGACTTGTATTGTGGAGGGGGGTTCAGGATGACTTGTATTGTGGAGGAGGGATAAGGGTGACTTGTATTGTGGAGGGGAGTGCAGCTTGACTTGTATTGTGGAGGGGGTTCAGGATAACTTGTATTGTGGGGGAGGGATAAGCGTGACTTGTATTGTGGAGGGGAGTGCAGCGTGACTTGTATTGTGAAGGATGGTTCAGCTTGACTTGTATTGTGGAGGAGGGATAAGCGTTACTTGTATTGTGGAGGGGGGTTCAGGATTACTTGCATTGTGGAGGAGGGATAAGCATGACTTGTATTGTGGAGGGGAGTGCAGCTTGACTTGTATTGTGGATGGGGTTCAGGATGACTTGTATTGTGGAGGAGGGATAAGCGTGACTTGTATTGTGAACGGGAGTTCAGCATGACTTGTATTGTGGAGGGGGGTTCAGGATGACTTGTATTGTGGAGGAGGGATAAGCGTGACTTGTATTGTGGAGGGGAGTGCAGCTTGACTTGTATTGTGGAGGGGGTTCAGGATGACTTGTATTGTGGAGGGGGTTCAGGATGACTTGGATTGTGGAGGAGGGATAAGCGTGACTTCTATTATGGAGGGGAGTTCAGCTTAACTTGTATTGTGGAGGAGGGATACGCGTGACTTGTATTGCGGAGGGGGGTTCAGGATCACTTATATTGTGGAGGAGGGATAAGCGTGACTTGTATTGTGGAGGGGGTTCAGCTTGACTTGTATTGTGGAGGAGGGATAAGCGTGACTTGTATTGAGGAGGATGGTTCAGCTTGACTTGTATTGTGGAGGAAGGCTAAGCGTGACTTGTATTGTGGAGGGGAGTTCAGGATGACTTGTATTGTGGAGGAGGGATAAGTGTGACTTTTAATGTGATGGGGAATTTAGGATGACTTGTATTGTGGTGGAGGGATAAGCGTGACTTTTACTGTGGAGGAGCGATAAGTGTGACTTGTATTATAAGGCGGGATAAGCGTGACTTGTATTGTGGAGGAGGGATACGCGTGACTTGTATTGTGGAGGGGGTTCAGCTTGACTTGTATTGTGGAGGAGGGATAAGCGTGACTTGTATTGTGGAGTATGGTTCAGCTTGACTTGTATTGTGGAGGAAGGCTAAGCGTGACTTGTATTGTGGAGGGGAGTTCAGGATGACTTGTATTGTGGAGGAGGGATAAGCGTGACTTTTAATGTGAAGGGGAGTTTAGGATGACTTGTATTGTGGTGGAGGGATAAGTGTGACTTTTACTGTGGAGGAGCGATAAGTGTGACTTGTATTATAAGGAGGGATAAGCGTGACTTGTATTGTGGAGGAGGGATACGCGTGACTTGTATTGTGGAGGGGGTTCAGCTTGACTTGTATTGTGGAGGAGGGATAAGCGTGACTTGTATTGTGGAGGGGAGTGCAGCTTGACTTGTATTGTGGAGGGGGTTCAGGATAACTTGTATTGTGGAGGAGGGATAAGCGTGACTTGTATTGTGGAGGGGAGTGCAGCGTGACTTGTATTGTGAAGGATGGTTCAGCTTGACTTGTATTGTGGAGGAGGGATAAGCGTTACTTGTATTGTGGAGGGGGTTCAGGATTACTTGCATTGTGGAGGAGGGATAAGCATGACTTGTATTGTGGAGGGGAGTGCAGCTTGACTTGTATTGTGGATGGGGTTCAGGATGACTTGTATTGTGGAGGAGGGATAAGCGTGACTTGTATTGTGAACGGGAGTTCAGCATGACTTGTATTGTGGAGGGGGGTTCAGGATGACTTGTATTGTGGAGGAGGGATAAGCGTGACTTGTATTGTGGAGGGGAGTGCAGCTTGACTTGTATTGTGGAGGGGGTTCAGGATGACTTGTATTGTGGAGGGGGTTCAGGATGACTTGGATTGTGGAGGAGGGATAAGCGTGACTTCTATTATGGAGGGGAGTTCAGCTTAACTTGTATTGTGGAGGAGGGATACGCGTGACTTGTATTGCGGAGGGGGGTTCAGGATTACTTATATTGTGGAGGAGGGATAAGCGTGACTTGTATTGTGGAGGGGGTTCAGGATGACTTGTATTGTGCAGGAGGGATAAGGGTGACTTGTATTGTGGAGGGGGGTTCAGGATGACTTGTATCCACTTGTATTGTGGAGGAGGGATAAGCGTGACTTTTATTGTGGAGGGGAGTTCAGATTGACTTATATTGTGGAGGAGGAATAAGCGTGACTCCTATTGTGGAGGGGGTTCAGAATGACTTGTATTGTGGAGGAGGAATAAGCGTGACTTGTATTGTGGAGGGGGGTTCAGCTTGAATTGTATTGTGGAGTAGGGATAAGCATGACTTGTATTGGGGAGGGGGTTTCAGTATGACTTGTATTGTGGAGGAGAGTTTGCATGCCTTGGACTAAAGGTTGGTGTGAACGGAAGGTTATGAAACGCATGGAAGGGAAAAGGCGAGAAGGTAATCAACTGCCACCGAGTGCACACCGCCAGATGGAGGGAAAACCACCTGAGAGAGAACACAGCATGACCAAACTTTCGGGACTGGAACAGCGAGGTCAGGAGCATACGGGCGAATGTAACCTGGCAACTGACAGTCGCGAGACCCCAGAAGACGGCGCCAGAAGAGACGCGGACGGGAGTACTTTGGCTGTCACCACTTCCCTGTGTGTGGACTACCCGGGGAATGTGTGTTCCGGCGAACGGACCCACAGGACCAGGGATGGTCGGGCCATACGCCTTCCCTGCAACCAGTTGGTTTATCAAAACGCGGTTCCACTCCCAGTGCGGCAGAGGCCGTTACAGGAGACACGGGAAGCCGAATCCTATTTTCGGGTCCTCCACCAACACTCACCTTCATGTGGCGTTCCAGAGACCACAGAGGTACCGGCTCACATCGGGACAGGGGTTTCCCGCGGGGTTCCGGGCTTGACGGGCCAGGCAGGAGGGCAACCTTCAACACAAGAGAAAGGGGCCGGGGCTTATGGGAGAATTTATAGAAGATCAGGACAAGTCCGCACTGATTGGCTACCTAGACCCCAACCCCTATATAAGGTGGACACAATTGACGGACTGTGTGTGTCTTTGCCATTCTCTTGTAGGACTTCGAGAGAGAGAGAGCTGCACCCGAGACACTGTGGGTTTACGAGGACTAGCTGCAAAGTTGTGAAGCCTCATCCCTATTTTAGAAAGAAGAAGAAGCATTCTTGAACCTTTTTTTAAAATTATTTAATCCATTGATTCATGTATCCTGAATAAAGGTTTTCCTAAGTTCCGCTCCTGGTTGCCTGCCCTCTCATTACAAATTTGGTGGCAGCGGTGGGATAAGCAGCACGCCATGGAAGGTATTATCAAAACCCTGGCAGAAGGATAACAGCAACTTCAGCAAATAATACAGGTCCAGTCTCATCAGGCACAGATAGACCGGCAAACCATCCAACAAGCTCTCCAGTTGCATGCAGCCAATCAAGATGCACTGAAGAAAATGACAGAGGCTGTGGTAACCAGTAGAGGAAATCCAATGGCCCCTACGGCTGTATTACAAAAATTCCAAATCGGTGAGGACCCATGTTATTTCTTCACCAATTTTGAAAGAGTGGCACGCAATGCCCAATGGCCCATGGAGAAGTGGGGGCACTTAATTGCACCCTTGCTGACTGGCAGTATGCAAGGTGCATATCAAGCGGCCAACCCAGCGGGGGACACTGCCTGTGCGGACATCAAGAGGGCCATACTTGAACGTATGGGCATGGATGAAGAATCATACCAGATCCGGCTCAGGGACATTAAATTGAAGCCAGGGGAGACAACCCGATGGCTGTACTATTGGATCCAAGATTTGACAGAAAAATGGCTGAAACCCTCCAGTAGCAGCATTCAGGATATGGTGGACAAAGTAAAATTGGAACAGTTCACAGATGCACTACCCTCACCGATGCAAAGGTGGGTGAGGCAACACCACCGACCCACGCTGGCGGAAGCCATCAACATCGCTTCTGCCTTTCAAAAAGCAGGGTCAGTCCGAGCATCCACGACTGATCCCATTCCCAGAAGCGCAACCTTGAAACTACAGGGAACGGTTGAACAAAGGCCAGTACGAGGGGATACCAAACCCATAACTTGGCCCACCGTAAGCAGACGGCCCCAATGTTTTGACTGTGGCGAATGTGGCCATACAGCGAGGTTTTGTCCAAAAAAAAAAAAACAGCTGAGCCAATGGAAATCAGATTCGTTCAAGGAAGAGAATATCGGAGGAGCCGTGAGCCGTACTTCCTAGATGTCCGTGTGGACGGAACTACCCAGCAGGCCCTTCTGGATAGCGGAAGCGAACAGACAGCAGTCAGACTGGAAGTAAGTGGGGAGAAGGTTGGGTTGGAAGTCCCAATACCTATAAAATGTGTGCATAGGGACACTATATCCTATCCGTCTAAAGAAGTTACCATAGAAGTAAAACGAGTAGAATCCAGAATGAAGGTTGCCATTATGCCACACCAGCCAACCCCGGTTCTCCTGGGAACCGATCTCCCTTCATTCCAGGAGTGTGTAAAAGATACAGAGTGGTTATAAACAGCCCCTTTTTCACTAATGGACCTAAGGCCACCCCTCCCAAGGTCCCCCAAGAAAAGCTGAAGCGAAGTAAGAAGGGAGAAGATGAAGTGGGCGGAAGAAAATAAATTTGAGGGGGTCATAGACTGGTTACCCGATGACAAACAACCTACTTTTCGAGGTGAACTGGCCATAGACCCTACCTTAAGAACCGTGTGGAACCAGGCCATTGCCCACCCAGAGAAGGGAACAACGTATCCTTGGTTCAAATCATCAAAAGGCTTGATATACCGGATAACCAAAGATGGGGGCGATCTGGAAGTTGAACAACTGTTGGTACCCCAAAGTTTCAGGTCCACCGTCCTGAAGGTGGCCCATGATGCTACAACCGGTGGACATTTGTCAAGGGAAAAAATGCAGGACAAGGTGCTGAAAAGATTTTATTGGCCTGGGGTGTTTTGGGACATGACTAAGGGCCTCATTACACGATAGGCGGTAAGGGTTAACGGCCACCGGTAAGGGTACCGGTGACCGTTAACCCTTACCGCCTTATTGCGAGGTCCCTTTGCGGGTTGGTACAAAGGGACTTTGGTGCTAATTACGGTACCGCAATTTGCGGTACCGTAATTAGCGCCTTCCCCATTCCCATTATGCCCTATGGGGGCAAAATGGGAATGGGGAAGGGCCTTGGTGAATGGGGAATTACCGCTCCCGCTCACCTTGGAGTAGGGCGGTAATTCCGCCATCCACCAAGGCGGACACGGTAAAATACCGGCAGCAACCATGGCGCTAATGGCGCCATGGTTACCGCCTACCGTGAAATGAGGCCCTAAGTATTGTGAGGAGTGTGTTGTTTGCCAGAAAACCAGTTCCCGGATACCACCGAAAGCCCCGTTGCAACCCTTACCCTTGATAAAAGGGCCGTTTTCCCGGATAGGAATGGACATAGTGGGACCATTAGAACCCAACAGCCATGGTTACCAGTATATACGCAACACGATACCCTGAGGCCTTCCCCGTGAAAGGAATAAGTGCCACACAGGTCTGTAATCTGTTGGTTCCTTTTTTTTGTCGAGTGGGACTCTCCGACAAAATACTTACTGACCAAGGAAGAAATTTAAAATCTGGAGTGATGCGGAGGGTATGCCAACAATTAAACATAAGACAGATCGCACAACCATCTACCATCCACAGACAGATGGTCTGGTAGAACGGTATAATAAGACTATCAAGCAAATGTTCAAAAAAGTAACCGAACCCATGGGCACTAACTGGGACCGGGCACTACCATGGGTACTCATGGTGTTAAGAGATACCCCTCAGTCATCCACCGGGATCTCCCCCTTTGAGTTGTTGTTCGGCCACAAACCCGAACAGTACTAGACATAGCTCGCAACGAATGGGAAAACCAAGAAGAAGAAACCCAACTCACAGATTATGTAATTAATCTTTGGAATAATCTAACACACATGAGAGAACTGGCTAGGGAGAATCTGAGCCGATCGCAATTGACACAAGAGAAGTATTACAATCACAACACCAGAGTAAGGTCCTTCCAAAAAGGGGATAAAGTACTGATACTATTGCCCACGTCATACAATAAGATTCTGGCCCAGTGGAGGGGTCCTTAGACGGTACTGGATGTACTCGGGCCAGTCAACTATTTAATAGAACAACCCGACAGAAGAGAGAAAACCAAGAACTGGGACTCTACGACAAAATACTTACTGACCAAGGAAGAAATTTAAAATCTGGAGTGATGCGGAGGGTATGCCAACAATTAAACATAAGACAGATCGCACAACCATATACCATCCACAGACAGATGGTCTGGTAGAACGGTATAATAAGACTATCAAGCAAATGTTAAAAAAAGTAAAAGAACCCATGGGCACTAACTGGGACTGGGCACTACCATGGGTACTCATGGTGTTAAGAGATACCCCTCAGTCATCCACCGGGATCTCCCCCTTTGAGTTGTTGTTCGGCCACAAACCCCGAACAGTACTAGACATAGCTCGCAACGAATGGGAAAACCAAGAAGAAGAAACCCAACTCACAGATTATGTAATTAATCTTTGGGATAATCTATAACACATGAGAGAACTGGCTAGGGAGAATCTGAGCCGATCGCAATTGACACAAGAGAAGTATTACAATCACAACACCAGAGTAAGGTCCTTCCAAAAAGGGGATAAAGTACTGATACTATTGCCCACGTCATACAATAAGATGCTGGCCCAGTGGAGGGGTCCTTAGACGGTACTGGATGTACTCGGGCCAGTCAACTATTTAATAGAACAACCCGACAGAAGAGAGAAAACCAAGAACTGGGACTCTCCGACAAAATACTTACTGACCAAGGAAGAAATTTAAAATCCGGAGTGATGCGGAGGGTATGCCAACAATTAAACATAAGACAGATCGCACAACCATATACCATCCACAGACAGATGGTCTGGTAGAACGGTATAATAAGACTATCAAGCAAATGTTAAAAAAAGTAAAAGAACCCATGGGCACTACCTGGGACCGGGCACTACCATGGGTACTCATGGTGTTAAGAGATACCCCTCAGTCATCCACCGGGATCTCCCCCTTTGAGTTGTTGTTCGGCCACAAACCCCGAACAGTACTAGACATAGCTCTCAACGAATGGGAAAACCAAGAAGAAGAAACCCAACTCACAGATTATGTAATTAATCTTTGGGATAATCTAACACACATGAGAGAACTGGCTAGGGAGAATCTGAGCCGATCGCAATTGACACAAGAGAAGTATTACAATCACAACACCAGAGTAAGGTCCTTCCAAAAAGGGGATAAAGTACTGATACTATTGCCCACGTCATACAATAAGATGCTGGCCCAGTGGAAGGGTCCTTAGACGGTACTGGATGTACTCGGGCCAGTCAACTATTTAATAGAACAACCCGACAGAAGAGAGAAAACCAAGAACTATCACATCAACCTTCTGAAAGCATGGAAAGAGCCAAGCACGATTCCAAGAGGATTGAAAGCAATGTGTCACGAGGCACAGGCTAGTGAAACTGATTTCTCCGCCTTGCAGGTTGTTCAATGGGGTCATAATTTAACGGAAGAAGAAAATACGGAACTCCTGGAGGTTCTTAACCCTCTGAGCAAGGTCTTCTTTTTCTTTCCAGGCAGAACTTCACTAGTAGAACACCGAATCGAAACCAAACCGAACCAGTTTGTCAGGTTAAGAACCTACCGACTTCCTGAAACCAAAAGGGCAATGGTGCAGGGTGAAGTCGAAGAAATGTTGAAATTGGGCATAATTGAGAGATCAACAAGTCACTGGTCTTCCCCGATAGTCCTGGTGCCCAAGCCAGATGGCACGACTCGGTTTTGTATGGACTATCGGAAACTTAATGAGATTTCAACCTATCAGGCTTACCCCATGCCTCGTATAGACGAATTGTTGGAACGACTTGGTGCCACACAATATCTAACGACTATAGACCTCACTAAGGGTTACTGGCAGATACCCTTACGGAAAGAAGACAAGATCAAAATTGCTTTTTCCACCCCATCAGGGTTGTACCAGTTTACAGTCTTACCATTTGGTTTCCACGGGGCTCCCGCTATGTTCCAGGCATTTATGAACCAAGTTCTGATACCTCACAGCAACTATACATCAGCCTACTTCGATGACATTATAGTGTTCAGCAAAAGTTGGAAAGAACATCTTGAACATCTTGGAAAAGTCATAAAAGAACTAAAGAAGGCCGGCTTGAAAATCAACCCAAGGAAAACGACCATTGGAGCCCAACAGACACGATACCTAGGGTATCTAGTGGGTGGGGGAAAGATCCGACCCCAACTTGGCAAAGTAGAAGCCATTCAGAAACTACCCATGTCCAGCAACCGCAAACAAATCCGGGCTTTTTTGGGTTTTGTGGGTTATTATAGAAGGTTTATACCTCTGTTTCCCTCAGTGGCAGCCCCACTAACAGAAGCCTTGAAAAGCACCTACAAGAAAGACATCTGTTCTGACCTAGATGCAGTTGGGGCGTTTAACCATTTGAAAAATTCAATGTCAGCCCTACCTGCCCTATGTTGTCCAGACTTCAAAAAAGAATTCTTCCTATAGATTGATGCGTCTGGTTCTGGTTTAGGCGCAGTACTTTCACAAGGGGTAGAAGAGGACCTATATCCCATTGCCTTTATCAGCCAAAAACTACTATCCCATGAAGAATCTTACTCGACGATAGAAAAAGAATGTTTAGCGATCAAATGGGCAATCAAAGCCTTGAGATAATATCTCCTAGGTCGAACATTTATTGTTTTTACTGATCACGCGCCTCTCCAGTGGTTGGCCGTACAGAAAGATTCTAATCAGCGTGTGCTGTGATGGTTCCTCACTTTACAAGAATATCGCTTCAAAACTGTACACAAGCCCGCTTCCTTCCAGGTGGTTTCATATTATCTTTCCAGGAGCCTTGATCGACCCGAATGGCTCGAATCTTCGGGAGGAGTTTGTGAATAGAAGGTTATTAAAGGCATGGAAGGGAAAAGGCGAGAAGGTAATCAACCGCCATCGAGTGCACACCACCAGATGGAGGGAAAACAACCTGAGAGAGAACACAGCATGACCAAACTTTTGGGACTGGAACAGCGAGGTCAGGAGCATACGGGCGAATGTAACCCGGCAACTGACAGTCGCGAGACCCCAGAAGACGGCGCCAGAAGAGACGCAGACGGGAGTACTTCGGCTGACACCACTTCCCTGTGTGGGGACTACCTGGGGAATGTGTGTTCCGGCGAACTGACCCACAGGACCAGGGATGGTCGGGCCATACGCCTTCCCTGGAACCAGTTGGTTTACCAAAACGCGGTTCCGCTCCCAGTGCGGTGGAGGCCGTTGTGGGCCGAACGCCTTCCCAGGCAACCGCTGGGTTGTCACCACGCGGTTCTGCTCACAGTGCGGCCGAGGCGGTTACAGGAGACGCGGGAAGCTGAATACTATTTTCGGGTCCTCCACCAACACTCACCTTCATGTGGCGTTCCAGAGACCACAGAGGTACCGGCTCACATCGGGACAGGGGTTTCCCGCGAGGTTCCGGGCTTGACGGGCCAGGCAGGAGGGCAACCTTCAACACAAGTGAAAGGGAGCAGGGCTTATGGGAGAATTTATAGAAGATCAGGACAAGTCCGCACTGATTGGCTACCTAGACCCCAACCCCTATATAAGGTGGACACGATTGACGGACTGTGTGTCTCTTTGCCATTCTCTTGTAGGACTTCGAGTGAGAGTGCTGCACCCGAGACGCTGTGGCCTTACGAGGACTAGCTGCAAAGTCGTGAAGCCTCATCCGTATTTTAGAAAGAAGAAGAAGCATTGTTGAACCTTTTTTTTGTTATTTAACCCATTGATTCATGTTTCCTGAATAAAGGTTTTCCTAAGTTCCGCTCCTGGCTGCCTGCCCTCTCATTACAGTTGGCAATTAGATTGTTGACATTGGATGCTTTAGCCGAGGCAAGGGCTAGAGTAAATGAAATGGGGGGATTCTCATAGTTGAGGAGAATAGAGGGGGTGGGTTTGTGAGCCATTTAGGCATGTGGCATTCCATTTTGAGGAGGCAGATTTAAGGGATAGTGGAGTTCACAGGTTCGGTCCAGGGAACGCCATGGGATGAGCAGGGGAGCCAGGGAGAAACTGGCCCCCGCTCCCAGCTTGAGCTTCTGCCAACCTCTGTCCTAGTCTAGTGAACCTAAAGTGGGCCTTTTTAACAGCATAGGCTGTGAAGTGAATCACGTCTTGGCTGGTAAAACGGCACGGTTTGCCCCGGGTCATACAATATGTTTGAGTGGTGCTCCCAGGTGTGAGTCCTGTCCGCGGTCAGGGCACCTTATATCACGTATCTTCCAACACCAGCTCTAGTCTGAAGAAATAGGGCCTGAGTGGGCAAGGCCCCCGACATCTGTAAATGCCCACTCAGCAGCACTGTGTGGGCATTTACAGACGTTAATGCCACTGCGGTTGCCCAACTACATTAGCTTCTGGCCCCACTCGTAGACAATTCTGGCTACTCCTCGTCCCATGTTACACGCGACCATTGGAGGTTTGGAGCCCACTCAGCCTACATGTCTTTCCCTGGCTCCAGCTGCGCTAACCCCGTGAGCTCCTAACCTGCAGTGATAACGCGATTTTAAGCGCTATCCAGGAGAGCTCCCAAGCTGCAGTGATAACGCGAGTCTAAGCGCTATCCCGGAGAGCTCCTTACCTGCAGAGATAATAACGCGAGTCTAAGCGCTATCTCGGAGAGCTCCTTCCCTTGAGTGATATTTAACGCGAGTCTAAGCGCTATCCAGGAGAGCTCCCAAGCTGCAGTGATAACGCGAGTCTAAGCGCTATCCCGGAGAGCTCCTAAACTGCAGTGATAATAACGCGAGTCTAAGCGCTATCTCGGAGAGCTCCTTCCCTGGAGTGATATTTAACGCTAGTCTAAGCGCTATCCCGGAGAGCTCCTTACCTGCAGTGATAATAACGCGAGTCTAAGCGCTATCTCGGAGAGCTCCTTCCCTGGAGTGATATTTAACGCGAGTCTAAGCGCTATCTCGGAGTAGAGGGCCTCAAACAGTGATGCTGCAAGTTGGCCGTTTGATGGTTTTGGTGACGATGAAAGGAGGCCCTCGGACAGCGGCGCCTTGCAGCTGCTTCCCACGCCTTATCTGCCAGCTGCAGCCGGAGGTTGTGGGGAGTAGATCATAAACAGGGTTTATCGCAGGGCATGTGCTGGGCACTGCTCCTCAGATCCCCTCAAGGTCACCGAGCGGGTGGGGGCGCGGGGGCTGGTCTGGTGGCAGTAAACATGTCCATCCAGCACCATAATCGGTTGTTTTGAGAAAACATTCCTCGGCTCAAAACATAACAAGGCGATGAACCGGCAGCTCCCGTCTGTGAAGGGGATTCCTGAGTCCGCCGCACTGTGTCCCAAACACTGCTCCGCTGCCATGGCAACAGCGCGCACACTGGCCGCCTGCAGCAGGACGTCTGTACTGATGCTGCACCCACCCAGGACCCCCACCCCAAGGACCCCCCCCCGCATCCATCCAGTAACCCCCCTCCCTGCATCCACCCAGGACCCCCCACCCCCGCATCCATCCAGGACCTCCACCCCCAGCACCCATCCAGGACCCCCACCCTGCATCCATCCAGTACCCCCCGCCTCCAGGAACCCCACCCCCTGCACCCATCCAAGACCCCCAGCCTGCATCCTTCCAGAAACCGCCCCCCGCATTCATCCAGGAGCCCCACCCCAAGGACCCCCCCCCGCATCCATCCAGTAACCCCCCTCCCTGCATCCACCCAGGACCCCCCACCCCCGCATCCATCCAGGACCTCCACCCCCAGCACCCATCCAGTACCCCCCACATCCATCCAGGAACTCCCCCCCTACATCCATCAAGGACCCCCACCCTGCATCCATTCAGCAGCCCCCTGCATCCATCCAGGCACCCCCTCTGTAGCCATCCAGGACCCCCACCCCTGCAACTTCCTCTAGTGATGGGACCCTGCAGCCCTGACCCCTCTCTCGTAACCTGTCTCTTCATGGGACCCACACAGCCGTGACCCGTCTCTCGTAACCTGTTTCTTCATGGGACCCACACAGCCCTGACCCCTCTCTCGTAACCTGTTTCTTCATGGGACCCACACAGCCCTGACCCATCTCTGGTATACCTGTTTCTTCATGGGACCCACACAGCCCTGACCCGTCTTCAGTATGCCCATCTCTTCACGGGACCCTGACCCGTCTCCAGTATTCCCATCTCTTCATGGGACCCTGCAGCCTTGACCCGTCTCTGATATACCCGTCTCTTCGTGTGAGCCACGCAGTCTTGGCCCGTCTACAGTATTGCCATCTCTTCATAGGGCCCACGCAGCCGTGATTGCGTGTGAGCATGGGTTGAATAATTGTGAGGTTGACCTACACCAGAATCTTGTGGACCAGACTATCACAGACCCTAGGGAGCTTGCAAAGGCTGCAGACAGGTTTGTGAGTATTCAAGTCCAGAAAAACGGTCAGGCAAGCACACCCAAACCAGAAGAGAAATCAGCAGACAAAAATGTAAACAAGGATGGGAAGGACAAAGTTCCAACCCAATCCTATTCGAAGTCAGGTCCCCAAAACAATGAAGGGAAATCCCCAAACTCTAGTTCAGCCATATACACCAAAGAGAAGAGCACAGGCCCCCCTAACACTGGGAGACCTGCGTTCTCACCACTAAAAGGTTGTTTCGTGTGTAAGGAGCTGGCCCATAGGAAAGGGGATCCTGCTTGCAAGGGCTTACCCAAGCAAGCCATAGTGAATGTTGGATTAGTGTGGGCCTGTCAGTGAAGGATTTCCCACTAGGCCAGGGAGTGGCTGAATGTGGATTGGTTACACTGAGTGGGAATGGTACCGGATCTCAAGCAGAGACCCCAGTTCCCAATAATACTCAACTCTAGAGGACGTGTACATCAATGGACATAAAATGCCTGCAGTCTGAGACACTGCGGCTAGTGTCACTGCTGTCACCCGGCAGTGGGTACTGCCAGGCCAGTATATGGATGGACCTGATTGTGGGTTTGACAGAAAAAGTAACCCTTGTCGATAGTAGAGTTCAGCTGGCGAGGTGAAATTACCCAGCACTGTGTGGCGGTGAAAGACTGCATCCCTGTCTCATGTTTGTTGGATAACGATCTTCCTGATCAAGAATGAACACGCTGAGAACTTTAGTTCCTGGAGTGCTTCCAGGGGGCTTGTTGGAATGACCAGTATTGCTGGGAGCCCCTAGTCCAGTTCCACACATTGCTGAGTTGCCTACTCCTGTGGGAGAGCGGCCAGTAACCACTGAGGACCCTACTTTGGTAGCAGTGGACTGAGTGGCTTCAGAGTTGCCTTGCACAGTGCAGGAACCTGAGGCGGAGGAAGAGGGGGGGCGCAGATCTGAAGGGCCTGCCCAAGATGGATGAGTTTGCATCATCTGGGGGACCAGATCAGACTGACTTGTTCACAGCACAGAAAGAGTGTCCCACTCTGGCGGGTCTGCAGAAGCAGGCGGAGGAGCAGGCTAAGGGTGAGGCCCCTGGTCTGTTCAAAGTGTACTGGGAGCAGTGGAGTAACTTTGCTGTAAATGTTGGGGGGAAATGACATCTGAAGAAAAGGTGCTCCAGTCAAATGAATGGGGACAAAATGGTGTGCCATGAAAGTTGGGGGGGGACAAACACCTCTGTCCCCCCCTAAAATTACGCCCATGACTGGGAGGATGGACTCCTGTGCAGTGAGCCAAAAGACTCTTGAGGACGAAGGCACCAGGAGGTTGGTGATTCCCCAATGCCACAGAAAGTTGCTTTTGGATTTGGCTCACCAAATTCCTTTAGCGGGTCACTTGGGAGTGACTAAGACATGGTGTGAAATCAGAAAATACAATATTAAGGCTTTTACGCTAAGCAAAGAGAAATACACCAACACGGCTTGTAAAGATGCCCAGAATCTTTATTGCAACACTGTACAGTTTACAAAACAAAGTACACAAATAGCTATTTGGCCGTCAGTACTTCACAGAGACCACCAGCAGGTTCAATGTGAGCAGTGAACAGGAATTGCTAGCTGGACATCAGCATATTTATACAATTTCTTCGAAACAATGTCCAGCCTCTTACGAGTTAATCATGTACTGGGCTAGGGGTCGCGCCAGGTTCATTCCTAATTTACATATCTCGTGCATGCGGTTTACTTCTTAATACATTTACTACCAAATACTATTATTCTCTGGGTTTAACTTTACACTCTTTACACATTTGCTTCAATGCAGGTCAAACAGATGTTTCGTATGTCATGTTTAAATAGCGTTATTGTTCTTGTATACTTGTAGGTTAATATCGTCGATTCAAGTAATCCCCTGATCCCGAGGTCAACAAAGGACAAGGTCTACATGACCCTAACATGTAGCCTGCGGGCAGGTTCGACATTAACTCGCCTACAGAGGTTGAAGAGGTTAAGTAAGAACAAGAGAACACAGGTCGGCCATTTTAGGCCACAGGGTGACTTTGCACTACAAACTAAAATGGCGGCCTTAACCTAAAATGGAGGCTTGATTAACTTAAGCTCACGACCTTGCGATGCGGATTTCCTCGTAAAGTGACTGGGCACAGGCCAACATATACAATGAGGATGAAACAATATGATATCAGCTTTAACAAACCCTCCTTTTGGCCTATGTCAAGCGCTAAACTACTTCCAATCACTTTACGACTAACTCCACATTTCAATGTCTATACACCCTGAATCATTATCAGAGATATCTACTGCCATTAGATCAGACACTAGAGTTTTATTCAACACGTACTCCTTGGAAACCTTATCTGGGGCGTATATTTTATGCCCTAATACACTTGTTGCTTGCGCGCAACATCCCCCTAATACCGAACATATACCAGGGAAACAGTGTATATAACAACAAAGGAACAGTTAACTACTCAAGATAATCAGCAAGGCCGAAAGCAACTTCCATCCCCACGACCGTAGGAGATCTCAAAACCATCCACTAAGTTCCCAGTTTCCCTCAGGAACATGCATTTCCGAACTAAGAACATGTAGATTTTGGATTGCCCTAAAGATCGCTGGAGAGGAGTCTGGTACGTAAACGCAGCAAGCGGACCCCACTAATTTACATACTCCTCCACGCTCAGCCAGAATGACATCTAATGCCATCCGGTTCTGAAGACCTACTAATCTTATCGCTTTCTGTTCTAACGTCATATTATAGAGTATGTCAGTGGTCCGATTGATGGTTCTCTCCAGTACTCTCGCTAGTCACCTGATGTCTTCTGAATTCATAATCTGCCCAAAAAATGGCACAAAGGATTTCATTATGTCTCCTAGAGTTTGCGCTGGAGTATCCCCCTTCACATCACGTCGTGGACGAGTCTTCAAAATTTCTGCAGTACTGGCAATGAATACCTCAGGTAATAGAATCCCTAAATAGCAAGTTCCTTGCCAATCCCTGGGCAACCATGGAAATGCCACATTACCGCAAATGAAATAGACAGGTTCACCTACATACAGAGGTCTGTTCTCACTAGTCAAATTCGCAACCTTGGCGCAACTTCTAAAATCACCCATTGACCGTGTTCCATTCCTCTGTATGCAGAAGGAAACTGAATCGGGGCTATGGTTGACAGAATAAGATGGAGGCATGGCATCCTTATTGCCTATAGGAGCCATTTTGAAAGAGATCAAAGACTGAAAAGGACAAGACAATCTATCAGAGGGCCTAACAGAAGCAACGTTTGGCTTACTCCTATTTGCAAAAAGCAAGCATCCCAGGGGCATCAAAACACGTTTTTCAAAGCTATTCAAATTTGTACCATCAAAGTTCCCTGAGATGCTCTCATTCCAACGGCCAAAGAACAGTGCTCTAAGAGAAGCATAACAAGCAGTTGTCAAAGGTAAAGGATGAATGTACCAACCTAGCCCCTTATTCCCATGTTGCGGTAAATGCGAGCAGATCCAGCAGTTGGTCCTATTAAAAATTGCATGAGTGGCATTCATTAATAACAAAAGAGTATTATTCTGGTCTATGCAAAGAATCTCTAGGTGACAAGGTATGCAATTGCACGGAAGGAGTGGGTAAAACAGATACATTTTCAACAGGTAAAAAGTCCTCTAGCGGATATGCTTCCTCCAGGTACCATAACCCAAAACCAG
The DNA here is from genome assembly GCF_040938575.1 of Ambystoma mexicanum. Classification (NCBI taxonomy): domain Eukaryota; kingdom Metazoa; phylum Chordata; class Amphibia; order Caudata; family Ambystomatidae; genus Ambystoma; species Ambystoma mexicanum. The sequence continues at coordinate 7,734,227 of NC_090940.1, forward strand.
TAGTTACTAAAAACCCAGTTATTATTACAAAAAGGCAACAATACATTTTTCGGGGTCCCCTTACATGCTTGGTCATTGTCACTGCTAGTCACATATTTATCTAAAAGTTCGGTACGAGCGGTAGCGGGTGCAGGCATCGTAGTCTTCAATTGAAAAAACACCAATTGTTTGTTTGCTGGCGACTCCAGTCGCGCATCTTCTTAATGTCTTTCCCACAACCCTTAGCCAACAGAATCCTTTCGTATAGTCGGGCCAAAAGGCAAGCCCTCAAACGATTTCCTCAATCGCACAGTCAAACCGTGCCGTACGTCTATCTTCTTGGACGTAAATTATATTTCACAATTTCCGGTGCTGAAGGATCAGAAAACAGTATGTCGTCACTTCCCACTGGAGGTGGCGAGTGAACGGAAATGGGATCAGAAAATGGATGATCCGGAAGTACCACTGTTGGAGAGTGCAGAGACAAGATGGCCGTTTTGTCTGGCCTTACGAACTCTGGAACGGTCTCCGATACTCTCTTGTCGGTTGTTGCTGTTTTGGGCACGTTGGTTACAGCATTGGAAAGGGATTCTGTGTCTTCTGTATCGTATGGCACGGGCTGCGGGATCCGTTTGGTTGTGTTGCGTGTATCCAGTTCTTTCGACACGCTACCCGCACCGCAGTCTGGGTGACTAGCAGGACCTGGTAGGGACCCCTCCACCGAGGTGCAAGGCAAGACGACCTTTCGAAATCTTTCGTGAGGATCCAGTCCCCTGGTCGTAGACTGTGATCGGGACCCTCGTACCGTACAGGTAATGCCTCTCGCACCTGGTGATAAATTGAAAATAGATTTTTAGTCAACTGGTTACAGTAATCTGAAAGAAGCACATTCTCTACATCCCGCAATGAGCGACTCTTTGGCATACCCCAATTATTAGCAGGCCTCCCCATTACCACCTCAAAGGGAGAGAGCCCAGTCTTAGTTTGAGGGGTTGTTCTCATCTACAGCAACACAATCAGTAAGGCGTCCGGCCATTTTAACTTGGTGCTAGCACACGTCTTAGCAAGCTTGTTCTTTATAATGCCGTTATGCCTTTCCACTAATCCGGCACTTTGGGCATGTCTGGCCGAATGGAACCGTTTATCAATCTGTAATCCTTCGCATATTTGTAGGATTACAGCAGTGATAAAGTGTGGCCCATTATCCGACCAGATGACTCTCGGCAGCCCGAACCCAGGAAAGAACTCTTTCAACAGAGTTTTTGCCGTGGTTATGGCCATTGCATCTCTAACAGGGAAGGCCTCAACCCACTTGCTAAATGCACAAATGACAACCAACACGTATTTAAGATTGTTGCAACGTTCCATCTCAATAAAATCAAAGTGGATGACCTCAAACGGAACAGAAGGTGGAGCAAAACTTCCTCTAGGAGTCGAGGTACCTTTTCCTACATTGTGCTGCAAGCAGACCATGCACCCTTGGACAAAGCGCTCAGCAATTTTGAACATTTTATCATTGGCCTATACACTGTGTAACATTTTAGTCAATTTACGCGCACAGACATGGGTCGGACCATGAGCCATAATGACCATCATTGTAATATAGGCGTCAGAAAGTAACCATTTTCCTTCAACATTGTCCACCCAACACCCATCACCATCCAATCTCCCTGCGCCCTCGACCCATTTCTTGGTCTCCTCGACAGTAGCATCTGCTTGAATGTCTTTTACAGAATCGATACTTTCACCAAAAGTGCAAACATTTACAGTTTCCCTTACAGCATACATTTCTGAACTAAAATCAGTGGCAGTTTGTTTAGATATCTGATCAGCGAAAGCATTCCCTTTTCCTATATCATCTGTAACCTTCTGATGTGCTGTACATTTTACAATGGCTAACTGAACAGGGAGTGCGAGCGCTGAAAGTAATCACACTATTAAAGTGCCGTGCTGTATTTTTGTGCCATGTGAGGTCAAGAAACCTCGCTCTTTCCCAAGTCTACCGAAGTTGTGAACTTCCCCAAAGGCATACTGACTGTCGGTATATATATTTACTGTAAGCCCTTCAGAAAGTTCACAAGCTCGAGTTAATGCTATCATTTCTGCAGCCTGCGCAGAATTATGAATTATTCTTTTGGTTTCCACAATCGTGCTTCAGGTAGTGACGGCATAAGCAGCCGTGGATGCACCATTCGGAAGTTTGAAACAGGAGCCATCACAAAATAGCTCTCCTTGTGGGCTATTCAAAGGCGTATTTTTCAAATCAATTCTACCTTTAGTCTCTTGTTCTGTAGTGTAAAGGCAATCGTGTGATGTTTCGTCACCATCAACAGTATCTTGCCGGACAGGTAAAAGTTCAGCCGGATTTAATACACAACACCTCTGAATTTGAATGTGGGGAGCAAACAAGATCAATTCGTATCTTGTCAATTGTGCAGAAGTAAGGTGTTGCGTTTGAGTTCTATTTAATAAAATATCTACAGAGTGAGGTACCATTAGGGTTAAAGCATGACCCAGGACCATTCCCTCGCTCTGTTTTACAGATGCAGCAGCAGCAGCGACAGCTCTCAAACATCTCGGCAAAGCGCATGCAACAGGATCAAGGACGGATGAGAAATAGCCGCACGGCCTATTCTTCCCTCCATGTTCCTGCGTTAACACAGCCAAAGCACATCCATCACGTTCATGCACATACAACACGAAGGCCTTTTCATAATTTGGAGTTCCTAAAACCGGTGCCGAACACAGCACGGTTTTGCGTAAATCAAATGCTGTCTGGTGTTCCAAAGTCCATGGCAATGGCAAAGAAATGCCCTTCTTTGTCAACGCCAGCATTGGTTTAATCGTTAACGAAAAATTAGGGATCCACAAACTACAGTAAGAAGCCATACCTATCAGGGCTCTAACTTCCTTCTGCGTATTTGGGACAGACATGCTAGTAATAGTTTTTATTTGTTCAGGTGTCAACCTTCTTCCCTCCTTTGACAGGAGATAGCCTAAATAGGCGACCTCCTGACAACAATATTGGAATTTTTTGAGTGAAGCTTTATGGCCATGTTTTGCTAGATGACAAAGCAACAACATGATGCCTTCTTTACAGGCACTTTCAGAATCAGCAGCCAAGAGGAGATCATCTACATACTGTAGTAGCGTGCAAGTAGTAGGCAACTCGAGAGTATCGAGTTGCTCTTTCAATGCTCTACTATAAATACTTGGACTCTCAGTGTACCCTTGTGGTGCACGAGTGAATGTGAACGAACGTCCACCTAGGGTAAACGCAAACAAATACCTACTATCCTTATGTATAGGAATACTGAAAAACGCATTTTTGAGGTCCACAACGCTAAAGTGAGTGGCAGAAGCTGGAATCATAGTCAGTATCGTAGTTACATCAGGTACAATGGGAAATTGAGGAGCCACAATTTTGTTAATAGCACGCAAATCAATTATAAATCGAAAAGGAATCGCATTATCACCTTTTTTGTACACCGGCAAAATAGGGCTGTTACACAAACTACCTGTAATTTCCTCAATTACTCCACGATGTACAAAATCAGAAACTATGCATTTCAAAGCCTGTTCGACTTCAAATGAGATTTTATATTGTGGAATGCGAGGCAGTTTTACTCCATGTTTCAGAATAATTTCAACAGGTTCAATTTGAAGGATGCCCACATCATTATCATCAATTGCCCATAAGCATTCCGGAATGTTACTGAATTATGGCGGTAAAGGTCGAGTCAAAAACTGAGAGGCGAGTGATTGCTGAGGTGAAATTGTTAACCGAACTCCGTCCAAGGAGCATTGTATTACTGCATTCAATTCCTTCAGCAAATTTAACCCCAGCAAATTCTCTCCACAGTTTGTAGTAAGTAGAAATGGACACTGCTCTGTGAAGGGACCCAGTGTTATCGGTACCGGCAAAGAGACTGGACAAACTACAGGTGTGCCTGAAAACCCTACGGAAACATTGGATTGCCCTGACAGGGGAATGTTTGGAACCCGTGAATGGTCAATGGAACACTTTTGTGCTCCCGTATCTACTAAAAATAGATGCTTCCTATTTCCCACCGCCATCTCAACGTAGGGTCCTTTCTGATGAACGGGAATAGGCGTTGGTTCCAAATCCTGCTTCGGGCAATCCTAACGAAACAGAATGTCGTCAAAAGGAATTTCTTCAGAGAGGTATGCGGCAGAAGGTTGATCAAAAATGTTTCTATTTTCCACACTCGATACTTGTTTATCCTGCGAAAAAGGTTGCTGTGATTCTGGCGTAAACTGATCTCTACCAAGGTCCCCTACACCTGGGCCACCTCTGGATCGTCTACCCATGTTCCCAAATGACCTTTGCTGCAAGGTCGGACATTGTGCGCGCCAGTGGCCTTCCTGTCGACAATAGGCACACTGGTTAATGGTTACCAGAGCCAGGGGCATACTTCCCTGTGGAATGTATTGACCTCTAAATTGCGTATTACCCCCTCTAGGGCTTCTAACAATCTGTTGTAATAGTACTTTTGTTTTCAGGTCACCCTTTCTTTTCTCAAGTTTTTCCTTTTCATTATTCACACGATTTTCATAGTACTGAGCCATATGCAGTACTTCTGATTGAGACTTCGCCTGCCAAGCGCTTTCGGAGGACATAATCTGTAACTGGATGTCAGGCAGTAATCCACGTACAAATTTGTCATCAAACAGCCTTTTCCCTGACTCTGTGCCTAAGTCTTGTCCATTGAAATCTGAAAATACCTGTTTGAACCGATTGAAGAACTCGGTAACACCCTCAGACTTTTCTGGGACACAGGCCGTAAGCTTGTCCCAAATAATTCATTTTTCAGGAACTATGGTTTTTAATTTTACAATAATCCTATCAGGCAAAGTTAATATCACTTGAGGCGGTCGCTCGCCAGCTGGTCTTTCTCTGTCGGGCCTAACCATGTTATCCCATGTATCTCCTAACCCAGGTACATCATCTACAGTCCTGATCTGTTTCCACAAATCACCTGGCAGGAGTACGGGAAATAATAAATCAATATCACTCAAGGTGAATACCGATGATTGTAAGACCGACTCTATTTCTTTATAGAACCCCGTCGGATTCTTTCTTATATCAGGAATAGATTGCTTTATGGTGTTCACTTCCTGTCTCGAGAACGGGACGTGAACAAACTGAGATACATAATGTGCAGGAATGTCCACAGCGACTATACCTCGTGCAGCATCGGCCGCAATCTCAACTTTTGGGACAAATGTCGGAGGAACCTCTCTCATAGGCAACTGAGAAGTAGGCAGCTCCGAACGCTTACTAAGCAACAGAGCCAAATCAAGCGCTAAGGCAGTCGAAGAAGTATCAATCAAAAAGGCTCTCTTATAAACACCCAATAATTCTGCGGGACAACAAATCTTTCTTTTTACACACTCATTCTGCAGGTATTCTACCATAACCTGTATCACTTTCTTTTGCATTTCTAATGTATACTGACCATACGTGTCATATACTTCATCTGGAGTTATCGACATATCCGAAATCCATCTTATCGCATCCTTTGTACAAGTTTGCGCTTCCTCACCTATCAATTCACGGCGAGGAGAAAACCGTTTCTGTAAGAACATAATACCTAAACTATCACCATCTGCTTCTTCATTCTGTAACTCTTCCAACTCCTTCCTATACACAAAAATCCTCTTGACATGCTTGTATACTTTCTCTGTAGTATCTCTAGACAACGCTAAGGAGTTCAAATCCCGCAACCCTTGTGGGAGATCTACATCGTTTAATCTATTCCACATTATACTCAAATGAATCCCTAACCCTTCAATAAAAACATTTTTCTCAGGCATACTTTTTAGATTTTCGAGTGTGGAAAAAACATCAGCTTGTTCACCCTTCTCCATACAATGTTTAGCCCAAGCAATCAATTCATTCTTTTTATCTGGGGACACAGTATTACGAGTCACAACCCTTGATTCCGCTCCCTGGTCTACTACAAGCGATGCGGAATCACTTGGAAGAGGAAGAGTAGGCACATTCTGAATAACAACAGGTGAAGGCAAGGGGGCAGGTAAAGGGGCGACGGCTGGAGGAGCAACAGGAAGAACAATAGGAAGGACCGGAGGAACTATAGGAGGAGGAATAACGACAGGAAGGGGCAGAGCACCAGGAGGATGGACTTACGGGGGTGGCGCAGAGGCATCGGGCCTTCGTTCATGCAAAAGTTTGTTAATCAATTCATCGGACATATGAAAATCTTTTGAAGGGTACATTTTCTGAATGCCTAATTGAAACGCTCTGTCCGTGTTCCTAACTGATTCCAATTGTTTATTTTGATCATATAACAGTGTTTTTTCAGCTTTCGCCATATGTCGACGCATATGTTACTCTCTACTCTTTTGTTGCTGCAAAGATTCTGTTTTCCAACTGTGCAATGCGTCAAATGCTGCAGGCTAGCCTTTTTCTTTACCAATACGGACTTTAAATATTCTATATGAGGGATTTCAAAGCTACCATTGGTTGGCCACCGAACATTAGAGTTATGTGTGGTCTGTCTGTGCCAAATATCATTAAATGCTATACTACCAAAGCCTTTCTTACAGTACATAGTACATGCCGGCAACCCCTCCTGTGGTGCGGGACGGCTAACTTCCAAAGATTGTCTGTCGCTGCGGAATAATGCACTGAAGCAGGCAGACAATTTCTCAGGCATATCAGAATTCTGGTGTTACCTGGTCAAATAATTGTGCTCGCGAGTACAATGCGCCAAATTCAAATTGTCAGGGTTAAATTAAGAATCGGGTCACGATTCACCTGACCAAAGGACTGGGAGGCCCGATCGGGTTACTAAGGATAATTCTAAGGACTCACGTGCCTGGTGATTTTGGCAAATTTACCCACCTCGATATATGGACCCTCGTCAAGACGTTGTCTCGGGCTACAGCTCAACGTTCAGGGATCGGATCATGCTGTTCTGTCGAGGAATTCGCTTCTCGTCCAGAGGGGCAATTTTGTTGGCACCGTCCGATCCCGGTCCGATAGCCGAGCCAACCTTCAACGAGACAAAGTCAATCTTGAGGGTCCCTATTCGGGCACCATCTGTGAAATCAGAAAATACAATATTAAGGCTTTTACACCAAGCAAAGAGAAATACACCAACACGGGCTTGTAAAGATTCCCAGAATCTTTATTGCAACACTGTACAGTTTACAAAACAAAGTACACAAATAGCTATTTGGCCGTCAGTACATCACAGAGACCACCAGCAGGTTCAACGTGAGCAGTGAACAGGAATTGCTAGCTGGACATCAGCATATTTATACAGTTTCTTCATACCGATGTTCAGCCTCCTACAAGTTAATCATGTACTGGGCTAGGGCTCGCGCCAGGTTCATTCCTAATTTACATATCTCGTGCATGCGGTTTACTTAATACATTTACTACCAAATACTATTATTCTCTGGGTTTAACTTTACACTCTTTACACATTTGCTTCAATGCAGGTCAAATAGACGTTTCGTATGTCATGTTTAAATAGCGTTATTGTTCTTGTATACTTGTAGGTTAACATCGTCGATTCAAGTAATCCCCTGATCCCGAGGTCAACAAAGGACAAGGTCTACATGACCCTAACATGTAGCCTGCGGGCAGGTTGGACATTAACTCGCCTACAGAGGTTGAAGAGGTTAAGTAAGAACAAGAGAACACAGGTCGGCCATTTTAGGCCACAGGGTGACTTTGCACGACAAACTAAAATGGCGGCCTTAACCTAAAATGGAGGCTTGATTAACTTAAGGTCACGACCTTGCAATGCGGATTTCCTCGCAAAGCGACTGGGCATAGGCCAACATATACAATGAGGACGAAACAATATTATATCAGTTTTAACAATCGGACTGGTTGTCTGCGCACTTTAACTGGCTGCCGTTTGGCATAAAAGAATGTGTCCGGTCCTGCCCGACTTGTTAAGCTTCTGCCAAGGCAGGTGGTGCCACAAAGGCCCCCTTAATTCCACTACTGATGGTTGGGCGGTCTTTCGGGAGAATAGGCATAGACATTGTGGGTCCTTTGGATCCTCCAACCAGCTCAGGCAAGAGATACATCTTGGTGGTGGTGGACCATGCCACAAGGTGCCCTGAGGCTGTCCCTCTGAGGAGCATCAAAGCCCCTGTGGTTGCGAAGGCTCTGATTGGGATATTCTCCCATGTTGGATTTCCCAAGGAAGTCGTTTCTGACTGGGGATCAAACGTCATATCAGCATATATGAAGGCTATGTGGGAAGAGTGTGGCGTCACCTATCGGTTCTCTACATCCTTCCATCCACACCCAAATTGGCTTGTTGAGCAGTTCAACAAGACCCTGAAAGGCATGATAGGTGGCTTCGAAGAGCACCTGAGAATAAAATGGGATATTCTCCTGCTGTGCCTTCTGTTCACCTGCAGGGAGGTGCCACAGAATGGAGTAGGGTTTGGCCCCTTTGAGCTTCTGGTTGGACACCGTCTACGAGGTCACCTCAGTCTAGTGAAAGAGGGATGGGAGGGCAAACACTCATCCCCTGCATGAGATGTGGTGGACTATGTACTTGGCCTTTAGTCTAGAATGGTAAAGTACATGGAACAGTCAACGAGAAACCTAAAGGCCAGTCAGGAGCTGCTGAAGCACTGGCACGACCAGAAGGCCACAGTGACAGTCTCCAGGCCAATGGGTGCAGATTATGGAGCCTGTCAAACCCAGTGCCCTTCAGGACAAGTGGACTGGGCCGTACTGTGTGCTGGAAAAGGTCAAAGAGGTGAAATATCTTATTGACGTGAATAGACCTAAACAGATGTGCAGGGTCTTTCACATCAACCGGCTAATACTCCATTATAGCCGATACGACTTGATCATGGCGTTAGTGACTGACGGAGAGACTGAGGAGCAGACCGATCCCCCACCAGACCTCTTGCACACTGAAGTCAGAGATGGGTCAGTTGAAGGTGTCAACCTTGCAACAGACGTGTCATCACAGCAACTGACAGACGGTCACCGTTTACCCGGACAGTTTGCTGGTCTGTTTTCTCGGACTCCAGGATGTGCAGATTGGTGCATCCATGATGTGGACACTGGAGACAGTAAGCCAGAGAAGAATCGGATTCACTGGATGTCCGATAAGGTCAGGAACACCATCAAGGAGGAAGTTTCCAAGATCTTGTCCCTAAGAGTGATAGAGCCATCCCACAGCCCCTGGGTTAGCTCAGTAGTACTGGTGTTAAAACGGCCAGTGGTGGGAAGACTGAAGTTCGCTTTTGTGTGGACTACAGGGGGCTCAATTCTGTTATGAAGACAGATGCTCGACCCATTCGTCGGGCAGATGAGCTCATTGACAAGCTTGATGCTGCCAAGTACATGAGTACTTTTGACCTCATGGCAGGGTATTGGAAGGTCGGCTTGACAGATGGAGTGAGAGAGAGGTAGGCATTCTCGACCCCGGAGGACATTATCAGTTCACTGTGAAGCCCTTCGGATTGAAGAATGCCCATGCCACTTTTCAGAGGATGTTTAACCAGGTTTTATCTGGACTGGAACACTTCAGAGTCACCTATTTAGATGACATTGCTGTCTTCAGCCACACCTGGGAGGATCACTTATCAGAATGCAGGCCTGACTATCAAGTCCACAAAGTGCCAGATAGTGCAGGGCACAGTGACTTAGCTAGGCCACCTGATCGGTGGAGGTAAGAAACAACCTCTTGAAGTGAAGTTACAGGCTGTGAAGGATTGGGACATCCCTGCCACACAGACACAGGTGAGAGCCTTTCTCACCGGGTACTACCGGTCGCTCATCAGAGGGTATGGGACCATTGCCAGGCCCCTGAATGATGTAACTTCCAAAAAGATGCCAAAGAAGGTAACAGGACCCCCGCCTGTAAAACCTCCTTTCAGGATTTAAAGGATGGATTGTGCAGGGCCCCAGTTCTGAAAGTGCCAGACTATGGTCAGGAATTCATTATCCATACAGACCCCTGTGATATTGGGATTGGAGCATTGATAGCACCCCTGAACTCTCAAGGGGTAGAGCAACCTGTTACCAAAATTAGTAGGCAATTGACAAAAAGGGAAAGGAACTGGGCTGTCATAGAAAAAGAGGCTTACGTGGTCGTGTGGGCCATAAAGAAGCTGAAACCCTACATGTTTGGGTGGCACTTTACGATCCAGACAGACCACCGGCCTCTTCGGTGGTTAATGGCCATGCAAGGGGAGAACCCTAAGCTTTGCATTGGGCCATATCCCTACAGGGTTTAGGTATGGACATCCAGCGCAAGCAAGGCTCCCAGCATGGAAATGCAGATGACTTCAGCTGCTACTTTTGCCTTGATAATGAACCAGACACTCAGTAGGGTGGTGGTTCTTATGTTGAGGCTGGGGGGCATGTGAGGAATTCAACCATCTGCACGGGGAGTGTGCACTTGGCTGGGATTTTTGGAATTTGTGTAATGAAATTGAATCATGGGAGATCAACCTCCATAAAATCTGTGGGGCTATTTGGCACACAGTTTCCTATGCTCGCTGCACAACAAACACATGGTCACGTGTACTCTGGGTGGACACAGCCCACAAGCACAGTTCTCTTGTCATGTTCAGCTGGCATGTGACAGCCATGGGTACCTCAAAGCATCTCAAAAAGGTTGAAGGCAAAACCTCCCTCCTGCCATGGCCAGCCTCATTAACTGACAAAGGCTCCATGGATCTGCCCTATCCTTTGTCCGCCTGCTGGTGGCAGTGCATACTGATGAGAAGTTAATTGAAGAAAGCCTGCGGGAGGCCTGGTCGCAGGACTAAGAAAGGACAACACCCCTTTTGATATGCATCTGTGTCAACCTGAAGTCAGCTCCCGCCTCTTAGTAGCTGTCACGGTGCTTGCCCCCAGACATCGGGAGCAGACCAGCCTGCCCCAGGTACTGGCACCTATGGGGATCTTTAAGGCCCGAAGGATTGCCTAAGGGCTTCCTGGACTCAGTCCTGGCACCGTTGGCGCCAGGCTCATACTGCCCTCTCAAGCAAGGCAGTTTGCAGGGGAAGAGGAATCACGTGCAGCCCAGTCTGAGGCATGCTGGAGGGACTACTTTACCTGGGACTACTTTGATAGGGTGTGGTTGGAGGGACTACTTCACCTTGGGACTACTTCTTGAGGCAATATAAACCACACCCTCAGAACAGAACACGCTTTGCGTTATTCTGCACTCCTGCAGCGTAACGCTCACCGTGTCTGCTAGCTTCAGCCCGGTCTTCAGCAACGCCCGTCTAGGTCTTCACGAAACCGCTGCCTGTAAGGAAGGAAAGGAAGAAAGAGGAGAAAACAGAACAAGGCTCTTACCTGACGCTCCATCTCGATTGCTCTGGAGCCTCTGCACCTCCCAAACAGAAAAGGAAACACCAGGTTAACCGCGCAAAGCAAAGGACCACGTTAAAGACATTGCAACACAGCACAGCGCTAATACTAACCAGAAGGCTGCTCACTCTTGCGATCCATCGAAGCAGCATCACACGATCGCCGCTCTGGAGCTGCTGCACCTGCCGAACAGAAAAGAAAGCATCAGATTAGCTGCGCAAAGGGAAAAGGGCTCATTAAAGACATTTTAACCTTGCGCAGCGCTAATACTCGCCTGAAGGCTGCACTCTCTTGCGGTCTCTCGAGACACCATCACACGATCACCACTCCAGAGGCACCGCACCTGCAGAATAGAAAAGGAACAGCAGGTTAGTTGCTCAGAAAAACAATACCATATATTAAGACATTATCGCATCGCGCTAATGTGGAAACTCACCTTGGAATTCTGCTCACCATTTTCGGAGAGGAGTCACTCTTCATCAGGTGCACCAAAGGGGAACCTGCAAAGAAAAAGGCACAGGAGTGAACTTTTGGCAACTTGAACTCTTAAGCAATCCATACCAAGGAGTATTGGCATAAAGACTTACCCACTGAGTCATAGTTGTCTGGAACTCTTCAGTAATCTGCAGGATCAGTGTAGTAACTAGATCCTTGAACTGCTACGCACCCCTGCATACAGTCGCAGGATGGAGAGTCTGCCATTCATAACACTAAGGTGAGACATAGTAGAGGGGTGCATAAGGAGATCACGGGAGGTGGAAGTCGTTCCTCCTCCTTACGGCTAGTTAACATCTCATTTCAACATTTTAGGCAAATCTTCTTTCGTGACAGAAGGGCAAAACAGAGAGGGCAAGTGGAGCCATTCATCACTCCGCTACGTGTGATGCTGGTGGAGACAGTTACCATCCAGCTTCGTTCGGTGTACCTGTGGAGACCAGGTGAGCGTAACAGTAGCAAGGGCAGTGAAATGTCATGTCTGGGACAACTGTGTAGAGTGGTCATCCCCGCAGGGGGACCCCATTCAGGAAGGTACGAGTATGTGGTTTGGCAGTGACCATAAGTCTGGTCTGACTGCTGCTTCAAGGGAGACCAGCTGCTTTCAATCAGGAACCACAGAGAGCTCAATTAACCAGAGAGACCCTTTGATCCACAACAGACAGGAAGATGGGTGGGACTCAGTAGTACATATTGTCACCCCTTGACCTTTCCTGTTGCAAAGCACCCTGGTTATAACCTCACACATAACAGAAGATTGTTGGTGGGGACCCAAGATTGGTTCATTAAGGCTCAGTGTGTGATGTGCATGGCTTTGAGTGCTTTGGTGGTTCTTGGGTTAACAGGGAGCCAATGCAATACTTTAAGAGTGGGTGATGTGTTCTCTGGGCGAGAGGGCTAGGAGCAATCTGGCTCCTGTGTTTCGGATTTGTTGAAGTTTCCTGAGCTGGCCTTCCGGGAGTCCGAGATAGAAGGAGTTGGCCTAGTCTAGGCAGGAGATGATGATGGCCATAGTGCAGAGACTGTTTGGGGATAGGAGAGACAGGGAAAGGTTTGTTTTAGGATGAGTAAGTATAAGTATAAGAGTAAGGGTCTGGATACAGAGTTGATGTGTTTGGAGAGCGATAGGTCTGCGTCCATGGTGCATTTAAGATTTTTAACGGAGGTGGAGGCGGCAGGTGGGGCTCCCAGGGCAATTGGCGACGGTAAAGGTTGGGGAATCAGAGCAGTTTTGCCACATATTAGGATTTCTGATCTGCCCGGGTTGAGGATTAGGTGGTTGGTCATCATCCATAGGTTGATATCTGAGAAAAGATCTTGGTGTCATCTGCATAGTCATAGCAGGTAAGGTTGTGTGAGCGGATGAGAGCTGGCAGTGGACGGAAGTAGAGGTCGAAGAGGAGTGCTGAAAGGGAGGCTCCTTGCGGCACCCCTTTTGCGATGGGGCGACGGGCAGAGGAAAAAGGAGGGAGAAGAATGATGTGTGCGTGTTTGGAAATAAAAGAGGTAATCCAATTAATGGCAGAGACTTTGATGTGGAGGGTGAGGAGCCTGATCCTGAGTATGGTGCGGTCGATGGTATCAAAGGATGCGGATAGATCCAGGAGGCTGAATGCAGCAGACCCTTCTGAATCAGCGGTTCTTTTAAGTCGTCCCAAATAGAGACCAGTGAGGATTCTGTTGCACAGTGGAGTCGGAACCCCGATTGGGCAGGGCCGGAACCCCGATTGGGCAGGGTCGGAACCCCGATTGGGCAGGGTCGGAACCCCGATTGGCCCGATTGGGCAGGGTCGGAACCCCGATTGGGCAGGGTCGAGGAGCCTATTGACTTCTGTAAAAAGGCTAAATTGCGTATATGCCGCGCGGTCAGTTTGTTTAGCAATGGAGCAGGTGTTGGCAATTGCACGGTAGCTTGCGGGGGGGGGAGTGGGTTGAGGTTGGGTTGTTTTTAGTAGTGGTTTGACATGAGCGGTTTTCTAGGCCTCTGGGAAGGTGCCAGAAGAGAGGGATTTGTTTATGATGGAGTAGGTTACGCTGCCAGCACAAGTGGAGGTAAGGATCTTTTTTAAAAGGGGTGGTGGGCAAGGATCTCCAGGCGAGCCTGGGGTCATCTAAGTGCTAGGACCCTGCCCAACCCTGCCCATCATTTCACACTGCTGCAGAGTGAGGACCCTCCTCATCCCAGCCCTTCATTTCACACTGCTGCAGGGTCAGGAGCATCCCTGTCCTTGTACTTCATTTCACACTGCTGCAGAGTGAGGACCCTGCCCATCCCTGCACATCATTTCACACCGCTGCAGGAGGGTGCACTTTATTTCACACCGCTGCAGAGTGAGGACCCTGCCCATCCCTGCGCATCATTTCCCACCACTGCAGGAGGGTGCACTTCATTTCACACCACTCCAGAGTGAGGACCCTGCCCATCCCTGCGCATCATTTCACACCGCTGCAGGAGGGTGCACTTCATTTCACAACGCTGCTGGATGAGGAGGTGTTTTGGCCTAGTGGTGTGTGGCAATGGTGATGCGTGTGGGAAAGTTGATCAAATGCCTCCATGTCACTGGGGTCACCAAGCCCCAGTCCAAACCTTTCATTTTTCAATCAATTGCATTCTGGATGTTGTAGTCTTGGGTCACATTGATTGGATGTAAAGAGGTAAAGTACTTGTCAAGTAGCAGGAAAGCTGAGGAGAGGATCAGGGTGCCCGCAGTGACATGGCGTCACCTGGCTGGCTGCCTCTGGTGGGGACACAGGGTGAACCCGAAGGATGCTCCCCTGCTCCCTCCCTCATCCAGGTTGGCATTCGCATGGGAGCCTCCATGTACATGGGCACGGCATGAGAGGATCAAGGAGCGGCCCAACAGGGTGTGATTCGGCGGGTGACCTGGCAGTGCATTGGGGTGTGTGGATGTTTCTGGTTGCTGGACGGATGCTGCCTCACATGAGGGGTCCAGAAGAGGTGTGAGCTGTGCAGTGCCCCCAGCATGTGATGGAACCAGCCTTTAATTGATTGGCTGATGCCCAGCTGTGATGTGGGCAGTGGAGGGGGGACATGGTGAGAGGCCCGGGGCAGGAAAGCACTAAGAGCCTGCCTGTGTACCACAGAGGCCAGAAGCTGTGGCATTTCCTGGTGAAGTCCTGGTGTGCAGTGCTCGAGCTCCAGCCAGTAGCTTTTTAGCTTTTTAAGGTGGGGGGGGCATGGCTGTCCGTATGCAGGGCTGCTTTCTAAGTCCTCCTGAATGGGCCAGAGGTTGCAGGAGATAACCCCCCCATTATTAGTTAATTAATGCCCTGCCACAGTGGTGGCCTTGCCTTTGGAGGAGGGGTTTGTTGTGGCCTTTAAGTACGACAGCAGGCTTCAGTGGGTTCTAACTGTCTTTATTGCAAGACAAACAGGTGAACATAAACTTGTCCTCGTGCAGGCAGGGGAATTACTCACAGTTCAGTTCAGGGTCTCTCAGTTACTTCACTGGGGCTAGGTGTGCACAAGGATGGCACGCTGTAAGCTTCCAGGGCCCCCGGGTGACCTCCTGTGGCTTTGGACTTATGCCCTGGAAGCAGGATCATCAGGCTCTTCAGGGCCTCGGTTTGATGGCTCCTTATCAGGAGCAGCGCTGTGGGTCGACCGCTTGGTCTGGTGCTTCGCCAACACTGGCGGGAACGTTTTCTCGCGGAGCGCGGGTTTGCGAGATCTCGTTAAGCCGAGATCTCACGAGACCACGCTCCTGCGATCATGTGATGTCCCCACACACCTCCCTTGCTGGAAAAATGATGGACGGTCATTCCATGACAAAGTCTGCAAACTTGCTGGGCTCTCTCTGGGGTCTACTTAGATCTGGACCTGGGGCAGCACTGCGGGAACACTCTTGGGGAGGTGCTGGTGATTCGGGTTCTCCTTGTCTTACTCTTCGCTGTGACTCCCTGAGTGGGGTTGGAGAGTTGGGGCTTGAGGGCTCGTTGCCGTAGTGTGACTCCGAGGCATCTCTTTCTGACAGGCGAGGGTTTTCGGATGTCTCCTGGTGGTCTTGATCTTCTCCAGTTTCCCAGTGTGGCTGTTCAATAGATCCTTTCCTGCGGTACATGGCCACCCTTTCTAGATTCCATTTCCTTCCGTCGCTGGTGCAAATGTGGTTTGACCCTTTCTCCAGGACTTCTATGGGACTGCTGTATCTGGAGCCAGTCGAAGTGTCTTTGTGGGGAAGGCGTATCTTTACCAGGTCGCCTTTGTTAACTACTGTGTGGCGAGCGGCCCGACGCAAGTCCCCTTGAGTCTTCATGGCTTCTTTGTTACGCTGCATGCGGAAAACTACGTCTTCCATGTCCACTTCTTCATCGGCCCTCACTTGGTGGAGCCACGGTGGTACCAGTGTGGATGCTGCTCTTCTCCCCCTTAGCAGATGGAATGGCGAAACACCTGTGACGGCGTTGGGGGTGATGCGGTGGGCTGCTACAGTTCCTTGACTGTCTTGTATGGGTCTAGGCCCGAGGCATGCGCCAGTTGCAGCGCCCCTTTGATGAAGCGGTTTGCCCGCTCAACCAGGCCATTGGCCTGTGGGTGGTAAAGACTTGCTCTCCGCTGTCGAATGTTGTTGAGTTTGAGGAATTTCTCCATTTCTCGAGAGACCATCCGGACTCCGTTGTCCGTGACGAGTTCTTCCGGTAGGCCTTCCCGCTGGAATACGGCGGTGAGTGCTTCGATGACTGTGCTTGTGGTGATGTCTGCGGTGAAGTCAACTTCGACCCATTTGGAGAAATAGTCGACCATGACTATCCCGTATTTGTGCTCTGGGGGCATGTTGTCCAAAGGCCCAATGAAATCCAAACCTAGTTTGCGCCACACCCCCTTGGAGACTTTGGTGGGCAGCATGGGAGCTTGCCTCACGGCTAGGCGCTTGTCACTGTTGGTGCACTCATGGCACCTTTCGACCATTTGTCGTATGTCCTGGTCCATGCCCGGCCACCAGTAGGCGTAGCGTATCCTGCGTCTGGTCATGTTGAACCCCAGAAGGCCTGAGTGTGCTCTGCACAGTATCACTTTGCGGATTCCGCTGGGCGGGATGACTTGATCGCCTCTGAGAATGAGACCGTTCATGGTGGTGATTTCCTGGTTCACCTTCCAGTAAGGACGAAGGCCTTCGGGGATCGCTCTCTCATCGGGCCACCCTTCGTGGACCCAGGCTGCTACGCGCCGTAGGGCTTCATCCTGCTCGAACTCTTCCTGCCAGTGGCGTTCACTCAGGTCCATGTACTCGCAGTTCTTCAAGTCATCGATGGAGGCTACGACACATTCATCTTCCAAGAATGTGGTCCCAGGGGCGCTTTGGTTCAGGAGCCTGGACATGCAGTCCGCTTGTGCGTTTTTCCAGCCCGCAATATGGGCTATCTCATATGTATATTCTTGAAGCTTTGCGGCGATCCTGGCCAGTCTCGGGGTGGCAGTCTTGGTGCCGCCCGGGCTCAACATGTGAATGAGGGGTTTGTGGTCGGTGACCAGCCTGAATTTCGTGCCCCAAACATAAGATCTGAAGTAGTCGACGGCCCAGGCACATGCCAACATTTCTTTCTCAACGGTGGAGTAATTCTTCTCCGATGATGATAGGGCTTTTGATGCAAACGCCACGATATTTTCAGTGTCTCCCTTCTTCTGGGTCAGGGTGGCCCCCAGCCCGTATGCGCTGGCGTCTGTGTTAATGCAGGTGCCCCATTCAGGGTTGAACGGTTTCAGGCATGGTGCGTGTAGAATACTCCTTTTGATTTCACAGAAAGCTTAATTTTGCTCAGGGCCCCAGGAGTAGGCTGCCCCCTTCTTCAGAAGCTCCCTCATGGGGGACGTGGTTTCGGAGAACCTTGGGACGAATTTAGCATAGTACTCGGCTAGGCCCAGGAACGAGCGTAGTTCTTCTCTGGACATTGGGGCCGGGGCATCTGTTATGGCCTCCATGAGGTTCTTCTTGGGGCTGACCCCTTCGCTGGAGATGCAGTACCCAAGGTATTCTACCTTGCTCACTCCAAACATGCATTTTTCGTGGCGTAGATGAACGCCCGCCTCTTGAAGTTTGCTCAGGACTGCCCTGAGTGCTTTGTCATGGGTCTCGTTGTCCTTGGCATACACGAGAATGTCGTCTTGAAAGAACAAAACATTTGTGAGTCCTTTAAGTAGAGATTTCATCATCCTCTGGAATGCGGACGCTGCCGACGACAACCCAAATGGTATGCGGGTATATTGAAAGGTCCCGAAAGGAGTGATGAACGCTGTAAGGGGCGTGAAGATTTGTGTAGAGGAATCTGGTGATAGGCGTCACGCATGTCCAGCTTCGAGAAGATTGCCGCCTCTTTCATCATGAGGACAATTTCGCTAATGCTGGGGAGTGGAAAACTATCCGTGACAACCTCTAGATTCAGGCTTCTCAGGTCGATGCATATCCTGAGGTCGTTGCTGGATTTCTTTTTGACTAACACCACTGGACTCAGCCACTCTGAGGATTCCACGGTCTCGATTGTTCCTTCTTCGACCATCTTCCGAAGGTGGGCACCCAATGCAGGTCTCGCCGTGGCAGGTACTGCCCTGACTTTGTGTTTCACAGGGACCGCATTGGGTTTAAGGTGAATCTTGTGGACAAAGTTTTTCACTTTCCTTGGGTTCTCGGAAAACAGGCTCGGGAAAATCTCCTTGAAATTTTGCGCTGCTCCTGAGGAGACCATGAGTACCTGTTCCGGAGTGCTGGGATCTAGTTTTATACTGAGTTTGTGTTGATCGTCCCATCCTAGCACGGCTGGGCCCTTGGGTGAGAAGTACACTTTGGTGGTGGTAGACCTCCCTTTGAATTCGATCCGAGCTCTGACGTAGCCTAGGAGGTCCACCGTCGCACCTCCGAACACCGTCGGTTTTTGCCTGGTCGTTCTGATTTCTACTTGTTCTTGTCCCATCATCTCCTTATACGTGTTGATGGGAAGGATTGTGAGGTCAGATCCTGAATCTGCCATGACACGTGTTTCCATTCCATCCACTTTGATGGTGCAGTGGGGCTTTTCCCTCCTTGCATGGGGGGCGTTGACCATGATGACCATGGGACTGTCCTGTAGTTCGTCATCATCGCTTGAAGCGCGGTCGCCATCGACGCGGGAAATGGTTTTCTCCCGCCACGTACATGCCGGGGCCACGTGACCAATGCGTCCGCACTTGGAGCACTCCTTATTCCTGGCGGGGCAGTCGCGATCATTCGCCGTGTGCTTGGTGCTGGCGCATCTATAGCATTTCGGCACGTCCTTTTGCCTGGGGCCTTTGTCCCTGGGGCTGTCGCGGGACTGATTGTCTCTGCGCCCTCTCCACTGTAGCGCCGCAAGTTCGGGTACGGGCAGGTGACTTCCCGCCTCTTTGCGTCTGCTAGAGGTTTCTTCTTCCGCCCTGGCAATTTGGATGGCCTTGTCGAGGGTGACCTCCTTTTCTTGGATGAACTTGTCCTGCACTTTCCTGGAGTTAGTGTGAACGACGAGCATGTCGCAGATAACTTGTTCTGTGTTTTCGCCAAAGGCGCAAAGAGAAGCCAGCTCCCTCATCCTGGTGATGTAGTCGTCTACGGGTTCGTTCCCTTCCTGTTTACGGGTGTAGAACCTCAGCCTGTGTAGTACCACGTTCTCCTTATTGGTGATCCTCTTCACAATGCGACGAGTCGCCTCCTTGTAGACGTCGTCGTCGTCATCGACCACTGGAATGGCTGTTAAACTGGCAAATATGCGCTGACCTTCAACCCCCAATGCATTCAGCAGCATCGCCCTCTTCCTGGCGGGGGCATTTCTCGTGCCGCCCACAGCCTCCAGATAGGTGGAGAAAAGGGGCTCCCACTGCATCCACGGAATTGCCGGGGTCCCTGGTGAGGGGAGAAATGCAGGGGGCGGTGTGGCGCCTTGCATGGTGGGCCCGTGGGTCTTTTGATATCCTCGTCGCCAATTATGTTGTGGCCTTTAAGGACGACAGGAAGCTTCAGTGGGTTCTAACTGTCTTTATTGCAAGACAAACAGGTGAACATAAACTTGTCCTCGTGCAGGCAGGGGAATTACTCACAGTTCAGTTCAGGGCCTCTCAGTTACTTCACTGGGGCTAGGTGTGCACAAGGATGGCACGCTGTAAGCTTCCAGGGCCCCCAGGTGGCCTCCTGTGGCTTTGGACTTATGCAGGATCATCAGGTTCTTCAGGGCCTCGGTTTGATGGCTCCTTATCAGGAGCAGTGCTGTGGGTCGACCGCTTGGTCTGGCGCTTCGCCAACACTGGCGGGAACGTTTTCTCGCGGAGCGCGGGTTCGCGAGATCTCGTTATGCCGAGATCTCGCGAGACCACGCCTCCGCGATCATGTGAAGTCCCCACAGGGTTCCTCTTCTGCCACGCCCCCTCCGTGTTGCCATGGTGGCACATGCGTGGTCGCGTGGCGCACTTCCTGGGCTCCGGCCCTCCTTGTCCTTGTGTGTGTGATTGCGTGCACCTGGGCCTGGCTCTTCTGCATCCCATCTGTGCCACAGGCTCGCCTGTGTGTAGTGTGAGGGTAGCAGAGGGTGTTCCGCTTCTCTCGTACCGTGGGCGTGGCTCGTTTCCCTGGTGCATTCGTGTGCATCGTGCATGGGGGCAGTGCACCCGCGCTGGCCCTCACCTGGAAGCCATTACTGTCATCGTTTGGAGTAAACCCGACGAGAAGCGTTTGGTGGCTTTAGGCTGTAATTAGACAGTAAATACTGCATGCGTGTGCACGTGAAAATCCACGTGCACTACATCGCTTGTGCGTCCTCGTGAAAATACTGCCTGGTGAATTGTGGGTCTTCGCTGGATGTGAATCGCACTTTGAAATTGGAGGGCGACACAATAATGTGAACTAGAAATACTTCATGTTTTAATGGTTGCCACAAAACTCATACACATGGAACAGGGCCTCTGGGTCTTATTCGGAAACATCCTGACAGGGCGGGCGTTCAGCCCCTGCCAGCCGCGCGGATGGCAGAGGCAGAACCGATGTGGTTAAGAGGGCACGCGATGGAACAGCAACCTTCAGAAATCTTTAAAATAACAATAAAAACAAATGTCAAACATAAGTCTCCCAGCTGAATGGCCCCTATGTAAGTCAAGGTGGGGCGCAGGGGCAGCACATGAACGGCCGAGGGCCAGGACGGCCTTGGCATTGGCACTGGGGCCCTAGGTGGTGGCCAATGCCCACATTTCTATGTGTATGGATACTGAGGCCTGAATCTTAACTTAAATTTACACTTGGCAGCTTAACTAATCTTCCACAACCCCCTGGTGGATCAGAGGCAGCGCAATGCCGCTAGTATCCCTGCAGTACCCCTTAGCTTACCTTATGGTAGTGCAGGCCGAGCTCCCAGGTTGCCCTCTACCAGGGGTGTTGGGATTATGGCATGGGACTATCGGGGTAAAACTGAACAGGAATCTTAATGGGAGTCTACTTCAAGATATTATAAAATTATGAACTAAAGCGCTCTGTCTCAGAATCAAATGAAATGCAGGCAGAGGTGGATAGAGGTGAGCAGGGGTGGGCAGAGGTGGGCAGAGGTAGTCATTAAGATATTTTCAGAGAGAGCGAAAATGTCCACGGATAAGCAGGCCTCGCTGTAGGGGGTCTATCCCGTGCAGCAACTGGGCCCACAGGCGTTGCCAAGGCTGATAAGGATTGGGAGAGGGGAGGAAGATAGTATTTTCATGCTCTAGTTGTGCAACTCACCACCTCCTCAGGCAGTTAGTGTTGCTAAATAACGCGCCATCCATTCACATGTTGAACCAATGCACTGCTCTCCCGTGGGATCCATTAGATGGGGAGGAAGAAGGGCACGTTGTGTGTCTCAGATCCGACTTAAGCCGCTAATGATTAGTGAAACTAATCAACAATATTGTGCCCAGAGGGTGCCTGTTCGCCTGGGAGGGGCTCTACATGGATGTCGGCTGCTGAAAGAAAATGTTCCTCTTGCCCCAATTGTTTTGCACACTAAGTACGTTTAAGCCTAAATAATAGCAATATATACTAAAGAGTGCTTATTTGAAAAGCTGTAACATCATATCTCTTTTGAATTCTTTATAGATACAGAGATTGACTCTATTAAGTGAAAGCACGCCCCCAACTCCCACCCACCCCGTTATAACCAGCGGGCCACGCGCCACTGCGCGCGCACCACCAGGAGTGCCTGTTCGCATGGGAGGGGCTCTACATGGATGTCGGCTGTTGAAAGAAAATTTTCCTCGTGCCCCAATTGTTTTGCACACTGAATACAGAGATTGCCACTACTGAGTGAAGGTACGCCCCTAACTCCCACCCACCCCGTTATAACCAGCGGGCCACGCGCAGTGGCAGCTGCTATGATAGGGCGGCCAGGCGCCGCCCCCCCAAAAAAAAGAGAGAAGCTAAAAGAGATTCAATCAGAGAACATCTTTGATTGAATCCCTTTTTGCTTTAATGCTGCATTTCCTTTGCCAACAGCGCGGGGGCGCTGTGGGAAGGAAACAATAGTGTGTATAGGCCGGCCCGGTTTTCACAGCGGGGCGCGTCCCAATTTAGTATATTTTTTTCTATAGTAGAGTGCGTGGAGCTCGTAGCTCCACACACTCTACGTAGCCCCTTTAATTAGAAGCCTGGCGGGGCGCTTCAGGGGTGGCCCTGCCAGTATAAAATGTGTGCAAACAGCGCACTTATTTGATTCCTTCCCCTCCCCTGCCATGGATACAGTAATGTCATTGGCTGGCAAACAGCCAATGACATTGCTGTATCTATGACTGGCGGCGCAGGGTGTGTGCGTGCGTGCGCCTGCGCCGCCTTCACACGTCGGTCTGTTTCTCTTTCTTTCAGGAGTACGAGACGTCGAGTGAACAACACACGACTACAGCCCAGCGGCGCTGCAGTAAGTAACCCCATCCCCATGTTGGTTTAACTTTTCTTCTCTGTTTGGGCCCGGGGACTCGGGAGTGTTACACTTACACTCCCCTCCCCGGGCCCAGTCCCACGGCCCCACGGCCCAGGCCCAGTCAACACTGAACGACATGTAGGCCAGGGCTTACACGTCGTTCAGTGTTGCTGCAGAGCTGACTGCCGTCAACTTGGGGCGAGCCTTGGTGGTAGCAGGCCACCCGCCACCACCGAGGCGGGGGCCGGCTGGGCCTACTTTGTTTAACCCCCGTCCATGCCCTGGCCCAAAGGCCTTGCCTTCGGCCACGCAAGACCAGTACGCAAGGGCCAGGGGGGCCAGGGCAGGCAGGCGTGCGCTTCTGCTGCCCATACTGCAGTCGCGGCCCGCGACCCCTCCCGCCTCATGCTAATTGTGCCGTTTTATATTTTCGGCATTTTTTTTAAAAAATGCTGAAAATATAAAACGGCACAATTAGCATGAGGCGTGGTCGCGGGCCGCGGCTGATCATGGGGCCTACCTGGTCACGAAAGGGTTAACAGCTGGCAAATGGTGTTGGCTCCTAGCAAATGCCTATAGAGATCCAACACTTGAACATGCTCTTGTTACTAGTAATTTAGTGCTAGTTTCACTAGTAATTCAATGCTAGTTCACACATACTGCTTATGAAATGAAGTGGCTGAAGGCACACTTCGTTAAGACATTTTTATTACACCAGAAGCTGTAATTTTGACAGTGCAAATAGAGCAATCCTAGCCAGAAACATTGGGGGGGGGGGTATCTGCAATCAAGCCATTAGCTTCAGAAAGAAGCACAGAAAGCCAAGATCTAGCTTAAAACGATCGCAGGTGTGTGTGTTTTGGGCAGGTATAGGGTGTGACCATGGAGACTAGTATGGCCATTTGCTTTTTACCCACCTGCCCAACACCCAAAGGCTGCGTATCCCCCTCACACCCCCTTCTCCCTCAGACCTGCCCTTGCCATGACAATACTATGCTTTAGAAGCACCATCTAATAGGCAAAACAAAACGCGGGAAGCATTCAGAGTAACTGCAGGAAAAAACGGAGCACATTCTAAAAACTGACACCCCAACGACCCCACCCCAAATAGTGCCGCCCTTCATCGCGAGATTTCTTCCCAGGATCAAGGCGCGTGGAGATCCTGTGGAACACATTGGTGACAGAACAAGGGACCGGGTCATTTTCAGTTTGGGGAGCGAGCTAATAGCAGACTCGCCTTTTTGAAAGAAATCGCACGGTAGCAGAGTAGCTTTGCACAGCGTGGGGCTCGTTTACATTAGGAAGTTAAGGAAGCTGGATGGGCAGTGAATACCACACGACCTCAATGACGAGGGACACAAAGGAGGAACATATGTATATGTATGTATACATATATATACATTCACGTGCAGGGCAAATGACCCACTTGCCACATTGCTGGGTGACATGGCACAGAGCCTTCTGCTATACCACTCTGCAAGAAGATGAGTCCTAGGGCATCATTAGCTGTATGGTGGTTTAAAATGCAACCAATTAGTTGCAGCCACGTGAAATATTTACAGCACATGGAGTAAATACAGCACATCCAGTACTTTCCATGTACCCCATGCACACGTAAAGATGCCATGTGTTGCCAACTCATAGGGTGATTTAAGAAATAACCATCATATTCACAGTGAGGCTCAACGGCACGACGTCTTAGAAGGAACAGAAAAAATAAAAAACAGTTCTGCTTGGTAAAAGTTAGAGGACGTACCAAAGAGCTGGAATCTTGGGTACACTGCAGCTGCTTGCAAAGTTGTGTACTGAGCAGCGCGAGGCACACATCTCACTGTGTACCGCATGTGATGGCCCCCTGTACTTTTTGCTGGCTTTCCTGGCTTTGTGACTAGTTTTTTACCCAGCCAGGCTTAATCTCAAGCATAACCAGAGGCGATGCTGGGTGGGGGGGCTTCGGGGGCTATGTCCCCGGGTCTTTTGGTTCTAGCCCCAGATAGAATCTCAGGAGCTACAACCAAAAGGCTGGCTAGACCAGAGTCTCGACAGTCGGAACATTAGTGTAGCCCCAGATCTTTTCCAGACCTAGCAACACCCCTGAGCATAACAGATTGTGGGTCTGCATGTGTGCTGTGCCCTACCGCCCTTATGATTCCTAAGGTAGGATACCCCTTAGTCTGCTAGGGAGAGGTCCTTCTCGGTTAGTCATGTGGCTAGGCTGGGGTGGGTCTTCGCCAGTGTAAAGGGTTTCCTCGAAGACTTGTTAGATCACTTGACTATCCTTTGTCCCTCTTTGTGTATGTGAGAGAAGGGAGCCATCTTTGGACACGAGGAGGTAGTGTGCGTCTCCTAGGCCTGGGGGCTGTAGTCAGTCTGAAACCAGTTCTGACTGGCACATTCAGATGTATGTCTGGAACAGTGTCGATTCATCCCTTTGCAAGCAAGGCCTTTCTAGAATGCATAGGTGTTCTTGGTGGGGTGGTCTAGCCTTTGGCGGACCACCCCTTGGTTTGAATTCCGTTTGGGGGTGTGGCATTCACTCATTGATTTCTGAAGGAGTAAATAACTGACCACTCACCTGGTCTACAGCTGGACTGCCTAAACTGCACTCTGGAAGTCTGTAGCAGAATTAACTACCCGTTGTTGTAGAAGCAGAAACATGGTGCAAATTCCTGGGCATCATGATCTAATAGCAGTGCCAGGCAGAAGTTTATACCATATGCACAAGGCCAAATTGTTGGCTTTGTCAATGCTTGTGTTTGAACAGGATCTCAGTGGCTTTGCCAATGCTGTTTTTAACAGTGCCTGAAGGGCTGCAGCAAATTAATTTTGTAATGTGAGCTCCGCAAAGCGCACTTTTAAAGCCCCAGAACGAAAACATTACAAAAATGTATATATTGCAGCGTTATACAACTGATGACTGGCACATGCTGGTAGTTGCTGGTGCTTTCTTTACACATTGTACTAATGATTATTCTGGTGCAGCTTCAATGTTACAAGCAGTTATTTCTCTCTCCTTCATGTGTGAAAACCATTTTATTACTGCTCTGAGCCTATGTTGCCCTTTCTCAGATCAGTCTCTCGCTTTCTCTTTACAGACCATCAGCTACACCTTACATGAACAAATCCAACCAGTCCAGGGCAATTGTGCAACTAAAAACATTGGACTTCAACCTCGCAGTGCACCTTCCGGGATTTGGATTTCCCATAGCCTGCGAAGGAGTTCATTGCAGTGACCATTCTCCAGAACGAGGTGAGCTAGCATGAGTCTTTTGTAGGGTTTGGCACTCCAACTCAGTTTGTGTTCATCTGTAGTAAAGAAGGCACACAGCTATCTTGTTTACATTTTTTTTAAAAGAAGCCCATGTTTGTGGGAATGAATGAGGTGGGGGAAAATCTGATGAACAGTACAGACTACAGAATGGCATCTGTGACTAGCTGAGAGGGTGGCATGTGAAAATGGAAAGTCATACATATAATGCAAAAAGGCCTGCTTATGGTTCAATGGAAGCAAACCTGCCCATTTGGAAACTGTTTTTCAAAGGATAGGATTGGGTGGTGGTTCCCACACACCTCATGATGTCCTGCTATCTTCCAGTTGAATGGTATTCAGTAATTTGTTTTACTACTGTAAAGTCCCACAGTCTTTCAAACATCAGAATACCTTCTTTCTAAACTTCACCATTGTTCCCACAGTGCTTGGGAGGGGTAGGGGTTGTGATGCAGTCGGAAAAATCAAAGTGCATTTCTCCCTACATTCTAAACAATGTTTTTTTTTAGAACAGTATTAACAGAACAAACTTGCCTCATTTCTTCCATAAGTACTCATTTTCCAAACAAGCTGCAATGCGTACTGTGTGGCTGGTGTCACATTTTCTAATGGGCATGTGTGTTAACGCATGCATAGATAACATCGGCAATTATGCTCAACTGTACTGGTCGATGATAAGTACAGCAGAGTTGTGTATAATTGCAGACGCTATCTGTGTCTAGTACTGACTAATTATACATATGTGTTATTGGAGAGCATACCTAACAATGACTGCATGATCCCATCTACATGTACATAATCATTTTGCTTATTAACAGGTGTCACTGTTGCCGAAAATGAAATCAGTGGACCAATTACTCTCAAAACCATTTTCCGGACTCGCACACAGTGAAAAACTGGAGGTGAAAAGACTAGGGCCTGATTGATCCGCAAAAGATAGGGGAAAGGCTTACACACGCACATTTTCCATGGTGTGGTATGAAAAGAAGACATGGTTCACTGGTAGCATTGCTAAGCGGTCTTTGTTCAGTTTCCCTTGTCTGCTGTTTGGAGGTGAAACGGCCTGGACAAAACCCGAAGTCACTGACTTAAAGCATTTGTCAGAAAAAAGCAAGAGACATGAATCGTGCAAATCTCATATTGAAAATATATTACAGCTGCGCATGTTGGGAAGTGTAAACATTGCAACACAGTTGGATGATGCCTATCGCCGGAGCGTGATGACGCATAATGAGGATGTGGATAAAAACTGATACATCTTGTCAAAGTTAATAGACTGTGTGTGTTTTGTGGTGCATTTGAATTGGCTTTACGTGGCCATGATGAAACTGAAGACTCTTTAAATCCTGGTGTATTTAGAGGCCTGGTGGATTTTGGATCCAGCATAGACAGTGAAATGGAACTACACTTAAAAAATGCAACAGTATGCAAGGGCACTTCAAAAACAATTCAGAATGAACTGCTGGACTGCATGCTCACGGTCACCAGAGAGATCATTGTAGAGCAGTTAAAATGCACTGATTATGTGGCTATTCAGGCAGACGATACAACTGATGTTTCCACTAAGACTCAGTCTGTGCTAGTCTATAGCTACATTGATGAACGATACAGAATTTTTGAAAGGTTTTATGGATTCTCTCATCTGAAAGACACTTGTGCGCAGACCATTGCTACTGCCATAATGGACAAATTGGACAAAGTATTCCCTGAAGATTGCCACAAAAAAAGTAATTGCGCAAACATATGATGGTGCGAGTGTAATGAGTGGGGTGTCTGGTGGTGTCCAAAAGAAAGTAGCTGAAGTGTATCCAAATGCACATTATGTACATTGCCATGCACACCAGCTTAACCTCATCATGGAAAAAGCTGTTTAAAAAATCTCAGAAGCTCGAGTTTTCTTTTGTGATATCTCTGGCTTCTGTATATTTTTTTCTCGTTCTCCAAAAAGAACCGCAGTTCTAGATGAGGTATCAGATCACAGACTTCCAAAACCATCTCGCACTCGCTGGAGCTACCATATTCGGGTAGTGGAAGCCATATATCAGCACAGGGAAGCACTCTGTACATGCTTTGACACCATTATTGAAAGACGGACTGATTTTGAGGGGGTTACTGTGCATGAGGCCCAGGGATTCATTTGAATTCTGAAAGAGAAGGAGTTCCTTTTCTTCCTTTTTTTTGTTCAATGACATAATGCCCCATGTCGACATTCTATATAACCAGCTTCAGAAGCGAGACATTGACTCTGTGTATGTACAGAAAGCTACTGAAACTTTTACCAAGTGCATTGGCAGAGTACGTGGAAGCACTGACAATCTGGAAGCTAACTTTTTCAGGTCACAATGCAAGTATGAACACTTTGAATCATTTGGCTAAAGAAGTATGTGATATTATAGTTACACAAGCCCAAGAACGCTTTGCATTTACTAACCACTTGGAGGGGGCCAAATTGTTGCAGAGTGACCTATTTCAGACACATGGACAGTCTTTTCCCAATGATGCACTGAATGCAACTGTCCAAGCGTACCCCATGTTAAACAAGGAAAGACTGCGCACTGAGCTTTCAATTGTTTATGAGAGACCAGAATTCTGAAGTTCAGTTGGGGCAATTTCTTTATTAAAATTGTTTGTTGAAAACAATCTCGAAGAAGCATTTAGTGAGACAATGCAGTTATTAAAAATTCTGATTACTACACCCATGACAACAGCTGAGTCTGAGCGCTGTTTCTCCACCCTGAAGCGAATTAAAACATTCTTGAGAAACACAATGACTGACGATCATCTGAATGCTTTGGCCATGCTGTCCATGGAAAAAGAACTAATTCAAGAGATCCCTGACTTCAATACACAGACTATTGATACATTTGCCTCTCTGAAAAATAGACATGCACAATTTGTGTACAAACTTTCAAAATGATTGACCAGTGAATGTTCTGTTCCAAACAAGCTATTTGCAGTTATTTTGTGGGTTACCTTGAATTCTTTGTTTCAATGGCCTTCTGTATGTTAGGATTGTGTGTAAGGTTGCAGTGATCTATTTGACAGAACAGTGAGAGAAAGTATGTTTGGATGTTCTGGTTGTTGGTTGATAATAAAGCACTCAACATAATAAACTTAGTAAACTATTTCTGTTGCATTTTTCTCCATGCAATATGTATGTGCTATTTCTGAGACCTGTGCATTCCACGTGTTGCAACCTTGAGCAACTGAAGCAATGGCAACTCAGCGTGGCAGACAGCCATTAGAGGTAGGACAAATGTCGCATTAATTAAGTGGTTAAAAACTAAAGTAATATTTTAGCTTAGTTTCCCCCTTTCAGAAAATGCCTAAAATCCCACCTTAGTAAGAGGATGAACGCATGTGAATGCTAGTAACAGCATGACAAACATATGTTTCCATCATTACTGACTATATAATGAATTTCTTTATGCGTACACCATAGTACCAGCTATTCTCAATACAAGCTGCTGTAAAATACACCATCACACTTGCACACGTAAGAATAGTGTACCACCATTAATATGTAAAACCGAATGCTTTTTTCATATTTCGGTGGGTTTTTGGGAAAGTAAATTGCACATTTTGCAGGCCATTTTTCCGAGAATTTCGAGGGGGGAGAACACCCCTGCATCCTTCTTGGGGGGTGGGGTGGGCTCACACGCTGCGCGCGCTCCCTACTAAATTCGCCCTGAAAAATGTACGCCCCACCAGCTTTCGAACTCACCAGCCACCACTGGCCACGCGCCACTGCGTGCGCACCACCGGGAGTGCCCAGAGAGTGTCTGTTCTCCTGTGGAGACTCTACATGGAAGTCAGCTGTTGAAAGAAAATGTGCTTCGTGCCTTAATTGTTTTGGACACTAAGTATGTTTAAGCCTAAATAATAGCAATATATACTAAAGAGTGCTTATTCGGAAAGCTGTAACATCATATCTCTTTTGAATTCTTTATAGATACAGAGATTGACTCTATTGAGTGAAGGCACGCCCCCAACTCCCACCCACCCCGTTATAAACAGTGGGCCATGTGCCACTGCGCGCGCACCACGGGTGTGCGTGTTTGCACGGGGGGGGGTTCTACATGGATGTTGGCTGTTGAAAGAAAATGTTCCTCGTGCCCCAATTGTTTTGGACACTGAATGCAGAGATTGCCACTACTTAGGGAAGCCACGCCCCTAACTCCCACCCACCCCGTTATAACCAGCGGGCCACGTGCCACTGCGCGCGCGTCACTGGGAGTGTCCAGAGAGTGTCTGTTCGTCCTGGGGAGACTCTACATGGATGTCAGCTGTTGAAAGAAAATGTGCCTTGTGCCTCAATTGTTTTGGACACTGAGTACATTTAAGCCTAAATAATAGCAATATATACTAAAGAGTGCTTATTTGGGAAGTTGTAACATCATATCTCTTTTGAATTCTTTATAGATACAGAGATTGACACTATTGAGTGAAGCCACGTCCCCAACTCCCACCCACCCCGTTATAACCAGCGGGCCACGCGCCACTGCGCGCGCGTCAC
The DNA here is from genome assembly GCF_040938575.1 of Ambystoma mexicanum. Classification (NCBI taxonomy): domain Eukaryota; kingdom Metazoa; phylum Chordata; class Amphibia; order Caudata; family Ambystomatidae; genus Ambystoma; species Ambystoma mexicanum. The sequence goes on from NC_090940.1 coordinate 7,764,734, forward strand.
CGGGAGTGCCTAGAGAGGGCCTGTTCGCAGGCTCACAGGTGAGTGGGCGTTCAAGCCCAACACTCAATAAGGTCTGTGTCATTACATCTTAACAGCAGTAGCCGTACATTTTGGATGCAGACGGAGAGAACCAGCTAAACTCTAAGTACCGCCCACTAAAAATGCAGTCTTGTCTGAGAACACGGAAAGAAATATTGATGGGGACGTGGTGTATTAGGACACACTAGCCGCGCCCCTCATCTTTACACCAGTCAAAAATACCATGAGGATGGCTTCAGCGCTTTCTCGTGCCCCGTCCCCTCCCCTCCACCGCTTACTGATTCTGCTCTCTTGGTGCTGAATGCCGGATACCACACTCCTGTGCTGATTCAGTCAGGGACATCATACTGTGGAGAAGAGGATAACTCAGGGGATCACTCAGGGGAAGTGAGTAGGGCGGGGGAGGGAGCCTCGGGCCGGGAGGGATCTTTCTGGATACTCTCCCGGGCTGTCCCACTATCCTCAGGGGCAGGGTGGGGAGTGGGAAGAAACCCTCTAGTCGGCACAGCAGCCAGCGAGTGAGGTGAAAAGCGTGGAGTGGGGCAACTAGTGGACGCTCAATCTTTGACCCTAAAGGAATTACCAAAACAATCAAAGCTGCTGAGAGATCTAATCGCAGTGTGTTCTGGTAAACCAAATAAAGAGGCCATTAATTCAAAAAAAGGAATACACTGATCAAAGAACCAACACTGATCTTAAGCAACAGAGGTAACAAGGGCGGGAAGCGTAATCCTGGGCCAAAATGTAGCGTAAATTTGGAAACTGAGAAAACTGCACCGGAAATCAGGGAGACTGACCATGTACTGTCAACCACCACACCTAGAGTAAGATTAGGGCTTTCCTCCTCGCCCCTGAAACTGAAGAAAAGGGAAAAAAAATAAAAAATTAGCCTCAGGAAAGGGACTGAAGAAGCCTGCACGAAACACCTGGAAAAAGTTGATAGTAGAGGACACGATTAACTGTGATATTAGCCCAGGACTAGATGTCTCAACGGAGGAGGAGGTTTACTGTCATAGGGCTCGTGGAGTATTATCTGATAATACTATTGCAGAAGAAATGAAACAGAAAGGCAGAAAAAGGGGGGGTGAACTAAAGCAGATTTCCTTGCTGTCTGCACAAAATAAGTCAAAGAAGGGTGGGGGGGGGTCTACCAACTCTTCCCAAAGAATCTAGAGATGGGGAGGAGCTTGAATATTCCTCTACCACAAATAACAGTAGAACAAGGTGATACGGTGCTGGTAAAGGAAGGTGTGAACAAAACAAGGGATGGTAGAAACAAAGAAAGATGCTGGAATGGCGCAGGAGCTGGGGAGCCAACCCTCCTGAGTTCAGAAACCCCTGGTCCCCAAGTATGCCGAACAAATAAGTGCAGGAATGACAGGAGCCCCCAAGTAGGGACGTTTGTGGGAAGGCAGGAACCATTAATGGGAGAGCTGGGGGGAAATAAGGCACCAAGTAAGAGAGTATCAAACCAAATGCCAGCTCCAAATGGGCCGCCCCCAACCCGTGAAGGGGGAGGTTCTCAAACAGGAAACATGGGGATACAGACACTGGGGGATCAGCAGAAAGTATTGAGGCCCTCTTTGGAATCAGGAACACCCGCTCCTACCCAGTCAAACGAGAGAGAAAAGAGGGCCCAAAGGGACCCCTCTCCTAACTGCTAACAAGAGAGCTATGCGGGTGGGGGAACGGGAAGTGGGGAACAGTGGTTGGACAGATAAGGTGAGACTAAGTGTCACAATGAGTGAAGATCCTCATCTCAAAATAAAGAACATAAATAGTAACAGATCAAAACAAGGAAGTGACACCACCTGTGGAAACAGAAAAATAATATGAGGCCGGGAAGCCCAAAAGGAAACACACCACCACAGGTTACAAAGAACATACAAGTGCTTTATTTAAAAGCTACAACAGTTACCAAGTCAATTGACAAACGGATAGCTATTCGGCTCTCAGAGTAACATAACGAACTTCAACGAGGGTTCGATGCGTTAGTGAGAGAGAGAGCACATTGAAATACTCGGCTCTTTATATGATTTGTCCAGCCCTTGGCCAACCCCCTCGCGGGTTAACCATTCTAGGGATCGGGCCTATGGGTTCCTTGCCAGGCCAATCCTATAATATATGCATTTTGATTAGTTTCGCTGATATAGTTGTACATTTACACATAGGTCAACGGTAGGACAAGGTCTCAGTTCGCGACCCCGACAAGTAGCCTGCAGGCATATTAATTATTCATGTGTACGGAGGTCACAACGGCCAGAATCTTACTCAGAATGTCATTTGGCCTCCATTTTGATGTTCAGGGTGACTTCCATATAACAAGAGAACCTAAAATGGCGGCTTAATCCAAGATGGCGACTTACATTACTTTCTCTAAGGTCAAGACCTTGCCGTGGAGTTTGTTCGCATATGATGTTTAGACAACTTGGCGTAGGCCAATACACATACAATTGTTACGATAGGAGGCATAATATTGTTTCAATTCTGACAAACCCTCCTTTTGGCCTATGCCAAGTGCTAATATCATTTCTAATACCTCTGTAAATAGCTCCATGCATTGTCGTCCATACATCCTGAATCATTGTCTGTAATGTCTATAGCCATTAGGTCGTTCATCAGAACCTCTTGTAACACAAACTCATTAGATGCTGTATCTGGGGCATACATTTTGTGCCCTATTGCGCTCACTGCCTGAGCACAACATACCCCTAGCATTGCACATATACTAGGTAGACATTGGAAACAGCAACAAAGGAATATCAGGATTCCCAAAATAACCAGTATAACGGAAAGCACCTTCCAACCCCAGGATCGTAGAGAATCCCAGAACCAAGCGCTAATATTCCAATCTCCCACAGGAACATGCACTTCAGAACTAAGGATGTGCAATTTCTGTATTGCTTTGAAAATTGTCGGTGAGGAATCTGGTACGAAAACACAGCAAGCGGACCCCACTAATTTGCATACTCCACCACGTTCTGCCAGGATGACGTCTAATGCCATCCGATATTGGAGTGCTACCAATCTTATTGCTTTCTGTTCTAGTGTCATATTGTAGAGTATATCCGTGGTCCGGTTGATGGTTCTCTCCAGTACTTTTGCTAGCCCCCTAATGTTTTCAGAATTTGCTATCTGTCCCCAAAATACACAACTGATTTTGCTATATCTCCCAATACTTTCCCAGGGGTATCTCCGTTCTCGCCCCGCCGTGGGCGAGCCTTAGAAACCTCCAATGTACTAGCTATGAATACCCCAGGCAACAGGATTCCTAAATGACAGGTTCCCTGCCAATCCTTGGGCAACCAAGGAAATGCTGAATTACCACAAACGAAATAGACAGGCCCCCCTACATACAGAGGCCTGTTCTCCCCGGTCAAATTTACAATGTTCACACAACCTTCAAAATCTCCCATTGTCCGAGTGCCATTTCTTTGTACACAAAAGTGGACTGAATCGGGGCTATGATTAATAGAGTAGGAAGGAGGCACAGCGTCCTTATTACCTATCGGAGCCATTTTAAAGGAAATTAGAGTTTGAAAAGGAAGAGATAGTTTATCAGATGGCCTAATAGAAGCAACATTAGGTTTACTTCTATTTGCAAAAAGCGAGCATCCCAGGGGAGTCAATTCACGTTTCTCAAAATCATTTAAATTAGTTCCATCAAAGTTCCCTGAGATGCTATCATTCCAACGGCCAAAGAATAGTGTTCTGAGAGAGGCATAGCAAGCAGTCGTTAAAGGTGAAGGGTGAATATACCATCCTAGCCCCTTTTTACCATGTTGCGGTAAATGGGTGCAAATCCAGCAATTACTCTTATTAAAAATGGCATGCGTTGAATTCATTATTATCATTAAAGTGTTATTATGGTACTTTCGTCTATGCTGGGAGTCTCTAGGTGACAAAGTATGAAGGTGTACAGAGGGAGTCAAGGCAGTAGGTACAATTTCAATTGGCAGTAAAGGTTTTAGAGGGTAAATTTCTTCAAAGTACCAAAGTCCCACAGCGGTAATTATACAAATTCCTATTACTATTAACACAACACAGCAATACGTTTTTGGGGCCCAGGCACATTGTTTGTTGTCCGAGTTGGTCACCCCCTTATTTACAAATCCAATGCGAGCAGCAGAAGTGGAGGTGGCAGGCATCGTAGTTTCTCAATCGACTACCCCAATGTTCGTTGCTGACGACACTACGGTCGCGTGACTTCTTAGTCCTTCCCCAACCCTAGCCAGCAGAATCCCTTTTTTCCTTTTGTTCAAAAGGAACTTTCTTTTACAAGAGAAAACTTTCAATCACTTCTTCTTTCTAGATGCTCAGGAAAAACCCGTGCCGTAGTTCTATTTTCTTCGTCGAAGGTCGTACCTGGTGGTACCCAGTACTGTTTGATCCGGAAATAAGGTAACGTCACTTCCTGAGGGAAGCAACGTATCGGAGGCGACGGAAGTCGCAGAACTTGAAACAGTGTTTTCCGGAAGTGACCTTTTCAAAGAGTGCGGAGACGAAATGGACTGTTCCCCAAGCTCCACGGGCTCAGAGAAATTCTCCGACACACTCACAGCGCTGTTTGCTATTCGAGGATCAGAGATTGTAGCCTCAGCGAGGGGTTCTGCTTCTTCTGTAACGTGTGGCGTCGGGTGAGGAAGTTTCTTGACATGCGTCGCGTGGATCCAGTGCTTCTTTACAGCCACCCGCACTGCTGTTTGGGTGACCAACAGCACCTGGTAGGGTCCCCTCCAGCGAGGCGCGAGACAGGAAGACCTTTCGTAGGCCTTCACTAGGACCCAACTTCCAGGCTGAATATCGTGTCCTGGGCCCGTAAACCCCACAGGTAAAGCTGATTGGACCTGATGATAAATGAGATACAGATTTTTAGTCAATTGGTTACAGTAGTCTACAAGCAATACATTTTCAACCTCCCTCAAGGTTTTGGGCTTCGGAAGGCCCCAAATGTTAGCAGGTCTCCCCATCACTACCTCAAATGGAGAGAGCCCAGTCTTAGTTTGAGGTGTGGTACGCATGGCTAACAATACAATAGGTAAGGCATCCGGCCATTTCAGTTTGCTGCCGGCACATGTTTTGGCAAGCTTATTCTTTAGGATACCGTTATGTCTCTCTACCAACCCAGCACTTTGAGGATGCCTAGCTGAGTGAAATCGTTTTTCAATGTGTAACGCTGTGCATATCTGCAAAAGTACTGCTGCAACAAAATGGGGACCGTTGTCCGACCAAATTACCCTTGGAAGCCCAAATCGTGGAAAGAATTCTTTTACCATAGTCTTTGCAGTGGTCATGGCAGTAGCATCCTTAACGGGGAAAGCCTCGACCCATTTACTAAAAGCACAAATAATCACAAGAACATATTTTAGATTGTTACACCGTTCCATCTCAATAAAATCAAAGTGGATGACCTCGAAGGGGACAGAAGGGGGCCCAAAACTACCCCTTGGAGTTATTGTCCGCTTCCCTACATTGTGCTGTAAGCAAATCATACAATTCTGAACATGTTGCTGTGCAATCTTCAAAATGTTATCATTCACCCAGACTTGTTCTAACATTTTCGTGATCTGCTGAGCACACACATGCGTAGGACCGTGTGCCATCATAACCATTGCCAGCACATATGTATCAGGGAGCAACCCTTTCCCTTCAGATGTATCCACCCAACACCCTTCATCATCTAGTTTCCCCATTCCTTCGGCCCACTTTTTAGACTCTTCTATTGTAGCATCAGTTTGGATATCTCGCACAGACCTGATACCCTCATCCATTACATAGGCATCTTTTGTTTCCCTTAGAGCATACATGTCTGCGCTAAGGTCTGTGGCCGTTTGCCTGGCTATCTGGTCAGCAAAAGCGTTCCCTTTTCCCACATCATTTATGACCTTACGATGTGCTGCACATTTCATGATCGCTAACTGACTAGGGAGTGAGAGTGCCGAGAGCAATTGCACTATCAGGGGACCATGCTGAATCTTGGTCCCATGTGAGGTTAGGAACCCTCTTTCCGACCAGAGCCTCCTGAAGTTGTGAGCCACCCCAAAGGCGTACTGGCTATCAGTATATATGTTTACTATATGCCCTTCGGAGAGTTCACAAGCTCGGGTCAACGCTATAATCTCTGCGGCCTGCGCGGAGTTATGCGGAATTCTCTTAGTTTCAACAACCGTACTCAACGTAGTAACTGCGTAAGCAGCTGTAGATGCTTACGCAGGGGAGTTTGAAGCAGGAGCCATCACAAAACAGCTCCCCTTCTGCATTGCCCAAAGGAGTATCTATAAGGTCTATCCTGCCCTTCGTTTCCTGTTCAGTGGTATACAGGCAGTCATGTAATTCTTCATCACCGCAAACAGTATTTTGCGGGAAAGGTAGGAGTTCAGCCGGATTAAGAACACAACACCTCTTAATTTGAATGTGAGGGGCAAACAGAATTAATTCATACCTCGTCAGTCGTGCAGAGGTGAGGTGTTGCGTTTGGGTTTTATTCAATAGAACATCTACAGAGTGAGGTACCATCAAAATTAAATCATGGCCTAGGACCATTCCCTCACTCTGTTTTACAGACGCGGCAGCAGCAGCAACAGCTCGCAAACATCTTGGCAAAGCGCATGCGACAGGATCAAGGGCGGAAGAGTAGTAGACGCACGGCCTATACTTCCCTCCGTGTTCCTGTGTTAACACAGCCAAAGCACATCCATCACATTCATGCACAAACAACACAAAGGCCTTGTCACAATTTGGAGTACCCAGAACCGGTGCAGAGCATAACGCGGTTTTGAGAAGCTCAAATGATTGTTGATGTTCCGATTTCCATGGCAGTGGCAAAGAAATGCCCTTTTTTGTCAAAGCCAACATCGGTTTTATCACTAGTGAAAAGTTCGGGATCCACAACCTACAGTAAGAAGCCATACCTATTAAGGCTCTGACTTCCTTCTGTGTATTTGGAACAGACATGCCAGAATTGTGTTTTATTCTTTCAGGTGTCAATCTTCTCCCCTCCTTTGACAGGAGGTAGCCTAAATAGGCGACCTCCTGACAACAATATTGAAATTTCTTGAGCGAAGCTTTGTGACCGTTTTCGGCCAGATGAATAAGTAACAATACAGTGCCTTCTTTACAAGCATTTTCAGAATCTGCAGCCAAAAGCAAGTCATCGACATACTGAAGCAGTGTACAAGTAGGTGGCAATTCAAGGGTATCAAGCTGCTCTTTCAAAGCTCTACTATAAATGCTTGGACTTTCAGTATACCCTTGAGGTGCACGAGTAAATGTGAACGAACGTCCTCCCAAGGTGAACGCGAACAAATATCTACTCTCCTTGTGTATAGGAATACTAAAGAAAGCATTCTTTAGATCGACAACACTAAAGTGCGTAGCTGTAGCAGGGATCATTGTTAGTATCGTTGTTACATCAGGCACGATTGGAAATTGTGGGGCGACAACTTTGTTAATAGCACGTAGATCAATTATAAAACGGTATGGGATTGCATTGTCGCCTTTCTTGTATACAGGCAAAATCGGGCTGTTACATAAACTACCTGCAATCTCTTCAATCACTCCTCGATGCACAAAATCGGAGACAATGCACTTCAAAGCACGCTCGCCCTCAACTGATATTTTATATTGCGGAATGCGTGGTAGTTTAACTCCATGTTTCAAAACTATTTTAACGGGTTCGATCTGTAGCACCCCGACATCCTTGTCGTCAACCGCCCACAAACATTCCGGAACAACGCTAAGCTCAGGAGGCAATGGTCGAGTCAGAAACTGGGAAGTGGGAAGTTGCTGTGGTGAAACCGTCAGTCGTACTCCGTCAGAGGAACAATGAATTACTGCATTCAATTTCTTCAACAAATTTAACCCCAGCAAATTCTCTCCACAGTTCGAAGTGAGAAGGAAGGGACAATGGTCCGTAAAAGGACCCAAAGAAACAGACACCGGCGAAGAAACCGGACAAGCAATTGGTATACCAGAAAACCCTACAGAAACATTTGTTTGCCCTGACAGTGGAATGTTTGGAACCCGGGAATGATCAATGGAGCACTTCTGTGCTCCAGTGTCTATCAAAAACTGATGTTTCCTATTCCCCACTAACAATTCAACGTAGGGACCTTTCTGATTAACGGGAATAGGTGAAGGTTCCAAACCCTGCTTCGGGCAGTCCTAACGAAATAAAATGTCATCGGAAGGAAGCTCTTCAGAAAGGTAGGCAGCAGAAGGGTGATCAAATATGTTTCTCGTGTCCACACTCGAAATCTGATTTTTTCCCATGAAAAAGGTTGCTGAGAATCTTGTGAGAACTGACATCTATCAGGGCCCCCCGCTCCGGGGCGACCTCTAGGTCGTCTACCCATACTCCCAAATGCATTGTTTGACCTTTGGCGAAGGACGGGGCACTGTGCTCGCCAATGACCTTCCTGGCAGCAATAGGCACATTGGTTAACATTCACAGGACCCAAAGGAGTGTTTCCTTTTGGGACATACTGACCTCTGGTCTGTGAAGTACCTCCTCTGGGATTTCTAACAATTTGTTGTAACAATACTTTAGTCTTCAAATCTCCTTTCCTCTTCTCTATTTTCTCTTTTTCATTATTAACACGGTTCTCATAATACTGAGCCATGTGCAAAACTTCAGATTGGGATTTCGCCTGCCAAGCGCTCTCAGAGGACATAATCTGTGACTGGATGTCGGGCAACAATCCACGTACAAATTTGTCCACAAACAACCTTTTCCCAGACTCTGTGCCCAAGTCCTGTCCACTGAAGTCAGAGAATACCTGTTCGAATCTATTAAAGAACTCGGTGGCACCTTCAGTTTTTCCTTGAACACAGGCTGTAAGCTTGTCCCAAATAATTCTTTTCTCAGGAATTATGGTTTTCAATTTTGCGACAATCCTATCAGGCAAAGTAAGTATTACCTGAGGTGGCTTCTCACCAGCTGGTCTTTCCCCATCAATCCTAGTCATGTTAGCCCACGTATCTCCCAACCCTGGTACGTCGTCTATTGTTCGAACCTGCTTCCATAAATCTACGGGCAGGAGTACAGGGAATAGCAAGTCAATATCACTTAAGGTGAACACAGAGGACTGCAAAACGGACTCTATCTCTTTGTAAAACCCTGTTGGGTTTTTCCTGATATCGGGAATTGATTGTCTAATAGTGTTCACTTCCTGTCATGAAAACGGGACGTGAACAAATTGCGATACATAATGCGCAGGGATGGCCACAGCGGGTGCACCAGTCCCAGCGTTAGCGGGAATCTCAACCTTTGGGACAAATGTCGGAGGAACCTCTCTCATAGGCAACTGAGATATAGGTAACTCTGACCGCTTACTAAGCAACAGAGCCAGGTCGAGCGCTAAGGCAGCTGAAGAAGTGTCGGGCGAAAAGGCCCTCTTACAAATACCCAATAACTCTATAGGACAACTAACCTTCTTCCTTACACATTCATCCTGCAGGTACTGTACCATTACCTGAATCACCTTCCTCTGCATTTCTACTGTATTCTGACTATACGTGTCATATACTTCATCCAGCGGTATCGATGAATCCGAGATCCATCGAATCGCATCTTTGGTACAAATTCGTACTTCCTCAGATGCCGATCTACGACACAGAAGGAACCGTTTCTGTACATACATACTGTCGTCTTCACCATCCTCATCCCGTAATTTTTCAAAGTCCCTCCTATACTCAAACAATCTCTCAACATGACCATATACTTTCTCCTCTGTGTCCTTCGAAAGCGCTAAAGTATTTAGATCCCTCACCCCTTGTGGGAGATCCGTATTATGTAATCTACCCCACATTACACATAAATGAGTCCCCAAACCTTCGATAAAAACATTTTTCTCGGGAAAATTGCCCATATTTGATAATGTGGAAAAAACGTTAGCTTGATCACCTCTCTCCATACAGTGCTTAGCCCATGCAAATAATTCCCGTTTCTTGCCTGCAGAAACAGTATTTCGAGTGACAATCTTTGACCCCGCACCCCGATCAACTTCAGTCAGTTCAGGACCACTCGGGAGCAGAGGTGCGGGCAAATGCAATGGGGGTGCAACTATCGGCGCAAGAGGAAGGGGTGGCGGGATAGGTGGAGGAACAACAACTAGAGGAATAGGAACAATAGGTTGTACAGGGGGAACAGGAATATCAGCAGGAATAACAGCAGGAATGGACAGAGCACCCGGGAGAGGATCATACGGAGGTGGCGCAGAGGCACCAGGCCTGCGTTCGTTTAACAACTTTTCAATAAATTCGTCTGAAACATGGAAATCTTTAGAGAGATACATTTTCTGGATACCTAGTGAGAAAGCCCTATCCATATTTTTGACTGACTCCGAATGTTTTTCCTTATCATATAACAACGCCTTTTCGGCATTTGTTTTATTACGGCGTGCATGTTTATCCCTACTTTTAAGCTGTTGCAACGCTTCTTTTATCCAATTTTGCAAAACATCAAATGCTGCAGGTCTGGCCTTCTTTTTTCGCAAGACCGATTCTAGGTATTCAATACGGGGGATCTCGAAACTACCATTGATTGGCCACTGAAATTCGGAGGCATGTCTGGTTTGTCTGTGCCAAATATCATTAAATAATATACTTCCAATGCCATACTTACAGTACATAGTACATGCCGGCGACCCCTCCTGTGGTGCCGGGCGGCTAAATTCCAAAGATTGTCAATCGCTGCGGAACAGAGCCCTGAAGCACCTAGACAATTTTCCAGGCATTTCACAAAAAATTGGTGTTACCTGGTCAATAATTGTGTCTGCAGATACAATACGCCAAATTCAAATTGTCAGGGTTAAATTAAGAGCCGGGTCACGACTGCACCTGACCAAACCTAAGGAGGACTGTACGATTTACCAAAGAACTTACCTAACGAATTTTATCTTGTGTTTGGTGGTTTCGACAAATCTGCCCGCCTCAAAAATGGACCCTCGTCAAGATGCCGTGTCAGACCACACGACTAACGCCCAAGGATCGGATCGTGCAGCGCTGCCGAGGTTTCGCGTCTCGTTCGGTCGGGCCCGCAGTATCACACCGTCCGATCCCGGGTTCGATAGTCTGCCTCAACCTTCAATGATCCGGCATCAATCTTGAGGGTCCTTATTCGGGCGCCAACTGTGGAAACAGAAAAATAATATGAGGCCGGGAAGCCCAAAAGGAAACACACCAACACAGGATACAAAGAACATACAAGTGCTTTATTTAAAAGCTACAACAGTTACCAAGTCAATTGACAAACGGATAGCTATTCGGCTCTCAGAGTAACATAACGAACTTCAACGAGGGTTCGATGCGTTATTGAGAGAGAGAGCACATTGAAATACTCGGCTCTTTATACGATTTGTCCAGCCCTTGGCCAACCCTCTCAAGGGATAACCATTCTATGAGCCGGGCCTATGGGTTCTTTGCCAGGCCAATCCTATAATATATGCATTTTGATTAGTTTCACTGATATAGTTGTACATTTACACATAGGTCAACAGTAGGACAAGGTCTCAGTTCGCGACCCCGACAAATGGCCTGCAGGCATATTAATTATTCATGTGTACGGAGGTCACAACGGCCAGAATCTTACTCAGAATGTCATTTGGCCTCCATTTTGATGTTCAGGGTGACTTCCATATAACAAGAGAACCTAAAATGGCGGCTTAATCCAAGATGGCGACTTACATTACTTTCTCTAAGGTCAAGACCTTGCCGTGGAGTTTCTTCGCATATGATGTTTAGACAACTTGGCGTAGGCCAATACACATACAATTGTTACGATAGGAGGCATAATATTGTTTCAATTCCGACACACCCCGGAAGGAAAGGAGACGGTACCAGGGTCTGGCTTTAACAGTGATCTAAATACAGTCCAGTGGAGGCAGCCCTGCCATCCCAGACACCACCCCGGAAGGAAAGGAGACGCTACCAAGGTCTGGCTTTACCAGTGATCTAAATACAGTGCAGTGGAGGCAGCCCTGCCCTCCCATGACCCTAGCATTATTCTGTACTACGTTTAGTTATGGTGGGCCAGAATCCCTCAACAGATGGAGGGTATTAGCACTTTGGAATGAAATCCCTGCGTTGAGAACATTGTCTTCAGCAGATATTAAATTAGTGGACTTCATTCATCCAAGAAGATATGATCATGTGAGGCTAGTGCTCCTCTCTCACCGCTAAGGGAAGTTAGTCTTCAATGAACTGGGCTACGATGTTCCTCTCATTCATCACTGGCTTCCTGATCCCACAATACGGGGGCCAAGCTATGGGTAGGGCACAGGGTGAACAAGAGGGAGCAAGATATTCTGGGAGTGGAGGGATCAAAACTCCCTTGAAGAATGGTCTCCAGCTGGAGGTGGTTAGTGTGAACGCTACGCAACTCCATTCTACAGCTTAAAGAACTGAAGTCGTCACTTTAACCATATTAAGCAAATCTCTGTGTTGTCATGAACTCCCGTGGTCATGCTCATTTGAGTAACTCAATCGAATTGTGTGAGAAGCTTGCTAAGTTTACAACCATCTGCATCCAGGAAACTTGGATGACCGTCCTTTTATTTTGGACGGATTTGATGTTCGCTATGAATTGGCCACAAAGGGGATGAGAGGTCGCCCCTCAGGGGGCTCCTTATTGTGATTAAAAACTGTGAGTATATGCAGATAATAAAATGTATCCACATACCCCATTGCATTTTAACAATAGTGTTGCAGGTAGAAATTATCCCTAACCCATTAACCATCTCTATTAAAAATCTTTACTGGCCCCCTGACAAGAACCTCCAGGAAACAATAGAGGCACTCAATGTGGTAATTGCTGATGCGATGACCACTTATATTGGGTTACAGATAGCCATTATGGGAGATCTAAATTCAGAAATTCCACAAGTAGGTAATACATTGTGTGAGGAAAGAGACTGGGGTCTTTCATGAGTGATACCTGAAGGCACACAGACTCACATCTTACGAGGACCTCAGGGGCACATCTGGAACAGATTCTTTTCAGACTGGGGTCTACATTCACCAAATGCAATGGCTGGTTAAACCATAGACCCCATTACTTGGACGGATGGGGAAAGGTCTTCTACCATTGACTATATATTCATGTCCCAGGTCCTCCTTAACATCACAAAGATACAACTGAGTGATCACTGCATGTTGGAAGTTACCTGCATATTGGAGCAAGAACAGAACCTCAGAGAGGAAAGGTCTCTCCTTTTAGTACTGAACCATTCCAAATGTAGAGTAGTTTGGCACAAAGGAAACGTTCTGATACTAAATGCCATATTTATAAAAGAATGCAAAGCTTCCACTATTGATACAAAGCACTCTCTCTTCTCACATGACACTTTTCTTCACTTTATAGATAAACTAATCAAAACAACAATTAAAATTCCTAAAGACAAATGTAAACCATAAGCACACGTATGATAGCAACATCTGGCGCAGAAAGTCCGTAACCAAATTGTATTGATGAGGAAAGTGGACCAAGAATTCGGCAAATTTTCCCTGAGTCCTCTATTACGCTTTTATAGCTCCAAGGTCATCCCCAAAATACTCTGTGGTCTGGAATTTTACCCAGCGTGGATGATCAAGGAACTACACAAGACAGAGTCATTAATATTGAGAACTATTTTGTATTGTCTGCCAAAATCTGTTCCCATTGCTGCACCAAGAAATGAATTGGGTCTCCAATCTTTGTCTAGTAAGGTAGAATGGCGTGGTGTTTCTATGTATAGAAAGCTATTCGTAAATACAGGAGCTAACCTCTATGCACCGTTGGGACTGGGTCTAAGTCAAAGGGAATCCAGATGCTGGATTCTTATTAGATCTGCAGGCTTCCTGTTTAACCATACTCAACAAGCTTGGTCTCTCGGTAGGAACTCTCATTTCCAACCCTCTCCAAGTAAAAAAGTTACTGCAGAACGCTGATTGGGCTGAAACGATGGAAATAGTGGGGAACACCAAACTGTAGTTTCAATTAGCATCGCACTATAACACATTGGGTCACCCAGAATCCTACTTGGATGTATGTATGTATGCATTTAGTTTTTGTAGAGCGCCGGTAGCCCATGGGCATCAGGATAGATTCCCTGATAAAAACCCGCGTAATGGATGCCTGAGATGCAGGTTTAACCTGTTGCCCACAGGTGCGATACTGCAAATAAGAGAAGCTACGGTTGCAGGTGTGAAAACATGTAGATTTTGTAAAAATTGAACTAACAAAGAAACTCTAATACACCTATTATTAGATTGCAAACGCATACAAGACTTCGACGAATGTGTAAATAATTCAGAAAGCGTTGACTTCGACCGCTCATGGTGGGACATGCTTCATGGTACAACAGTTGTGTTAAGAATTGCGGTGGTGCGATTTCTTTCTAGTACTTGTGGACTCCTAGAGTGCGGTTAAGGGCATGTTAATAATCCAATGAAGGGATCAGCTGGGGTGGACCATGGATTTTGGTCAACGGGAACATAGGGACTGTCTGTCAGCCTGATCTCTGGAGATACTGAGGAAACGGATGAAGCCGAGGTGAAATGGCCATTGGAAACATCATGGAAAAGTCTCTTCAACATAAAGCACGATTTCTTTTGGACAGTTGCCAACCACACTTCATGACCACATTCAGCACATGTAGAACCGATCCTTTCCTTTTCCGAAGGATTTGCATCATAGGAACCTGAAAAGTATGACGGAGGAGATTGGGAGTAAACATCAATTTACCATGGAATTCAACATGACATTAATTTTAATTGTGTAATTGCGAAAAGTTTAATCGAAATCACTGCGACATTATTTTATGCGGTTTAGTGGGGAATTGTTGAAAGATTGAAGATGCTCGGAGTTTCATGTGACAATAATGTGACGAATCGCAGAAGGACACTTGACCACAATGTGTATATATGAAGAATCGATACTGGACTGTGTTTATTTCTTTTAAACATCAAAGTCAGTATTGAATTTAACATGACATCTATTTTAACTGTGTAAATGTGAAAAGCTTAACAGAAATTACGGTGTGATTAATTTTAACCTGGTTTTGTAAATTTCAGTAAAGGTTTTATTAACCAAACACAAATAAATTAAAAAAATACAAATTTTAAAAAATGGACTTTTATTTATTTGATTTAATTTGTAGAACACTCTAAGTAGCTTAACTTTAAAATAATACGCCCTTCTTAGCTGCCAATGCATAACTATTGAATGACTTCATCCAGTGTCTCGCTCATATGCATACGAGTGTGTGTGCGCGTGAGTGCGCATGCGCGTGGAGGCTAGCCTGAGCTTTTTTGATTTTTTTGGAACCCAAAACGACACTGGAAGCTCTGCGTCTAAAAGTGATCTCTGCTAATCAGACTGCCTGTCATAAACCTTTCATGCCGTTAGTGTAGTGCAAATATGTAACTTTGCCAAACCTATTCACTGACACCTCTCACCATCTGCCTTGCAGTTTGGCAACATATCAGTACCGCAGTGACAAGTGCATTCCTGCAAAACTTGATGGGACCCGAAGTGCTATCACTCAGGGAGCACCTTTAACAGTGGGCAATCCATATGCACATAATATCATTGTGTGCTCCCAGGGCCTGGTGACAGATTGATATCTTGATATAAGCCATGTCTAGTTTTGACATAGTGGCCTCTGGGAATTGACAGCTATACTGGCCCGAGCCCTTTGGCATCCTTTTGTCAGCTTAGTTTCTAGTGACCTGTTCTGTCAGGACCTTCTCTGTATTCGCTTTTTGGAAAGTTTTTCGGGGAAAGAGTTGTCACCTTCTAGGAACACAGGATCTGCCCCAGTGAGCAGGGCAAGGCCGGTGCTTCAAAGGACCGGGTTTCCCTGTCAAAAGAAAGTCATTCTGAGGTGGTAATTACTATTAAGTCTTTAATGCAGGGCAGAGCAGAGAAGAGAGGGGCAGAGGAGTAACAGTCCAGAGATGGCGCACATTATCTGGAAATCTACCAGCACTCCGAAACATCATGTGCCCCCTCCCACTTCCTGCAGCCAAAGCACTCTGGGACAATCACGAACGACACAAATCACAGCAACCGGGATTGGGCCAATCTGCTGCGACAGACTGACTACAAATGGGGTTGAAATCTCCGTTAAGGGAATCATAATTTAACTTCAAAAGAAGAAGGCTTTCGCCTGGATGGCTATGGGGGCATAGCCAGCCCAAAGCCCTCTGCCATGGATGTGAGGGTGAAGTGCTCGAACAAAGGAGAGGTGCCCTTCCCTTGCCCATCTCAAAGAAACGAGCTGGGGGTAGATGTCTGTCCTCTGGAACAGCCTCCCTGCCACTCTAAAACTTGAGGAGAACCATCTCCGGTTCCGGAAGCACCTCAAAACCTTCCTCTTTACTTCTGCCTTCTCCTCCCCTCTCCCCTGTTGATTCTGCTCTCCCTCGGCACCATGCACCTGGCCGCCCTTTGTCCTCCAGGCCCAGGTACCTGCTCATCTTGCCACCCTCACGCACTGCCTCCGGGCCACCCTCTGCACTGGGGTCTGTATCTGTACCCATACAGCCCTCCCCTTTTCTTCCTGCACTTTCAGACCTACACGGCCTACTGCCTTAAACCCAGCACTTGCCTCTTGCTGGCTGCACGCCCATTGTTTGTTGCCTTTTTATTTATTATTTTATTATTATTTTTGTTTTTTTTCCTTCTCGCTCCGCACTCTCTTTTTGTTCCCCCTTCCATGCACTTCTCCCCCTTCTCCCTCTACCCTGCACTTGCACGTTCTCAATGTCACTGGGCCTAGTAAGATCGTTGTTTTTGTTCTCCCCTGTTCCCTTTCCCTGCCTGATCGCGCTCTGAAACACTTGTGTATGAGCGCGATAGAAATAACATATCAATCAATCAATCAATCCCAGAGGCGCGTCTAGGTGTACCTGCTGCGTGGACACTGGGACTACCTTCTCTTGCCCATCCCAGAGGCGCGTCTACGTCTACCTGCTGCGTGGACACTGGGACTACCTTCCCTTTCCCATCCCAGAGGCGCGTCTAGGTCTACCTGCTGCATGGACACTGGGACTACCTTCTCTTGCCCATCCCAGAGGCGCGTCTAGGTCTACCTGCTGCGCGGACACTGGGACTACCTTCCCTTGCCCATCCCAGAGGCGCGTCTAGGTGTACCTGCTACGCGGACACTGGGACTACCTTCCCTTGCCCATCTCAGAGGCGCGTCTAGGTCTACCTGCTGCGCAGACACTGGGACTACCTTCCCTTTCCCATCCCAGAGGCGCGTCGAGGTCTACCTGCTGCGCGGACACTGGGACTACCTTCCCTTGCCCATCCCAGAGGTGCGTCGAGGTCTACCTGCTGCGCGGACACTGGGACTACCTTCCCTTGCCCATCCCAGAGGCGCGTCGAGGTCTACCTGCTGCATGGACACTGGGACTACCTTCTCTTGCCCATCCCAGAGGCGCGTCTAGGTCTACCTGCTGCGCGGACACTGGGACTACCTTCCCTTGCCCAACCCAGAGGCGCGTCTAGGTGTACCTGCTGCGCGGACACTGGGACTACCTTCCCTTGCCCATCCCAGAGGCGCGTCTAGGTCTACCTGCTGCGCAGACACTGGGACTACCTTCCCTTGCCCATCCCAGAGGCGCGTCGAGGTCAACCTGCTGCGCGGACACTGGGACTACCTTCCCTTGCCCATCCCAGAGGCGCGTCTAGGTCTACCTGCTGCGCAGACACTGGGACTACCTTCCTTTGCCCATCCCAGAGGCGCGTCTAGGTGTACCTGCTGCGCGGACACTGGGACTACCTTCTCTTGCCCATCCCAGAGGACCGTCTAGGTGTACCTGCTGCGCGGACACTGGGACTACCTTCCCTTGCCCATCCCAGAGGCGCGTTGAGGTCTACCTGCTGCGCGGACACTGGGACTACCTTCCCTTGCCCATCCCAGAGGCGCGTTGAGGTCTACCTGCTGCGCGGACACTGGGACTACCTTCCCTTGCCCATCCCAGAGGCGCGTCTAGGTCTACCTGCTGCGCGGACACTGGGACTACCTTCCTTTGCCCATCCCAGAGGCGCGTCTAGGTGTACCTGCTGCACGGACACTGGGACTACCTCCCCTTGCCCATCCCAGAGGCGCGTCTAGGTGTACCTGCTGCGCGGACACTGGGACTACCTTCTCTTGCCCATCCCAGAGGACCATCTAGGTGTACCTGCTGCGCGGACACTGGGACTACCTTCCCTTGCCCATCCCAGAGGACCGTCTAGGTGTACCTGCTGCGCGGACACTGGGACTACCTTCCCTTGCCCATCCCAGAGGCGCGTTGAGGTCTACCTGCTGCGCGGACACTGGGACTACCTTCCCTTGCCCATCCCAGAGGCGCGTTGAGGTCTACCTGCTGCGTGGACACTGGGACTACCTTCCCTTGCCCATCCCAGAGGCGCGTCTAGGTCTACCTGCTGCGCGGACACTGGGACTACCTTCCTTTGCCCATCCCAGAGGCGCGTCTAGGTGTACCTGCTGCACGGACACTGGGACTACCTTCCCTTGCCCATCCCAGAGGCGCGTCTAGGTGTACCTGCTGCGCGGACACTGGGACTACCTTCTCTTGCCCATCCCAGAGGACCATCTAGGTGTACCTGCTGCGCGGACACTGGGACTACCTTCCCTTGCCCATCCCAGAGGACCGTCTAGGTGTACCTGCTGCGCGGACACTGGGACTACCTTCCCTTGCCCATCCCAGAGGCGCGTTGAGGTCTACCTGCTGCGTGCACACTGGGACTACCTTCCCTTGCCCATCCCAGAGGCGCGTCTAGGTCTACCTGCTGCGCGGACACTGGGACTACCTTCCTTTGCCCATCCCAGAGGCGCGTCTAGGTGTACCTGCTGCACGGACACTGGGACTACCTTCCCTTGCCCATCCCAGAGGCACGTCTAGGTGTACCTGCTGCGCGGACACTGGGACTACCTTCTCTTGCCCATCCCAGAGGACCGTCTAGGTGTACCTGCTGCGCGGACACTGGGACTACCTTCCCTTGCCCATCCCAGAGGACTGTCTAGGTCTACCTCCTGCGCGGACACTGGGACTACCTTCCCTTGCCCATCCCAGAGGCGCGTCTAGGTCTACCTGCTGCGCGGACACTGGGACTACCTTCCCTTGCCCATCCCAGAGGCGCGTCTAGGTCTACCTGCTGCGCGGACACTGGGACTACCTTCCCTTGCCCATCCCAGAGGCGCGTCTAGGTCTACCTGCTGCGCGGACACTGGGACTACCTTCCCTTGCCCATCCCAGAGGCACGTCTAGGTGTACCTGCTGCGCGGACACTGGGACTACCTTCTCTTGCCCATCCCAGAGGACCGTCTAGGTGTACCTGCTGCGCGGACACTGGGACTACCTTCCCTTGCCCATCCCAGAGGACTGTCTAGGTCTACCTCCTGCGCGGACACTGGGACTACCTTCCCTTGCCCATCCCAGAGGCGCGTCTAGGTCTACCTGCTGCGCGGACACTGGGACTACCTTCCCTTGCCCATCCCAGAGGCGCGTCTAGGTCTACCTGCTGCGTGGACACTGGGACTAGGAACCTGCTCACTGGAGTGTAAAAATTCTCTGTAAGAACTCCCTGACAACGTATCAGGCTGTGAAAGACAGAACAAGGATTCTTGTAACCCCAGAGACTTTAGAAGAGTCCCCCAGCCACCAAGGAGTCAACCAAGGGCCTACACCAGCTTGAAAAGTCATTTTCAAGCTGGTGTAGGCCCCAAGGAGTGTCTTTGGACACACCCTGCTTGTCAACCCAATTTGAGCCATCGAGACACTGACTCGACCATCTCCTCCTTGCACTCCAGCTGTTTGATTTGATCACCAGTGAAGATTTGCTTTTCATCCTTAAATCTTGTTGAAAGAACTCGACTGCTTCGAGACATTGACTGAACCATCACCTGCCAGTTCTTTAGCTGGTTTGAGCCGATCACTACTGCAGGACCGCAGCACATTGCTGGACCCACTCGAGCCAACTTGACTGTCCTGAGTCATTGGATTCATTGGAAGCCACCAACTCAATCGTCTCAATGCTGACTCTACCCATTGTAAAGTGCCTAGAAGCTTGTCCCAGTGCGGTTAGGACTCAAGAACAATCCTGCAAGGTATTTGTTGTGGTTCTGTCCCCCTGGCCCGGCTTAATGGGCCAAATGACATTCTAGACCCAGATGCCTATCTTTTGAAAAACATCTTCATGAACTAGAACTTTTTCTTCTGAACATATTGCCTGGCTTCTCCTTTCTTCAGACCCAGAGTTCTCTTACACGGTAGGCCTGTCAGTCTGTGCCTCTTCCACCTTTATGATTGAGATAATGGCTGGGGTAGCAGTAGTGTCAGGCTGAGTAGCAGTTCCATTCCCTGCTCATCGCTGTACTCCTGCAGAGGAGAAGACACTATTGCATCAGAGAGAGTGAGTGTGTGTGTGCATGTGTGTGTGTGTGTGTGTGTGCATGTGTGTGTGCATGTGTGTGTGCACATGTGTGTGCGTGTGTGTAAGTGTGTGTGTGCGCATGTGTGTGCGTGTGTGTATGTGTGAGTGTGTGTGTGCATGTGTTAGTATATGTGTGAGTGTGCATGTGAGTGTGTGTGTGTGTGTGTGTGTGTGAGCGTGTGTGAGTGTGTGTATGTGTTTGTGTAAGTGTGTGTGCGTGTGTGGCATTACTGTCTAAGAATCATTTTACAGAACTGCAGTATAACAATACTTCTTTGGGTCTAACCCTTGGAGTACGCTCTGTTGAAGTCTGTTCTTTATGTTTATTCTTGTTCTCATAACCAGGCGTTATTATACTCATACAGAACAAGTTGTGACATCCATACTAGATCAGCTTCATACACATAGAGGCAGAGGGCTCTTTAAATGGAGCCAATTGATATGTAACCTTTAGACCAATATTAAATGCTGCAGTGAGTCTGTTCCCTTAAATAGACTTCAGAAGAATTACTCAGTAAAGCTACTCCTCTTGTTAGTGCCATCATTACAAGGGGTCTACAAATGCACTTTCAATGCTTGTTCCTGAATTTAGCAACTATTTCTTACATAAAAGATATTAAACATGAACAAAATATGAAAAAAAATGATCCTAGTAAAATAATCTAAAATGAAGATTTGTCTTCATCTGCCAACATTATGTTATTGCACGGGTAGTATTGCTCGCCGACGCAGAGCAACACAGGTTCGAATCCCGGGTCCATGCTTAGAAACCTCTTTGGTATAAAGTGTGTAATAAAAACAATTATAATTATAATCTCACCTGCCCACGAAGCTTTGCAAACCTCTAATAGTTAAATATTCTGTCTTAAAGCATCATAACCTTATTATTGGAAATTCTCTTCATAAATGAGAATCAAGCATGATACAGTAAGAAGTGACTCTGCAATGGGATAATTGGAGAGATAGTGATTTGCAGAAAGCAATGAATATTGCATTTCTCATTCATGCCATGAGGGGCAGCTGAACAGTGTGTCGATCCAAGAAGAGCAGCGATGCTGCAGGAGCAGCTCACACTGCTGCATTGTTTAGTTTATTTGTACAGTTTCTACCATCTGAACCTGGTGCTTATGCAGGTTGACATTTGTAGCAGTTGTTGAATTTTGACTCCCGATTCCGATGTTGGATCATTGTTTACTCCATCTTTTTTGTGCTTTTGTCAATATTTCACAAGCATAGTAAATGTCTCAGAGGATAACCCAGGCGTGGAGCGACTGCTGTGCTCCCAGTAGTTATGGCTGGAGATCGGCTCAAGCAGCAGACATTTTAGGATTTTACCTTTTCTAATGTTGGCAGGTCTGACGTTCAGAAAGGAAACAAGCTTTGTTTGTTTTTGGTGCGGGCCATAACACCTGCACTGCTTTTTCAGTAAATAGTTAAGGCTGAGTACCCCAGCCTGATAACCCAGACCTCTGTCTTGCCCCTGGGCCTGTGCTAGTGACCAGAGGCCTAGCTATGTCTCCCAGTATGAATACCCACCAGACCTCTCCGCGGCACCTGGGCCTGTGGTGGTGAGCAGAGGCCTAGTTAAGGCTGAGTGCCCGCACCTGATACCCCAGACCTCTCCCTGGCCCCTGGGCCTGGGCCTGTGGCGGTGAGCAGAGGCCTAGCTAAGGCTGAGTGCCCCAGCCTGATACCCACCAGGCCTTTGTCCGGCCCCTGGGCCTGTGGCGGTGAGCAGAGGCCTAGTTAAGGCCGAGTGCCCACACCTGATACCCCAGACCTCTCCCTGGCCCCTGGGCCTGTGGCGGTGAGCAGAGGCCTAGCTAAGGCAGAGTGCCCAAGCCTGATACCCCAGACCTCTCCCCGGCCCCTGGTCCTGTGGCAGTGAGCAGAGGCCTAGCTAAGGCAGAGTGCCCCAGCCTGATAGCCAAGACCTCTCCACAGTCCCTGGGCCTGTGGCGGTGAGCAGAGGCCTAGCTAAGGCTGAGTGCCCCAGCCTAATACCCAAGACCTCTCCGGGGTCCCTGTGCCTGTGGCGGTGAGCAAAGGCCTAGGCTAAGGCAGAGTGCCCCAGCCTGATACCCCAGGCCTCTGTCCTGCCCCTGGACCTGAGGCGGAGAGCAGAGGCCTAGCTAAGGCAGAGCGCCCCAGGCTGATACCCACCAGACCTCTGCCTGGCCCCTCGGCCTGTGACGGTGAGATGAGGCCTAGCTAAAGCTGAGTGCCCCAGCCTGATACTCCTGACCTCTGTCCTGCCTCTGGGCTTGAGGCGATATGCAGAAGCCTAGGTATGGCTGAGTCCCCCAGCCTGACACCCCAGACCTCTCCCCGGCTCCTGGGCCTTTGGCAGTGAGCAGAGGCTTAGCTAAGGCTGAGTGCCCCAGCCTGATACCCCCAGACCTCTCATCAGCCCCTGAGCCTGTGGAGGTGATCAGAGGCCTAGTTAAGGCAGTGTGCCCCAGCCAGATACCCCAGACCTCTGTCCTGCCCCTGGGCCTGTGGCGGTGTGCAGAGGCCTTGCTAGGGCTGAGTGCCCCAGCCTGAAACCCACTAGACCTCTGCCCGGCTCCGGGCCTGTGACGGTGAGCCGAGGCCTAGCTAAGGCTGAGTGCCCCAGCCTGATAACCCAGACCTCTGTCCTGCCCCTGGGCCTGTGGCAATGAGCAGAGGCCTAGCTAAGGCTCCCAGCCTGATACCCACCAGACCTCTCCCTGGCCCCTGGGCCTGTGGAGGTGAGCAGAGGCCTAGCTAAGCCACAGTGCCCCCGCCTGATACCCCAGACCTCTCCCCGGCCCTTGGGCCTGTGGCGGTGAGCAGAGGCCTAGCTAAGGCTGAGTGCCCCAGCCTGAAACCCACCAGGCCTTTGTCCGGCCCCTGGGCCTTTGGCGGTGAGCAGAGGCCTAGCTAAGGTGGAGTGCCCCAGCCTGATACCCCAGACCTCTCCCCGGCCCCTGGGCCTATGGCGGTGAGCAGAGGCCTAGCTAAGGCAGAGTGCCCCAGCCTGATACCCCAGACCTCTCCCCGGTCCCTGGCCCTGTGGCGGTGAGCAGAGGCCTTGCTAAGGCAGAGTGCCCCAGCCTGATACTCCAGACCTCTGTCCTGCCCCTGGGCCTGAGGAGGTGAGCAGAGGCCTAGCTAAGGCTGAGTGCCCCAGCCTGATACCCACCAGGCCTTTGTCCGGCCCCTGGGCCTTTGGCGGTGAGCAGAGGCCTAGCTAAGGCGGGGTGCCCCAGCCTGATACCCCAGACCTCTCCTTGGCCCCCGGGCCTATGGCAGTGATCAGAGGCCTAGCTAAGGCAGAGTTGTGAAAACATTAAAATTGATATGAGGCTGGGAAGCCCAAAGAAACACACCAACACAGGTTACAAAGAACATACAAGTGCTTTATTTAAAAGCTACAACAGTTACCAAAAGTCAATTGACAAACGGATAGTTATTCGGCTCTCAGAGTAACGTAACAAACTTCAACGAAGGTTCGATGCATTAGTAGAGAGACCGTACATTGGAATACTTGGGCTTTTATATCCTTTATCCAGCCCTTGGCCAACCCCCTCACGGGTTAACCATTCTCGGGACCAGGCCTAGGGTTCCTTGCCAGGTCAACCCTATAATGTATGCATTTTGATCAGTTCCGCTGATACAGTTGTTCATTTACACATAGGTCAAGGATAGGACAAGGTCTCAGTTCGCGACCCCGACAAGTGGCCTGCAGGCATATTATTTATTCGTGTGTGCGGAGGTCACAACGGCCAGAATCTCACTCAAAATGTTATTCAGCCTCCATTTTGATGTTCAGGGTGACTTCCACTTTACAAGAGAACCTTAAATGGCGGCTAAATCCAAGATGGCGACTTACACAATTTTTCGTTAAGGTCAAGACCTTGCCGCGGAGTCTATTTACATGATATTTTAGACAACTTGGCGTACGCCAATACACATTCAAATACTGCGATAGGAGGCATAATATCATTTCAATTCCAACAGACCCTCCTTTTGGCCTATGCCAAGTGCTAATATCATTTCTAATACTTTTGCAAATAACTCTATGTGCTGTCATCCATACATCCCGAATCATTGTCTGTAATATCTATAGCCATTAGGTCGTTCATCAGAACTTCTTGTAACACAAACTCTTTGGATGCTGTATCTGGGGCATATATTCTATGCCCTATTGTGCTCACTGCTTGGGCACAACATCCCCCTAGCATTCCACATATACTCGGAAGACATTGAAAACAGCAATAAATCAATAGCAGGATCCCAAAAATAACTAGAATAACAGAAAGCACCTTCCAACCCCAAGATCGTAAAGAATCCCAGAACCAGGTGCTAAGATTCCAATCTCCTACAGGGATATGTACTTCAGAACTAAGAATATGCAAGTTCTGTATTGCTTTAAAAATTGTCGGCGAGGAATCTGGTGCGAAAACACAGCAAGCGGACCCCACCAATTTGCATACTCCACCTCGTTCCGCCAAAAATGACATCTAATGCCATCCAATTTTGGAGTGCTACCAATCTTATTGCTTTTTGTTCTAATGTCATATTGTAGAGTATGTCCATGGTCCGGTTGATCGTTCTCTCCAGTACCCTTGCTAATCCCCTAATGTTCTCAGAGTTTGTTATTTGTCCCCAAAAGGGCACAACTGATTTTGCTATATCTCCCAATACTTGCCCAGGGATATCTCCGTTCTTGTCCCGCCGTGGGCGAGCCTTAGAAACCTCTAATGTACTAGCTACAAATACCCTGGGTAACAGGATTCCTAAATAACAGGTTCCCTGCCAATCCTTGGGCACCCAGGGAAATGCTAAACTACCACAAATAAAATATACAGGCCCCCCTACATACAGAGGCCTGTTTTCTCCAGTCAAATTTACAATGTTCATACAACCTTCAAAATCTCCCATTGGCCGAGTGCCGTTTCTTTGTACACAAAAGGGGACCGAGTCAGGGCTATGATTTATAGAGTAGGAAGGAGGCACGGCGTCCTTATTGCCTATCGGAGCCATTTTAAAGGAAATTAAAGTTTGAAAAGGAAGAGACAGTTTATCAGACGGCCTAATAGAAGCGACATTAGGTTTACTTCTATTTGCAAAAAGCGAGCATCCCAGGGGAGTTAATTCACGTTTCTCGAAATCATTCAAATTAGTTCCATCAAAATTCCCTGAGATGCTATCATTCCAACGGCCAAAGAATAGTGCTCTAAGAGAGGCATAGCAAGCAGTCGTTAAAGGTAAAGGGTGAATATACCATCCTAGTCCCTTGTTCCCATATTGCGGTAAATGAGTGCAAATCCAACAATTACTCTTATTAAAAATGGCATGCGTTGCATTCATTACTATCATTAGAGTGTTATTATGATACTTTTGTCTATGTTTGGAGTCTCTAGGGGAAAGAGTGTGTAGGTGTACAGAGGGAGTCAAAGCAGTTGGTACAATCTCGGTCGGTAGTAGAGGTTTTAGAGGATAGATTTCTTCAAAGTACCAAAGTCCTACAGCGGTAATTACAAAAATAACAATTATCATTATCAAAACACAGCAGTACGTTTTCGGGGCCCAGGCACATTGTTCATTGTCCAAGTTGGTCATCCCTTTTTTCACAAGTCCAGTGCGGGGAGCAGCAGTGGAGGTGGCAGGCATTGTAGTTCCTCAATCGACGACCCCAATGTTCGTTGCTGGCGACACTACGGTCACGCGATTTCTTAGTCCTTCCCAACCCTAGCCGGCAGAATCCCTTTTGTTTACCAGAAACTTTCTTATACAACAGAAAACTTCCAATCACTTCCTTTTTCCAAATGCACGGAAAACCCGTGCCATAGTTCTATTTTCTTCGTCGAAGGTTGTACATGGTGGTACCCAAGATTGTTTGGTCCGAAAATAAGGTGTCGTCACTTCATGAGGGAAGCGACGTATCGGAGGCGACGGAAGTCGCAGAGCTTGAAACAGTGTTTTCCGGAAGTGATTTTTCAAGAGAGTGCGGAGACGAAATGGACTGTTCCCCAAGCTCCACGGGCTCAGAGAGATTCTCCGACGCACTCACAGCGCTGTTTGCTACTCCAAGATCAGAGATTGTAGCATCAGCGAGGGGTTCTGCTTCTTCTGTAACGTGTGGCGTCGGGTGAGGAAGTTTCTTGACATGCGTCGCGTGGATCCAGTGTTTCTTCCCCGCCACCCGCACTGCTGTCCGGGTGACCAACAGCACCTGGTAGGGTCCCTTCCAACGAGAAGCGAGACAGGAAGACCTTTCGTAGGCCTTCACTAGGACCCAACTTCCAGGCTGTATAGCGTGTCCTGGGTCCGTGAACCGTACAGGTAAAGCTGAGTGCACCTGGTGATAAATTAAATACAGGTTTTTAGTTAACTGGTTACAGTAGTCTACAAGCAATACATTTTCCACCTCCCTCAGGGCTTTAGGTTTTGGGAGACCCCAAATGTTAGCAGGTCTCCCCATCACTACCTCAAATGGAGAAAGCCCAGTCTTAGTTTGAGGTGTGGTACGCATAGCCAATAATACAATAGGTAAGGCATCTGGCCATTTCAGTTTGGTATCGGCACATGTTTTTGCAAGCTTATTCTTTAAGATACCATTATGTCTTTCCACCAACCCAGAACTTTGAGGATGTCTAGCTGAGTGAAATTGTTTCTCAATACGTAAAGCCGTGCATATCTGCAAAATTAATGCTGCAACAAAATGAGGACCATCATCCGACCAAATTACCCTTGGGAGCCCAAATCGAGGAAATAATTCTTTTACCATAATCTTTGCAGTGGTCATGGCGGTAGCATCTTTAACGGGGAAAGCCTCGACCCATTTACTGAAGACACAAATAATTACAAGAACATATTTCAGATTGTTACATCGTTCCATCTCAATAAAATCAAAGTGAATGACCTCGAAGGGAACAGAAGGGGGCCTAAAGCTTCCCCTTGGAGTTACTGTCCCCTTACCCACATTGTTCTCTTGTTATTCACCCAAACTTGTTCTAACATTTTCGTGATCTGCTGGGCACACACATGTGTAGGACCGTGTGCCATCGTAACCATTGCCAGTACATATGAATCAGGGAGCAACCATTTTCCTTCAGATGTATCCACCCAACACCCATCATCGTCTAGTTTCCCCATTCCTTCGGCCCACCTTTTAGATTCTTCCATTGTGGCATCAGTTTGAATATCTCGCACAGACCCAATACCTTCATCCATTATATAAGGATCTTTTATTTCCTTCAAAGCATACATGTCCGTGCTAAGGTCTGTGGCCGTTTGCCTGGCTATCAGGTGCGCAAAAGCGTTCCCTTTTCCCACATCATCTATGACCTTACGATGGGCTGCACACTTCATGATCGCTAACTGCCTAGGGAGTGAGAGTGCCGAGAGCAATTGCACTATCAAGGGGCCATGCTGAATCTTGGTCCAATGTGAGGTCAGGAACCCTCTTTCCGACCAGAGCCTCCCAAAGTTGTGAGCCACCCCAAAGGCGTACTGGCTATCGGTGTATATATTTACTATACGCCCTTCGGAGAGTTCACAAGCTCGGGTCAATGCTATAATCTCTGCGGCCTGCGCGGAGTTATGAGACATTCTCTTAGTTTCAACAACTTTACTCAATGTAGTAACTGCGTAAGCAGCTGTAGATGTACCATCTGAGAGTTTGAAGCAGGAGCCCTCACAAAACAGCTCCCCTTCTGCATTGTCCAAAGGAGTATCTATAAGATCTATCCTGCCCTTCGTTTCTTGCTCAGTGGTATACAGGCAGTCGTGTAATTCTTCGCCACCGCAAACAGTGTTTTGCGGGAAAGGTAAGAGTTCAGCCGGATTAAGAACACAACACCTCTTAATTTGAATGTGCGGAGCAAACAGAATTAGTTCATACCTTGTTAACCGTGCAGAGGTGAGGTGTTGCGTTTGGGTTTTGTTCAATAGGATATCTACAGAGTGAGGTACCATCAAAATTCAAATCATGGCCTAGCACCATTCCCTCACTCTGTTTTACAGACGCGGCAGCAGCAGCGACAGCTCGCAAACATCTTGGCAAAGCGCATGCGACAGGATCAAGGGCGGAGGAGTAGTAGCCGCACGGCCTATTCTTCCCTCCGTGTTCCTGTGTTAACACAGCCAAAGCACATCCATCACGTTCATGCACAAACAACACAAAGGCCTTGTCATAATTTGGAGTACCCAGAACCGGTGCAGAGCATAACGCGGTTTTGAGAAGCTCAAATGATTGTTGATGTTCCGATTTCCATGGCAGTGGCAGAAAAATTCCCTTCTTCGTCAAAGCCAACATCGGTTTTATCACTAGCGAAAAGTTTGGGATCCACAACCTACAGTAAGAAGCCATACCTATTAAGGCTCTGACTTCCTTCTGTGTATTTGGAACAGACATGCCAGAAATGTGTTTTATTCTTTCAGGTGTCAATCTTTTCCCCTCCTTTGACAGGAGGTACCCTAAATAGGCGACCTCCTGACAACAATATTGAAATTTTTTGAGCAAAGCTTTATGACCATTTTTGGCTAGATGAACAAGCAACAGTATAGTGCCTTCTTTACAAGCACTTTCAGAATCTGCAGCCAAAAGCAAATCATCGACATATTGAAGCAGTGTACAAGTAGGTGGCAATTCAAGGGTGTCGAGCTGCTCTTTCAAAGCTCTACTATAAATGCTTGGACTTTCAGTATACCCTTGAGGTGCCCTAGTAAATGTAAATGAGCGTCCCCCCAAGGTGAACGCAAACAAATATCTACTTTCCTTATGTATAGGGATGCTAAAGAAAGCGTTTTTTAAATCCACAACGCTGAAGTGCGTAGCGGTAGCAGGGATCATTGTCAATATCGTCGTCACATCAGGCACAATTGAAAATTGTGGGGCGACAACTCTGTTAATAGCACGAAGATCAATTATGAACCGGTATGGGATTGCATTGTCGCCTTTCTTACATACAGTCAAGATCGGACTGTTACACAAACTACCTGTAATCTCCTCGATCACCCAACGATGCACAAAATCAGAGACAAGGCATTTTAAAGCACGCTCGCCCTCAATTGATATTTGATACTGCGGAATGCGTGGTAGTTTAACTCCATGTTTCAAAACTATCTTAACGGGCTCAATCTGTAGTACCCCGACATCATTGTCGTCAACCGCCCATAAACATTCCGGGACAATGTTAAACTCAGGAGGTAAAGGTCGAATCAGAAACTGAGAATTAGGAAGTTGCTGTGGTGAAATCGTCAGCCGTACTCCATCAGAGGAACAATGAATTACTGCATTCAATTTCTTTAACAAATTCAACCCCAGCAAATTCTCTCCACAGTTCGAAGTCAGAAAAAAAAGGGCAATGGTCCGTTAAGGGACCCAAAGAAACAGACACCGGTGAAGAAACCGGACAAACAATTGGTATACCAGAAAACCCTACGGAAACATTGGTTTGCCCTGACAGTGGAATGTTTGGAACTTGAAAATGATCAATGGAGCACTTCTGTGCTCCAGTGTCTATCAAAAACTGGTGTTTCCTATTCCCTACTAATAATTCAACGTAGGGGCCTTTCTGATTAACGGGAATAGGTGAAGGATCCAAACCCTGCTTCGGGCAGTCCTAATGAAATAGAGTATCATCAGAAGGAAGCTCTTCAGAAAGGTAGGCAGCAGAAGGGTGATCAAATATGTTCCTCGACTCCACACTCGAGGTCTGATTTTCCTGTCAAAAAGGTTGTTGAGGATCTTGCAAAAACTGACCTCTATCAGGGCCCCCTGCTCCAGGGCGGCCCCTGGGTCGTCTACCCATACTCCCAAATGCACTGTTTGACTTTGTCGAAGGACGGGGCACTGTGCTCGCCGATGACCTTCCTGGCGGCAATAAGCACATTGATTAATATTCACAGAACCCAAAGGAGCATTTCCTTTTGGGACATACTGACCGCTGGTCTGTGTCCTGCCTCCCCTGGGGTTTCTAACAATTTGTTGTAATAATACTTTGGTTTTCAAATCTCCTTTCCTCGTTTCTATTTTCTCCTTCTCATTATTAACACGGTTCTCAGAATACTGAGCCATGTGCAAAACGTCAGATTGAGATTTTGCCTGCCAAGCGCTCTCAGAGGACATAATCTGTGACTGGATGTCGGGCAACAATCCACGCACAAATTTGTCCACAAACAACCTTTTCCCAGACTCTGTACCCAAATCCTGCCCACTGAAGTCGGAAAATACCTGCTCGAATCTATTAAAGAATTCAGTGGCGCCTTCAGTTTTCCCTTTAACACAGGCCGTAAGCTTGTCCCAAATAATTCTTTTCTCTGGAATTATAGTTTTTAATTTTGCGACAATTCTATCAGGCAAAGTAAGTATTACCTGTGGTGGTTTCTCACCTGCTGGTCTCTCCCCATCAATCCTAATCATATTAGCCCACGTATCTCCCAACCCTGGCACATCGTCTATTGTCCGAACCTGCTTCCATACATCTACGGGTAGGAGTACAGGGAATAGCAAGTCAATATCACTTAAGGTGAACACAGAGGACTGTAAAACGGACTCTATCTCTTTGTAAAACCCCGTCGGGTTTTTCCTGATATCGGGAACTGATTGTCTAATAGTGTTCACTTCCTGTCGTGAAAACGGGACGTGAACGAATTGCGATACATAATGTGCAGGGATAACTACAGCGGGTGCACCAGTCCCAGCGTTGGCGGGAATCTCAACCTTTGGGACAAAGGTCGGAGGAACCTCTCTCATAGGCAACTGAGATATAAGTACCTTCGGCCGCTTACTAAGCAACAGAGCCAGGTCGAGCGCTAAGGCAGCCGAAGAAGTGTCGGGCGAAAAAGCCCTTTTACAAATCCCCAACAATTCTGTGGGGCAACTAACCTTCTTTCTTACACATTCTTCTTGCAGGTACTGTACCATTACCTGAATTACCTTTCTTTGCATTTCTACTGTATACTGACTATACGTGTCATATACTTCATCTGGCGGAATCGATGAATCCGAGATCCATCGAATCGCATCTTTGGTACAAATTCGTACTTCCTCAGGTGCCGATCTACGACACGGAAGGAACCGTTTCTGTACATATTTACTGTCGTCTTCGTCATCCTCATCTTGTGCTTTCTCAAAGTTCCTCCTATACTCAAACAATCTTTCAACATGACCATGTACTTTCTGCTCTGTGTCCCTCGAAAGTGCCAAAGCATTTAGATCTCTCACCCCTTGTGGAAGATCCGAATTCTGTAACCTACTCCACATCACACATATATGAGTCCCCAAGCCTTCGATAAAAACATTTTTCTCGGGAAAACTGTTCAGATTAGATAATGTGGAAAAAACATTCATTTGATCACCTTTCTCCATACAGTGCTTAGCCCATGCAAACAATTCCTGTTTCTTATTTGCAGAAACAGTATTACGAGTGACTATCTTTGATCCTGCACCTTGATCAACTTCAGTCAATACGGGACCACTCGGGAGCGGAGGTGCAGGTACATTTAATAAAGGTGCAACTATCGGCGCAGAAGGAAGGGGCGGTGCGATAGGTGGAGGAACAACAACTAGAGGACTAGGAACAATAGGTTGTACAGGGGGAACAGGAATAACAGTAGGAACAACAGCAGGAATGGGCAGAGCGCCCAAGAAAGGATCATACGGAGGCGGCGCAGAGGCACCAGGCCTGCGTTCGTTTAACAATTTTTCAATAAATTCTTCGGAAACATGAAAATCTTTAGAGGGGTAAATATTCTGGATTCCAAGTGAAAAAGCCCTATCCATATTTTTAACTGATTCTGAATGTTTTTCTTTATAATATAACAACGCTTTTTCGGCATTTGTTTTATGACGGCGTGCATGTTTATCCCTACTTTTAAGCTGCTGTAACGCTTCTTTTTTCCAATTCTGTAAGACATCAAAGGCTGCAGGTCTAGCCTTCTTTTTAAGCAAGACCGATTCTAGGTATTCAATACGGGAGATCTCAAAACTGCCATTGATTGGCCACTGAAATTCGGAGGCATGTCTGGTCTGTCTGTGCCAAATATCATTAAACACTATACTACCAAAGCCATACTTACAGTACATAGTACATGCCGGCGACCCCTCCTGTGGTGCCGGGCAGCCAAATTCCAAAGATTGTCGATCGCTGCGGAACAGAGCCCTAAAGCAGCTAGACAATTTCCCAGGGATTTCACAAAAAAATGGTGTTACCTGGTCAATAATTGTGTCTGCAGATACAATACGCCAAATTCAAATTGTCAGGGTTAAATTAAGAGCCGGGTCATGACTGCACCTGACCAAACCTAAGGAGGACCGTACGGTTTATCAAAGAACTTACCTAACGAATTTTACCTTGTGTTTGGTGGTTTCGATAAATCTGCCCGCCTCAAAAATGGACCCTCGTCAAGATGCCGTGTCAGACCACACGACTATCGTCCAAGGATCGGATCGTGCAGCGCTGCCGAGGTATCGCGTCTCGTTCGGTCAGGCCCGCAGAATCACACCGTCCGATCCCGGTTCGATAGTCTGCGTCAACCTTCAATGATCCGGCATCAATCTTGAGGGTCCCTATTCGGGCGCCAACTGTGAAAACATAAAAATTGATATGAGGCTGGGAAGCCCAAAGAAACACACCAACACAGGTTACAAAGAACATACAAGTGCTTTATTTAAAAGCTACAACAGTTACCAAAAGTCAATTGACAAACGGATAGCTATTCGGCTCTCAGAGTAACGTAACGAACTTCAACGAAGGTTTGATGCATTAGTAGAGAGACCGTACATTGGAATCCTTGGGCTTTTATATCCTTTATCCAGCCCTTGGCCAACCCCCTCGCGGGTTAACCATTCTTGGGACCAGGCCTAGGGTTCCTTGCCAGGTCAACCCTATAATGTATGCATTTTGATCAGTTCCGCTGATACAGTTGTTCATTTACACATACGTCAGGGATAGGACAAGGTCTCAGTTCGCGACCCCGACAAGTAGCCTGCAGGCCTATTAATTATTCGTGTGTGCGGAGGTCACAACGGCCAGAATCTCACTCAAAATGTTATTCGGCCTCCATTTTGATGTTCAGGGTGACTTCCACTTTACAAGAGAACCTAAAATGGCGGCTAAATTCAAGATGGCGACTTACACAATTTTTCGTTAAGGTCAAGACCTTGCCGCGGAGTCTATTTACATGATATTTTAGACAACATGGCGTAGGCCAATACACATTCAAATACTGCGATAGGAGGCATAATATCATTTCAATTCCAACAGAGTGTCCCAGTCTGATAACCCAGACCTCTGTCCTGCCCCTTGGCCTGTGGCAGTGAGCAGAGTACTAGCTAAGGCTCCCAGCCTGATACCCACAAGACCTCTCCCCGGCCCCTGGGCCTGTGGCGGTGAGCAAAGGCCTAGCTAAGGTTGATGCCCCAGCCTGATACCCACCAGGCCTTTGTCCGGCCCCTGGGCCTGTGGCGGTGAGCAGAGGCCTAGCTAAGGTGGAGTGATCCAGCCTGATACCCCAGACCTCTCCCCGGTCCCTGGGCCTGTGGCGGTGAGCAGAGGCCTAGCTAAGGCTGAGTGCCCCAGCCTGATATCCACCAGACCTCTGCCCATCCCATGGGCCTGTGACGGTGTGCCGAGGCCTAGCTAAGGCTGAGTGCCCCAGACTGATACCCACCAGACCTCTCCCCGGCCCCTGGGCCTGTGGCAGCTCGCAAAGGCCTAGCTAAGGCTGAGTGCCCCAGCCTAATACTCCAGACCTCTGTCCAGCCCCTGGTCCTGTGGTGGTGCGTAGAGGCCTAGCTAAGACTGAGTGCCCTAGCCTGGTACCCCAGTCCTCTGTCCTGCCCCTGAGCCTGTGGCAGTGGGCAGAGGCCTAGCTAAGGCTGAGTGTCCCAGCCTGATACATACCAGACCTCTCCCCGGCCCCTGGGCCTGTGGCAATGAACAGAGGCCTCCCTAAGGCTGATTGCCCCCGCCTGATACCCCAGACCTCTGTCTGGCCCCTGGGCCTGTGGCGGTGCGCTGAAGCCTAGCTAAGGCTGAGTGCCCCAGCCTAATACCTAACAGACGTCTGCCCAGCCCCTGGGCCTGTGACGGTGAGCCGAGGCCTAGCTAAGGCTGAGTGCCGCAGCCTGATACCCACCAGACCTCTCCCCAGCCCCTGGGCCTGTGGCGGTGAGCACAGGCCTAGCTACGGCTGAGTGCCCCAGCCTGATACCCCAGACCTCTGTCCTGCCCCTGGGCCTGAGGCGGTGAGCAGAGGCATAGCTAAGGCTGAGTGCCCCAGCCTGATACCCCAGACCTCTGTCTGGCCCCTGGGCCTGTGGCAGTGTGCAGAGGCCTAGCTAAGGCTGAGTGCCCCAGCCTGATACCCACCAGACCTTTGCCCGGCCACTGGGCCTGTGACAGTGAGCCAAGGCCTAGCTAAGGCTGAGTGTGCCAGCCTGATATCCACCAGACCTCTCCCTGGCCCCTGGGCCTGTGGCAGTGAACAGAGGCCTAGCAAAGGCTGAGTGCCCCAGCCTGATACCCACCAGACCTCTGCCCAGCCCCTGGGCCTGTGACGGTGAGCCGAGACCTAGCTAAAGCTGAGTGCCCCAGCCTGATAACCACCAGACCTCTCCCTGGCCCCTGGGCCTGTGGCGGAGAATAGAGGCCTAGCTAAGGCAGAGTGCCCCAGCCTGATACCCCAGACTTCTGTCCAGCACACTGGGTCTGAGGCAGTGAGCAGAGGCTTAGCTGAGGCTGAGTGCCCAGCCTGATAGCCCAGACCTCTCCCCGGTCCCTGGGCATGTGGCAGTGTGCAGAGGTCTAGCTAAGGCTGAGTGCGCCAGCCTGATACCCAACAGACCTCTCCCTGGCCCATGGGCCTGTGGCGGTGAACAGAGGCTTAGCTAAGGCTGAGTGCCCCAGCCTGATAGCCCAGGCCTCTCCCCGGCCCCTGGGCATGTGGCAGTGTTCAGAGGCCTAGCTAAGGCTGAGTGCCCCAGCCTGATACCCACCAGACCTCTGCACGGCCCCTGGGCCTGTGACGGTGTTGCAAGGCCTAGCTAAGGCTGAGTGCCCCAGCCTGATACCCCAGACCTCTCCCCGGCCCCTGGGCCTGTGGCGGTGAACAGAGGCCTAGCTAAGGCGGAGTGCCCCAGCCTGATACCCCAGACCACTCCCTTGCCCCTGGGCCTGTGGCGGTGAGCAGAGGCCTAGCTAAGGCAGAGTGCCCCATCCTAATACTCCAGACCTCTGTCCAGCCCCTGGGCCTGTGCTGGTGCACAGAGGCCTAGCTAAGGCTGAGTGCCCCAACCTGATACCCCAGTCCTCTGTCCGGCCCCTGGGCCTGTGGCAGTGAGCAGAGGCCTAGCTAAGGCTGAGTGCCCCAGCCTGATACCCCAGACCTCTGTCTGGCCCCTGGCCTGTGGCAGTGCGCAGAAGCCTAGCTAAGGCTGAGTGCCCCAGCCTGATACCTAACAGACGTCTGCCTGGCCCCTGGGCCTGTGATGGTGAACCGAGGCTTAGCTAAGACAGAGTGCCCCAGCCTAATACTCCAGACCTCTGTCCAGCCCCTAGGCCTGTGCTGGTGCGCAGAGGCCTAGCTAAGGCTGAGTGCCCCAGCCTGATACTCCAGACCTCTCCCCTGGGCCTGTGACGGTGTGCAGAGGCCTAGCTAAAGCTGAGTGCCCCAGCTTGATACCCCAGAACTCTGTCCAGCCCCTGGGCCTGTGGCAGTGAGCAGAGTCCTAGCTAAGGCTGAGTGTCCCAGCCTGATAGCCCAGACCTCGCCCTGGCCCCTGGGCCTGTGGCGGTCCAAAGAGGCCTAGCAAAGGCTAAGTGCCCCAGCCTGATACCCCAGACCTCTGTCCTGCCCCTGGGCCTGAGGCGGTGAGCAGAGGCCTAGCTAAGGCTGAGTGCCCGAGCCTGATACCCCAAACCTCGATCTAGCCCCTGGGCCTGTTGCAGTGTGCAGAGGCCTAGCTAAGGCTGAGTGCCCCAGCCTGATACCCACCAGACCTCTGCCCGACCCCTGGGCCTGTGACGGGGAGCCGAGGCCTAGGTAAGGCTGAGTGCGCCAGCCTGATACCCACCAGACCTCTCCCTGGCCCCTGGGCCTGTGGTGGTAAACAGAGGCCTAGCAAAGGCTGAGTGCCCCAGCCTGATACCCCAGACCTCTCCTTGGCCCCCGGGCCTATGGCGGTGATCAGAGGCCTAGCTAAGGCAGATTGCCCCAGCCTGATACCCCAGACCTCTGTCCTGCCCCTGGGCCTGAGGCGGTGAGCAGAGGCCTATGTATGGCTGAGTCACCCAGCCTTATACCCCACACCTCTCCCTGGACCCTGGGCCTGTGGCGGTGAGCAGAGGCCTAGCTAAGGCTGAGTGCCCCAGCCTGATACTCACAGACCTCTCCCCAGCCCCTGGGCCTGTGGAGGTGAGCAGAGGCCTAGCTAAGGCAGAGTGCCCCAGCCTGATACCCCAGACCTCTGTCCTGCCCCTGGGCCTGTGGCAATGCGCAAAGACCTAGCTAAGTCTGAGTGCCCTAGCCTGATACCCACCAGACCGCTGCCCCGCCCCTGGGCCTGTGACGGTGAGCCGAAGCCTAGCTAAGGCTTAGTGCCCCAGCCTGATACCCACCAGGTCTTTGTCTGGCCCCTCGGCCTGTAGCAGTGAGCAGAGGCCTAGCTAAGGTAGAGTGCACCAGCCTGATACCCCAAACCTCTCCCTGGACCCTGGGCCTGTGGCAGTGAGCAGATGCCTAGCTAAAGCTGAGTACCCCAGCCTGATAACCCAGACCTCTGTCCTGCCCCTTGGCCTGTGGCAGTGAGCAGAGTCCTAGCTAAGGCTCCCAGCCTATTACCCACGAGACCTCTCCCCGGCCCCTGGGCCTGTGTCGGTGAGCAGAGGCCTAGCTAAGGTGGAGTGATCCATCCTGATAACCCAGACCTCTCCCCGGCCCCTGAGCCTGTGGCGGTGAGCAGAGGCCTAGCTAAGGCAGAGTGCCCCAGCCTGATACCCCAGACCTCTCCCCGGTCCCTGGGCCTGTGGCGGTGAGCAGAGGCCTAGCTAAGACTGAGTGTCCCAGCCTGATATCCACCAGACCTCTGCCCATCCCATGGGCCTGTGACGGTGAGCCGAGGCCTAGCTAAGGCTGAGTGCCCCAGCCTGATACCCACCAGACCTCTCCCCGGCCCCTGGGCCTGTGGCAGTGAGCAGAGGCCTAGATAAGGTGGAGTGCCCCAGCCTGACACCCCAGACCTCTCCCCGGCCCCTGGGCCTGTGGCAGCGAGCAAAGGCCTAGCTAAGGCTGAGTGCCCCAGCCTAATACTCCAGACCTCTGTCCAGCCCCTGGTCCTGTGGTGGTGCTCAGAGGCCTAGCTAAGGCTGAGTGCCCCAGCCTGATACCCCAGTCCTCTGTCCTGCCCCTGAGCCTGTGGCAGTGAGCAGAGGCCTAGCTAAGGCTGAGTGCCCCAGCCTGATATCCACCAGACCTCTGCCCATCCCATGGGCCTGTGACGGTGAGCCGAGGCCTAGCTAAGGCTGAGTGCCCCAGCCTGATACCCACCAGACCTCAGAGGCCTAGCTAAGGCAGAGTGCCCCAGCCTGATACCCCAGACCTCTCCCCGGTCCCTGGGCCTGTGGAGGTGAGCAGAGGCCTAGCTAAGGCTGAGTGCCCCAGCCTGATATCCACCAGACCTCTGCCCATCCCATGGGCCTGTGACGGTGAGCCGAGGCCTAGCTAAGGCTGAGTGCCCCAGCCTGATACCCCAGACCTCTCCCCGGTCCCTGGGCCTGTGGCGGTGAGCAGAGGCCTAGCTAAGGCTGAGTGCCCCAGCCTGATATCCACCAGACCTCTGCCCATCCCATGGGCCTGTGACGGTGAGCCGAGGCCTAGCTAAGGCTGAGTGCCCCAGCCTGATACCCACCAGACCTCTCCCCGGCCCCTGGGCCTGTGGCAGTGAGCAGAGGCCTAGATAAGCTGGAGTGCCCCAGCCTCACACCCCAGACCTCTCCCCGGCCCCTGGGCCTGTGGCAGCGAGCAAAGGCCTAGCTAAGGCTGAGTGCCCCAGCCTAATACTCCAGACCTCTGTCCAGCCCCTGGTCCTGTGGTGGTGCTCAGAGGCCTAGCTAAGGCTGAGTGCCCCAGCCTGATACCCCAGTCCTCTCTCCTGCCCCTGAGCCTGTGGCAGTGAGCAGAGGCCTAGCTAAGGCTGAGTGCCCCAGCCTGATACCTAACAGACATCTGCCCGGCCCCTGGGCCTGTGACGGTGAGCCGAGGCCTAGCTAAGGCTGAGTGCCCCAGGCTGATACCCACCAGACCTCTCCCCGGCCCCTGGGCCTGTGGTGGTGAGCACAGGCCTAGCTACGGCTGAGTGCCCCAGCCTGACACCCCAGACCTCTGTCCTGCCCCTGGGCCTGAGGCAGTGAACAGAGGCATAGCTAAGGCTGGGTGCCCCAGCCTGATACCCCAGACCTCTGTCTGGCCCCTGGGCCTGTGGCAGTGTGCAGAGGTCTAGCTAAGGCTGAGTGCCGCAGCCTGATACCCACCAGACCTCTGCCCAGCCCCTGGGCCTGTGACGGTGAGCCAAGGCCTAGCTAAGGCTGAGTGCCCCAGCCTGATTCCCACGTGACCTCTCCCCGGCACCTGGGCCTGGCAGTGAACAGAGGCCTAGCTAAGGCGGAGTGCCCCAGCCTGATACCCCAGACCTCTGTCTGGCCCCTGGGCGTGTGGCAGTGTGCAGAGGCCTAGCTAAGGCTGAGTGCCCCAGCCTGATACCCATCAGATCTCTGCCCGGCCCCTGGGCCTGTGACGGTGAGCCAAGGCCTAGCTAAGGCTGAGTGTGCCAGCCTGATACCCACCAGACCTCTCCCTGGCCCATGGGCCTGTGGCGGAGAATAGAGACCTAGCTAAGGCAGAGTGCCCCAGCCTGATACCCCAGACTTCTGTCCAGCACCCTGGGCCTGAGGCGGTGAGCAGAGGCTTAGCTAAGGCTGAGTGCCCCAGCCTGATAGCCCAGACCTCTACCCGGCCCCTGGTCATGTGGCAGTGTACAGAGGCCTAGCTAAGGCTGAGTGCTCCAGCCCGATACCCACCAGACCTCTGCCTGGACCCTGGGCCTGTGACAGTGAGCCGAGGCCTAGCTAAGGCTGAGTGTGCCAGCCTGATACCCACTAGACCTCTCCCTGGCCCTTGGGCCTGTGGCGGTGAACAGAGGCCTAGCAAAGGCTGAGTGCCCCAGCCTGATACCCACCAGACCTCGGTCTGGCCCCTGGGCCTGTGATGGTGTTCCGAGGCCTAGCTAAGGCTGAGTCACCCAGCCTTATACCCCACACCTCTCCCTGGACCCTGGGCCTGTGGCGGTGAGCAGAGGCCTAGCTAAGGCTGAGTGCCCCAGCCTGATACTCACAGACCTCTCCCCAGCCCCTGGGCCTGTGGAGGTGAGCAGAGGCCTAGCTAAGGCAGAGTGCCCCAGCCTGATACCCCAGACCTCTGTCCTGCCCCTGCGCCTGTGGCAATGCGCAAAGACCTAGCTAAGGCTGAGTGCCCCAGCCTGATACCCACCAGACCGCTGCCCCGCCCCTGGGCCTGTGACGGTGAGCCGAAGCCTAGCTAAGGCTTAGTGCCCCAGCCTGATACCCCAAACCTCTGTCCTGCCCCTTGGCCTGTGGCAGTGAGCAGAGTCCTAGCTAAGGCTCCCAGCCTATTACCCACGAGACCTCTCCCCGGCCCCTGGGCCTGTGGCGATGAGCAGAGGCCTAACTAAGGCTGATCCCCAGCCTGATACCCACCAGGCCTTTGTCCGGCCCCTGGGCCTGTGTCGGTGAGCAGAGGCCTAGCTAAGGTGGAGTGATCCATCCTGATAACCCAGACCTCTCCCCGGTCCCTGGGCCTGTGGCGGTGAGCAGAGGCCTAGCTAAGGCTGAGTGTCCCAGCCTGATATCCACCAGACCTCTGCCCATCCCATGGGCCTGTGACGGTGAGCCGAGGCCTAGCTAAGGCTGAGTGCCCCAGCCTGATACCCACCAGACCTCTCCCCGGCCCCTGGGCCTGTGGCAGTGAGCAGAGGCCTAGATAAGGTGGAGTGCCCCAGCCTGACACCCCAGACCTCTCCCCGGCCCCTGGGCCTGTCGCAGCGAGCAAAGGCCTAGCTAAGGCTGAGTGCCCCAGCCTAATACTCCAGACCTCTGTCCAGCCCCTGATCCTGTGGTGGTGCTCAGAGGCCTAGCTAAGGCTGAGTGCCCCAGCCTGATACCCCAGTCCTCTGTCCTGCCCCTGAGCCTGTGGCAGTGAGCAGAGGCCTAGCTAAGGCTGAGTGTCCCAGCCTGATACCCACCAGACCTCTCCCTGGCCCATGGGACTGTGGCAATGAACAGAGGCCTAGCTAAGGTGGAGTGATCCATCCTGATAACCCAGACCTCTCCCCGGCCCCTGAGCCTGTGGCAGTGAGCAGAGGCCTAGCTAAGGCAGAGTGCCCCTGCCTGATACCCCAGACCTCTCCCCGGTCCCTGGGCCTGTGGCGGTGAGCAGAGGCCTAGCTAAGGCTGAGTGCCCCAGCCTGATATCCACCAGACCTCTGCCCATCCCATGGGCCTGTGACGGTGAGCCGAGGCCTAGCTAAGGCTGAGTGCCCCAGCCTGATACCCACCAGACCTCTCCCCGGCCCCTGGGCCTGTGGCAGTGAGCAAAGGCCTAGATAAGGTGGAGTGCCCCAGCCTCACACCCCAGACCTCTCCCCGGCCCCTGGGCATGTGGCAGCGAGCAAAGGCCTAGCTAAGGCTGAGTGCCCCAGCCTAATACTCCAGACCTCTGTCCAGCCCCTGGTCCTGTGGTGGTGCTCAGAGGCCTAGCTAAGGCTGAGTGCCCCAGCCTGATACCCCAGTCCTCTGTCCTGCCCCTGAGCCTGTGGCAGTGAGCAGAGGCCTAGCTAAGGCTGAGTGCCCCAGCCTGATACCTAACAGACATCTGCCTGGCCCCTGGGCCTGTGACGGTGAGCCGAGGCCTAGCTAAGGCTGAGTGCCCCAGGCTGATACCCACCAGACCTCTCCCCGGCCCCTGGGCCTGTGGTGGTGAGCACAGGCCTAGCTACGGCTGAGTGCCCCAGCCTGACACCCCAGACCTCTGTCCTGCCCCTGGGCCTGAGGCAGTGAACAGAGGCATAGCTAAGGCTGAGTGCCCCAGCCTGATACCCCAGACCTCTGTCTGGCCCCTGGGCCTGTGGCAGTGTGCAGAGGTCTAGCTAAGGCTGAGTGCCGCAGCCTGATACCCACCAGACCTCTGCCCAGCCCCTGGGCCTGTGACGGTGAGCCAAGGCCTAGCTAAGGCTGAGTACCCCAGCCTGATTCCCACCAGACCTCTCCCCGGCACCTGGGCCTGGCAGTGAACAGAGGCCTAGCTAAGGCGGAGTGCCCCAGCCTGATACCCCAGACCTCTGTCTGGCCCCTCGGCCTGTGGCAGTGTGCAGAGGCCTAGCTAAGGCTGAGTGCCCCAGCCTGATACCCATCAGATCTCTGCCCGGCCACTGGGCCTGTGACGGTGAGCCAAGGCCTAGCTAAGGCTGAGTGTGCCAGCCTGATACCCACCAGACCTC
This sequence comes from Ambystoma mexicanum, assembly GCF_040938575.1. Classification (NCBI taxonomy): domain Eukaryota; kingdom Metazoa; phylum Chordata; class Amphibia; order Caudata; family Ambystomatidae; genus Ambystoma; species Ambystoma mexicanum. Next base: position 7,806,748 of record NC_090940.1, read on the forward strand.
TCCCCGGCCCATGGGCCTGTGGCGGAGAATAGAGACCTAGCTAAGGCAGAGTGCCCCAGCCTGATACCCCAGACTTCTGTCCAGCACCCTGGGCCTGAGGCGGTGAGCAGAGGCTTAGCTAAGGCTGAGTGCCCCAGCCTGATAGCCCAGACCTCTACCCGGCCCCTGGTCATGTGGCAGTGTACAGAGGCCTAGCTAAGGCTGAGTGCTCCAGCCCGATACCCACCAGACCTCTGCCTGGACCCTGGGCCTGTGACAGTGAGCCGAGGCCTAGCTAAGGCTGAGTGTGCCAGCCTGATACCCACCAGACCTCTCCCTGGCCCCTGGGCCTGTGGCGGTGAACAGAGGCCTAGCAAAGGCTGAGGGCCCCAGCCTGATACCCACCAGACCTCGGTCTGGCCCCTGGGCCTGTGCTGGTGTTCCGAGGCCTAGCTAAGGCTGAGTGCCCCAGCCTGATACCCACCAGACCTCTCCCCGGCTCCTGGGCCTGTGGCAGTGAGCAAAGGCCTAGATAAGGTGGAGTGCCCCAGCCTCACACCCCAGACCTCTCCCCGGCCCCTGGGCATGTGGCAGCGAGCAAAGGCCTAGCTAAGGCTGAGTGCCCCAGCCTAATACTCCAGACCTCTGTCCAGCCCCTGGTCCTGTGGTGGTGCTCAGAGGCCTAGCTAAGGCTGAGTGCCCCAGCCTGATACCCCAGTCCTCTGTCCTGCCCCTGAGCCTGTGGCAGTGAGCAGAGGCCTAGCTAAGGCTGAGTGCCCCAGCCTGATACCTAACAGACATCTGCCTGGCCCCTGGGCCTGTGACGGTGAGCCGAGGCCTAGCTAAGGCTGAGTGCCCCAGGCTGATACCCACCAGACCTCTCCCCGGCCCCTGGGCCTGTGGTGGTGAGCACAGGCCTAGCTACGGCTGAGTGCCCCAGCCTGACACCCCAGACCTCTGTCCTGCCCCTGGGCCTGAGGCAGTGAACAGAGGCATAGCTAAGGCTGAGTGCCCCAGCCTGATACCCCAGACCTCTGTCTGGCCCCTGGGCCTGTGGCAGTGTGCAGAGGTCTAGCTAAGGCTGAGTGCCGCAGCCTGATACCCACCAGACCTCTGCCCAGCCCCTGGGCCTGTGACGGTGAGCCAAGGCCTAGCTAAGGCTGAGTACCCCAGCCTGATTCCCACCAGACCTCTCCCCGGCACCTGGGCCTGGCAGTGAACAGAGGCCTAGCTAAGGCGGAGTGCCCCAGCCTGATACCCCAGACCTCTGTCTGGCCCCTCGGCCTGTGGCAGTGTGCAGAGGCCTAGCTAAGGCTGAGTGCCCCAGCCTGATACCCATCAGATCTCTGCCCGGCCCCTGGGCCTGTGACGGTGAGCCAAGGCCTAGCTAAGGCTGAGTGTGCCAGCCTGATACCCACCAGACCTCTCCCCGGCCCATGGGCCTGTGGCGGAGAATAGAGACCTAGCTAAGGCAGAGTGCCCCAGCCTGATACCCCAGACTTCTGTCCAGCACCCTGGGCCTGAGGCGGTGAGCAGAGGCTTAGCTAAGGCTGAGTGCCCCAGCCTGATAGCCCAGACCTCTACCCGGCCCCTGGTCATGTGGCAGTGTACAGAGGCCTAGCTAAGGCTGAGTGCTCCAGCCCGATACCCACCAGACCTCTGCCTGGACCCTGGGCCTGTGACAGTGAGCCGAGGCCTAGCTAAGGCTGAGTGTGCCAGCCTGATACCCACCAGACCTCTCCCTGGCCCCTGGGCCTGTGGCGGTGAACAGAGGCCTAGCAAAGGCTGAGGGCCCCAGCCTGATACCCACCAGACCTCGGTCTGGCCCCTGGGCCTGTGCTGGTGTTCCGAGGCCTAGCTAAGGCTGAGTGCCCCAGCCTGATACCCACCAGACCTCTCCCCGGCTCCTGGGCCTGAGGCGGTGAGCAGAGGCCTAGCTAAGGATGAGTGCCCCAGCCTGATAGCCCAGACCTCGCCCTGGCCCCTGGGCCTGTAGCGGTGAGCAGAGGCCAGCTAAGGCGGAGTGCCCCAGCCTGATACCCCTGACCTCACCCCAGCCCCTGGGCCTGTGGTGGTGAACAGAGGCCTAGCTAAGGCTGAGTGACCCCACCTGATACCCCAGACTTCTCCCTAGCCCCTGGGCCTGTGGTGGTGGGCAGCAGCCTAGCTAAGGCAGAGTGCCCCAGCCTGATACCCCAGACCTCTGTCCTGCACCCTGGGCCTGAGGTGGTGAACAGAGGCCTAGCTAAGGCTGACTGCCCATTCTGATACCCCAGACCTCTCCCCAGTCCCTACACATGTGACAGTGCGCAGAGGCCTAACTAAGGCTGAGTGCCCCAGCCTGATACTCCAGACCTCTCCCCTGGGCCTGTGACGGTGTGCAGAGGCCTAGCTAATGCTGAGTGCCCCAGCTTGATACCCCAGACCTCTGTCCAGCCCCTGGGCCTGTGGCAGTGAGCAGAGTCCTAGCTAAGGCTGAGTGTCCCAGCCTGATAGCCCAGACCTCGCCCTGGCCCCTGGGCCTGTGGCGGTCCAAAGAGGCCTAGCAAAGGCTAAGTGCCCCAGCCTGATACCCCAGACCTCTGTCCTGCCCCTGGGCCTGAGGCGGTGAGCAGAGGCCTAGCTAAGGCTGAGTGCCCCAGCCTGATACCCCAGACCTCTGTCTGGCCCCTGGGCCTGTTGCAGTGTGCAGAGGCCTAGCTAAGGCTGAGTGCCCCAGCCTGACACCCACCAGACCTCTGCCCGGCCCCTGGGCGTGTGACGGTGAGCCGAGGCCTAGCTAAGGCTGAGTGCCCCAGCCTGATACCCCCAGACCTCTCTCCGGACCCGGGCCTGTGGCAGTGAATAGAGGCCTAGCTAAGGCAGAGTGCCCAAGCCTGATAATCCCAGACCTCTGTCCTGCACCCTGGGCCTGAGGTGGTGAGCAGAGGCTTAGCTAAGGCTGAGTGCCCCAGCCTGATAGCCCAGACCTCTCCCTGGCCCCTGGGACTGTGGCAATGAACAGAGGCCTAGCTAAGGCTGAGTGCCCCAGCTGATACCCCAGACCTCTGTCTGGCCCCTGGGCCTGTGGTGGTGCGCAGAAGCCTAGCTAAGGCTGAGTGCCCCAGCCTGATACCTAACAGACATCTGCCCGGCCCCTAGGCCTGTGACGGTCTAAGGCTGAGTGCCCCAGCCTGACACCCCAGACCTCTGTCCTGCCCCTGGGCCTGAGGCAGTGAGCAGAGGCATAGCTAAGGCTGAGTGCCCCAGCCTGATACCCCAGACCTCTGTCTGGCCCCTGGGCCTGTGGCAGTGTGCAGAGGCCTAGCTAAGGCTGAGTGCCCCAGCCTGATTCCCACCAGACCTCTCCCCGGCACCTGGGCCTGTGGCAGTAAACAGAGGCCTAGCTAAGGCGGGGTGCCCAAGCCTGATACCCCAGACCTCTGTCTGGCCCCTGGGCCTGTGGCAATGTGCAGAGGCCTAGCTAAGGCTGAGTGCCCCAGCCTGATACCCATCAGATCTCTGCCCGGCCCCTGGGCCTGTGACGGTGAGCCAAGGCCTAGCTAAGGCTGAGTGTGCCAGCCTGATACCCACCAGACCTCTCCCTGGCCCCTGGGCCTGTGGCGGTGAACAGAGGCCTAGCAAAGGCTGAGTGCCCCAGCCTGATACCCACCAGACCTCTGCCCAGCCCCTGGGCCTGTGACGGTGAGCCGAGGCCTAGCTAAAGCTGAGTGCCCTAGCCTGATACCCACCAGACCTCTCCCCGGCCCCTGGGCCTGTGGCAGAGAATAGAGACCTAGCTAAGGCAGAGTGCCCCAGCCTGATACCCCAGACTTCTGTCCAGCACCCTGGGCATGAGGAAGTGAGCAGAAGCTTAGCTAAGACTGAGTGCCCCAGCCTGATAGCCCAGACCTCTCCCCGGCCCCTGGTCATGTGGCAGTGTACAGAGGCCTAGCTAAGGCTGAGTGCTCCAGCCCGATACCCACCAGACCTCTGCCTGGACCCTGGGCCTGTGACAGTGAGCCGAGGCCTAGCTAAGGCTGAGTGTGCCAGCCTGATACCCACCAGACCTCTACCTGGCCCCTGGGCCTGTGGCGGTGAACAGAGGCCTAGCAAAGGCTGAGTGCCCCAGCCTGATACCCACCAGTCCACGGCCCGGCCCCTGGGCCTGTGACGGTGTTCCGAGACCTAGCTAAGGCTGAGTGCCCCAGACTGATACCCACCAGACCTCTCCCCGGCCCCTGGGCCTGTGGCAGTGAACAGAGGCCTAGCTAAGGCAGATTGCCCCAGCCTGATACCCCAGACCTCTCCTCAGCCCCTGGGCCTGTGGCGGTGAGCAGAGGCCTAGCTAAAGGTGAGTACCCCAGCCTGATAACCCAGACCTCTGTCCTTCCCCTGGGCCTGAGGCGGTGAGCAGAGGCCTAGCTATGGCTGAGTGCCCCAGCCAGATACCCCAGACCTCTCCCCAGCCCCTGGGCCTGTGGAGGTGAGCAGAGGCCTAGTTAAGGCAGAGTGTCCCAGCCTAATACTCCAGACCTCTTTCCAGCCCCTGGGCCTGTGGTGGTGCGCAGAGGCCTAGCTAAGGCTGTGTGCCCCAGCCTGATACCCCAGTCCTCTGTCCGGCCCCTGGGCCTGTGGCAGTGAGCAGAGGCCTAGCTAAGGCTGAGTGTCCCAGCCTGATACTCACCAGACCTCTTCCCGGCCCATGGGACTGTGGCAGTGAACAGAGGCCTAGCTAAGGCTGAGTGCCCCAGCCTGATACCTAACAGACGTCTGCCCGGCCCCTGGGCCTGTGACGGTGAACCGAGGCCTAGCTAAGGCTGAGTGCCCCAGCCTGATACCCACCAGACCTCTCCCCGGCCCCTGGGCCTGTGGCGGTGAGCACAGGCCTAGCTACGGCTGAATGCCCCAGCATGATTCCCCAGACCTCTGTCCTGCCCCTGTGCCTGAGGCGGTGAGCAGAGGCCTAGCTAAGACTGAGTGCCCCAGCCGGATACTACAGACCTCTGTCTGGCCCCTGGGCCTGTTGCAGTGTGCAGCAGCCTAGCTAAGGCTGAGTGCCCCAGCCTGATACCCACCAGACCCCTGCCTGACCCCTGGGCCTGTGACAGGGAGCCGAGGCCTAGGTAAGGCTGAGTGCGCCAGCCTGATACCCACCAGACCTATCCCTGGCCCCTGGGCCTGTGGCGGTGAACAGAGGCCTAGCAAAGGCTGCGTGCCCCAGGCTGATACACACCAGACCTCTCCCCGGCCCCTGGGCCTGTGGCGGTGAGCAGAGGCCTAGCTAAGGCTGAGTGCCCCAGCCTGATAGCCCAGACCTCTCCCTGGCCCCTGGGCCTGTAGCGGTGAGCAGAGGCCTAGCTAAGGCGGAGTGCCCCAGCCTGATACCCCTAACCTCACCCCAGCCCCTGGGCCTGAGGTGGTGAGCAGAGGCCTGGCTAAGGCTGAGTGCCCCCGCCTGATACACCAGACCTCTCCCTAGCCCCTGGGCCTGTGGCGCTGAGCAGTGGCCTAGCTAAGGCAGAGTGCCCCAGTCTGATACCCCAGACTTCTGTCCTGCACCCTGGGCCTGAGGCGGTGAGCAGAGGCCTAGATAATGCTCAGTGCCTCCGTCTGATACCCCAGACCTCTGACCAGCCCCTGGGCCTGTGGTGGTGAGCAGAGTCCTAGCTAATGCTGAGTGCCCCAGCCTGATACACCAGACCTCTGTCCGGCTGCTGGGTCTGTGGCGTTGAGCAGAGTCCTAGCTAAGGATGAGTGCCCCAGCCTGATAGCCCAGACCTCGCCCTGGCCCCTGGGCCTTTAGCGGTAAGCAGAGGCCAGCTAAGGCGGAGTGCCCCAGCCTGATACCCCTGACCTCACCCCAGCCCCTGGGCCTGTGGTGGTGAACAGAGGCCTAGCTAAGGCTGAGTGACCCCACCTGATACCCCAGACCTCTCCCTAGCCCCTGGGCCTGGGGTGGTGGGCAGCAGCCTAGCTAAGGCAGAGCGCCCCAGCCTGATACCCCAGACCTCTGTCCTGCACCCTGGGCCTGAGGTGGTGAACAGAGGCCTAGCTAAGGCTGACTGCCCATTCTGATACCCCAGACCTCTCCCCAGTCCCTACACATGTGATGGTGCGCAGAGGCCTAACTAAGGCTGAGTGCCCCAGCCTGATACTCCAGACCTCTCCCCTGTCCCTGGGCCTGTGACGGTGTGCAGAGGCCTAGCTAAAGCTGAGTGCCCCAGCCTGATACCCCAGACCTCTGTCCAGCCCCTGGGCCTATGGCGGTGAGCAGTGTCCTAGCTAAGGCTGAGTGTCCCAGCCTGATAGCCCAGACCTCGCCCTGGCCCCTGGGCCTGTGACAGTGAGCCGAGGCCTAGGTAAGGCTGAGTGTGCCAGCCTGATACCCACCAGACCTCTCCCTGGTCCCTGGGCCTGTGGCGGTGAACAGAGGCCTAGCAAAGGCTGAGTGCCCCAGCCTGATACCCACCAGACCTCTCCCCGGCCCCTGGGCCTGTGGCGGTGAGCACATGCCTAGCTACGGCTGAGTGCCCCAGCCTGATACCCCAGACCTCTGTCCTGCCCTGGGCCTGAGGCAGTGAGCAGAGGCCTAGCTAGGGCTGAGTGCCCCAGCCTGATACCCCAGACCTCTGTCTGGCCCCTGGGCCTGTTACAGTGTGCAGAGGCCTAGCTAAGGCTGAGTGCCCCAGCCTGACACCCACCAGACCTCTGCCCGGCCCCTGGGCCTGTGACGGTGAGCCGAGGCCTAGCTAAGGCTGAGTGCCCCAGTCTGATACCCACCAGACCTCTCCCCGGCCCCTGGGCCTGTGGCGGAGAATAGAGACCTAGCTAAGGCAGAGTGCCCCAGCCTGATACCCCAGACTTCTGTCCAGCACCCTGGGCCTGAGGCGGTGAGCAGAGTCCTAGCTAATGCTGAGTGCCCCAGCCTGATACACCAGACCTCTGTCCGGCTGCTGGGTCTGTGGCGTTGAGCAGAGTCCTAGCTAAGGATGAGTGCCCCAGCCTGATAGCCCAGACCTCGCCCTGGCCCCTGGGCCTTTAGCGGTAAGCAGAGGCCAGCTAAGGCGGAGTGCCCCAGCCTGATACCCCTGACCTCACCCCAGCCCCTGGGCCTGTGGTGGTGAACAGAGGCCTAGCTAAAGCTGACTGACCCCACCTGATACCCCAGACCTCTCCCTAGCCCCTGGGCCTGTGGTGGTGGGCAGCAGCCTAGCTAAGGCAGAGCGCCCCAGCCTGATACCCCAGACCTCTGTCCTGCACCCTGGGCCTGAGGTGGTGAACAGAGGCCTAGCTAAGGCTGACTGCCCATTCTGATACCCCAGACCTCTCCCCAGTCCCTACACATGTGATGGTGCGCAGAGGCCTAACTAAGGCTGAGTGCCCCAGCCTGATACTCCAGACCTCTCCCCTGTCCCTGGGCCTGTGACGGTGTGCAGAGGCCTAGCTAAAGCTGAGTGTCCCAGCCTGATACCCCAGACCTCTGTCCAGCCCCTGGGCCTATGGCGGTGAGCAGTGTCCTAGCTAAGGCTGAGTGTCCCAGCCTGATAGCCCAGACCTCGCCCTGGCCCCTGGGCCTGTGACAGTGAGCCGAGGCCTAGGTAAGGCTGAGTGTGCCAGCCTGATACCCACCAGACCTCTCCCTGGTCCCTGGGCCTGTGGCGGTGAACAGAGGCCTAGCAAAGGCTGAGTGCCCCAGCCTGATACCCACCAGACCTCTCCCCGGCCCCTGGGCCTGTGGCGGTGAGCACATGCCTAGCTACGGCTGAGTGCCCCAGCCTGATACCCCAGACCTCTGTCCTGCCCTGGGCCTGAGGCAGTGAGCAGAGGCCTAGCTAGGACTGAGTGCCCCAGCCTGATACCCCAGACCTCTGTCTGGCCCCTGGGCCTGTTACAGTGTGCAGAGGCCTAGCTAAGGCTGAGTGCCCCAGCCTGACACCCACCAGACCTCTGCCCGGCCCCTGGGCCTGTGACGGTGAGCCGAGGCCTAGCTAAGGCTGAGTGCCCCAGTCTGATACCCACCAGACCTCTCCCCGGCCCCTGGGCCTGTGGCGGAGAATAGATACCTAGCTAAGGCAGAGTGCCCCAGCCTGATACCCCAGACTTCTGTCCAGCACCCTGGGCCTGAGGCGGTGAGCAGAGGCTTAGCTAAGGCTGAGTGCCCCAGCCTGATAGCCCAGACCTCTCCCCGGCCCCTGGTCATGTGGCAGTGTACAGAGGCCTAGCTAAGGCTGAGTGCTCCAGCCTGATACCCACCAGATCTCTGCCTGGACCCTGGGCCTGTGACAGTGAGCCGAGGCCTAGCTAAGGCTGAGTGTGCCAGCCTGATACCCACCAGACCTCTCCCTGGCCCCTGGGCCTGTGGCGGTGAACAGAGGCCTAGCAAAGGCTGAGTGCCCCAGCCTGATAGCCCAGACCTCTCCCCGGCCCCTGGTCATGTGGCAGTGTACAGAGGCCTAGCTAAGGCTGAGTGCTCCAGCCTGATACCCACCAGACCTCTGCCTGGACCCTGGGCCTGTGACAGTGAGCCGAGGCCTAGGTAAGGCTGAGTGTGCCAGCCTGATACCCACCAGACCTCTCCCTGGCCCCTGGGCCTGTGACGGTGTTCCGAGGCCTAGCTAAGGCTGAGTGCCCCAGCCTGATACCCACCAGACATCTCCCCGGCCCCCGGGCCTGTGGCAGTGAACAGAGGCCTAGCTAAGGCGGATTGCCCCAGCCTGATACCCCAGACCTCTCCCCGGCCCCCGGGCCTGTGGCAGTGAACAGAGGCCTAGCTAAGGCGGATTGCCCCAGCCTGATACCCCAGACCTCTCCTCGGCCCCTGGGCCTGTGGCGGTGAGCAGAGGCCTAGCTAAAGCTGAGTACCCCAGCCTGATAATCCAGACCTCTGTCCTTCCCCTGGGCCTGAGGCGGTGAGCAGAGGCCTAGCTAAAGCTGAGTGCCCCAGTCTGATACCCCAGACTTCTGTCCTGCACCCTGGGCCTGAGGCGGTGAGCAGAGGCCTAGATAAGGCTCAGTGCCTCCGCCTGGTACCCCAGACCTCTGACCAGCCCCTGGGCCTGTGGTGGTGAGCAGAGTCCTAGCTAATGCTGAGTGCCCCAGCCTGATACACCAGACCTCTGTCCGGCTGCTGGGTCTGTGGCGTTGAGCAGAGTCCTAGCTAAGGATGAGTGCCCCAGCCTGATAGCCCAGACCTCGCCCTGGCCCCTGGGCCTGTAGCGGTAAGCAGAGGCCAGCTAAGGCGGAGTGCCCCAGCCTGATACCCCTGACCTCACCCCAGCCCCTGGGCCTGTGGTGGTGAACAGAGGCCTAGCTAAGGCTGAGTGACCCCGCCTGATAGCCCAGACCTCGCCCTGGCCCCTGGGCCTGTAGCGGTAAGCAGAGGCCAGCTAAGGCGGAGTGCCCCAGCCTGATACCCCTGACCTCACCCCAGCCCCTGGGCCTGTGGTGGTGAACAGAGGCCTAGCTAAGGCAGAGCGCCCCAGCCTGATACCCCAGACCTCTGTCCTGCACCCTGGGCCTGAGGTGGTGAACAGAGGCCTAGCTAAGGCTGACTGCCCATTCTGATACCCCAGACCTCTCCCCAGTCCCTACACATGTGATGGTGCGCAGAGGCCTAACTAAGGCTGAGTGCCCCAGCCTGATACTCCAGACCTCTCCCCTGTCCCTGGGCCTGTGACGGTGTGCAGAGGCCTAGCTAAAGCTGAGTGCCCCAGCCTGATACCCCAGACCTCTGTCCAGCCCCTGGGCCTATGGCGGTGAGAAGTGTCCTAGCTAAGGCTGAGCGTCCCAGCCTGATAGCCCAGACCTCGCCCTGGCCCTGTGACAGTGAACCGAGGCCTAGGTAAGGCTGAGTGTGCCAGCCTGATACCCACCAGACCTCTCCCTGGTCCCTGGGCCTGTGGCGGTGAACAGAGGCCTAGCAAAGGCTGAGTGCCCCAGCCTGATACCCACCAGACCTCTCCCCAGCCCCTGGGCCTGTGGCGGTGAGCACATGCCTAGCTACGGCTGAGTGCCCCAGCCTGATACCCCAGACCTCTGTCCTGCCCTGGGCCTGAGGCAGTGAGCAGAGGCCTAGCTAGGGCTGAGTGCCCCAGCCTGATACCCCAGACCTCTGTCTGGCCCCTGGGCCTGTTACAGTGTGCAGAGGCCTAGCTAAGGCTGAGTGCCCCAGCCTGACACCCACCAGACCTCTGCCTGGCCCCTGGGCCTGTGACGGTGAGCCGAGGCCTAGCTAAGGCTGAGTGCCCCAGCCTGATACCCACCAGACCTCTCCCCGGCCCCTGGGCCTGTGGCGGAGAATAGAGACCTAGCTAAGGCAGAGTGCCCCAGCCTGATACCCCAGACTTCTGTCCAGCACCCTGGGCCTGAGGCGGTGAGCAGAGGCTTAGCTAAGGCTGAGTGCCCCAGCCTGATAGCCTAGATCACTCCCCGGCCCCTGGTCATGTGGCAGTGTACAGAGGCCTAGCTAAGGCTGAGTGCTCCAGCCTGATACCCACCAGACCTCTGCCTGGACCCTGGGCCTGTGACAGTGAGCCGAGGCCTAGCTAAGGCTGAGTGTGCCAGCCTGATACCCACCAGACCTCTCCCTGGCCCCTGGGCCTGTGGCGGTGAACAGAGGCCTAGCAAAGGCTGAGTGCCCCAGCCTGATAGCCCAGACCTCTCCCCGGCCCCTGGTCATGTGGCAGTGTACAGAGGCCTAGCTAAGGCTGAGTGCTCCAGCCTGATACCCACCAGACCTCTGCCTGGACCCTGGGCCTGTGACAGTGAGCCGAGGCCTAGGTAAGGCTGAGTGTGCCAGCCTGATACCCACCAGACCTCTCCCTGGCCCCTGGGCCTGTGACGGTGTTCCGCGGCCTAGCTAAGGCTGAGTGCCCCAGCCTGATACCCACCAGACCTCTCCCCGGCCCCTGGGCCTGTGGCAGTGAACAGAGGCCTAGCTAAGGCGGATTGCCCCAGCCTGATACCCCAGACCTCTCCTCGGCCCCTGGGCCTGTGGCGGTGAGCAGAGGCCTAGCTAAAGCTGAGTACCCCAGCCTGATAACCCAGACCTCTGTCCTTCCCCTGGGCCTGAGGCGGTGAGCAGAGGCCTAGCTATGGCTGAGTGCCCCAGCCAGATACCCCCAGACCTCTCCCCAGCCCCTGGGCCTGTGGAGGTGAGCAGAGGCCTAGTTAAGGCAGAGTGTCCCAGCCTAATTCTCCAGACCTCTTTCCAGCCCCTGGGCCTGTGGTGGAGTGCAGAGGCCTAGCTAAGGCTGTGTGCCCCAGCCTGATACCCCAGTCCTCTGTCCATCCCCTGGGCCTGTGGCAGTGAGCAGAGGCCTAGCTAAGGCTGAGTGTCCCAGCCTGATACTCACCAGACCTCTTCCCAGCCCATGGGACTGTGGCGGTGAACAGAGGCCTAGCTAAGGCTGAGTGCCCCAGCCTGATACCTAACAGACGTCTGCCCGGCCCCTGGGCCTGTGACGGTGAACCGAGGCCTAGCTAAGGCTGAGTGCCCCAGCCTGATTCCCCAGACCTCTGTCCTGCCCCTGGGCCTGAGGCGGTGAGCAGAGGACTAGCTAAGACGGAGTGCCCCAGCCTGATACTACAGACCTCTGTCTGGCCTTTGGCCTGTTGCAGTGTGCAGAAGCCTAGCTAAGGCTGAGTGCCCCAGCCTGATACCCACCACCTCTGCCTGACCCCTGGGCCTGTGACAGGGAGCACAGGCCTAGGTAAGGCTGAGTGCACCAGCCTGATACCCACCAGACCTCTCCCTGGCCCCTGGGCCTGTGGCGGTGAACAGAGGCCTAGCAAAGGCTGAGTGCCCCAGCCTGATACACACCAGACCTCTCACCGGCCCCTGGGCCTGTGGCGGTGAGCACAGGCCTAGCTACGGCTGAGTGCCCCAGTCTGATACCCCAGACCTCTGTCCTGCCCCTGGGCCTGAGGCGGTGAGCAGAGGCCTAGCTAAGGCTGAGTGCCCCAGCCTGATAGCCCAGACCTCTCCCTGGCCCCTGGGCCTGTAGCAGTGAGCAGAGGCCTAGCTAAGGCTGAGTGACCCAGCCTGATACCCCTGACCTCACCCCAGCCCCTGGGCCTGAGGTGGTGAGCAGAGGCCTGGCTAAGGCTGAGTGCCCCCGCCTGATACACCAGACCTCTCCCTAGACCCTGGGCCTGTGGCGCTGAGCAGTGGCCTAGCTAAGGCAGAGTGCCCCAGTCTGATACCCCCGACTTCTGTCCTGCACCCTGGGCCTGAGGCGGTGAGCAGAGGCCTAGATAAGGCTGAGTGCCTCCGCCTGATACCCCAGACCTCTCCCCGGTCCCTGGACCTGTGACGGTGCGCAGAGGCCTAGCTAAGGCTGAATGCCCCATCCTGATACCCCAGACCTCTGACCAGCCCCTGGGCCTGTGGTGGTGAGCAGAGTCCTAGCTAATGCTGAGTGCCCCAGCCTGATACACCAGACCTCTGTCCGGCTGCTGGGCCTGTGGCGTTGAGCAGAGTCCTAGCTAAGGATGAGTGCCCCAGCCTGATAGCCCAGACCTCGCCCTGGCCCCTGGGCCTGTAGTGGTGAGCAGAGGCCAGCTAAGGCGGAGTGCTCCAGCCTGATACCCCTGACCTCACCCCAGCCCCTGGGCCTGTGGTGGTGAACAGAGGCCTAGCTAAGGCTGAGTGACCTCACCTGATACCCCAGACCTCTCCCTAGCCCCTGGGCCTGTGGTGGTGGGCAGCAGCCTAGCTAAGGCAGAGTGCCCCAGCCTGATACCCCAGACCTCTGTCCAGCCCCTGGGCCTGTGGCGGTGAGCAGAGTCCTAGCTAAGGCTGAGTGCGCCAGCCTGATACCCACCAGACCTCTCCCTGGTCCCTGGGCCTGTGGCGGTGAACAGAGGCCTAGCAAAGGCTGAGTGCCCCAGCCTGATACCCACCAGACCTCTCCCCGGCCCCTGGGCCTGTGGCAGTGAGCATATGCCTAGCTACGGCTGAGTGCCCCAGCCTGATACCCCAGACCTCTGTCCTGCCCTGGGCCTGAGGCAGTGAACAGAGGCCTAGCTAAGGCTGAGTGCCCCAGCCTGATACCCCAGACCTCTGTCTGGTCCCTGGGCCTGTTGCAGTGTGCAGAGGCCTAGCTAAGGCTGAGTGCCCCAGCCTGACACCCACCAGACCTCTGCCCGGCCCCTGGGCCTGTAACGGTGAGCCGAGGCCTAGCTAAGGCTGAGTGCCCCAGCCTGATACCCACCAGACCTCTTCCTTGGCCCCTGGGCCTGTGGTGGTGAACAGAGGCCTAGCAAAGGCTGAGTGCCCCAGCCTGATACCCACCAGACCTCGGCCCGCCCCCTGGGCCTGTGACGGTGTTCCGAGGCCTAGCTAAGGCTGAGTGCCCCAGCCTGATACCCACCAGACCTCTCCCCGGCCCCTGGGCCTGTGGCAGTGAACAGAGGCCTAGCTATGGCGGATTGCCCCAGCCTGATACCCCAGACCTCTCCTCGGCCCCTGGGCCTGTGGCGGTGAGCAGAGGCCTAGCTAAAGCTGAGTACCCCTGCCTGATAACCCAGACCTCTGTCCTTCACCTGGGCCTGAGGCGGTGAGCAGAGGCCTAGCTAAGACTGAGTGCCCCAGCCTGATACTACAGACCTCTGTCTGGCCCCTGGGCCTGTTGCAGTGTGCAGAAGCCTAGCTAAGGCTGAGTGCCCCAGCCTGATACCCACCAGACGTCTGCCCGGCCCCTGGGCCTGTGACGGTGAACCGAGGCCTAGCTACGGCTGAGTGCCCCAGCCTGTTTCCCCAGACCTCTGTCCTGCCCCTGGGCCTGAGGCGGTGAGCAGAAGCCTAGCTAAGGCTGAGTGCCCCAGCCTGATACCCACCAGACCTCTGCCTGACCCCTGGGCCTGTGACAGGAGCCGAGGCCTAGGTAAGGCTGAGTGCGCCAGCCTGATACGCACCATACCTCTCCCTGGCCCCTGGGCCTGTGGCGGTGAACAGAGGCCTAGCAAAGGCTGAGTGCCCCAGGCTGATACACACCAGACCTCTCCCCGGCCCCTGGGCCTGTGGCGGTGAGCACAGGCCTAGCTACGGCTGAGTGCCCCAGTCTGATACCCCAGACCTCTGTCCTGCCCCTGGGCTTGAGGCGGTGAGCAGAGGCCTAGCTAAGGCTCAGTGCCCCAGCCTGATAGCCCAGACCTCTCCCTGGCCCCTGGGCCTGTAGCGGTGAGCAGAGGCCTAGCTAAGGCGGAGTGCCCCAGCCTGATACCCCTGACCTCACCCCAGCCCCTGGGCCTGAGGTGGTGAGCAGAGGCCTGGCTAAGGCTGAGTGCCCCCGCCTGATACACCAGACCTCTCCCTAGCCCCTGGGCCTGTGGCGCTGAGCAGTGGCCTAGCTAAGGCAGAGTGCCTCAGTCTGATACCTCAGACTTCTGTCCTGCACCCTGGGCATGAGGCGATGAGCAGAGGCCTAGATAAGGCTGAGTGCCTCCGCCTGATACCCCAGACCTCTCCCAGTCCCTGGACCTGTGACGGTGCGCAGAGGCCTAGCTAAGGCTGAATGCCCCATCCTGATACCCCAGACCTCTGACCAGCCCCTGGGCCTGTGGTGGTGAGCAGAGTCCTAGCTAATGCTGAGTGCCCGAGCCTGATACACCAGACCTCTGTCCGGCTGCTGGGCCTGTGGCGTTGAGCAGAGTCCTAGCTAAGGATTAGTGCCCCAGCCTGATAGCCCAGACCTCGCCCTGGCCCCTGGGCCTGTAGCGGTAAGCAGAGGCCAGCTAAGGCGGAGTGCCCCAGCCTGATACCCCTGACCTCACCCCAGCCCCTGGGCCTGTGGTGGTGAACAGAGGCCTAGCTAAGGCTGAGTGACCCCACCTGATACCCCAGACCTCTCCCTAGCCCCTGGGCCTGTGGTGGTGGGCAGCAGCCTAGCTAAGGCAGAGTGCCCCAGTCTGATACCCCAGACCTCTGTCCTGCCCCTGGGCTTGAGGCGGTGAGCAGAGGCCTAGCTAAGGCTCAGTGCCCCAGCCTGATAGCCCAGACCTCTCCCTGGCCCCTGGGCCTGTAGCGGTGAGCAGAGGCCTAGCTAAGGCGGAGTGCCCCAGCCTGATACCCCTGACCTCACCCCAGCCCCTGGGCCTGAGGTGGTGAGCAGAGGCCTGGCTAAGGCTGAGTGCCCCCGCCTGATACACCAGACCTCTCCCTAGCCCCTGGGCCTGTGGCGCTGAGCAGTGGCCTAGCTAAGGCAGAGTGCCCCAGTCTGATACCTCAGACTTCTGTCCTGCACCCTGGGCCTGAGGCGGTGAGCAGAGGCCTAGATAAGGCTGAGTGCCTCCGCCTGATACCCCAGACCTCTCCCAGTCCCTGGACCTGTGACGGTGCGCAGAGGCCTAGCTAAGGCTGAATGCCCCATCCTGATACCCCAGACCTCTGACCAGCCCCTGGGCCTGTGGTGGTGAGCAGAGTCCTAGCTAATGCTGAGTGCCCGAGCCTGATACACCAGACCTCTGTCCGGCTGCTGGGCCTGTGGCGTTGAGCAGAGTCCTAGCTAAGGATGAGTGCCCCAGCCTGATAGCCCAGACCTCGCCCTGGCCCCTGGGCCTGTAGCGGTAAGCAGAGGCCAGCTAAGGCGGAGTGCCCCAGCCTGATACCCCTGACCTCACCCCAGCCCCTGGGCCTGTGGTGGTGAACAGAGGCCTAGCTAAGGCTGAGTGACCCCACCTGATACCCCAGACCTCTCCCTAGCCCCTGGGCCTGTGGTGGTGGGCAGCAGCCTAGCTAAGGCAGAGTGCCCCAGCCTGATACCCCAGACCTCTGTCCTGCACCCTGGGCCTGAGGTGGTGAACAGAGGCCTAGCTAAGGCTGACTGCCCATTCTGATACCCCAGACCTCTCCCCAGTCCCTACACATGTGATGGTGCGCAGAGGCCTAGCTAAGGCTGAGTGCCCCAGCCTGATACTCCAGACCTCTCCCCTGTCCCTGGGCCTGTGACGGTGTGCAGAGGCCTAGCTAAAGCTGAGTGCCCCAGCCTGATACCCCAGACCTCTGTCCTGCCCTGGGCCTGAGGCAGTGAGCAGAGGCCTAGCTAAGGCTGAGTGCCCCAGCCTGATACCTAACAGACATCTGCCCGGCCCCTGGGCCTGTGACGGTGAGCCGAGGCCTAGCTAAGGCTGAGTGCCCCAGGCTGATACCCACCAGACCTCTCCCCGGCCCCTGGGCCTGTGGTGGTGAGCACAGGCCTAGCTACGGCTGAGTGCCCCAGCCTGACACCCCAGACCTCTGTCCTGCCCCTGGGCCTGAGGCGGTGAGCAGAGGCCTAGCTAAGACTGAGTACCCCAGCTGGATACTACAGACCTCTGTCTGGCCCCTGGGCCTGTTGCAGTGTGCAGAAGCCGAGCTAAGGCTGAGTGCCCCAGCCTGTTTCCCCAGACCTCTGTCCTGCCCCTGGGCCTGAGGCAGTGAACAGAGGCATAGCTAAGGCTGAGTGCCCCAGCCTGATACCCCAGACCTCTGTCTGGCCCCTGGGCCTGTGGCAGTGTGCAGAGGTCTAGCTAAGGCTGAGTGCCGCAGCCTGATACCCACCAGACCCCTGCCCAGCCCCTGGGCCTGTGACAGTGAGCCAAGGCCTAGCTAAGGCTGAGTGCCCCAGCCTGATTCCCACCAGACCTCTCCCCGGCACCTGGGCCTGGCAGTGAACAGAGGCCTAGCTAAGGCGGAGTGCCCCAGCCTGATACTCCAGACCTCTGTCTGGCCCCTGGGCGTGTGGCAGTGTGCAGAGGCCTAGCTAAGGCTGAGTGCCCCAGCCTGATACCCATCAGATCTCTGCCCGGCCCCTGGGCCTGTGACGGTGAGCCAAGGCCTAGCTAAGGCTGAGTGTGCCAGCCTGATACCCACCAGACCTCTCCCCGGCCCATGGGCCTGTGGCAGAGAATAGAGACCTAGCTAAGGCAGAGTGCCCCAGCCTGATACCCCAGACTTCTGTCCAGCACCCTGGGCCTGAGGCGGTGAGCAGAGGCTTAGCTAAGGCTGAGTGCCCCAGCCTGATAGCCCAGACCTCTACCCGGCCCCTGGTCATGTGGCAGTGTACAGAGGCCTAGCTAAGGCTGAGTGCTCCAGCCCGATACCCACCAGACCTCTGCCTGGACCCTGGGCCTGTGACAGTGAGCCGAGGCCTAGCTAAGGCTGAGTGCCCCAGCCTGATAGCCCAGACCTCTCCCCGGCCCCTGGTCATGTGGCAGTGTACAGAGGCCTAGCTAAGGCTGAGTGCTCCAGCCTGATACCCACCAGACCTCTGCCTGGACCCTGGGCCTGTGACAGTGAGCCGAGGCCTAGCTAAGGCTGAGTGTGCCAGCCTGATACCCACCAGACCTCTCCCTGGCCCCTGGGCCTGTGGCGGTGAACAGAGGCCTAGCAAAGGCTGAGTGCCCCAGCCTGATAGCCCAGACCTCTCCCCGGCCCCTGGTCATGTGGCAGTGTACAGAGGCCTAGCTAAGGCTGAGTGCTCCAGCCTGATACCCACCAGACCTCTGCCTGGACCCTAGGCCTGTGACAGTGAGCCGAGGCCTAGGTAAGGCTGAGTGTGCCAGCCTGATACCCACCAGACCTCTCCCTGGCCCCTGGGCCTGTGACGGTGTTCCGAGGCCTAGCTAAGGCTGAGTGCCCCAGCCTGATTCCCCAGACCTCTGTCCTGCCCCTGGGCCTGAGGCGGTGAGCAGAGGACTAGCTAAGACGGAGTGCCCCAGCCTGATACTACAGACCTCTGTCTGGCCTTTGGCCTGTTGCAGTGTGCAGAAGCCTAGCTAAGGCTGAGTGCCCCAGCCTGATACCCACCAGACCTCTGCCTGGACCCTAGGCCTGTGACAGTGAGCCGAGGCCTAGGTAAGGCTGAGTGTGCCAGCCTGATACCTAACAGACGTCTGCCCGGCCCCTGGGCCTGTGACGGTGAACCGAGGCCTAGCTAAGGCTGAGTGCCCCAGCCTGATTCCCCAGACCTCTGTCCTGCCCCTGGGCCTGAGGCGGTGAGCAGAGGACTAGCTAAGACGGAGTGCCCCAGCCTGATACTACAGACCTCTGTCTGGCCTTTGGCCTGTTGCAGTGTGCAGAAGCCTAGCTAAGGCTGAGTGCCCCAGCCTGATACCCACCACCTCTGCCTGACCCCTGGGCCTGTGACAGGGAGCACAGGCCTAGGTAAGGCTGAGTGCACCAGCCTGATACCCACCAGACCTCTCCCTGGCCCCTGGGCCTGTGGCGGTGAACAGAGGCCTAGCAAAGGCTGAGTGCCCCAGCCTGATACACACCAGACCTCTCACCGGCCCCTGGGCCTGTGGCGGTGAGCACAGGCCTAGCTACGGCTGAGTGCCCCAGTCTGATACCCCAGACCTCTGTCCTGCCCCTGGGCCTGAGGCGGTGAGCAGAGGCCTAGCTAAGGCTGAGTGCCCCAGCCTGATAGCCCAGACCTCTCCCTGGCCCCTGGGCCTGTAGCAGTGAGCAGAGGCCTAGCTAAGGCTGAGTGACCCAGCCTGATACCCCTGACCTCACCCCAGCCCCTGGGCCTGAGGTGGTGAGCAGAGGCCTGGCTAAGGCTGAGTGCCCCCGCCTGATACACCAGACCTCTCCCTAGACCCTGGGCCTGTTGCGCTGAGCAGTGGCCTAGCTAAGGCAGAGTGCCCCAGTCTGATACCCCCGACTTCTGTCCTGCACCCTGGGCCTGAGGCGGTGAGCAGAGGCCTAGATAAGGCTGAGTGCCTCCGCCTGATACCCCAGACCTCTCCCCGGTCCCTGGACCTGTGACGGTGCGCAGAGGCCTAGCTAAGGCTGAATGCCCCATCCTGATACCCCAGACCTCTGACCAGCCCCTGGGCCTGTGGTGGTGAGCAGAGTCCTAGCTAATGCTGAGTGCCCCAGCCTGATACACCAGACCTCTGTCCGGCTGCTGGGCCTGTGGCGTTGAGCAGAGTCCTAGCTAAGGATGAGTGCCCCAGCCTGATAGCCCAGACCTCGCCCTGGCCCCTGGGCCTGTAGTGGTGAGCAGAGGCCAGCTAAGGCGGAGTGCTCCAGCCTGATACCCCTGACCTCACCCCAGCCCCTGGGCCTGTGGTGGTGAACAGAGGCCTAGCTAAGGCTGAGTGACCTCACCTGATACCCCAGACCTCTCCCTAGCCCCTGGGCCTGTGGTGGTGGGCAGCAGCCTAGCTAAGGCAGAGTGCCCCAGCCTGATACCCCAGACCTCTGTCCAGCCCCTGGGCCTGTGGCGGTGAGCAGAGTCCTAGCTAAGGCTGAGTGCGCCAGCCTGATACCCACCAGACCTCTCCCTGGTCCCTGGGCCTGTGGCGGTGAACAGAGGCCTAGCAAAGGCTGAGTGCCCCAGCCTGATACCCACCAGACCTCTCCCCGGCCCCTGGGCCTGTGGCAGTGAGCATATGCCTAGCTACGGCTGAGTGCCCCAGCCTGATACCCCAGACCTCTGTCCTGCCCTGGGCCTGAGGCAGTGAACAGAGGCCTAGCTAAGGCTGAGTGCCCCAGCCTGATACCCCAGACCTCTGTCTGGTCCCTGGGCCTGTTGCAGTGTGCAGAGGCCTAGCTAAGGCTGAGTGCCCCAGCCTGACACCCACCAGACCTCTGCCCGGCCCCTGGGCCTGTAACGGTGAGCCGAGGCCTAGCTAAGGCTGAGTGCCCCAGCCTGATACCCACCAGACCTCTTCCTTGGCCCCTGGGCCTGTGGTGGTGAACAGAGGCCTAGCAAAGGCTGAGTGCCCCAGCCTGATACCCACCAGACCTCGGCCCGCCCCCTGGGCCTGTGACGGTGTTCCGAGGCCTAGCTAAGGCTGAGTGCCCCAGCCTGATACCCACCAGACCTCTCCCCGGCCCCTGGGCCTGTGGCAGTGAACAGAGGCCTAGCTATGGCGGATTGCCCCAGCCTGATACCCCAGACCTCTCCTCGGCCCCTGGGCCTGTGGCGGTGAGCAGAGGCCTAGCTAAAGCTGAGTACCCCTGCCTGATAACCCAGACCTCTGTCCTTCACCTGGGCCTGAGGCGGTGAGCAGAGGCCTAGCTAAGACTGAGTGCCCCAGCCTGATACTACAGACCTCTGTCTGGCCCCTGGGCCTGTTGCAGTGTGCAGAAGCCTAGCTAAGGCTGAGTGCCCCAGCCTGATACCCACCAGACGTCTGCCCGGCCCCTGGGCCTGTGACGGTGAACCGAGGCCTAGCTACGGCTGAGTGCCCCAGCCTGTTTCCCCAGACCTCTGTCCTGCCCCTGGGCCTGAGGCGGTGAGCAGAAGCCTAGCTAAGGCTGAGTGCCCCAGCCTGATACCCACCAGACCTCTGCCTGACCCCTGGGCCTGTGACAGGAGCCGAGGCCTAGGTAAGGCTGAGTGCGCCAGCCTGATACGCACCATACCTCTCCCTGGCCCCTGGGCCTGTGGCGGTGAACAGAGGCCTAGCAAAGGCTGAGTGCCCCAGGCTGATACACACCAGACCTCTCCCCGGCCCCTGGGCCTGTGGCGGTGAGCACAGGCCTAGCTACGGCTGAGTGCCCCAGTCTGATACCCCAGACCTCTGTCCTGCCCCTGGGCTTGAGGCGGTGAGCAGAGGCCTAGCTAAGGCTCAGTGCCCCAGCCTGATAGCCCAGACCTCTCCCTGGCCCCTGGGCCTGTAGCGGTGAGCAGAGGCCTAGCTAAGGCGGAGTGCCCCAGCCTGATACCCCTGACCTCACCCCAGCCCCTGGGCCTGAGGTGGTGAGCAGAGGCCTGGCTAAGGCTGAGTGCCCCCGCCTGATACACCAGACCTCTCCCTAGCCCCTGGGCCTGTGGCGCTGAGCAGTGGCCTAGCTAAGGCAGAGTGCCTCAGTCTGATACCTCAGACTTCTGTCCTGCACCCTGGGCATGAGGCGATGAGCAGAGGCCTAGATAAGGCTGAGTGCCTCCGCCTGATACCCCAGACCTCTCCCAGTCCCTGGACCTGTGACGGTGCGCAGAGGCCTAGCTAAGGCTGAATGCCCCATCCTGATACCCCAGACCTCTGACCAGCCCCTGGGCCTGTGGTGGTGAGCAGAGTCCTAGCTAATGCTGAGTGCCCGAGCCTGATACACCAGACCTCTGTCCGGCTGCTGGGCCTGTGGCGTTGAGCAGAGTCCTAGCTAAGGATTAGTGCCCCAGCCTGATAGCCCAGACCTCGCCCTGGCCCCTGGGCCTGTAGCGGTAAGCAGAGGCCAGCTAAGGCGGAGTGCCCCAGCCTGATACCCCTGACCTCACCCCAGCCCCTGGGCCTGTGGTGGTGAACAGAGGCCTAGCTAAGGCTGAGTGACCCCACCTGATACCCCAGACCTCTCCCTAGCCCCTGGGCCTGTGGTGGTGGGCAGCAGCCTAGCTAAGGCAGAGTGCCCCAGTCTGATACCCCAGACCTCTGTCCTGCCCCTGGGCTTGAGGCGGTGAGCAGAGGCCTAGCTAAGGCTCAGTGCCCCAGCCTGATAGCCCAGACCTCTCCCTGGCCCCTGGGCCTGTAGCGGTGAGCAGAGGCCTAGCTAAGGCGGAGTGCCCCAGCCTGATACCCCTGACCTCACCCCAGCCCCTGGGCCTGAGGTGGTGAGCAGAGGCCTGGCTAAGGCTGAGTGCCCCCGCCTGATACACCAGACCTCTCCCTAGCCCCTGGGCCTGTGGCGCTGAGCAGTGGCCTAGCTAAGGCAGAGTGCCCCAGTCTGATACCTCAGACTTCTGTCCTGCACCCTGGGCCTGAGGCGGTGAGCAGAGGCCTAGATAAGGCTGAGTGCCTCCGCCTGATACCCCAGACCTCTCCCAGTCCCTGGACCTGTGACGGTGCGCAGAGGCCTAGCTAAGGCTGAATGCCCCATCCTGATACCCCAGACCTCTGACCAGCCCCTGGGCCTGTGGTGGTGAGCAGAGTCCTAGCTAATGCTGAGTGCCCGAGCCTGATACACCAGACCTCTGTCCGGCTGCTGGGCCTGTGGCGTTGAGCAGAGTCCTAGCTAAGGATGAGTGCCCCAGCCTGATAGCCCAGACCTCGCCCTGGCCCCTGGGCCTGTAGCGGTAAGCAGAGGCCAGCTAAGGCGGAGTGCCCCAGCCTGATACCCCTGACCTCACCCCAGCCCCTGGGCCTGTGGTGGTGAACAGAGGCCTAGCTAAGGCTGAGTGACCCCACCTGATACCCCAGACCTCTCCCTAGCCCCTGGGCCTGTGGTGGTGGGCAGCAGCCTAGCTAAGGCAGAGTGCCCCAGCCTGATACCCCAGACCTCTGTCCTGCACCCTGGGCCTGAGGTGGTGAACAGAGGCCTAGCTAAGGCTGACTGCCCATTCTGATACCCCAGACCTCTCCCCAGTCCCTACACATGTGATGGTGCGCAGAGGCCTAGCTAAGGCTGAGTGCCCCAGCCTGATACTCCAGACCTCTCCCCTGTCCCTGGGCCTGTGACGGTGTGCAGAGGCCTAGCTAAAGCTGAGTGCCCCAGCCTGATACCCCAGACCTCTGTCCTGCCCTGGGCCTGAGGCAGTGAGCAGAGGCCTAGCTAAGGCTGAGTGCCCCAGCCTGATACCTAACAGACATCTGCCCGGCCCCTGGGCCTGTGACGGTGAGCCGAGGCCTAGCTAAGGCTGAGTGCCCCAGGCTGATACCCACCAGACCTCTCCCCGGCCCCTGGGCCTGTGGTGGTGAGCACAGGCCTAGCTACGGCTGAGTGCCCCAGCCTGACACCCCAGACCTCTGTCCTGCCCCTGGGCCTGAGGCGGTGAGCAGAGGCCTAGCTAAGACTGAGTACCCCAGCTGGATACTACAGACCTCTGTCTGGCCCCTGGGCCTGTTGCAGTGTGCAGAAGCCGAGCTAAGGCTGAGTGCCCCAGCCTGTTTCCCCAGACCTCTGTCCTGCCCCTGGGCCTGAGGCAGTGAACAGAGGCATAGCTAAGGCTGAGTGCCCCAGCCTGATACCCCAGACCTCTGTCTGGCCCCTGGGCCTGTGGCAGTGTGCAGAGGTCTAGCTAAGGCTGAGTGCCGCAGCCTGATACCCACCAGACCCCTGCCCAGCCCCTGGGCCTGTGACAGTGAGCCAAGGCCTAGCTAAGGCTGAGTGCCCCAGCCTGATTCCCACCAGACCTCTCCCCGGCACCTGGGCCTGGCAGTGAACAGAGGCCTAGCTAAGGCAGAGTGCCCCAGCCTGATACTCCAGACCTCTGTCTGGCCCCTGGGCGTGTGGCAGTGTGCAGAGGCCTAGCTAAGGCTGAGTGCCCCAGCCTGATACCCATCAGATCTCTGCCCGGCCCCTGGGCCTGTGACGGTGAGCCAAGGCCTAGCTAAGGCTGAGTGTGCCAGCCTGATACCCACCAGACCTCTCCCCTGCCCATGGGCCTGTGGCAGAGAATAGAGACCTAGCTAAGGCAGAGTGCCCCAGCCTGATACCCCAGACTTCTGTCCAGCACCCTGGGCCTGAGGCGGTGAGCAGAGGCTTAGCTAAGGCTGAGTGCCCCAGCCTGATAGCCCAGACCTCTACCCGGCCCCTGGTCATGTGGCAGTGTACAGAGGCCTAGCTAAGGCTGAGTGCTCCAGCCCGATACCCACCAGACCTCTGCCTGGACCCTGGGCCTGTGACAGTGAGCCGAGGCCTAGCTAAGGCTGAGTGCCCCAGCCTGATAGCCCAGACCTCTCCCCGGCCCCTGGTCATGTGGCAGTGTACAGAGGCCTAGCTAAGGCTGAGTGCTCCAGCCTGATACCCACCAGACCTCTGCCTGGACCCTGGGCCTGTGACAGTGAGCCGAGGCCTAGCTAAGGCTGAGTGTGCCAGCCTGATACCCACCAGACCTCTCCCTGGCCCCTGGGCCTGTGGCGGTGAACAGAGGCCTAGCAAAGGCTGAGTGCCCCAGCCTGATAGCCCAGACCTCTCCCCGGCCCCTGGTCATGTGGCAGTGTACAGAGGCCTAGCTAAGGCTGAGTGCTCCAGCCTGATACCCACCAGACCTCTGCCTGGACCCTAGGCCTGTGACAGTGAGCCGAGGCCTAGGTAAGGCTGAGTGTGCCAGCCTGATACCCACCAGACCTCTCCCTGGCCCCTGGGCCTGTGACGGTGTTCCGAGGCCTAGCTAAGGCTGAGTGCCCCAGCCTGATACCCACCAGACCTCTCCCCGGCCCCTGGGCCTGTGGCAGTGAACAGAGGCCTAGCTAAGGCGGATTGCCCCAGCCTGATACCCCAGACCTCTCCTCGGCCCCTGGGCCTGTGGCGGTGAGCAGAGGCCTAGCTAAAGCTGAGTACCCCAGCCTGATAACCCAGACCTCTGTCCTTCCCCTGGGCCTGAGGCGGTGAGCAGAGGCCTAGCTATGGCTGAGTGCCCCAGCCAGATACCCCCAGACCTCTCCCCAGCCCCTGGGCCTGTGGAGGTGAGCAGAGGCCTAGTTAAGGCAGAGTGTCCCAGCCTAATTCTCCAGACCTCTTTCCAGCCCCTGGGCCTGTGGTGGTGTGCAGAGGCCTAGCTAAGGCTGTGTGCCCCAGCCTGATACCCCAGTCCTCTGTCCATTTCCTGGGCCTGTGGCAGTGAGCAGATGCCTAGCTAAGGCTGAGTGTCCCAGCCTGATACTCACCAGACCTCTTCCCAGCCCATGGGACTGTGGCGGTGAACAGAGGCCTAGCTAAGGCTGAGTGCCCCAGCCTGATACCTAACAGACGTCTGCCCGGCCCCTGGGCCTGTGACGGTGAACCGAGGCCTAGCTAAGGCTGAGTGCCCCAGCCTGATTCCCCAGACCTCTGTCCTGCCCCTGGGCCTGAGGCGGTGAGCAGAGGACTAGCTAAGACGGAGTGCCCCAGCCTGATACTACAGACCTCTGTCTGGCCCTTGGCCTGTTGCAGTGTGCAGAAGCCTAGCTAAGGCTGAGTGCCCCAGCCTGATACCCACCACCTCTGCCTGACCCCTGGGCCTGTGACAGGGAGCACAGGCCTAGGTAAGGCTGAGTGCGCCAGCCTGATACCCACCAGACCTCTCCCTGGCCCCTGCGCCTGTGGCGGTGAACAGAGGCCTAGCAAAGGCTGAGTGCCCCAGCCTGATACACACCAGACCTCTCCCCGGCCCCTGGGCATGTGGCGGTGAGCACAGGCCTAGCTACGGCTGAGTGCCCCAGTCTGATACCCCAGACCTCTGTCCTGCCCCTGGGCCTGAGGCGGTGAGCAGAGGCCTAGCTAAGGCTGAGTGCCCCAGCCTGATAGCCCAGACCTCTCCCTGGCCCCTGGGCCTGTAGCAGTGAGCAGAGGCCTAGCTAAGGCTGAGTGACCCAGCCTGATACCCCTGACCTCACCCCAGCCCCTGGGCCTGAGGTGGTGAGCAGAGGCCTGGCTAAGGCTGAGTGCCCCCGCCTGATACACCAGACCTCTCCCTAGACCCTGGGCCTGTGGCGCTGAGCAGTGGCCTAGCTAAGGCAGAGTGCCCCAGTCTGATACCCCCGACTTCTGTCCTGCACCCTGGGCCTGAGGCGGTGAGCAGAGGCCTAGATAAGGCTGAGTGCCTCCGCCTGATACCCCAGACCTCTCCCCGGTCCCTGGACCTGTGACGGTGCGCAGAGGCCTAGCTAAGGCTGAATGCCCCATCCTGATACCCCAGACCTCTGACCAGCCCCTGGGCCTGTGGTGGTGAGCAGAGTCCTAGCTAATGCTGAGTGCCCCAGCCTGATACACCAGACCTCTGTCCGGCTGCTGGGCCTGTGGCGTTGAGCAGAGTCCTAGCTAAGGATGAGTGCCCCAGCCTGATAGCCCAGACCTCGCCCTGGCCCCTGGGCCTGTAGTGGTGAGCAGAGGCCAGCTAAGGCGGAGTGCTCCAGCCTGATACCCCTGACCTCACCCCAGCCCCTGGGCCTGTGGTGGTGAACAGAGGCCTAGCTAAGGCTGAGTGACCTCACCTGATACCCCAGACCTCTCCCTAGCCCCTGGGCCTGTGGTGGTGGGCAGCAGCCTAGCTAAGGCAGAGTGCCCCAGCCTGATACCCCAGACCTCTGTCCAGCCCCTGGGCCTGTGGCGGTGAGCAGAGTCCTAGCTAAGGCTGAGTGCGCCAGCCTGATACCCACCAGACCTCTCCCTGGTCCCTGGGCCTGTGGCGGTGAACAGAGGCCTAGCAAAGGCTGAGTGCCCCAGCCTGATACCCACCAGACCTCTCCCCGGCCCCTGGGCCTGTGGCAGTGAGCACATGCCTAGCTACGGCTGAGTGCCCCAGCCTGATACCCCAGACCTCTGTCCTGCCCTGGGCCTGAGGCAGTGAACAGAGGCCTAGCTAAGGCTGAGTGCCCCAGCCTGATACCCCAGACCTCTGTCTGGTCCCTGGGCCTGTTGCAGTGTGCAGAGGCCTAGCTAAGGCTGAGTGCCCCAGCCTGACACCCACCAGACCTCTGCCCGGCCCCTGGGCCTGTAACGGTGAGCCGAGGCCTAGCTAAGGCTGAGTGCCCCAGCCTGATACCCACCAGACCTCTCCCTGGCCCCTGGGCCTGTGGCGGTGAACAGAGGCCTAGCAAAGGCTGAGTGCCCCAGCCTGATACCCACCAGACCTCGGCCCGCCCCCTGGGCCTGTGACGGTGTTCCGAGGCCTAGCTAAGGCTGAGTGCCCCAGCCTGATACCCACCAGACCTCTCCCCGGCCCCTGGGCCTGTGGCAGTGAACAGAGGCCTAGCTATGGCGGATTGCCCCAGCCTGATACCCCAGACCTCTCCTCGGCCCCTGGGCCTGTGGCGGTGAGCAGAGGCCTAGCTAAAGCTGAGTACCCCAGCCTGATAACCCAGACCTCTGTCCTTCACCTGGGCCTGAGGCGGTGAGCAGAGGCCTAGCTAAGACTGAGTGCCCCAGCCTGATACTACAGACCTCTGTCTGGCCCCTGGGCCTGTTGCAGTGTGCAGAAGCCTAGCTAAGGCTGAGTGCCCCAGCCTGATACCCACCAGACCTCTGCCTGACCCCTGGGCCTGTGACAGGAGCCGAGGCCTAGGTAAGGCTGAGTGCGCCAGCCTGATACGCACCATACCTCTCCCTGGCCCCTGGGCCTGTGGTGGTGAACAGAGGCCTAGCAAAGGCTGAGTGCCCCAGGCTGATACACACCAGACCTCTCCCCGGCCCCTGGGCCTGTGGCGGTGAGCACAGGCCTAGCTACGGCTGAGTGCCCCAGTCTGATACCCCAGACCTCTGTCCTGCCCCTGGGCTTGAGGCGGTGAGCAGAGGCCTAGCTAAGGCTCAGTGCCCCAGCCTGATAGCCCAGACCTCTCCCTGGCCCCTGGGCCTGTAGCGGTGAGCAGAGGCCTAGCTAAGGCGGAGTGCCCCAGCCTGATACCCCTGACCTCACCCCAGCCCCTGGGCCTGAGGTGGTGAGCAGAGGCCTGGCTAAGGCTGAGTGCCCCCGCCTGATACACCAGACCTCTCCCTAGCCCCTGGGCCTGTGGCGCTGAGCAGTGGCCTAGCTAAGGCAGAGTGCCCCAGTCTGATACCTCAGACTTCTGTCCTGCACCCTGGGCCTGAGGCGGTGAGCAGAGGCCTAGATAAGGCTGAGTGCCTCCGCCTGATACCCCAGACCTCTCCCAGTCCCTGGACCTGTGACGGTGCGCAGAGGCCTAGCTAAGGATGAATGCCCCATCCTGATACCCCAGACCTCTGACCAGCCCCTGGGCCTGTGGTGGTGAGCAGAGTCCTAGCTAATGCTGAGTGCCCGAGCCTGATACACCAGACCTCTGTCCGGCTGCTGGGCCTGTGGCGTTGAGCAGAGTCCTAGCTAAGGATGAGTGCCCCAGCCTGATAGCCCAGACCTCGCCCTGGCCCCTGGGCCTGTAGCGGTAAGCAGAGGCCAGCTAAGGCGGAGTGCCCCAGCCTGATACCCCTGACCTCACCCCAG
The DNA here is from genome assembly GCF_040938575.1 of Ambystoma mexicanum. Lineage (NCBI taxonomy): Eukaryota > Metazoa > Chordata > Amphibia > Caudata > Ambystomatidae > Ambystoma > Ambystoma mexicanum. The sequence continues at coordinate 7,834,512 of NC_090940.1, forward strand.
CCCCTGGGCCTGTGGTGGTGAACAGAGGCCTAGCTAAGGCTGAGTGACCCCACCTGATACCCCAGACCTCTCCCTAGCCCCTGGGCCTGTGGTGGTGGGCAGCAGCCTAGCTAAGGCAGAGTGCCCCAGCCTGATACCCCAGACCTCTGTCCTGCACCCTGGGCCTGAGGTGGTGAACAGAGGCCTAGCTAAGGCTGACTGCCCATTCTGATACCCCAGACCTCTCCCCAGTCCCTACACATGTGATGGTGCGCAGAGGCCTAGCTAAGGCTGAGTGCCCCAGCCTGATACTCCAGACCTCTCCCCTGTCCCTGGGCCTGTGACGGTGTGCAGAGGCCTAGCTAAAGCTGAGTGCCCCAGCCTGATACCCCAGACCTCTGTCCTGCCCTGGGCCTGAGGCAGTGAGCAGAGGCCTAGCTAAGGCTGAGTGCCCCAGCCTGATACCTAACAGACATCTGCCCGGCCCCTGGGCCTGTGACGGTGAGCCGAGGCCTAGCTAAGGCTGAGTGCCCCAGGCTGATACCCACCAGACCTCTCCCCGGCCCCTGGGCCTGTGGTGGTGAGCACAGGCCTAGCTACGGCTGAGTGCCCCAGCCTGACACCCCAGACCTCTGTCCTGCCCCTGGGCCTGAGGCGGTGAGCAGAGGCATAGCTAAGACTGAGTGCCCCAGCTGGATACTACAGACCTCTGTCTGGCCCCTGGGCCTGTTGCAGTGTGCAGAAGCCTAGCTAAGGCTGAGTGCCCCAGCCTGTTTCCCCAGACCTCTGTCCTGCCCCTGGGCCTGAGGCAGTGAACAGAGGCATAGCTAAGGCTGAGTGCCCCAGCCTGATACCCCAGACCTCTGTCTGGCCCCTGGGCCTGTGGCAGTGTGCAGAGGTCTAGCTAAGGCTGAGTGCCCCAGCCTGATACCCACCAGACCTCTGCCCAGCCCCTGGGCCTGTGACGGTGAGCCAAGGCCTAGCTAAGGCTGAGTGCCCCAGCCTGATTCCCACCAGACCTCTCCCCGGCACCTGGGCCTGGCAGTGAACAGAGGCCTAGCTAAGGCGGAGTGCCCCAGCCTGATACTCCAGACCTCTGTCTGGCCCCTGGGCGTGTGGCAGTGTGCAGAGGCCTAGCTAAGGCTGAGTGCCCCAGCCTGATACCCATCAGATCTCTGCCCGGCCCCTGGGCCTGTGACGGTGAGCCAAGGCCTAGCTAAGGCTGAGTGTGCCAGCCTGATACCCACCAGACCTCTCCCCGGCCCATGGGCCTGTGGCGGAGAATAGAGACCTAGCTAAGGCAGAGTGCCCCAGCCTGATACCCCAGACTTCTGTCCAGCACCCTGGGCCTGAGGCGGTGAGCAGAGGCTTAGCTAAGGCTGAGTGCCCCAGCCTGATAGCCCAGACCTCTACCCGGCCCCTGGTCATGTGGCAGTGTACAGAGGCCTAGCTAAGGCTGAGTGCTCCAGCCCGATACCCACCAGACCTCTGCCTGGACCCTGGGCCTGTGACAGTGAGCCGAGGCCTAGCTAAGGCTGAGTGTGCCAGCCTGATACCCACCAGACCTCTCCCTGGCCCCTGGGCCTGTGGCGGTGAACAGAGGCCTAGCAAAGGCTGAGTGCCCCAGCCTGATACCCACCAGACCTCGGTCTGGCCCCTGGGCCTGTGATGGTGTCCCGAGGCCTAGCTAAGGCTGAGTCACCCAGACTTATACCCCACACCTCTCCCTGGATCCTGGGCCTGTGGCGGTGAGCAGAGGCCTAGCTAAGGCTGAGTGCCCCAGCCTGATACTCACAGACCTCTCCCCAGCCCCTGGGCCTGTGGAGGTGAGCAGAGGCCTAGCTAAGGCAGAGTGCCCCAGCCTGATACCCCAGACCTCTGTCCTGCCCCTGCGCCTGTGGCAATGCGCAAAGACCTAGCTAAGGCTGAGTGCCCCAGCCTGATACCCACCAGACCGCTGCCCCGCCCCTGGGCCTGTGATGGTGAGCCGAAGCCTAGCTAAAGCTTAGTGCCCCAGCCTGATACCCACCAGGTCTTTGTCTGGCCCCTGGGCCTGTAGCAGTGAGCAGAGGCCTAGCTAAGGTAGAGTGCACCAGCCTGATACCCCAAACCTCTCCCCGGACCCTGGGCCTGTGGCAGTGAGCAGATGCCTAGCTAAAGCTGAGTACCCCAGCCTGATAACCCAGACCTCTGTCCTGCCCCTTGGCCTGTGGCAGTGAGCAGAGTCCTAGCTAAGGCTCCCAGCCTATTACCCACGAGACCTCTTCCCGGCCCCTGGGCCTGTGGCGATGAACAGAGGCCTAACTAAGGCTGATCCCCAGCCTGATACCCACCAGGCCTTTGTCCGGCCCCTGGGCCTGTGTCGGTGAGCAGAGGCCTAGCTAAGGTGGAGTGATCCATCCTGATAACCCAGACTTCTCCCCGGCCCCTGAGCCTGTGGCGGTGAGCAGAGGCCTAGCTAAGGCAGAGTGCCCCAGCCTGATACCCCAGACCTCTCCCCGGTCCCTGGGCCTGTGGCGGTGAGCAGAGGCCTAGCTAAGGCTGAGTGTCCCAGCCTGATATCCACCAGACCTCTGCCCATCCCATGGGCCTGTGACGGTGAGCCGAGGCCTAGCTAAGGCTGAGTGCCCCAGCCTGATACCCACCAGACCTCTCCCCGCCCCCTGGGCCTGTGGCAGTCAGCAGAGGCCTAGATAAGGTGGAGTGCCCCAGCCTGACACCCCAGACCTCTCCCCGGCCCCTGGGCCTGTGGCAGCGAGCAAAGGCCTAGCTAAGGCTGAGTGCCCCAGCCTAATACTCCAGACCTCTGTCCAGCCCCTGGTCCTGTGGTGGTGCTTAGAGGCCTAGCTAAGGCTGAGTGCCCCAGCCTGATACCCCAGTCCTCTGTCCTGCCCCTGAGCCTGTGGCAGTGAGCAGAGGCCTAGCTAAGGCTGAGTGCCCCAGCCTGATACCTAACAGACATCTGCCCGGCCCCTGGGCCTGTGACTGTGAGCCGAGGCCTAGCTAAGGCTGAGTGCCCCAGGCTGATACCCACCAGACCTCTCCCGGCCCCTGGGCCTGTGGTGGTGAGCACAGGCCTAGCTACGGCTGAGTGCCCCAGCCTGACACCCCAGACCTCTGTCCTGCCCCTGGGCCTGAGGCAGTGAACAGAGGCATAGCTAAGGCTGAGTGCCCCAGCCTGATACCCCAGACCTCTGTCTGGCCCCTGGGCCTGTGGCAGTGTGCAGAGGTCTAGCTAAGGCTGAGTGCCGCAGCCTGATACCCACCAGACCTCTGCCCAGCCCCTGGGCCTTTGACGGTGAGCCAAGGCCTAGCTAAGGCTGAGTACCCCAGCCTGATTCCCACCAGACCTCTCCCCGGCACCTGGGCCTGGCAGTGAACAGAGGCCTAGCTAAGGCGGAGTACCCCAGCCTGATACCCCAGACCTCTGTCTGGCCCCTGGGCCTGTGGCAGTGTGCAGAGGCCTAGCTAAGGCTGAGTGCCCCAGCCTGATACCCATCAGATCTCTGCCCGGCCCCTGGGCCTGTGACGGTGAGCCAAGGCCTAGCTAAGGCTGAGTGTGCCAGCCTGATACCCACCAGACCTCTCCCCGGCCCATGGGCCTGTGGCGTAGAATAGAGACCTAGCTAAGGAAGAGTGCCCCAGCCTGATACCCCAGACTTCTGTCCAGCACCCTGGGCCTGAGGCGGTGAGCAGAGGCTTAGCTAAGGCTGAGTGCCCCAGCCTGATAGCCCAGACCTCTACCCGGCCCCTGGTCATGTGGCAGTGTACAGAGGCCTAGCTAAGGCTGAGTGCTCCAGCCCGATACCCACCAGACCTCTGCCTGGACCCTGGGCCTGTGACAGTGAGCCGAGGCCTAGCTAAGGCTGAGTGTGCCAGCCTGATACCCACCAGACCTCTCCCTGGCCCCTGGGCCTGTGGCGGTGAACAGAGGCCTAGCAAAGGCTGAGTGCCCCAGCCTGATACCCACCAGACCTCGGTCTGGCCCCTGGGCCTGTGATGGTGTTCCGAGGCCTAGCTAAGGCTGAGTGCCCCAGCCTGATACCCACCAGACCTCTCCCCGGCCCCTGGGCCTGAGGCGGTGAGCAGAGGCCTAGCTAAGGATGAGTGCCCCAGCCTGATAGCCCAGACCTCGCCCTGGCCCCTGGGCCTGTAGCGGTGAGCAGAGGCCAGCTAAGGCGGAGTGCCCCAGCCTGATACCCCTGACCTCACCCCAGCCCCTGGGCCTGTGGTGGTGAACAGAGGCCTAGCTAAGGCTGAGTGACCCCACCTGATACCCCAGACTTCTCCCTAGCCCCTGGGCCTGTGGTGGTGGGCAGCACCCTAGCTAAGGCAGAGTGCCCCAGCCTGATACCCCAGACCTCTGTCCTGCACCCTGGGCCTGAGGTGGTGAACAGAGGCCTAGCTAAGGCTGACTGCCCATTCTGATACCCCAGACCTCTCCCCAGTCCCTACACATGTGACAGTGCGCAAGGGCCTAACTAAGGCTGAGTGCCCCAGCCTGATACTCCAGACCTCTCCCCTGGGCCTGTGACGGTGTGCAGAGGCCTAGCTAAAGCTGAGTGCCCCAGCTTGATACCCCAGACCTCTGTCCAGCCCCTGGGCCTGTGGCAGTGAGCAGAGTCCTAGCTAAGGCTGAGTGTCCCAGCCTGATAGCCCAGACCTCGCCCTGGCCCCTGGGCCTGTGGCGGTCCAAAGAGGCCTAGCAAAGGCTAAGTGCCCCAGCCTGATACCCCAGACCTCTGTCCTGCCCCTGGGCCTGAGGCGGTGAGCAGAGGCCTAGCTAAGGCTGAGTGCCCCAGCCTGATACCCCAGACCTCTGTCTGGCCCCTGGGCCTGTTGCAGTGTGCAGAAGCCTAGCTAAGGCTGAGTGCCCCAGCCTGACACCCACCAGACCTCTGCCCGGCCCCTGGGCGTGTGACGGTGAGCCGAGGCCTAGCTAAGGCTGAGTGCCCCAGCCTGATACCCCCAGACCTCTCTCCGGACCCGGGCCTGTGGCAGTGAATAGAGGCCTAGCTAAGGCAGAGTGCCCAAGCCTGATAATCCCAGACCTCTGTCCTGCACCCTGGGCCTGAGGTGGTGAGCAGAGGCTTAGCTAAGGCTGAGTGCCCCAGCCTGATAGCCCAGACCTCTCCCTGGCCCCTGGGACTGTGGCAATGAACAGAGGCCTAGCTAAGGCTGAGTGCCCCAGCCTGATACCCCAGACCTCTGTCTGGCCCCTGGGCCTGTGGTGGTGCGCAGAAGCCTAGCTAAGGCTGAGTGCCCCAGCCTGATACCTAACAGACATCTGCCCGGCCCCTGGGCCTGTGACGGTCTAAGGCTGAGTGCCCCAGCCTGATACCCACCAGACCTCTCCCCGGCCCCTGGGCCTGTGGCAGTGAGAACAGGCCTAGCTACGGCTGAGTGCCCCAGCCTGACACCCCGGACCTCTGTCCTGCCCCTGGGCCTGAGGCAGTGAGCAGAGGCATAGCTAAGGCTGAGTGCCCCAGCCTGATACCCCAGACCTCTGTCTGGCCCCTGGGCCTGTGGCAGTGTGCAGAGGCCTAGCTAAGGCTGAGTGCCCCAGCCTGATTCCCACCAGACCTCTCCCCGGCACCTGGGCCTGTGGCAGTGAACAGAGGCCTAGCTAAGGCGGAGTGCCCAAGCCTGATACCCCAGACCTCTGTCTGGCCCCTGGGCCTGTGGCAATGTGCAGAGGCCTAGCTAAGGCTGAGTGCCCCAGCCTGATACCCATCAGATCTCTGCCCGGCCCCTGGGCCTGTGACGGTGAGCCAAGGCCTAGCTAAGGCTGAGTGTGCCAGCCTGATACCCACCAGACCTCTCCCTGGCCCCTGGGCCTGTGGCGGTGAACAGAGGCCTAGCAAAGGCTGAGTGCCCCAGCCTGATACCCACCAGACCTCTGCCCAGCCCCTGGGCCTGTGACGGTGAGCCGAGGCCTAGCTAAAGCTGAGTGCCCCAGCCTGATACCCACCAGACCTCTCCCCGGCCCCTGGGCCTGTGGCAGAGAATAGAGACCTAGCTAAGGCAGAGTGCCCCAGCCTGATACCCCAGACTTCTGTCCAGCACCCTGGGCATGAGGCGGTGAGCAGAAGCTTAGCTAAGGCTGAGTGCCCCAGCCTGATAGCCCAGACCTCTCCCCGGCCCCTGGTCATGTGGCAGTGTACAGAGGCCTAGCTAAGGCTGAGTGCTCCAGCCCGATACCCACCAGACCTCTGCCTGGACCCTGGGCCTGTGACAGTGAGCCGAGGCCTAGCTAAGGCTGAGTGTGCCAGCCTGATACCCACCAGACCTCTACCTGGCCCTTGGGCCTGTGGCGGTGAACAGAGGCCTAGCAAAGGCTGAGTGCCCCAGCCTGATACCCACCAGTCCACGGCCCGGCCCCTGGGCCTGTGACGGTGTTCCGAGACCTAGCTAAGGCTGAGTGCCCCAGACTGATACCCACCAGACCTCTCCCCGGCCCCTGGGCCTGTGGCAGTGAACAGAGGCCTAGCTAAGGCGGATTGCCCCAGCCTGATACCCCAAACCTCTCCTCGGCCCCTGGGCCTGTGGCGGTGAGCAGAGGCCTAGCTAAAGGTGAGTACCCCAGCCTGATAACCCAGACCTCTGTCCTTCCCCTGGGCCTGAGGCGGTGAGCAGAGGCCTAGCTATGGCTGAGTGCCCCAGCCAGATACCCCCAGACCTCTCCCCAGCCCCTGGGCCTGTGGAGGTGAGCAGAGGCCTAGTTAAGGCAGAGTGTCCCAGCCTAATACTCCAGACCTCTTTCCAGCCCCTGGGCCTGTGGTGGTGCGCAGAGGCCTAGCTAAGGCTGTGTGCCCCAGCCTGATACCCCAGTCCTCTGTCTGGCCCCTGGGCCTGTGGCAGTGAGCAGAGGCCTAGCTAAGGCTGAGTGTCCCAGCCTGATACTCACCAGACCTCTTCCCGGCCCATGGGACTGTGGCAGTGAACAGAGGCCTAGCTAAGGCTGAGTGCCCCAGCCTGATACCTAACAGACGTCTGCCCGGCCCCTGGGCCTGTGACGGTGAACCGAGGCCTAGCTAAGGCTGAGTGCCCCAGCCTGATACCCACCAGACCTCTCCCCGGCCCCTGGGCCTGTGGCGGTGAGCACAGGCCTAGCTACGGCTGAGTGCCCCAGCCTGATTCCCCAGACCTCTGTCCTGCCCCTGGGCCTGAGGCGGTGAGCAGAGGCCTAGCTAAGACTGAGTGCCCCAGCTGGATACTACAGACCTCTGTCTGGCCCCTGGGCCTGTTGCAGTGTGCAGAAGCCTAGCTAAGGCTGAGTGCCCCAGCCTGATACCCACCAGACCTCTGCCTGACCTCTGGGCCTGTGACAGGGAGCCGAGGCCTAGGTAAGGCTGAGTGCGCCAGCCTGATACCCACCAGACCTATCCCTGGCCCCTGGGCCTGTGGCGGTGAACAGAGGCCTAGCAAAGGCTGCGTGCCCCAGGCTGATACACACCAGACCTCTCCCAGGCCCCTGGGCCTGTGGCGGTGAGCAGAGGCCTAGCTAAGGCTGAGTGCCCCAGCCTGATAGCCCAGACCTCTCCCTGGCCCCTGGGCCTGTAGCGGTGAGCAGAGGCCTAGCTAGGGCGGAGTGCCCCAGCCTGATACCCCTAACCTCACCCCAGCCCCTGGGCCTGAGGTGGTGAGCAGAGGCCTGGCTAAGGCTGAGTGCCCCCGCCTGATACACCAGACCTCTCCCTAGCCCCTGGGCCTGTGGCGCTGAGCAGTGGCCTAGCTAAGGCAGAGTGCCCCAGTCTGATACCCCAGACTTCTGTCCTGCACCCTGGGCCTGAGGCGGTGAGCAGAGGCCTAGATAAGGCTCAGTGCCTCCGCCTGATACCCCAGACCTCTGACCAGCCCCTGGGCCTGTGGTGGTGAGCAGAGTCCTAGCTAATGCTGAGTGCCCCAGCCTGATACACCAGACCTCTGTCCGGCTGCTGGGTCTGTGGCGTTGAGCAGAGTCCTAGCTAAGGATTAGTGCCCCAGCCTGATAGCCCAGACCTCGCCCTGGCCCCTGGGCCTGTAGCGGTAAGCAGAGGCCAGCTAAGGCGGAGTGCCCCAGCCTGATACCCCTGACCTCACCCCAGCCCCTGGGCCTGTGGTGGTGAACAGAGGCTTAGCTAAGGCTGAGTGACCCCACCTGATACCCCAGACCTCTCCCTAGCCCCTGGGCCTGTGGTGGTGGGCAGCAGCCTAGCTAAGGCAGAGTGCCCCAGCCTGATACCCCAGACCTCTGTCCTGCACCCTGGGCCTGAGGTGGTGAACAGAGGCCTAGCTAAGGCTGACTGCCCATTCTGATACCCCAGACCTCTCCCCAGTCCCTACACATGTGATGGTGCGCAGAGGCCTAACTAAGGCTGAGTGCCCCAGCCTGATACTCCAGACCTCTCCCCTGTCCCTGGGCCTGTGACGGTGTGAAGAGGCCTAGCTAAAGCTGAGTGCCCCAGCCTGATACCCCAGACCTCTGTCCAGCCCCTGGGCCTATGGCGGTGAGCAGTGTCCTAGCTAAGGCTGAGTGTCCCAGCCTGATAGACCAGACCTCGCCCTGGCCCCTGGGCCTGTGACAGTGAGCCGAGGCCTAGGTAAGGCTGAGTGTGCCAGCCTGATACCCACCAGACCTCTCCCTGGTCCCTGGGCCTGTGGCGGTGAACAGAGGCCTAGCAAAGGCTGAGTGCCCCAGCCTGATACCCACCAGACCTCTCCCCGGCCCCTGGGCCTGTGGCGGTGAGCACATGCCTAGCTACGGCTGAGTGCCCCAGCCTGATACCCCAGACCTCTGTCCTGCCCTGGGCCTGAGGCAGTGAGCAGAGGCCTAGCTAGGGCTGAGTGCCCCAGCCTGATACCCCAGACCTCTGTCTGGCCCCTGGGCCTGTTACAGTGTGCAGAGGCCTAGCTAAGGCTGAGTGCCCCAGCCTGACACCCACCAGACCTCTGCCCGGCCCCTGGGCCTGTGACGGTGAGCCGAGGCCTAGCTAAGGCTGAGTGCCCCAGCCTGATACCCACCAGACCTCTCCCCGGCCCCTGGGCCTGTGGCGGAGAATAGAGACCTAGCTAAGGCAGAGTGCCCCAGCCTGATACCCCAGACTTCTGTCCAGCACCCTGGGCCTGAGGCGGTGAGCAGAGGCTTAGCTAAGGCTGAGTGCCCCAGCCTGATAGCCCAGACCTCTCCCCGGCCCCTGGTCATGTGGCAGTGTACAGAGGCCTAGCTAAGGCTGAGTGCTCCAGCCTGATAGCCACCAGACCTCTGCCTGGACCCTGGGCCTGTGACAGTGAGCCGAGGCCTAGCTAAGGCTGAGTGTGCCAGCCTGATACCCACCAGACCTCTCCCTGGCCCCTGGGCCTGTGACCGTGTTCCGAGGCCTAGCTAAGGCTGAGTGCCCCAGCCTGATACCCACCAGACCTCTCCCCGGCCCCTGGGCCTGTGGCAGTGAACAGAGGCCTAGCTAAGGCGGATTGCCCAAGCCTGATACCCCAGACCTCTCCTCGGCCCCTGGGCCTGTGGCGGTGAGCAGAGGCCTAGCTAAAGCTGAGTACCCCAGCCTGATAACCCAGACCTCTGTCCTTCCCCTGGGCCTGAGGCGGTGAGCAGAGGCCTAGCTATGGCTGAGTGCCCCAGCCAGATACCCCCAGACCTCTCCCCAGCCCCTGGGCCTGTGGAGGTGAGCAGAGGCCTAGTTAAGGCAGAGTGTCCCAGCCTAATTCTCCAGACCTCTTTCCAGCCCCTGGGCCTGTGGTGGTGTGCAGAGGCCTAGCTAAGGCTGTGTGCCCCAGCCTGATACCCCAGTCCTCTGTCCGTCCCCTGGGCCTGTGGCAGTGAGCAGAGGCCTAGCTAAGGCTGAGTGTCCCAGCCTGATACTCACCAGACCTCTTCCCAGCCCATGGGACTGTGGCGGTGAACAGAGGCCTAGCTAAGGCTGAGTGCCCCAGCCTGATACCTAACAGACGTCTGCCCGGCCCCTGGGCCTGTGACGGTGAACCGAGGCCTAGCTAAGGCTGAGTGCCCCAGCCTGATTCCCCAGACCTCTGTCCTGCCCCTGGGCCTGAGGCGGTGAGCAGAGGCCTAGCTAAGACGGAGTGCCCCAGCCTGATACTACAGACCTCTGTCTGGCCCTTGGCCTGTTGCAGTGTGCAGAAGCCTAGCTAAGGCTGAGTGCTCCAGCCTGATACCCACCACCTCTGCCTGACCCCTGGGCCTGTGACAGGGAGCACAGGCCTAGGTAAGGCTGAGTGCGCCAGCCTGATACCCACCAGACTGCTCCCTGGCCCCTGGGCCTGTGGCGGTGAACAGAGGCCTAGCAAAGGCTGAGTGCCCCAGCCTGATACACACCAGACCTCTCCCCGGCCCCTGGGCCTGTGGCGGTGAGCACAGGCCTAGCTACGGCTGAGTGCCCCAGTCTGATACCCCAGACCTCTGTCCTGCCCCTGGGCCTGAGGCGGTGAGCAGAGGCCTAGCTAAGGCTGAGTGCCCCAGCCTGATAGCCCAGACCTCTCCCTGGCCCCTGGGCCTGTAGCAGTGAGCAGAGGCCTAGCTAAGGCTGAGTGCCCCAGCCTGATACCCCTGACCTCACCCCAGCACCTGGGCCTTAGGTGGTGAGCAGAGGCCTGGCTAAGGCTGAGTGCCCTCGCCTGATACACCCGACCTCTCCCTAGACCCTGGGCCTGTGGCGCTGAGCAGTGGCCTAGCTAAGGCAGAGTGCCCCAGTCTGATACCCCCGACTTCTGTCCTGCACCCTGGGCCTGAGGCGGTGAGCAGAGGCCTAGATAAGGCTGAGTGCCTCCGCCTGATACCCCAGACCTCTCCCCGGTCCCTGGACCTGTGACGGTGCGCAGAGGCCTAGCTAAGGCTGAATGCCCCATCCTGATACCCCAGACCTCTGACCAGCCCCTGGGCCTGTGGTGGTGAGCAGAGTCCTAGCTAATGCTGAGTGCCCCAGCCTGATACACCAGACCTCTGTCCGGCTGCTGGGCCTGTGGCGTTGAGCAGAGTCCTAGCTAAGGATGAGTGCCCCAGCCTGATAGCCCAGACCTCGCCCTGGCCCCTGGGCCTGTAGCGGTGAGCAGAGGCCAGCTAAGGCGGAGTGATCCAGCCTGATACCCCTGACCTCACCCCAGCCCCTGGGCCTGTGGTGGTGAACAGAGGCCTAGCTAAGGCTGAGTGACCTCACCTGATACCCCAGACCTCTCCCTAGCCCCTGGGCCTGTGGTGGTGGGCAGCAGCCTAGCTAAGGCAGAGTGCCCCAGCCTGATACCCCAGGCCTCTGTCCAGCCCCTGGGCCTGTGGCGGTGAGCAGAGTCCTAGCTAAGGCTGAGTGCGCCAGCCTGATACCCACCAGACCTCTCCCTGGTCCCTGGGCCTGTGGCGGTGAACAGAGGCCTAGCAAAGGCTGAGTGCCCCAGCCTGATACCCACCAGACCTCTCCCCGGCCCCTGGGCCTGTGGCGGTGAGCACATGCCTAGCTACGGCTGAGTGCCCCAGCCTGATACCCCAGACCTCTGTCCTGCCCTGGGCCTGAGGCAGTGAACAGAGGCCTAGCTAAGGCTGAGTGCCCCAGCCTGATACCCCAGACCTCTGTCTGGTCCCTGGGCCTGTTGCAGTGTGCAGAGGCCTAGCTAAGGCTGAGTGCCCCAGCCTGACACCCACCAGACCTCTGCCCGGCCCCTGGGCCTGTAACGGTGAGCCGAGGCCTAGCTAAGGCTGAGTGCCCCAGCCTGATACCCACCAGACCTCTCCCTGGCCCCTGGGCCTGTGGCGGTGAACAGAGGCCTAGCTAAGGCTGAGTGCCCCAGCCTGATACCCACCAGACCTCTCCCCGGCCCCTGGGCCTGTGGCAGTGAACAGAGGCCTAGCTATGGCGGATTGCCCCAGTTTGATATCCACCAGACCTCTCCCCGGCCCCTGGGCCTGTGGCGGTGAGCACATGCCTAGCTACGGCTGAGTGCCCCAGCCTGATACCCCAGACCTCTGTCCTGCCCTGGGCCTGAGGCAGTGAACAGAGGCCTAGCTAAGGCTGAGTGCCCCAGCCTAATACCCCAGACCTCTGTCTGGTCCCTGGGCCTGTTGCAGTGTGCAGAGGCCTAGTTAAGGCTGAGTGCCCCAGCCTGATACCCACCAGACCTCTCCTCGGCCCCTGGGCCTGTGGCGGTGAGCAGAGGCCTAGCTAAAGCTGAGTACCCCAGCCTGATAACCCAGACCTCTGTCCTTCACCTGGGCCTGAGGCGGTGAGCAGAGGCCTAGCTAAGACTGAGTGCCCCAGCCTGATACTACAGACCTCTGTCTGGCCCCTGGGCCTTTTGCAGTGTGCAGAAGCCTAGCTAAGGCTGAGTGCCCCAGCCTGATACCCACCAGACGTCTGCCCGGCCCCTGGGCCTGTGGCGGTGAACCGAGGCCTAGCTACGGCTGAGTGCCCCTGCCTGTTTCCCCAGACCTCTGTCCTGCCCCTGGGCCTGAGGCGGTGAGCAGAGGCCTAGCTAAGACTGAGTGCCCCAGCCTGATACTACAGACCTCTGTCTGGCCCCTGGGCCTGTTGCAGTGTGCAGAAGCCTAGCTAAGGCTGAGTGCCCCAGCCTGATACCCACCAGACCTCTGCCTGACCCCTGGGCCTGTGACAGGAGCCGAGGCCTAGGTAAGGCTGAGTGCGCCAGCCTGATACCCACCATACCTCTCCCTGGCCCCTGGGCCTGTGGCGGTGAACAGAGGCCTAGCAAAGGCTGAGTGCCCCAGGCTGATACACACCAGACCTCTCCCCGGCCCCTGGGCCTGTGGCGGTGAGCACAGGCCTAGCTACGGCTGAGTGCCCCAGTCTGATACCCCAGACCTCTGTCCTGCCCCTGGGCTTGAGGCGGTGAGCAGAGGCCTAGCTAAGGCTGAGTGCCCCAGCCTGATAGCCCAGACCTCTCCCTGGCCCCTGGGCCTGTAGCGGTGAGCAGAGGCCTAGCTAAGGCGGAGTGCCCCAGCCTGATACCCCTGACCTCACCCCAGCCCCTGGGCCTGAGGTGGTGAGCAGAGGCCTGGCTAAGGCTGAGTGCCCCCGCCTGATACACCAGACCTCTCCCTAGCCCCTGGGCCTGTGGCGCTGAGCAGTGGCCTAGCTAAGGCAGAGTGCCCCAGTCTGATACCTCAGACTTCTGTCCTGCACCCTGGGCCTGAGGCGGTGAGCAGAGGCCTAGATAAGGCTGAGTGCCTCCGCCTGATACCCCAGACCTCTCCCAGTCCCTGGACCTGTGACGGTGCGCAGAGGCCTAGCTAAGGCTGAATGCCCCATCCTGATACCCCAGACCTCTGACCAGCCCCTGGGCCTGTGGTGGTGAGCAGAGTGCTAGCTAATGCTGAGTGCCCGAGCCTGATACACCAGACCTCTGTCCGGCTGCTGGGCCTGTGGCGTTGAGCAGAGTCCTAGCTAAGGATGAGTGCCCCAGCCTGATAGCCCAGACCTCGCCCTGGCCCCTGGGCCTGTAGCGGTAAGCAGAGGCCAGCTAAGGCGGAGTGACCCCACCTGATACCCCAGACCTCTCCCTAGCCCCTGGGCCTGTGGTGGTGGGCAGCAGCCTAGCTAAGGCAGAGTGCCCCAGCCTGATACCCCAGACCTCTGTCCTGCACCCTGGGCCTGAGGTGGTGAATAGAGGCCTAGCTAAGGCTGACTGCCCATTCTGATACCCCAGACCTCTCCCCAGTCCCTACACATGTGACGGTGTGCAGAGGCCTAGCTAAAGCTGAGTGCCCCAGCCGGATACCCCAGACCTCTGTCCTGCCCTGGGCCTGAGGCAGTGAGCAGAGGCCTAGCTAGGGCTGAGTGCCCCAGCCTGATACCCCAGACCTCTGTCTGGCCCCTGGGCCTGTTACAGTGTGCAGAGGCCTAGCTAAGGCTGAGTGCCCCAGCCTGACACCCACCAGACCTCTGCCCGGCCCCTGGGCCTGTGATGGTGAGCCGAGGCCTAGCTAAGGCTGAGTGCCCCAGCCTGATACCCACCAGACCTCTCCCCGGCCCCTGGGCCTGTGGCGGAGAATAGAGACCTAGCTAAGGCAGAGTGCCCCAGCCTGATACCCCAGACTTCTGTCCAGCACCCTGGGCCTGAGGCGGTGAGCAGAGGCTTAGCTAAGGCTGAGTGCCCCAGCCTGATAGCCCAGACCTCTCCCCGGCCCCTGGTCATGTGGCAGTGTACAGAGGCCTAGCTAAGGCTGAGTACTCCAGCCTGATACCCACCAGACCTCTGCCTGGACCCTGGGCCTGTGACAGTGAGCCGAGGCCTAGCTAAGGCTGAGTGTGCCAGCCTGATACCCACCAGACCTCTCCCTGGCCCCTGGGCCTGTGACGGTGTTCCGAGGCCTAGCTAAGGCTGAGTGCCCCAGCCTGATACCCACCAGACCTCTCCCCGGCCCCTGGGCCTGTGGCAGTGAACAGAGGCCTAGCTAAGGCGGATTGCCCCAGCCTAATTCTCCAGACCTCTTTCCAGCCCCTGGGCCTGTGGCGGTGAGCAGAGGCCTAGCTAAAGCTGAGTACTCCAGCCTGATAACCCAGACCTCTGTCCTTCCCCTGGGCCTGAGGCGGTGAGCAGAGGCCTAGCTATGGCTGAGTGCCCCAGCCAGATACCCCCAGACCTCTCCCCAGCCCCTGGGCCTGTGGAGGTGAGCAGAGGCCTAGTTAAGGCAGAGTGTCCCAGCATAATTCTCCAGACCTCTTTCCAGCCCCTGGGCCTGTGGTGGTGTGCAGAGGCCTAGCTAAGGCTGTGTGCCCCAGCCTGATACCCCAGTCCTCTGTCCGTCCCCTGGGCCTGTGGCAGTGAGCAGAGGCCTAGCTAAGGCTGAGTGCCCCAGCCTGATACCCACCACCTCTGCCTGACCCCTGGGCCTGTGACAGGGAGCACAGGCCTAGGTAAGGCTGAGTGCGCCAGTCTGATACCCACCAGACCTCTCCCTGGCCCCTGGGCCTGTGGCGGTGAACAGAGGCCTAGCAAAGGCTGAGTGCCCCAGCCTGATACACACCAGACCTCTCCCCGGCCCCTGGGCCTGTGGCGGTGAGCACAGGCCTAGCTACGGCTGAGTGCCCCAGTCTGATACCCCAGACCTCTGTCCTGCCCCTGGGCCTGAGGCGGTGAGCAGAGGCCTAGCTAAGGCTGAGTGCCCCAGCCTGATAGCCCAGACCTCTCCCTGGCCCCTGGGCCTGTAGCAGTGAGCAGAGGCCTAGCTAAGGCTGAGTGCCCCAGCCTGATACCCCTGACCTCACCCCAGCCCCTGGGCCTGAGGTGGTGAGCAGAGGCCTGGCTAAGGCTGAGTGCCCCCGCCTGATACACCAGACCTCTCCCTAGACCCTGGGCCTGTGGCGCTGAGCAGTGGCCTAGCTAAGGCAGAGTGACCCAGTCTGATACCCCAGACTTCTGTCCTGCACCCTGGGCCTGAGGCGGTGAGCAGAGGCCTAGATAAGGCTGAGTGCCTCCGCCTGATACCTCAGACCTCTCCCCGGTCCCTGGACCTGTGACGGTGCGCAGAGGCCTAGCTAAGGCTGAATGCCCCATCCTGATACCCCAGACCTCTGACCAGCCCCTGGGCCTGTGGTGGTGAGCAGAGTCCTAGCTAATGCTGAGTGCCCCAGCCTGATACACCAGACCTCTGTCCGGCTGCTGGGCCTGTGGCGTTGAGCAGTGTCCTAGCTAAGGATGAGTGCCCCAGCCTGATAGCCCAGACCTCGCCCTGGCCCCTGGGCCTGTAGCGGTGAGCAGAGGCCAGCTAAGGCGGAGTGCTCCAGCCTGATACCCCTGACCTCACCCCAGCCCCTGGGCCTGTGGTGGTGAACAGAGGCCTAGCTAAGGCTGAGTGACCTCACCTGATACCCCAGACCTCTCCCTAGCCCCTGGGCCTGTGGTGGTGGGCAGCAGCCTAGCTAAGGCAGAGTGCCCCAGCCTGATACCCCAGACCTCTGTCCAGCCCCTGGGCCTGTGGCGGTGAGCAGAGTCCTAGCTAAGGCTGAGTGCGCCAGCCTGATACCCACCAGACCTCTCCCTGGTCCCTGGGCCTGTGGCAGTGAACAGAGGCCTAGCAAAGGCTAGGTGCCCCAGTCTGATACCCACCAGACCTCTCCCCGGCCCCTGGGCCTGTGGCGGTGAGCACATGCCTAGCTACGGCTAAGTGCCCCAGCCTGATACCCCAGACCTCTGTCCTGCCCTGGGCCTGAGGCAGTGAACAGAGGCCTAGCTAAGGCTGAGTGCCCCAGCCTGATACCCCAGACCTCTGTCTGGTCCCTGGGCCTGTTGCAGTGTGCAGAGGCCTAGCTAAGGCTGAGTGCCCCAGCCTGACACCCACCAGATCTCTGCCCGGCCCCTGGGCCTGTAACGGTGAGCCGAGGCCTAGCTAAGGCTGAGTGCCCCAGCCTGATACCCACCAGACCTCTCCCTGGCCCCTGGGCCTGTGGCGGTGAACAGAGGCCTAGCAAAGGCTGAGTGCCCCAGCCTGATACCCACCAGACCTCGGCCCGCCCCCTGGGCCTGTGACGGTGTTCCGAGGCCTAGCTAAGGCTGAGTGCCCCAGCCTGATACCCACCAGACCTCTCCCCGGCCCCTGGGCCTGTGGCAGTGAACAGAGGCCTAGCTAAGGCAGATTGCCCCAGCCTGATACCCCAGACCTCTCCTCGGCCCCTGGGCCTGTGGCGGTGAGCAGAGGCCTAGCTAAAGCTGAGTACCCCAGCCTGATAACCCAGACCTCTGTCCTTCACCTCGGCCTGAGGCGGTGAGCAGAGGCCTAGCTAAGACTGAGTGCCCCAGCCTGATACTACAGACCTCTGTCTGGCCCCTGGGCCTGTTGCAGTGTGCAGAAGCCGAGCTAAGGCTGAGTGCCCCAGCCTGATACCCACCAGATGTCTGCCCGGCCCCTGGGCCTGTGACGGTGAACCGAGGCCTAGCAACGGCTGAGTGCCCCTGCCTGTTTCCCCAGACCTCTGTCCTGCCCCTGGGCCTGAGGCGGTGAGCAGAGGCCTAGCTAAGACTGAGTGCCCCAGCCTGATACTACAGACCTCTGTCTGGCCCCTGGGCCTGTTGCAGTGTGCAGAAGCCTAGCTAAGGCTGAGTGCCCCAGCCTGATACCCACCAGACCTCTGCCTGACCCCTGGGCCTGTGACAGGAGCCGAGGCCTAGGTAAGGCTGAGTGTGCCAGCCTGATACCCACCAGACCTCTCCCTGGCCCCTGGGCCTGTGGCGGTGAACAGAGGCCTAGCAAAGGCTGAGTGCCCCAGGCTGATACACACCAGACCTCTCCCCGGCCCCTGGGCCTGTGGCGGTGAGCACAGGCCTAGCTACGGCTGAGTGCCCCAGTCTGATACCCCAGACCTCTGTCCTGCCCCTGGGCTTGAGGCGGTGAGCAGAGGCCTAGCTAAGGCTGAGTGCCCCAGCCTGATACCCCTGACCTCACCCCAGCCCCTGGGCCTGAGGTGGTGAGCAGAGGCCTGGCTAAGGCTGAGTGCCCCCGCCTGATACACCAGACCTCTCCCTAGCCCCTGGGCCTGTGGCGCTGAGCAGTGGCCTAGCTAAGGCAGAGTGCCCCAGTCTGATACCTCAGACTTCTGTCCTGCACCCTGGGCCTGAGGCGGTGAGCAGAGGCCTAGATAAGGCTGAGTGCCTCCGCCTGATACCCCAGACCTCTCCCAGTCCCTGGACCTGTGACGGTGCGCAGAGGCCTAGCTAAGGCTGAATGCCCCATCCTGATACCCCAGACCTCTGAGCAGCCCCTAGGCCTGTGGTGGTGAGCAGAGTCCTAGCTAATGCTGAGTGCCCCCGAGCCTGATACACCAGACCTCTGTCCGGCTGCTGGGCCTGTGGCGTTGAGCAGAGTCCTAGCTAAGGATGAGTGCCCCAGCCTGATAGCCCAGACCTCGCCCTGGCCCCTGGGCCTGTAGCGGTAAGCAGAGGCCAGCTAAGACAGAGTGCCCCAGCCTGATACCCCTGACCTCACCCCAGCCCCTGGGCCTGTGGTGGTGAACAGAGGCCTAGCTAAGGCTGAGTGACCCCACCTCATACCCAGACCTCTCCCTAGCCCCTGGGCCTGTGGTGGTGGGCAGCAGCCTAGCTAAGGCAGAGTGCCCCAGCCTGAAACCCCAGACCTCTGTCCTGCACCCTGGGCCTGAGGTGGTGAACAGAGGCCTAGCTAAGGCTGACTGCCCATTCTGATTCCCCAGACCTCTCCCCAGTCCCTACACATGTGATGGTGCGCAGAGGCCTAGCTAAGGCTGAGTGCCCCAGCCTGATACTCCAGACCTCTCCCCTGTCCCTGGGCCTGTGACGGTGTGCAGAGGCCTAGCTAAAGCTGAGTGCCCCAGCCTGATACCCCAGACCTCTGTCCAGCCCCTGGGCCTGTGGCGGTGAGCAGAGTACTAGCTAAGGCTGAGTGTCCCAGCCTGATAGCCCAGACCTCGCCCTGGCCCCTGGGCCTGTGACAGTGAGCCGAGGCCTAGGTAAGGCTGAGTGCGCCAGCCTGATACCCACCAGACCTCTCCCTGGTCCCTGGGCCTGTGGCGGTGAACAGAGACCTAGCAAAGGCTGAGTGCCCCAGCCTGATACCCACCAGACCTCTCCCCGGCCCCTGAGCCTGTGGTGGTGAGCACATGCCTAGCTACGGCTGAGTGCCCCAGCCTGATACCCCAGACCTCTGTCCTGCTCTGGGCCTGAGGCAGTGAGCAGAGGCCTAGCTAAGGCTGAGTGCCCCAGCCTGATACCCCAGACCTCTGTCTGGCCCCTGGGCCTGTTGCAGTGTGCAGAGGCCTAGCTAAGGCTGAGTGCCCCAGCCTGACACCCACCAGACCTCTGCCCGGCCCCTGGGCCTGTGACGGTGAGCCGAGGCCTAGCTAAGGCTGAGTGCCCCAGCCTGATACCCACCAGACCTCTCCCCAGCCCCTGGGCCTGTGGCGGAGAATAGAGACCTAGCTAAGGCAGAGTGCCCCAGCCTGATACCCAGACTTCTGTCCAGCACCCTGGGCCTGAGGCAGTGAGCAGAGGCTTAGCTAAGGCTGAGTGCCCCAGCCTGATAGCCCAGACCTGTCCCCGGCCCCTGGTCATGTGGCAGTGTACAGAGGCCTAGCTAAGGCTGAGTGCTCCAGCCTGATACCCACCAGACCTCTGCCTGGACCCTGGGCCTGTGACAGTGAGCCGAGGCCTAGCTAAGGCTGAGTGTGCCAGCCTG
Organism: Ambystoma mexicanum; assembly: GCF_040938575.1. Classification (NCBI taxonomy): domain Eukaryota; kingdom Metazoa; phylum Chordata; class Amphibia; order Caudata; family Ambystomatidae; genus Ambystoma; species Ambystoma mexicanum. The sequence continues at coordinate 7,853,650 of NC_090940.1, forward strand.
ATACCCACCAGACCTCTCCCTGGCCCCTGGGCCTGTGGCGGTGAACAGAGGCCTAGCAAAGGCTGAGTGCCCCAGCCTGATACCCACCAGACCTCGGCCCGGCCCCTGGGCCTGTGACGGTGTTCCGAGACCTAGCTAAGGCTGAGTGCCCCAGCCTGATACCCACCAGACCTCTCCCCGGCCCCTGGGCCTGTGGCAGTGAACAGAGGCCTAGCTAAGGTAGATTGCCCCAGCCTGATACCCCAGACCTCTCCTCGGCCCCTGGGCCTGTGGCGGTGAGCAGAGGCCTAGCTAAAGCCGAGTACCCCAGCCTGATAACCCAGACCTCTCCCCAGTCCCTACACATGTGATGGTGCGCAGAGGCCTAGCTAAGGCTGAGTGCCCCAGCCTGATACTCCAGACCTCTCCCCTGTCCCTGGGCCTGTGACGGTGTGCATAGGCCTAGCTAAAGCTGAGTGCCCCAGCCTGATACCCCAGACCTCTGTCCTGCCCTGGGCCTGAGGCAGTGAGCAGAGGCCTAGCTAGGGCTGAGTGCCCCAGCCTGATACCCCAGACCTCTGTCTGGCCCCTGGGCCTGTTACAGTGTGCAGAGGCCTAGCTAAGGCTGAGTGCCCCAGCCTTACACCCACCAGACCTCTGCCCGGCCCCTGGGCCGGTGATGGTGAGCCGAGGCCTAGCTAAGGCTGAGTGCCCCAGCCTGATACCCACCAGACCTCTCCCCGGCCCCTGGGCCTGTGGCGGAGAATAGAGACCTAGCTAAGGCAGAGTGCCCCAGCCTGATACCCCAGACTTCTGTCCAGCACCCTTTGCCTGAGGCGGTGAGCAGAGGCTTAGCTAAGGCTGAGTGCCCCAGCCTGATAGCCCAGACCTCTCCCCGGCCCCTGGTCATGTGGCAGTGTACAGAGGCCTAGCTAAGGCTGAATGCTCCAGCCTGATACCCACCAGACCTCTGCCTGGACCCTGGGCCTGTGACAGTGAGCCGAGGCCTAGCTAAGGCTGAGTGTGCCAGCCTGATACCCACCAGACCTCTCCCTGGCCCCTGGGCCTGTGGCGGTGAACAGAGGCCTAGCAAAGGATGAGTGCCCCAGCCTGATAGCCCAGACCTCTCCCCGGCCCCTGGTCATGTCGCAGTGTACAGAGGCCTAGCTAAGGCTGAGTACTCCAGCCTGATACCCACCATACCTCTGCCTGGACCCTGGGCCTGTGACAGTGAGCCGAGGCCTAGCTAAGGCTGAGTGTGCCAGCCTGATACCCACCAGACCTCTCCCTGGCCCCTGGGCCTATGACGGTGTTCAGTGGCCTAGCTAAGGCTGAGTGCCCCAGCCTGATACCCACCAGACCTCTCCCCGGCCCCTGGGCCTGTGGCAGTGAACAGAGGCCTAGCTAAGGCGGATTGCCCCAGCCTAATTCTTCAGACCTCTTTCCAGCCCCTGGGCCTGTGGCGGTGAGCAGAGGCCTAGCTAAAGCTGAGTACCCCAGCCTGATAACCCAGACCTCTGTCCTTCCCCTGGGCCTGAGGCGGTGAGCAGGGGCCTAGCTATGGCTGAGTGCCCCAGCCAGATACCCCCAGACCTCTCCCCAGCCCCTGGGCCTGTGGAGGTGAGCAGATGCCTAGTTAAGGCAGAGTGTCCCAGCATAATTCTCCAGACCTCTTTCCAGCCCCTGGGCCTGTGGTGGTGTGCAGAGGCCTAGCTAAGGCTGTGTGCCCCAGCCTGATACCCCAGTCCTCTGTCCGTCCCCTGGGCCTGTGGCAGTGAGCAGAGGCCTAGCTAAGGCTGAGTGCCCCAGCCTGATACACACCAGACCTCTCCCCGGCCCCTGGGCCTGTGGCGGTGAGCACAGGCATAGCTACGGCTGAGTGCCCCAGTCTGATACCCCAGACCTCTGTCCTGCCCCTGGGCCTGAGGCGGTGAGCAGAGGCCTAGCTAAGGCTGAGTGCCCCAGCCTGATAGCCCAGACCTCTCCCTGGCCCCTGGGCCTGTAGCAGTGAGCAGAGGCCTAGCTAAGGCTGAGTGCCCCAGCCTGATACCCCTGACCTCACCCCAGCCCCTGGGCCTGAGGTGGTGAGCAGAGGCCTGGCTAAGGCTGAGTGCCCCGCCTGATACACCAGACCTCTCCCTAGACCCTGGGCCTGTGGCGCTGAGTAGTGGCCTAGCTAAGGCAGAGTGCCCCAGTCTGATACCCCAGACTTCTGTCCTGCACCCTGGGCCTGAGGCGGTGAGCAGAGGCCTAGATAAGGCTGAGTGCATCCGCCTGATACCCCAGACCTCTCCCCGGTCCCTGGACCTGTGACGGTGCGCAGAGGCCTAGCTAAGGCTGAATGCCCCATCCTGATACCCCAGACCTCTGTCCAGCCCCTGGGCCTGTGGTGGTGAGGAGAGTCCTAGCTAATGCTGAGTGCCCCAGCCTGATACACCAGACCTCTGTCCGGCTGCTGGGCCTGTGGCGTTGAGCAGTGTCCTAGCTAAGGATGAGTGACCTCACCTGATACCCCAGACCTCTCCCTAGCCCCTGGGCCTGTGGTGGTGGGCAGCAGCCTAGCTAAGGCAGAGTGCCCCAGCCTGATACCCCAGACCTCTGTCCAGCCCCTGGGCCTGTGGCGGTGAGCAGAGTCCTAGCTAAGGCTGAGTGCGCCAGCCTGATACCCACCAGACCTCTCCCTGGTCCCTGGGCCTGTGGCGGTGAACAGAGGCCTAGCAAAGGCTGAGTGCCCCAGCCTGATACCCACCAGACCTCTCCCCGGCCCCTGGGCCTGTGGCGGTGAGCACATGCCTAGCTACGGCTGAGTGCCCCAGCCTGATACCCCAGACCTCTGTCCTGCCCTGGGCCTGAGGCAGTGAACAGAGGCCTAGCTAAGGCTGAGTGCCCCAGCCTGATACCCCAGACCTCTGTCTGGTCCCTGGGCCTGTTGCAGTGTGCAGAGGCCTAGCTAAGGCTGAGTGCCCCAGCCTGACACCCACCAGATCTCTGCCCGGCCCCTGGGCCTGTAACAGTGAGCCGAGGCCTAGCTAAGGCTGAGTGCCCCAGCCTGATACCCACCAGACCTCTCCCTGGCCCCTGGGCCTGTGGCGGTGAACAGAGGCCTAGCAAAGGCTGAGTGCCCCAGCCTGATACCCACCAGACCTCGGCCCGCCCCCTGGGCCTGTGACGGTGTTCCGAGGCCTAGCTAAGGCTGAGTGCCCCAGCCTGATACCCACCAGACCTCTCCCCGGCCTCTGGGCCTGTGGCAGTGAACAGAGGCCTAGCTAAGGCAGATTGCCCCAGCCTGATACCCCAGACCTCTCCTCGGCCCCTGGGCCTGTGGCGGTGAGCAGAGGCCTAGCTAAAGCTGAGTACCCCAGCCTGATAACCCAGACCTCTGTTCTTCACCTGGGCCTGAGGCGGTGAGCAGAGGCCTAGCTAAGACTGAGTGCCCCAGCCTGATACTACAGACCTCTGTCTGGCCCCTGGGCCTGTTGCAGTGTGCAGAAGCCTAGCTAAGGCTGAGTGCCCCAGCCTGATACCCACCAGATGTCTGCCCAGCCCCTGGGCCTGTGACGGTGAACCGAGGCCTAGCAACGGCTGAGTGCCCCTGCCTGTTTCCCCAGACCTCTGTCCTGCCCCTGGGCCTGAGGCGGTGAGCAGAGGCCTAGCTAAGACTGAGTGCCCCAGCCTGATACTACAGACCTCTGTCTGGCCCCTGGGCCTGTTGCAGTGTGCAGAAGCCTAGCTAAGGCTGAGTGCCCCAGCCTGATACCCACCAGACCTCTGCCTGACCCCTGGGCCTGTGACAGGAGCCGAGGCCTAGGTAAGGCTGAGTGCGCCAGCCTGATACCCACCAGACCTCTCCCTGGCCCCTGGGCCTGTGGCGGTGAACAGAGGCCTAGCAAAGGCTGAGTGCCCCAGGCTGATACACACCAGACCTCTCCCCGGCCCCTGGGCCTGTGGCGGTGAGCACAGGCCTAGCTACGGCTGAGTGCCCCAGTCTGATACCCCAGACCTCTGTCCTGCCCCTGGGCTTGAGGCAGTGAGCAGAGGCCTAGCTAAGGCTGAGTGCCCCAGCCTGATACCCCTGACCTCACCCCAGCCCCTGGGCCTGAGGTGGTGAGCAGAGGCCTGGCTAAGGCTGAGTGCCCCCGCCTGATACACCAGACCTCTCCCTAGCCCCTGGGCCTGTGGCGCTGAGCAGTGGCCTAGCTAAGGCTGAATGCCCCATCCTGATACCCCAGACCTCTGACCAGCCCCTGGGCCTGTGGTGGTGAGCAGAGTCCTAGCTAATGCTGAGTGCCCGAGCCTGATACACCAGACCTCTGTCCGGCTGCTGGGCCTGTGGCGTTGAGCAGAGTCCTAGCTAAGGATGAGTGCCCCAGCCTGATAGCCCAGACCTCGCCCTGGCCCCTGGGCCTGTAGCGGTAAGCAGAGGCCAGCTAAGACAGAGTGCCCCAGCCTGATACCCCTGACCTCACCCCAGCCCCTGGGCCTGTGGTGGTGAACAGAGGCCTAGCTAAGGCTGAGTGACCCCACCTGATACCCAGACCTCTCCCTAGCCCCTGGGCCTGTGGTGGTCGGCAGCAGCCTAGCTAAGGCAGAGTGCCCCAGCCTGATACCCGAGACCTCTGTCCTGCACCCTGGGCCTGAGGTGGTGAACAGAGGCCTAGCTAAGGCTGACTGCCCATTCTGATACCCCAGACCTCTCCCCAGTCCCTACACATGTGATGGTGCGCAGAGGCCTAGCTAAGGCTGAGTGCCCCAGCCTGATACTCCAGACCTCTCCCCTGTCCCTGGGCCTGTGACGGTGTGCAGAGGCCTAGCTAAAGCTGAGTGCCCCAGCCTGATACCCCAGACCTCTGCCCAGCCCCTGGGCATGTGGCGGTGAGCAGAGTCCTAGCTAAGGCTGAGTGTCCCAGCCTGATAGCCCAGACCTCGCCCTGGCCCCTGGGAATGTGACAGTGAGCCGAGGCCTAGGTAAGGCTGAGTGCGCCAGCCTGATACCCACCAGACCTCTCCCTGGTCCCTGGGCCTGTGGCGGTGAACAGAGGCCTAGCAAAGGCTGAGTGCCCCAGCCTGATACCCACCAGACCTCTCCCCGGCCCCTGAGCCTGTGGTGGTGAGCACATGCCTAGCTACGGCTGAGTGCCCCAGCCTGATACCCCAGACCTCTGTCTGGCCCCTGGGCCTGTTGCAGTGTGCAGAGGCCTAGCTAAGGCTGAGTGCCCCAGCCTGACACCCACCAGACCTCTGCCCGGCCCCTGGGCCTGTGACGGTGAGCCGAGGCCTAGCTAAGGCTGTGTGCCCCAGCCTGATACCCAGACTTCTGTCCAGCACCCTGGGCCTGAGGCAGTGAGCAGAGGCTTAGCTAAGGCTGAGTGCCCCAGCCTGATACCCCAGACCTCTGTCTGGCCCCTGGGCCTGTTGCAGTGTGCAGAGGCCTAGCTAAGGCTGAGTGCCCCAGCCTGATACCCACCAGACCTCTCCCCAGCCCCTGGGCCTGTGGTGGAGAATAGAGACCTAGCTAAGGCAGAGTGCCCCAGCCTGATACCCAGACTTCTGTCCAGCACCCTGGGCCTGAGGCAGTGAGCAGAGGCTTAGCTAAGGCTGAGTGCCCCAGCCTGATAGCCCAGACCTCTCCCCGGCCCCTGGTCATGTGGCAGTGTACAGAGGCCTAGCTAAGGCTGAGTGCTCCAGCCTGATACCCACCAGACCTCTGCCTGGACCCTGGGCCTGTGACAGTGAGCCGAGGCCTAGCTAAGGCTGAGTGTGCCAGCCTGATACCCACCAGACCTCTCCCTGGCCCCTGGGCCTGTGGCGGTGAACAGAGGCCTAGCAAAGGCTGAGTGCCCCAGCCTGATACCCACCAGACCTCGGCCCGGCCCCTGGGCCTGTGACGGTGTTCCGAGACCTAGCTAAGGCTGAGTGCCCCAGCCTGATACCCACCAGACCTCTCCCCGGCCCCTGGGCCTGTGGCAGTGAACAGAGGCCTAGCTAAGGTGGATTGCCCCAGCCTGATACCCCAGACCTCTCCTCGGCCCCTGGGCCTGTGGCGGTGAGCAGAGGCCTAGCTAAAGCCGAGTACCCCAGCCTGATAACCCAGACCTCTGTCCTTCTCCTGGGCCTGAGGCGGTGAGCAGAGGCCTAGCTATGGCTGAGTGCCCTAGCTAGATACCCCCAGACCTCTCCCTTGCCCCTGGGCCTGTGGAGGTGAGCAGAGGCCTAGTTAAGGCAGAGTGTCACAGCCTAATTCTCCAGACCTCTTTCCAGCCCCTGGGCCTGTGGTGGTGCGCAGAGGACTAGCTAAGGCTGTGTGCCCCAGCCTGATACCCCAGTCCTCTGTCCATCCCCTGGGCCTGTGGCAGTGAGCAGAGGCCTAGCTAAGGCTGAGTGTCCCAGCCCGATACTCACCAGACCTCTTCCCGGCCCATGGGACTGTGGCAGTGAACAGAGGCCTAGCTAAGGCTGAGTGCCCCAGCCTGATACCTAACAGACGTCTGCCCGGCCCCTGGGCCTGTGACGGTGAACCGAGGCCTAGCTAAAGCTGAGTGCCCCAGCCTGATTCCCCAGACCTCTGTCCTGCCCCTGGGCCTGACGCGGTGAGCAGAGGCCTAGCTAAGACTGAGTGCCCCAGCCTGATACTACAGACCTCTGTCTGGCCCCTGGGCCTGTTGCAGTGTGCAGAAGCCTAGCTAAGGCTGAGTGCCCCAGCCTGATACCCACCAGACCTCTGCCTGACCCCTGGGCCTGTGACAGGGAGCACAGGCCTAGGTAAGGCTGAGTGCGCTAGCCTGATACCCACCAGACCTCTCCCTGGCCCCTGGGCCTGTGGCGGTGAACAGAGGCCTAGCAAAGGCTGAGTGCCCCAGCCTGATACACACCAGACCTCTCCCCGGCACCTGGGCCTGTGGCGGTGAGCACAGGCCTAGCTACGGCTGAGTGCCCCAGTCTGATACCCCAGACCTCTGTCCTGCCCCTGGGCCTGAGGCGGTGAGCAGAGGCCTAGCTAAGGCTGAGTGCCCCAGCCTGATAGCCCAGACCTCTCCCTGGCCCCTGGGCCTGTAGCAGTGAGCAGAGGACTAGCTAAGGCGGAGTGCCCCAGCCTGATACCCCTGACCTCAGCCCAGCCCCTGGGCCTGAGGTGGTGAGCAGAGGCCTGGCTAAGGCTGAGTGCCCCCGCCTGATACACCAGACCTCTCCCTAGCCCCTGGGCCTGTGGCGCTGAGCAGTGGCCTAGCTAAGGCAGAGTGCCCCAGTCTGATACCCCAGACTTCTGTCCTGCACCCTGGGTCTGAGGCGGTGAGCAGAGGCCTAGATAAGGCTGAGTGCCTCCGCCTGATACCCCAGACCTCTCCCCGGTCCCTGGACCTGTGACGGTGCGCAGAGGCCTAGCTAAGGCTGAATGCCCCCGTCTGATACCCCAGACCTCTGTCCTGCCCCTGGGCCTGAGGCGGTGAGCAGAGGCCTAGCTAAGGCTGAGTGCCCCAGCCTGATACCCCTGACCTCACCCCAGCCCCTGGGCCTGTGGCAGTGAAGAGAGGCCTAGCTAAGGCTGAGTGCCCCCGCCTGATACCCCAGACCTCTCCCTAGCCCCTGTGCCTGAGGTGGTGAGCAGCAGCCTAGCTAAGGCAGAGTGCCCCAGCCTGATACCCCAGACCTCTCTCCTGCACCCTGGGCCTGAGGTGGTGAACAGAGGCCTAGCCAAAGGCTGAGTGCCCAGCTTGAAACCCACCAGACCTCTGCCCGGCCCCTGGGCCTGTGAGAGTGTGCTGAGGCCTAGCTAAGGCTGAGTGCCCCAGCCTGATACCCACCAGACCTCTCCCCGCCCCCTGGGCCTGTGGCAGTGAACAGAGGCCTAGCTAAGGCGGAGTGCCCCAGTCTGATACCCCAGACCTCTCCCCGCCCCCTGGGCCTGTGGCGGTGAGCAGAGGCCTAGCTAAGGCTGAGTACCCCAGCCTGATAACCCAGACCTCTGTCCTGCCCCTGGGCCTGTGGTGGTGAGCAGAGGCCTAGGTATGGCTGAGTGCCCCAGCCTGATACCCCCAGACCTCTCGCCAGCCCCTGGGCCTGTGAAGTTGAGCAGAGGCCTAGTTAAGGCAGTGCCCCACCCTAATACTCCAGACCTCTGTCCAGCCCCTGGGTCTGTGGTGGTGCGCAGAGGCCTAGCTAAGTCTGAGTGCCCCAACCTGATACCCCAGTTCTCTGTCCGGCCCATGGGACTGTGGCAGTGAACAGAGGCCTAGCTAAGGCTGAGTGCCCCAGCCTGATACCCCAGACCTCTGTCTGGCCCCTGGCCTGTGGCGGTGCGTAGAAGCCTAGCTAAGGCTGAGTGCCCCAGCCTGATACCTAACAGACGTCTGCCCGGCCCCTGGGCCTGTGACGGTGAGCCGAGGCCTAGCTAAGGCTGAGTGCCCCAGCCTGATACCCACCAGACCTCTCCGCGGCCCCTGGGCCTGTGGCAATGAGCACAGGCCTAGCTATGGCTGAGTTCCCCAGCCTGATACCCCAGACCTCTGTCCTGCCCCTGGGCCTGAGGCGGTGAGCAGAGGCCAAGCTAAGGCTGAGTGCCCCAGCCTGATACCCAGACCTCTGTCTGGCCCCTGGGCCTGAGGCAGTGAGCAGAGACCTAGCTATGGCTGAGTCCCCAGCCTGATACCACAGACCTCTCCCCGGTCCCTGGGCCTGTGACGGTGCGCAGAGGCCTAGCTAAGGCTGAGTGCTCCAGCCTGATACCCCAGACCTCTGACCAGCTCCTGGGCCTGTGAAAAGAGTCCTAGATAATGCTGAGTGCCCCAGCCTGATACACCAGACCTCTGTCCGGCTGCTGGGCCTGTGGCGTTGAGCAGAGTCCTAGCTAAGGATGAGTGCCCCAGCCTGATAGCCCAGATCTCGCCCTGGCCGCTGGGCCTGTAGTGGTGAGCAGAGGCCTAGCTAAGGTGGATTGCCCCAGACTAATACCCCTGACCTCACCCCAGCCCCTGGGCCTGTGGCGGTGAGCAGAGGCCTAGCTAAGGCTGAGTGCCCCCACCTGATACCCCAGACCTCTCCCTAGCCCCTGGGCCTGTGGTGGTGAGCAGCAGCCTAGCTAAGGCAGAGTGCCCCAGCCTGATACCCCAGACCTCTGTCCTGCACCCTGGGCCTGAGGTGGTGAACAGAGGCCTAGCTAAGGCTGACTGCCCATTCTGATACCCCAGACCTCTCCCCGGTCCTGGGCCTGTGAAGATGCGCAGAGGCCTAGCTAAAGCTGAGTTCCCCAGCCTGATACCCCAGACCTCTCCCCGGTCCCTGGGCCTGTGACGGTGTGCAGAGGCCTAGCTAAAGCTGAGTGCCCCAGCCTGATACCCCAGACCTCTGTCCAGCCCCTGGGCCTGTGGCAGTGAGCAGAGTCCTGGCTAATGCTGAGTACCCTAGCCTGATACACCAGACCTCTGTCTGGCCGCTGGGCCTGTAGCGTTGAGCAGTGTCCTAGCTAAGGCTGAGTGTCCCAGCCTGATAGCCCAGACCTCGCCCTGGCCGCTGGGCCTGTAGTGGTGAGCAGAGGCCTAGCTAAGGTGGATTGCCCCAGACTAATACCTGACCTCACCCCAGCCCCTGGGCCTGTGGCGGTGAGCAGAGGCCTAGCTAAGGCTGAGTGCCCCCACCTGATACCCCAGACCTCTCCCTAGCCCCTGGGCCTGTGGTGGTGAGCAGCAGCCTAGCTAAGGCAGAGTGCCCCAGCCTGATACCCCAGACCTCTGTCCTGCACCCTGGGCCTGAGGTGGTGAACAGAGGCCTAGCTAAGGCTGACTGCCCATTCTGATACCCCAGACCTCTCCCCGGTCCCTGGGCCTGTGAAGATGCGCAGAGGCCTAGCTAAAGCTGAGTTCCCCAGCCTGATACCCCAGACCTCTCCCCGGTCCCTGGGCCTGTGACGGTGTGCAGAGGCCTAGCTAAAGCTGAGTGCCCCAGCCTGATACCCCAGACCTCTGTCCAGCCCCTGGGCCTGTGGCAGTGAGCAGAGTCCTGGCTAATGCTGAGTACCCTAGCCTGATACATCAGACCTCTGTCTGGCCGCTGGGCCTGTAGCGTTGAGCAGTGTCCTAGCGAAGGCTGAGTGTCCCAGCCTGATAGCCCAGACCTCGCCCTGGCCCCTGGGCCTGTAGCGGTGAGCAGAGGCCTAGCTAATGCAGAGTGTCCCAGCCTGATACCCCTGACCTCACCCCAGCCCCTGGGCCTGTGGCAGTGAAGAGAGGCCTAGCTAAGGCTGAATGCCCCTGCCTGATACCCCAGACCTCTCCCTAGCCCCTGTGCCTGTGGCGGTGAGCTGCAGCCTAGCTAAGGCAGAGTGCCCCAGCCTGATACCCCAGACCTCTCTCCTGCACCCTGGGCCTGAGGTGGTGAACAGAGGCCTAGCCAAAGGCTGAGTGCCCAGCCTGATACCCACCAGACGTCTGCCCGGCCCCTGGGCCTGTGAGAGTGTGCCGAGGCCTAGCTAAGGCTGAATGCCCCAGCCTTATACCCACCAGACCTCTCCCCACCCCCTGTGCCTGTGGCGGTGAACAGAGGCCTAGCTAAGGCGGAGTGCCCCAGCCTGATACCCCAGACCTCTCCCCGGCTCCTGGGCCTGTGGAGTTGAGCAGAGGCCTAGTTAAGGCAGTGCCCCAGCCTAATACTCCAGACCTCTGTCCAGCCCCTGGGCCTGTGGTGGTGCGCAGAGGCCTAGCTAAGTCTGAGTGCCCCAGCCTGATAGCCCAGTTCTCTGTCCGGCCCATGGGACTGTGGCAGTGAACAGAGGCCTAGCTAAGGCTGAGTGCCCCAGCCTGATACCCCAGACCTCTGTCTGGCCCCTGGCCTGTGGCGGTGCGCAGAAGCCGAGCTAAGGCTGAGTGCCCCAGCCTGATACCTAACAGACGTCTGCCTGGCCCCTGGGCCTGTGACGGTGAGCACAGGCCTAGCTACGGCTGAGTACCCCAGCCTGATACCCCAGACCTTTGTCCTGCCCCTGGGCCTGAGGCGGTGAGCAAAGGCCAAGCTAAGGCTGAGTGCCCCAGCCTGATACCCAGACCGCTGTCTGGCCCATGGGCCTGTGGCAGTGGGCAGAGGCCTAGCTAAGGCTGAGTGTCCCAGCCTGATACTCACCAGACCTCTTCCCGGCCCATGGGGCTGTGGCAGTGAACAGAGGCCTAGCTAAGGCTGAGTGCCCCAGCCTGATTCCCCAGACCTCTGTCCTGCCCCTGGGCCTGAGGCGGTGAGCAGAGGCCTAGCTAAGACTGAGTGCCCCAGCCTGATACTACAGACCTCTGTCTGGCCCCTGGGCCTGTTGCAGTGCGCAGAAGCCTAGCTAAGGCTGAGTGCCCCAGCCTGATACCCACCAGACCTCTGCCTGACCCCTGGGCCTGTGACAGGGAGCACAGGCCTAGGTAAGGCTGAGTGCGCCAGCCTGATACCCACCAGACCTCTCCCTGGCCCCTGGGCCTGTGGCGGTGAACAGAGGCCTAGCAAAGGCTGAGTGCCCCAGCCTGATACACACCAGACCTCTCCCTGGACCCTGGGCCTGTGGCGGTGAGCACAGGCCTAGCTACGGCTAAGTGCCCCAGTCTGATACCCCAGACCTCTGTCCTGCCCCTGGGCCTGAGGCGGTGAGCAGAGGCCTAGCTAAGGCTGAGTGCCCCAGCCTGATAGCCCAGACCTCTCCCTGGCCCCTGGGCCTGTAGCAGTGAGCAGAGGCCTAGCTAAGGCGGAGTGCCCAAGCCTGATACCCCTGACCTCACCCCAGCCCCTGGGCCTGTGGCATTGAAGAGAGGCCTAGCTAAGGCTGAGTGCCCCCGCCTGATACCCCAGACCTCTCCCTAGCCCCTGTGCCTGAGGCGGTGAGCAGCAGCCTAGCTAAGGCAGAGTGCCCCAGCCTGATACCGCAGACCTCTCTCCTGCACCCTGGGCCTGAGGTGGTGAACAGAGGCCTAGCCAAAGGCTGAGTGCCCAGCCTGAAACCCACCAGACCTCTGCCCGGTCCCTGGGCCTGTGAGAGTGTGCTGAGGCCTAGCTAAGGCTGAGTGCCCCAGGCTGATACCCACCAGACCTCTCCCCACCCCCTGGGCCTGTGGCGGTGAGCAGAGGCCTAGCTAAGGCTGAGTACCCCAGCCTGATAACCCAGACCTCTGTCCTGCCCCTGGGCCTGTGGTGGTGAGCAGAGGCCTAGGTATGGCTGAGTGCCCCAGCCTGATACCCCCAGACCTCTCCCCAGCCCCTGGGCCTGTGAAGTTGAGCAGAGGCCTAGTTAAGGCAGTGCCCCACCCTAATACTCCAGACCTCTGTCCAGCCCCTGGGTCTGTGGTGGTGCGCAGAGGCCTAGCTAAGTCTGAGTGCCCCAACCTGATACCCCAGTTCTCTGTCCGGCCCATGGGACTGTGGCAGTGAACAGAGGCCTAGCTAAGGCTGAGTGCCCCAGCCTGATACCCCAGACCTCTGTCTGGCCCCTGGCCTGTGGTGGTGCGTAGAAGCCTAGCTAAGGCTGAGTGCCCCAGCCTGATACCTAACAGACGTCTGCCCAGCCCCTGGGCCTGTGACGGTGAGCCGAGGCCTAGCTAAGGCTGAGTGCCCCAGCCTGATACCCACCAGACCTCTCCCCGGCCCCTGGGCCTGCGGCAGTGAGCACAGGCCTAGCTACGGCTGAGTACCCCAGCCTGATACCCCAGACCTCTGTCCTGCCCCTGGGCCTGAGGCGGTGAGCAGAGGCCAAGCTAAGGCTGAGTGCCCCAGCCTGATACCCAGACCTCTGTCTGGCCCCTGGGCCTGAGGCAGTGAGCAGAGGCCTAGCTATGGCTGAGTCCCCCGCCTGATACCCCAGACCTCTCCCCGGTCCCTGGGCCTGTGACGGTGCGCAGAGGCCTAGCTAAGGCTGAGTGCTCCAGCCTGATACCCCAGACCTCTGACCAGCTCCTGGGCCTGTGAAAAGAGTCCTAGATAATGCTGAGTGCCCCAGCCTGATACACCAGACCTCTGTCCGGCTGCTGGGCCTGTGGCGTTGAGCAGAGTCCTAGCTAAGGATGAGTGCCCCAGCCTGATAGCCCAGATCTCGCCCTGGCCGCTGGGCCTGTAGTGGTGAGCAGAGGCCTAGAAAGGCTGAGTGCCCCAGACTAATACCCCTGACCTCACCCCAGCCCCTGGGCCTGTGGCGGTGAGCAGAGGCCTAGCTAAGGCTGAGTGCCCCCGCCTGATACCCCAGACCTCTCCCTAGCCCCTGGGCCTGTGGTGGTGAGCAGCAGCCTAGCTAAGGCAGAGTGCCCCAGCCTGATACCCCAGACCTCTGTCCTGCACCCTGGGCCTGAGGTGGTGAACAGAGGCCTAGCTAAGGCTGACTGCCCATTCTGATACCCCAGACATCTCCCCGGTCCCTGGGCCTGTGAAGATGCGCAGAGGCCTAGCTAAAGCTGAGTTCCCCAGCCTGATACCCCAGACCTCTCCCCTGGGCCTGTGACGGTGTGCAGAGGCCTAGCTAATGCTGAGTGCCCCAGCCTGATACCCCAGACCTCTGTCCAGCCCCTGGGCCTGTGGCAGTGAGCAGAGTCCTAGCTAATGCTGAGTACCCTAGCCTGATACACCAGACCTCTGTCCGGCCGCTGGGCCTGTAGCGTTGAGCAGTGTCCTAGCTAAGGCTGAGTGTCCCAGCCTGATAGCCCAGACCTCGCCCTGGCCCCTGGGCCTGTAGCGGTGAGCAGAGGCCTAGCTAATGCAGAGTGTCCCAGCCTGATACCCCTGACCTCACCCCAGCCCCTGGGCCTGTGGCAGTGAAGAGAGGCCTAGCTAAGGCTGAATGCCCCTGCCTGATACCCCAGACCTCTCCCTAGCCCCTGTGCCTGTGGCGGTGAGCTGCAGCCTAGCTAAGGCAGAGTGCCCCAGCCTGATACCCCAGACCTCTCTCCTGCACCCTGGGCCTGAGGTGGTGAACAGAGGCCTAGCTAAGGCAGAGTGCCCCAGCCTGATACCCCAGACCTCTCCCCGGCTCCTGGGCCTGTGGAGTTGAGCAGAGGCCTAGTTAAGGCAGTGCCCCAGCCTAATACTCCAGACCTCTGTCCAGCCCCTGGGCCTGTGGTGGTGCGCAGAGGCCTAGCTAAGTCTGAGTGCCCCAGCCTGATAGCCCAGTTCTCTGTCCGGCCCATGGGACTGTGGCAGTGAACAGAGGCCTAGCTAAGGCTGAGTGCCCCAGCCTGATACCCCAGACCTCTGTCTGGCCCCTGGGCCTGTGGCGGTGCGCAGAAGCCTAGCTAAGGCTGAGTGCCCCAGCCTGATACCTAACAGACGTCTGCCTGGCCCCTGGGCCTGTGACGGTGAGCACAGGCCTAGCTACGGCTGAGTACCCCAGCCTGATACCCCAGACCTCTGTCCTGCCCCTAGGCCTGAGGCGGTGAGCAAAGGCCAAGCTAAGGCTGAGTGCCCCAGCCTGATACCCAGACCTCTGTCTGGCCCCTGGGCCTGTTGCAGTGTGCAGAAGCCTAGCTAAGGCTGAGTGCCCCAGACTGATACCCACCAGACCTCTGCCCGGCCCCTGGGCCTGTGATGGTGAGCCGAGGCCTAGGTAAGGCTGAGTGCGCCAGCCTGATACCCAAAAGACCTCTCCCTGTCCCCTGGGCCTGTGGTGGTGAACAGAGGCCTAGCAAAGGCTGAGTGCCCCAGCTTGATACCCACCAGACCTCTGCCCGGCCCCTGGGCCTGTGACGTTGAGCCGAGGCCTAGCTAAGGCTGAGTGCCCCAGCCTGATACCCACCAGACCTCTCCCCGGACCCGGGCCTGTGGCGGTGAATAGAGGCCTAGCTAAGTCAGAGTGCCCCAGCCTGATACCCCAGACCTCTGTCCTGCACCCTGGGCCTGAGGCGGTGAGCAGAGGCCTAGCTAAGGCTGAGTGCCCCAGCCTGATAGCCCAGACCTCTCCCCGGCCCTTGGGCCTGTAGCGGTGAGCAGAGGCCGAGCTAAGGCGGAGTGCCCCAGCCTGATACCCCTGACCTCACCACAGCCCCTGGGCCTGAGGTGGAGAGCAGAGGCCTAGCTCAGGCTGATTGCCCCCGCCCGATACACCAGACCTCTCCCTAGCCCCTGGGCCTGTGGCGCTGAGCAGTGGCCTAGCTAAGGCAGAGTGCCCCAGCCTGATACTCCAGACCTCTGCCTTGCACCCTGGGCCTGAGGCGGTGAGCAGATGCCTAGCTAAGGCTGAGTGCCCCAGACTGATACCCCAGACCTCTCCCCGGTCCCTGGGCCTGTGACGGTGTGCAGAAGCCTAGCTAAGGCTGAGTGCCCCAGCCTGATACCCCAGACCTCTGACCAGCCCCTGGGCCTGTGGCAGTGAGTAGAGTCCTTGCTAATGCTGAGGGCCCCAGCCTGATACACCAGACCTCTGTCCGGCTGCTGGGCCTCTGGCGTTGAGCAGAGTCCTAGCTAAGGATGAGTGCCCCAGCCTGATAGCCCAGACCTCCCCCTGGCCCCTGGGCCTGTAGCGGTGAGCAGAAGCCTAGCTAAGGCAGAGTGCCCCAGCCTGATACCCCTGACCTCACCCCAGCCCCTGGGTCTGTCGCGGTGAGCAGAGGCCTAGCTAAGGCTGAGTGCCCCCGCCTGATACCCCAGACCTCTCCCTAGCCCCTGGGCCTGTGGTGGTGAGCAGCAGCCTAGCTAAGGCAGAGTGCCCCAGCCTGATACCCCAGACCTCTCCCCGGTCCCTGGGCCTGTGACGTTGCGCAGAGGCCTAGCTAAGGCTGAGTTCCCTAGCCTGATACCCCAGACCTCTGTCCGGCCCCTGGGCCTGTGGCGGTGTACAGAGGCCTAGCTAAGGCTGAGTGCCCCAGCCTGATAACCCAGACGTCTGTCCTGCACCCTGGGCCTGAGGCTGTGAGCAGAGGCCTAGCTAAGGCTGAGTGCCCCAGCCTGATACCCACCAGACCTCTGCCCGGCCCCTGGGCCTGTGAGACTGTGCCGAGGCCTAGAGAAGGCTGAGTGCCCCAGCCTGATACCCACCAGACCTCTCCCCACCCCCTGGGCCTGTGGCGGTGAAAAGAGGCCTAGCTAAGGCAGAGGGCCCCAGCCTGATACCCCAGACCTCTCCCCGGCCCCTGGGCCTGTGGCGGTGAGCAGGGGCCTAGCCAAGGCTGAGTACCCCAGCCTGATAACCCAGACCTCTGTCCTGCCCCTGGGCCTGAGGCGGTGAGCAGAGGCCTAGGTATGGCTGAGTGCCCCAGCCTGATACCCCCAGACCTCTCCCCAGCCCCTGGGCCTGTGGAGTTGAGCAGAGGCCTAGTTAAGGCAGTGCCCCAGCCTAATACTCCAGACCTCTGTCCAGCCCCTGGGCCTGTGGTGGTGCGCAGAGGCCAAGATAAGTCTGAGTGCCCAAGCCTGATACCCCAGTTCTCTATCCGGCCCCTGGGCCTGTGGCATTGTGCAGAGGCCTAGCTAAGGCTGAGTGTCCCAGCCTGATACCCACCAGACCTCTCCCCAGCCCCTGGGCCTGTGGCATTGAACAGAGGCCTAGCTAAGGCTGAGTGCCCCAGTCTGATACCCCAGACCTCTGTCTGGCCCCTGGCCTGTGGCGGTGCGCAGAAGCCTAGCTAAGGCTGAGTGCCCCAGCCTGATACCTAACAGACGTCTGCCCGGCCCCTGGGCCTGTGACGGTGAGCCGAGGCCTAGCTAAGGCTGAGTGCCCCAGCCTGATACCCACCAGACCTCTCCCCGGCCCCTGGGCCAGTGGAGGAGCACAGGCCTAGCTACGGCTGAGTACTCCAGCCTGATACCCCAGACCTCTGTCCTGCCCCTAGGCCTGAGGCGGTGAGCAGAGGCCAAGCTAAGGCTGAGTGCCCCAGCCTGATACCCAGACCTCTGTCTGGCCCCTGGGCCTGTTGCAGTGGGCAGAGGCCTAGCTAAGGCTGAGTGCCCCAGTCTGATACCCCAGACCTCTGTCTGGCCCCTGGCCTGTGGCGGTGCGCAGAAGCCTAGCTAAGGCTGAGTGCCCCAGCCTGATACCTAACAGACGTCTGCCCGGCCCCTGGGCCTGTGACGGTGAGCCGAGGCCTAGCTAAGGCTGAGTGCCCCAGCCTGATACCCACCAGACCTCTCGCCGGCCCCTGGGCCAGTGGAGGAGCACAGGCCAAGCTAAGGCTGAGTACTCCAGCCTGATACCCCAGACCTCTGTCCTGCCCCTGGGCCTGAGGCGGTGAGCAGAAGCCTAGCTAAGGCTGAGTGCCCCAGACTGATACCCACCAGACCTCTGCCCGGCCCCTGGGCATGTGACGGTGAGCCGAGGCCTAGGTAAGGCTGAGTGCGTCAGCCTGATACCCAAAAGACCTCTCCCCGGCCCCTGGGCCTGTGACGTTGAGCCGAGGCCTAGCTAAGGCTGAGTGCCCCAGCCTGATACCCACCAGACCTCTCTCCGGACCCGGGCCTGTGGCGGTGAATAGAGGCCTAGCTAAGTCAGAGTGCCCAAGCCTGATACCCCAGACCTCTGTCCTGCACCCTGGGCCTGAGGCGGTGAGCAGAGGCCTAGCTAAGGCTGAGTGCCCCCACCTGATACCCGAGACCTCTCCCCGGTCCCTGGGTCTGTGGCGGTGTGCAGAGGCCTAGCTAAGGCTGAGTGCCCCAGCCTGATACCCCAGACCTCTGACCAGCCCCTGGGCCTGTGGCAGTGAGCAGAGTCCTTGCTAATGCTGAGGGCCCCAGCCTGATACACCAGACCTCTGTCCGGCTGCTGGGCCTCTGGCGTTGAGCAGAGTCCTAGCTAAGGAAGAGTTCCCCAGCCTGATAGCCCAGACCTCGCCCTGGCCCCTGGGCCTGTAGCGGTGAGCAGAGGCCTAGCTAAGGCGGAGTGCCCCAGCCTGATACCCCTGACCTCACCCCAGCCCCTGGGTCTGTGGCGGTGAGCAGAGGCCTAGCTAAGGCTGAGTGCCTCCGCCTGATACCCCAGACCTCTCCCTAGCCCTTGGGCCTGTGGTGGTGAGCAGCAGCCTAGCTAAGGCAGAGTGCCCCAGCCTGATACCCCAGACCTCTGTCCTGCACCCTGGGCCTGAGGTGGTGAACAGAGGCCTAGCTAAGGCTGACTGCCCATTCTGATACCCCAGACCTCTCCCCAGTCCCTGGGCCTGTGACAGTGCGCAGAGGCCTAGCTAAGGCTGAGTTCCCCAGCCTGATACCCCAGACCTCTGTCCGGCCCCTGGGCCTGTGGCGGTGTGCAGAGGCCTAGCTAAGGCTGAGTGCCCCAGCCTGATAACCCAGACATCTGTCCTGCACCCTGGGCCTGAGGCTGTGAGCAGAGGCCTAGCTAAGGCTGAGTGCCCCAGCCTGATACCCCAGACCTCTAACCGGTCCCTTTGCCTGTGACCCTGTGCAGAGGCCTAGCTAAAGCTGAGTGCCCCAGCCTGATACCCCAGACCTCTGTCCAGCCCCTGGGCCTGTGGCGGTGAGCAGAGTCCTAGCTAATGCTGAGTGTCCCAGCCTGATACACCAGACCTCTGTCCGGCCACTGGGCCTGTAGCGTTGAGCAGAGTCCTAGCTAAGGATGAGTGCCCCAGCCTGATAGCCCAGACCTCGCCCTGGCCCCTGGGCCTGTAGCGGTGAGCAGAGGCCAGCTAAGGCGGAGTGCTCCAGCCTGATACCCCTGACCTCACCCCAGCCCCTGGGCCTGTGGTGGTGAACAGAGGCCTAGCTAAGGCTGAGTGACCTCACCTGATACCCCAGACCTCTCCCTAGCCCCTGGGCCTGTGGTGGTGGCCAGCAGCCTAGCTAAGGCAGAGTGCCCCAGCCTGATACCCCAGACCTCTGTCCTGCACCCTGGGCCTGAGGTGGTGAGCAGAGGCCTAGCTAAGGCTGAGTGCCCCAGCCTGATACTCCAGACCTCTCCCCTGTCCCTGGGCCTGTGACAGTGTGCAGAGGCCTAGCTAATGCTGAGTGTCCCCGCCTGATAGCCAATAGCTCGCCCTGGCCCCTGGGCCTGTAGCGGTGAGCAGAGGCCGTAGCTAAGGGGGAGTGCCCCAGCCTGATACCCCTGACCTCACCCCAGCCCCTGGGCCTGTGGCAGTGAGCAGAGGCCTAGCTAAGGCTGAGTGCCCCGCCTGATACCCCAGACCGCTCCCTAGCCCCTGGGCCTGTGGCGGTGAGCAGCAGCCTAGCTAAGGCAGAGTGCCCAGCCTGATACCCCAGACCTCTCTCCTGCACCCTGGGCCTAAGGTGGTGAACAGAGGCCTAGCTAAGGCTGAGTGCCCGGCCTGATACCCCAGACATCTCCCCGGTCCCTGGGCCTGTGATGGTGTGCAGAGGCCTAGCTAATGATGAGTTTCCCAGCCTGATACCCCAGACCTCTGTCCGCCCCCTGGGTCTGTGGCAATGAGCAGAGGCCTAGCTAAGGCTCCCAGCCTGATACCCACCAGACCTCTCCCCGGCCCCTGGGCCTGGGGCAGTGAGCAGAGGCCTAGCTAAGGGTGAGTGCCCCCACCTGATACCCCAGACCTCGTCCTGGGCCTGTGGCGGTGAGCAGAGGCCTAGCTAAGGCTGATTCTCCCAGCTTGATACCCACCAGGCCTTTGTCTGGCCCCTGGGCCTGTGGCAGTGAGCAGAGGCCTAACTAAGGCAGATTGCCCCAGCCTGATACCCCAGACCTCTCCCCGTCCCCTGGGCCTGTGGCGATGAGCAGAGGCCGAGCTAAGGCAGAGTGTCCCAGCCTGATACCCCAGACCTCTGTCCTGCCCCTGGGCCTGAGGCAGTGAGCAGAGGCCTAGCTAAGGCAGAGTGCACCAGTCTGATACCCGCCAAACCTCCGCCAGGCCCCTGGGCCTTTCACAGTGAGCCAAGGCCTAGCAAAGGCTGAGTACCCCAACCTGATACCCCAGACCTCTGTCGTGCCCCTAGGCCTGAGGCGGTAAGCAGAAGCCTAGGTATGGCTGAGTCCCCCAGCCTTATGCACCAGACCTCTCCCTGGCCCCTGGGCCTGTGGCGGTGAGCAGAGGCCTAGCTAAGGCTGAGTGCCCCAGCCTTATACCCCCAGACCTCTCCCCAACCCCAGTGCCTGTGGAGGTGAGCAGAGGCCTAGCTAAGGCTGACTGCCCCCTCCTGATACCCCAGACCTCTCCCTAACCCCTGGGCCTGTGGCGGTGAGCAGAGGCCTAGCTAAGGCAGAGTGCCCCAGCCTGATACCCCAGACCTCTGACCAGTCCCTGGGCCTGTGGCGGTGAGCAGAGTCCTAGCTAATGCTGAGTGCCCCAGCCTGATTCACCAGACCTCTGTCCGGCTGCTGGGCCTGTGGCGTTGAGCAGAGTCCTAGCTAAGGCTCTGTGCCTCAGCCTGATAGCCCAGACCTTGCCCTGGCCCCTGGGCCTGTAGCGGTGAGCCGAGGCCTAGCTAAGGCGGAGTGCCCCAGCCTGATACCCCTGACCTCACCCCAGCCCCTGGGCCTGTGGCGGTGAGCAGAGGCCTAGCTAAGGCTGAGTGCCCCAACCTGATACCCCAGACCTCTCCCTAGCCCCTGGGCCTGTGGTGGTGAGCAGCAGCCTAGCTAAGGCAGAGTGCCCCAGCTTGATACCCCAGACCTCTGTCCTGCACCCATGGCCTGAGGTGGTGAACAGAGGTCTAGCTAAGGCTGACTCCCCATTCTGATACCCCAGACCTCTCCCCAGTCCCTGGGCCTCTGATGGCGCGCAAAGACCTAGCTAAGGCTGAATTCCCCAGCCTGATACCCCAGACCTCTGTCTGGCCCCTGGCGGTGAGCAGAGGCCTAGCTAAGGCTGAGTGCCCCAGCCTGATAACCCAGACGTCTGTCCTGCACCCTGGGCCTGAGGCAGTGAGCAGAGGCCTAGCTAAGGCTGAGTGTCAAAGCCTGATAGCCCAGACCTCGCCCTGGCCCCTGGGCCTGTAGCGGTGAGCAGAGGCCTGGCTAAGGCGGAGTGCCCCAGCCTGATACCCCTGACCTCACCCCAGCCCCTGGTCCTGTGGCGGTGAGCAGAAGCCTAGCTAAGGCGGAGTGCCCCAGCCTGATACCCCTGACCTCACCCCAGCCCCTGGTCTTGTGGCGGTGAGCAGAAGCCTAGCTAAGGCAGAGTGCCCCAGCCTGATACCCCAGACCTCTGTCCTGCACCCATGGCCTGAGGTGGTGAACAGAGGCCTAGCTAAGGCTGACTGCCCATTCTGATACCGCAGACCTCTCCCCGGTCCTGGGCCTGTGACGGTGCACAGAGGCCTAGGTAAAGCTGAGTGCCCCAGCCTGATACCCCAGACCTCTGTCCAGCCCTTGGGCCTGTGGCGGTGAGCAGAGTCCTAGCTAATGCTGAGTGCCCCAGCCTGATACACCAGACCTCTGTCTGGCCACTGGACCTGTGGCGTTGAGCAGAGTCCTAGCTAAGGCTGAGTGTCCCCGCCTGATAGCCCATAGCTCGCCCTGGCCCCTGGGCCTGTAGCGGTGAGCAGAGGCCTAGCTAAGGCGGAGTGCCCCAGCCTGATACCCCTGACCTCACCCCAGCCCCTGGGCCTGTGGCAGTGAGCAGAGGCCTAGCTAAGGCTGAGTGCCCCGCCTGATACCCCAGACCGCTCCCTAGCCCCTGGGCCTGTGGCGGTGAGCAGCAGCCTAGCTAAGGCAGAGTGCCCAGCCTGATACCCCAGACCTCTCTCCTGCACCCTGGGCCTAAGGTGGTGAACAGAGGCCTAGCTAAGGCTGAGTGCCCGGCCTGATACCCCAGACATCTCCCCGGTCCCTGGGCCTGTGATGGTGTGCAGAGGCCTAGCTAATGATGAGTTTCCCAGCCTGATACCCCAGACCTCTGTCCGCCCCCTGGGTCTGTGGCAATGAGCAGAGGCCTAGCTAAGGCTCCCAGCCTGATACCCACCAGACTTCTCCCCGGCCCCTGGGCCTGTGGCAGTGAGCAGAGGCCTAGCTAAGGGTGAGTGCCCCCACCTGAAACCCCAGCCCTCGTCCTGGGCCTGTGGCGGTGAGCAGAGGCCTAGCTAAGGCTGATTCTCCCAGCTTGATACCCACCAGGCCTTTGTCTGGCCCCTGGGCCTGTGGCGGTGAGCAGAGGCCTAACTAAGGCAGATTGCCCCAGCCTGATACCCCAGACCTCTCCCCGTCCCCTGGGCCTGTGGCGATGAGCAGAGGCCGAGCTAAGGCAGAGTGTCCCAGCCTGATACCCCAGACCTCTGTCCTGCCCCTGGGCCTGAGGCAGTGAGCAGAGGCCTAGCTAAGGCAGAGTGCACCAGTCTGATACCCGCCAAACCTCCGCCAGGCCCCTGGGCCTTTCACAGTGAGCCAAGGCCTAGCAAAGGCTGAGTACCCCAACCTGATACCCCAGACCTCTGTCGTGCCCCTAGGCCTGAGGCGGTAAGCAGAAGCCTAGGTATGGCTGAGTCCCCCAGCCTTATGCACCAGACCTCTCCCTGGCCCCTGGGCCTGTGGCGGTGAGCAGAGGCCTAGCTAAGGCTGAGTGCCCCAGCCTTATACCCCCAGACCTCTCCCCAACCCCAGTGCCTGTGGAGGTGAGCAGAGGCCTAGCTAAGGCTGACTGCCCCCTCCTGATACCCCAGACCTCTCCCTAACCCCTGGGCCTGTGGCGGTGAGCAGAGGCCTAGCTAAGGCAGAGTGCCCCAGCCTGATACCCCAGACCTCTGACCAGTCCCTGGGCCTGTGGCGGTGAGCAGAGTCCTAGCTAATGCTGAGTGCCCCAGCCTGATTCACCAGACCTCTGTCCGGCTGCTGGACCTGTGGCGTTGAGCAGAGTCCTAGCTAAGGCTCTGTGCCCCAGCCTGATAGCCCAGACCTTGCCCTGGCCCCTGGGCCTGTAGCGGTGAGCCGAGGCCTAGCTAAGGCGGAGTGCCCCAGCCTGATACCCCTGACCTCACCCCAGCCCCTGGGCCTGTGGCGGTGAGCAGAGGCCTAGCTAAGGCTGAGTGCCCCCGCCTGATACCCCAGACCTCTCCCTAGCCCCTGGGCCTGTGGTGGTGAGCAGCAGCCTAGCTAAGGCAGAGTGCCCCAGCTTGATACCCCAGACCTCTGTCCTGCACCCATGGCCTGAGGTGGTGAACAGAGGTCTAGCTAAGGCTGACTCCCCATTCTGATACCCCAGACCTCTCCCCAGTCCCTGGGCCTCTGATGGCGCGCAAAGACCTAGCTAAGGCTGAATTCCCCAGCCTGATACCCCAGACCACTGTCTGGCCCCTGGCGGTGAGCAGAGGCCTAGCTAAGGCTGAGTGCCCCAGCCTGATAACCCAGACGTCTGTCCTGCACCCTGGGCCTGAGGCAGTGAGCAGAGGCCTAGCTAAGGCTGAGTGTCGAAGCCTGATAGCCCAGACCTCGCCCTGGCCCCTGGGCCTGTAGCGGTGAGCAGAGGCCTGGCTAAGGCGGAGTGCCCCAGCCTGATACCCCTGACCTCACCCCAGCCCCTGGTCCTGTGGCGGTGAGCAGAAGCCTAGCTAAGGCGGAGTGCCCCAGCCTGATACCCCTGACCTCACCCCAGCCCCTGGTCTTGTGGCGGTGAGCAGAAGCCTAGCTAAGGCAGAGTGCCCCAGCCTGATACCCCAGAACTCTGTCCTGCACCCATGGCCTGAGGTGGTGAACAGAGGCCTAGCTAAGGCTGACTGCCCATTCTGATACCGCAGACCTCTCCCCGGTCCTGGGCCTGTGACGGTGCACAGAGGCCTAGGTAAAGCTGAGTGCCCCAGCCTGATACCCCAGACCTCTGTCCAGCTCTTGGGCCTGTGGCGGTGAGCAGAGTCCTAGCTAATGCTGAGTGCCCTACCTGATACACCAGACCTCTGTCTGGCCACTGGACCTGTGGCGTTGAGCAGAGTCCTAGCTAAGGCTGAGTGTCCCCGCCTGATAGCCCATAGCTCGCCCTGGCCCCTGGGCCTGTAGCGGTGAGCAGAGGCCTAGCTAAGGCGGAGTGCCCCAGCCTGATACCCCTGACCTCACCCCAGCCCCTGGGCCTGTGGCAGTGAGCAGAGGCCTAGCTAAGGCTGAGTGCCCCGCCTGATACCCCAGACCGCTCCCTAGCCCCTGGGCCTGTGGCGGTGAGCAGCAGCCTAGCTAAGGCAGAGTGCCCAGCCTGATACCCCAGACCTCTCTCCTGCACCCTGGGCCTAAGGTGGTGAACAGAGGCCTAGCTAAGGCTGAGTGCCCGGCCTGATACCCCAGACATCTCCCCGGTCCCTGGGCCTGTGATGGTGTGCAGAGGCCTAGCTAATGATGAGTTTCCCAGCCTGATACCCCAGACCTCTGTCCGCCCCCTGGGTCTGTGGCAATGAGCAGAGGCCTAGCTAAGGCTCCCAGCCTGATACCCACCAGACCTCTCCCCGGCCCCTGGGCCTGTGGCAGTGAGCAGAGGCCTAGCTAAGGGTGAGTGCCCCCACCTGAAACCCCAGACCTCGTCCTGGGCCTGTGGCGGTGAGCAGAGGCCTAGCTAAGGCTGATTCTCCCAGCTTGATACCCACCAGGCCTTTGTCTGGCCCCTGGGCCTGTGGCGGTGAGCAGAGGCCTAACTAAGGCAGAGTGCCCCAGCCTGATACCCCAGACCTCTCCCCGTCCCCTGGGCCTGTGGCGATGAGCAGAGGCCTAGCTAAGGCAGAGTGCACCAGTCTGATACCCGCCAAACCTCCGCCAGGCCCCTGGGCCTTTCACAGTGAGCAAAGGCCTAGCAAAGGCTGAGTACCCCAACCTGATACCCCAGACCTCTGTCGTGCCCCTAGGCCTGAGGCAGAAAGCAGAAGCATAGGTATGGCTGAGTCCCCCAGCCTTATGCACCAGACCTCTCCCTGGCCCCTGGGCCTGTGGCGGTGAGCAGAGGCCTAGCTAAGGCTGAGTGCCCCAGCCTTATACCCCCAGACCTCTCCCCAACCCCAGTGCCTGTGGAGGTGAGCAGAGGCCTAGCTAAGGCTGACTGCCCCCTCCTGATACCCCAGACCTCTCCCTAGCCCCTGGGCCTGTGGCGGTGAGCAGAGGCCTAGCTAAGGCAGAGTGCCCCAGCCTGATACCCCAGACCTCTGACCAGTCCCTGGGCCTGTGGCGGTGAGCAGAGTCCTAGCTAATGCTGAGTGCCCCAGCCTGATTCACCAGACCTCTGTCCGGATGCTGGGCCTGTGGCGTTGAGCAGAGTCCTAGCTAAGGCTCTGTGCCCCAGCCTGATAGCCCAGACCTTGCCCTGGCCCCTGGGCCTGTAGCGGTGAGCCGAGGCCTAGCTAAGGCGGAGTGCCCCAGCCTGATACCCCTGACCTCACCCCAGCCCCTGGGCCTGTGGCGGTGAGCAGAGGCCTAGCTAAGGCTGAGTGCCCCCGCCTGATACCCCAGACCTCTCCCTAGCCCCTGGGCCTGTGGTGGTGAGCAGCAGCCTAGCTAAGGCAGAGTGCCCCAGCTTGATACCCCAGACCTCTGTCCTGCACCCATGGCCAGAGGTGGTGAACAGAGGTCTAGCTAAGGCTGACTGCCCATCCTGATACCCCAGACCTCTCCCCAGTCCCTGGGCCTGTGATGGCGCGCAAAGACCTAGCTAAGGCTGAATTCCCCAGCCTGATACCCCAGACCTCTGTCTGGCCCCTGGCGGTGAGCAGAGGCCTAGCTAAGGCTGAGTGCCCCAGCCTGATAACCCAGACGTCTGTCCTGCACCCTGGGCCTGAGGCAGTGAGCAGAGGCCTAGCTAAGGCTGAGTGTCGAAGCCTGATAGCCCAGACCTCGCCCTGGCCCCTGGGCCTGTAGCGGTGAGCAGAGGCCTGGCTAAGGCAGAGTGCCCCAGCCTGATACCCCGGACCTCACCCCAGCCCCTGGTCCTGTGGCGGTGAGCAGAAGCCTAGCTAAGGCGGAGTGCCCCAGCCTGATACCCCTGACCTCACCCCAGCCCCTGGTCCTGTGGCGGTGAGCAGAAGCCTAGCTAAGGCAGAGTGCCCCAGCCTGATACCCCAGACCTCTGTACTGCACCCATGGCCTGAGGTGGTGAACAGAGGCCTAGCTAAGGCTGACTGCCCATTCTGATACCGCAGACCTCTCCCCGGTCCTGGGCCTGTGACGGTGCACAGAGGCCTAGGTAAAGCTGAGTGCCCCAGCCTGATACCCCAGACCTCTGTCCAGCCCTTGGGCCTGTGGCGGTGAGCAGAGTCCTAGCTAATGCTGAGTGCCTCAGCCTGATACACCAGACCTCTGTCTGGCCACTGGGCCTGTGGCGTTGAGCAGAGTCCTAGCTAAGGCTGAGTGTCCCCGCCTGATAGCCCATAGCTCGCCCTGGCCCCTGGGCCTGTAGCGGTGAGCAGAGGCCTAGCTAAGGCGGAGTGCCCCAGCCTGATACCCCTGACCTCACCCCAGCCCCTGGGCCTGTGGCAGTGAGCAGAGGCCTAGCTAAGGCTGAGTGCCCCGCCTGATACCCCAGACCGCTCCCTAGCCCCTGGGCCTGTGGCGGTGAGCAGCAACCTAGCTAAGGCAGAGTGCCCAGCCTGATACCCCAGACCTCTCTCCTGCACCCTGGGCCTAAGGTGGTGAACAGAGGCCTAGCTAAGGCTGAGTGCCCGGCCTGATACCCCAGACATCTCCCCGGTCCCTGGGCCTGTGATGGTGTGCAGAGGCCTAGCTAATGATGAGTTTCCCAGCCTGATACCCCAGACCTCTGTCCGCCCCCTGGGTCTGTGGCAATGAGCAGAGGCCTAGCTAAGGCTCCCAGCCTGATACCCACCAGACCTCTCCCCGGCCCCTGGGCCTGTGGCAGTGAGCAGAGGCCTAGCTAAGTCTGAGTGCCCCCACCTGATACCCCAGACCTCGTCCTGGGCCTGTGGCGGTGAGCAGAGGCCTAGCTAAGGCTGATTCTCCCAGCTTGATACCCACCAGGCCTTTGTCTGGCCCCTGGGCCTGTGGCGGTGAGCAGAGGCCTAACTAAGGCAGAGTGCCCCAGCCTGATACCCCAGACCTCTCCCCGTCCCCTGGGCCTGAGGCAGTGAGCAGAGGCCTAGCTAAGGCAGAGTGCACCAGTCTGATACCCGCCAAACCTCCGCCAGGCCCCTGGGCCTTTCACAGTGAGCCAAGGCCTAGCAAAGGCTGAGTACCCCAACCTGATACCCCAGACCTCTGTCGTGCCCCTAGGCCTGAGGCGGTAAGCAGAAGCCTAGGTATGGCTGAGTCCCCCAGCCTTATGCACCAGACCTCTCCCTGGCCCCTGGGCCTGTGGCGGTGAGCAGAGGCCTAGCTAAGGCTGAGTGCCCCAGCCTTATACCCCCAGACCTCTCCCCAACCCCAGTGTCTGTGGAGGTGAGCAGAGGCCTAGCTAAGGCTGACTGCCCCCTCCTGATACCCCAGACCTCTCCCTAGCCCCTGGGCCTGTGGTGGTGAGCAGAGGCCTAGCTAAGGCAGAGTGCCCCAGCCTGATACCCCAGACCTCTGACCAGTCCCTGGGCCTGTGGCGGTGAGCAGAGGCCTAGCTAAGGCTGAGTGCCCCAGCCTTATACCCCCAGACCTCTCCCCAACCCCAGTGCCTGTGGAGGTGAGCAGAGGCCTAGCTAAGGCTGACTGCCCCCTCCTGATACCCCAGACCTCTCCCTAGCCCCTGGGCCTGTGGCGGTGAGCAGAGGCCTAGCTAAGGCAGAGTGCCCCAGCCTGATACCCCAGACCTCTGACCAGTCCCTGGGCCTGTGGCGGTGAGCAGAGTCCTAGTTAATGCTGAGTGCCCCAGCCTGATTCACCAGACCTCTGTCCGGCTGCTGGACCTGTGGCGTTGAGCAGAGTCCTAGCTAAGGCTCTGTGCCCCAGCCTGATAGCCCAGACCTTGCCCTGGCCCCTGGGCCTGTAGCGGTGAGCCGAGGCCTAGCTAAGGCGAAGTGCCCCAGCCTGATACCCCTGACCTCACCCCAGCCCCTGGGCCTGTGGCGGTGAGCAGAGGCCTAGCTAAGGCTGAGTGCCCCCGCCTGATACCCCAGACCTCTCCCTAGCCCCTGGGCCTGTGGTGGTGAGCAGCAGCCTAGCTAAGGCAGAGTGCCCCAGCTTGATACCCCAGACCTCTGTCCTGCACCCATGGCCTGAGGTGGTGAACAGAGGTCTAGCTAAGGCTGACTCCCCATTCTGATACCCCAGACCTCTCCCCAGTCCCTGGGCCTCTGATGGCGTGCAAAGACCTAGCTAAGGCTGAATTCCCCAGCCTGATACCCCAGACCACTGTCTGGCCCCTGGCGGTGAGCAGAGGCCTAGCTAAGGCTGAGTGCCCCAGCCCGATAACCCAGACGTCTGTCCTGCACCCTGGGCCTGAGGCAGTGAGCAGAGGCCTAGCTAAGGCTGAGTGTCGAAGCCTGATAGCCCAGACCTCGCCCTGGCCCCTGGGCCTGTAGCGGTGAGCAGAGGCCTGGCTAAGGCGGAGTGCCCCAGCCTGATACCCCTGACCTCACCCCAGCCCCTGGTCCTGTGGCGGTGAGCAGAAGCCTAGCTAAGGCGGAGTGCCCCAGCCTGATACCCCTGACCTCACCCCAGCCCCTGGTCTTGTGGCGGTGAGCAGAAGCCTAGCTAAGGCAGAGTGCCCCAGCCTGATACCCCAGACCTCTGTCCTGCACCCATGGCCTGAGATGGTGAACAGAGGCCTAGCTAAGGCTGACTGCCCATTCTGATACCGCAGACCTCTCCCCGGTCCTGGGCCTGTGACGGTGCACAGAGGCCTAGGTAAAGCTGAGTGCCCCAGCCTGATACCCCAGACCTCTGTCCAGCCCTTGGGCCTGTGGCGGTGAGCAGAGTCCTAGCTAATGCTGAGTGCCCCAGCCTGATACACCAGACCTCTGTCTGGCCACTGGACCTGTGGCGTTGAGCAGAGTCCTAGCTAAGGCTGAGTGTCCCCACCTGATAGCCCATAGCTCGCCCTGGCCCCTGGGCCTGTAGCGGTGAGCAGAGGCCTAGCTAAGGCGGAGTGCCCCAGCCTGATACCCCTGACCTCACCCCAGCCCCTGGGCCTGTGGCAGTGAGCAGAGGCCTAGCTAAGGCTGAGTGCCCCGCCTGATACCCCAGACCGCTCCCTAGCCCAAGGGCCTGTGGCGGTGAGCAGCAGCCTAGCTAAGGCAGAGTGCCCAGCCTGATACCCCAGACCTCTCTCCTGCACCCTGGGCCTAAGGTGGTGAACAGAGGCCTAGCTAAGGCTGAGTGCCCGGCCTGATACCCCAGACATCTCCCCGGTCCCTGGGCCTGTGATGGTGTGCAGAGGCCTAGCTAATGATGAGTTTCCCAGCCTGATACCCCAGACCTCTGTCCGCCCCCTGGGTCTGTGGCAATGGGCAGAGGCCTAGCTAAGGCTCCCAGCCTGATACCCACCAGACCTCTCCCCGGCCCCTGGGCCTGTGGCAGTGAGCAGAGGCCTAGCTAAGGGTGAGTGCCCCCACCTGAAACCCCAGACCTCGTCCTGGGCCTGTGGCGGTGAGCAGAGGCCTAGCTAAGGCTGATTCTCCCAGCTTGATACCCACCAGGCCTTTGTCTGGCCCCTGGGCCTGTGGCGGTGAGCAGAGGCCTAACTAAGGCAGAGTGCCCCAGCCTGATACCCCAGACCTCTCCCCGTCCCCTGGGCCTGTGGCGATGAGCAGAGGCCGAGCTAAGGCAGAGTGTCCCAGCCTGATACCCCAGACCTCTGTCCTGCCCCTGGGCCTGAGGCAGTGAGCAGAGGCCTAGCTAAGGCAGAGTGCACCAGTCTGATACCCGCCAAACCTCCGCCAGGCCCCTGGGCCTTTCACAGTGAGCAAAGGTCTAGCAAAGGCTGAGTACCCCAACCTGATACCCCAGACCTCTGTCGTGCCCCTAGGCCTGAGGCAGAAAGCAGAAGCATAGGTATGGCTGAGTCCCCCAGCCTTATGCACCAGACCTCTCCCTGGCCCCTGGGCCTGTGGCGGTGAGCAGAGGCCTAGCTAAGGCTGAGTGCCCCAGCCTTATACCCCCAGACCTCTCCCCAACCCCAGTGCCTGTGGAGGTGAGCAGAGGCCTAGCTAAGGCTGACTGCCCCCTCCTGATACCCCAGACCTCTCCCTAGCCCCTGGGCCTGTGGCGGTGAGCAGAGGCCTAGCTAAGGCAGAGTGCCCCAGCCTGATACCCCAGACCTCTGACCAGTCCCTGGGCCTGTGGCGGTGAGCAGAGTCCTAGCTAATGCTGAGTGCCCCAGCCTGATTCACCAGACCTCTGTCCGGATGCTGGGCCTGTGGCGTTGAGCAGAGTCCTAGCTAAGGCTCTGTGCCCCAGCCTGATAGCCCAGACCTTGCCCTGGCCCCTGGGCCTGTAGCGGTGAGCCGAGGCCTAGCTAAGGCGGAGTGCCCCAGCCTGATACCCCTGACCTCACCCCAGCCCCTGGGCCTGTGGCGGTGAGCAGAGGCCTAGCTAAGGCTGAGTGCCCCCGCCTGATACCCCAGACCTCTCCCTAGCCCCTGGGCCTGTGGTGGTGAGCAGCAGCCTAGCTAAGGCAGAGTGCCCCAGCTTGATACCCCAGACCTCTGTCCTGCACCCATGGCCTGAGGTGGTGAACAGAGGTCTAGCTAAGGCTGACTGCCCATCCTGATACCCCAGACCTCTCCCCAGTCCCTGGGCCTGTGATGGCGCGCAAAGACCTAGCTAAGGCTGAATTCCCCAGCCTGATACCCCAGACCTCTGTCTGGCCCCTGGCGGTGAGCAGAGGCCTAGCTAAGGCTGAGTGCCCCAGCCTGATAACCCAGACGTCTGTCCTGCACCCTGGGCCTGAGGCAGTGAGCAGAGGCCTAGCTAAGGCTGAGTGTCGAAGCCTGATAGCCCAGACCTCGCCCTGGCCCCTGGGCCTGTAGCGGTGAGCAGAGGCCTGGCTAAGGCAGAGTGCCCCAGCCTGATACCCCGGACCTCACCCCAGCCCCTGGTCCTGTGGCGGTGAGCAGAAGCCTAGCTAAGGCGGAGTGCCCCAGCCTGATACCCCTGACCTCACCCCAGCCCCTGGTCCTGTGGCGGTGAGCAGAAGCCTAGCTAAGGCAGAGTGCCCCAGCCTGATACCCCAGACCTCTGTCCTGCACCCATGGCCTGAGGTGGTGAACAGAGGCCTAGCTAAGGCTGACTGCCCATTCTGATACCGCAGACCTCTCCCCGGTCCTGGGCCTGTGACGGTGCACAGAGGCCTAGGTAAAGCTGAGTGCCCCAGCCTGATACCCCAGACCTCTGTCCAGCCCTTGGGCCTGTGGCGGTGAGCAGAGTCCTAGCTAATGCTGAGTGCCTCAGCCTGATACACCAGACCTCTGTCTGGCCACTGGGCCTGTGGCGTTGAGCAGAGTCCTAGCTAAGGCTGAGTGTCCCCGCCTGATAGCCCATAGCTCGCCCTGGCCCCTGGGCCTGTAGCGGTGAGCAGAGGCCTAGCTAAGGCGGAGTGCCCCAGCCTGATACCCCTGACCTCACCCCAGCCCCTGGGCCTGTGGCAGTGAGCAGAGGCCTAGCTAAGGCTGAGTGCCCCGCCTGATACCCCAGACCGCTCCCTAGCCCCTGGGCCTGTGGCGGTGAGCAGCAACCTAGCTAAGGCAGAGTGCCCAGCCTGATACCCCAGACCTCTCTCCTGCACCCTGGGCCTAAGGTGGTGAACAGAGGCCTAGCTAAGGCTGAGTGCCAGGCCTGATACCCCAGACATCTCCCCGGTCCCTGGGCCTGTGATGGTGTGCAGAGGCCTAGCTAATGATGAGTTTCCCAGCCTGATACCCCAGACCTCTGTCCGCCCCCTGGGTTTGTGGCAATGAGCAGAGGCCTAGCTAAGGCTCCCAGCCTGATACCCACCAGACCTCTCCCCGGCCCCTGGGCCTGTGGCAGTGAGCAGAGGCCTAGCTAAGTCTGAGTGCCCCCACCTGATACCCCAGACCTCGTCCTGGGCCTGTGGCGGTGAGCAGAGGCCTAGCTAAGGCTGATTCTCCCAGATTGATACCCACCAGGCCTTTGTCTGGCCCCTGGGCCTGTGGCGGTGAGCAGAGGCCTAACTAAGGCAGAGTGCCCCAGCCTGATACCCCAGACCTCTCCCCGTCCCCTGGGCCTGAGGCAGTGAGCAGAGGCCTAGCTAAGGCAGAGTGCACCAGTCTGATACCCGCCAAACCTCCGCCAGGCCCCTGGGCCTTTCACAGTGAGCCAAGGCCTAGCAAAGGCTGAGTACCCCAACCTGATACCCCAGACCTCTGTCGTGCCCCTAGGCCTGAGGCGGTAAGCAGAAGCCTAGGTATGGCTGAGTCCCCCAGCCTTATGCACCAGACCTCTCCCTGGCCCCTGGGCCTGTGGCGGTGAGCAGAGGCCTAGCTAAGGCTGAGTGCCCCAGCCTTATACCCCCAGACCTCTCCCCAACCCCAGTGTCTGTGGAGGTGAGCAGAGGCCTAGCTAAGGCTGACTGCCCCCTCCTGATACCCCAGACCTCTCCCTAGCCCCTGGGCCTGTGGTGGTGAGCAGAGGCCTAGCTAAGGCAGAGTGCCCCAGCCTGATACCCCAGACCTCTGACCAGTCCCTGGGCCTGTGGCGGTGAGCAGAGTCCTAGCTAATGCTGAGTGCCCCAGCCTGATTCACCAGACCTCTGTCCGGCTGCTGGGCCTGTGGCGTTGAGCAGAGTCCTAGCTAAGGCTCTGTGCCCCAGCCTGATAGCCCAGACCTTGCCCTGGCCCCTGGGCCTGTAGCGGTGAGCCGAGGCCTAGCTAAGGCGGAGTGCCCCAGCCTGATACCCCTGACCTCACCCCAGCCCCTGGGCCTGTGGCGGTGAGCAGAGGCCTAGCTAAGGCTGAGTGCCCCCGCCTGATACCCCAGACCTCTCCCTAGCCCCTGGGCCTGTGGTGGTGAGCAGCAGCCTAGCTAAGGCAGAGTGCCCCAGCTTGATACCCCAGACCTCTGTCCTGCACCCATGGCCTGAGGTGGTGAACAGAGGTCTAGCTAAGGCTGACTGCCCATTCTGATACCCCAGACCTCTCCCCAGTCCCTGGGCCTGTGATGGCGCGCAAAGACCTAGCTAAGGCTGAATTCCCCAGCCTGATACCCCAGACCTCTGCTGGCCCCTGGCAGTGAGCAGAGGCCTAGCTAAGGCTGAGTGCCCCAGCCTGATAACCCAGACGTCTGTCCTGCACCCTGGGCCTGAGGCAGTGAGCAGAGGCCTAGCTAAGGCTGAGTGTCGAAGCCTGATAGCCCAGACCTCGCCCTGGCCCCTGGGCCTGTAGCGGTGAGCAGAGGCCTGGCTAAGGCGGAGTGCCCCAGCCTGATACCCCTGACCTCACCCCAGCCCCTGGTCCTGTGGCGGTGAGCAGAAGCCTAGCTAAGGCGGAGTGCCCCAGCCTGATACCCCTGACCTCACCCCAGCCCCTGGTCTTGTGGCGGTGAGCAGAAGCCTAGCTAAGGCAGAGTGCCCCAGCCTGATACCCCAGACCTCTGTCCTGCACCCATGGCCTGAGGTGGTGAACAGAGGCCTAGCTAAGGCTGACTGCCCATTCTGATACCGCAGACCTCTCCCCGGTCCTGGGCCTGTGATGGTGCACAGAGGCCTAGGTAAAGCTGAGTGCCCCAGCCTGATACCTCAGACCTCTGTCCAGCCCTTGGGCCTGTGGCGGTGAGCAGAGTCCTAGCTAATGCTGAGTGCCCCAGCCTGATACACCAGACCTCTGTCTGGCCACTGGGCCTGTGGCGTTGAGCAGAGTCCTAGCTAAGGCTGAGTGTCCCCGCCTGATAGCCCATAGCTCGCCCTGGCCCCTGGGCCTGTAGCGGTGAGCAGAGGCCTAGCTAAGGCGGAGTGCCCCAGCCTGATACCCCTGACCTCACCCCAGCCCCTGGGCCTGTGGCAGTGAGCAGAGGCCTAGCTAAGGCTGAGTGCCCCGCCTGATACCCCAGACCGCTCCCTAGCCCCTGGGCCTGTGGCAGTGAGCAGCAGCCTAGCTAAGGCAGAGTGCCCAGCCTGATACCCCAGACCTCTCTCCTGCACCCTGGGCCTAAGGTGGTGAACAGAGGCCTAGCTAAGGCTGAGTGCCCGGCCTGATACCCCAGACATCTCCCCGGTCCCTGGGCCTGTGATGGTGTGCAGAGGCCTAGCTAAGGCTCCCAGCCTGATACCCACCAGACCTCTCCCCGGCCCCTGGGCCTGTGGCAGTGAGCAGAGGCCTAGCTAAGGGTGAGTGCCCCCACCTGATACCCCAGACCTCGTCCTGGGCCTGTGGCGGTGAGCAGAGGCCTAGCTAAGGCTGATTCTCCCAACTTGATACCCACCAGGCCTTTGTCTGGCCCCTGGGCCTGTGGCGGTGAGCAGAGGCCTAACTAAGGCAGAGTGCCCCAGCCTGATACCTCAGACCTCTCCCCATCCCCTGGGCCTGTGGCGATGAGCAGAGGCCGAGCTAAGGCAGAGTGTCCCAGCCTGATACCCCAGACCTCTGTCCTGCCCCTGGGCCTGAGGCAGTGAGCAGAGGCCTAGCTAAGGCAGAGTGCACCAGTCTGATACCCGCCAAACCTCCGCCAGGCCCCTGGGCCTTTCACAGTGAGCCAAGGCCTAGCAAAGGCTGAGTACCCCAACTTGATACCCCAGACCTCTGTCGTGCCCCTAGGCCTGAGGCGGTAAGCAGAAGCCTAGGTATGGCTGAGTCCCCCAGCCTTATGCACCAGACCTCTCCCTGGCCCCTGGGCCTGTGGCGGTGAGCAGAGGCCTAGCTAAGGCTGAGTGCCCCAGCGTTATACCCCCAGACCTCTCCCCAACCCCAGTGCCTGTGGAGGTGAGCAGAGGCCTAGCTAAGGCTGACTGCCCCCTCCTGATACCCCAGACCTCTCCCTAGCCCCTGGGCCTGTGGCGGTGAGCAGAGGCCTAGCTAAGGCAGAGTGCCCCAGCCTGATACCCCAGACCTCTGACCAGTCCCTGGGCCTGTGGCGGTGAGCAGAGTCCTAGCTAATGCTGAGTGCCCCAGCCTGATTCACCAGACCTCTGTCCGGATGCTGGGCCTGTGGCGTTGAGCAGAGTCCTAGTTAAGGCTCTGTGCCCCAGCCTGATAGCCAGACCTTGCCCTGGCCCCTGGGCCTGTAGCGGTAAGCCGAGGCCTAGCTAAGGCGGAGTGCCCCAGCCTGATACCCCTGACCTCACCCCAGCCCCTGGGCCTGTGGCGGTGAGCAGAGGCCTAGCTAAGGCTGAGTGCCCCCGCCTGATACCCCAGACCTCTCCCTAGCCCCTGGGCCTGTGGTGGTGAGCAGCAGCCTAGCTAAGGCAGAGTGCCCCAGCTTGATACCCCAGACCTCTGTCCTGCACCCATGGCCTGAGGTGGTGAACAGAGGTCTAGCTAAGGCTGACTGCCCATTCTGATACCCCAGACCTCTCCCCAGTCCCTGGGCCTGTGATGGTGCGCAAAGACCTAGCTAAGGCTGAATTCCCCAGCCTGATACCCCAGACCTCTGACCAGTCCCTGGGCCTGTGGCGGTGAGCAGAGTCCTAGCTAATGCTGAGTGCCCCAGCCTGATTCACCAGACCTCTGTCCGGCTGCTGGGCCTGTGGCGTTGAGCAGAGTCCTAGCTAAGGCTCTGTGCCCCAGCCTGATAGCCCAGACCTTGCCCTGGCCCCTGGGCCTGTAGCGGTGAGCCGAGGCCTAGCTAAGGCGGAGTGCCCCAGCCTGATACCCCTGACCTCACCCCAGCCCCTGGGCCTGTGGCGGTGAGCAGAGGCCTAGCTAAGGCTGAGTGCCCCCGCCTGATACCCCAGACCTCTCCCTAGCCCCTGGGCCTGTGGTGGTGAGCAGCAGCCTAGCTAAGGCAGAGTGCCCCAGCTTGATACCCCAGACCTCTGTCCTGCACCCATGGCCTGAGGTGGTGAACAGAGGTCTAGCTAAGGCTGACTGCCCATTCTGATACCCCAGACCTCTCCCCAGTCCCTGGGCCTGTGATGGCGCGCAAAGACCTAGCTAAGGCTGAATTCCCCAGCCTGATACCCCAGACCTCTGCTGGCCCCTGGCGGTGAGCAGAGGCCTAGCTAAGGCTGAGTGCCCCAGCCTGATAACCCAGACGTCTGTCCTGCACCCTGGGCCTGAGGCAGTGAGCAGAGGCCTAGCTAAGGCTGAGTGTCGAAGCCTGATAGCCCAGACCTCGCCCTGGCCCCTGGGCCTGTAGCGGTGAGCAGAGGCCTGGCTAAGGCGGAGTGCCCCAGCCTGATACCCCTGACCTCACCCCAGCCCCTGGTCCTGTGGCGGTGAGCAGAAGCCTAGCTAAGGCGGAGTGCCCCAGCCTGATACCCCTGACCTCACCCCAGCCCCTGGTCTTGTGGCGGTGAGCAGAAGCCTAGCTAAGGCAGAGTGCCCCAGCCTGATACCCCAGACCTCTGTCCTGCACCCATGGCCTGAGGTGGTGAACAGAGGCCTAGCTAAGGCTGACTGCCCATTCTGATACCGCAGACCTCTCCCCGGTCCTGGGCCTGTGACGGTGCACAGAGGCCTAGGTAAAGCTGAGTGCCCCAGCCTGATACCTCAGACCTCTGTCCAGCCCTTGGGCCTGTGGCGGTGAGCAGAGTCCTAGCTAATGCTGAGTGCCCCAGCCTGATACACCAGACCTCTGTCTGGCCACTGGGCCTGTGGCGTTGAGCAGAGTCCTAGCTAAGGCTGAGTGTCCCCGCCTGATAGCCCATAGCTCGCCCTGGCCCCTGGGCCTGTAGCGGTGAGCAGAGGCCTAGCTAAGGCGGAGTGCCCCAGCCTGATACCCCTGACCTCACCCCAGCCCCTGGGCCTGTGGCAGTGAGCAGAGGCCTAGCTAAGGCTGAGTGCCCCGCCTGATACCCCAGACCGCTCCCTAGCCCCTGGGCCTGTGGCAGTGAGCAGCAGCCTAGCTAAGGCAGAGTGCCCAGCCTGATACCCCAGACCTCTCTCCTGCACCCTGGGCCTAAGGTGGTGAACAGAGGCCTAGCTAAGGCTGAGTGCCCAGCCTGATACCCCAGACATCTCCCCGGTCCCTGGGCCTGTGATGGTGTGCAGAGGCCTAGCTAAGGCTCCCAGCCTGATACCCACCAGACCTCTCCCCGGCCCCTGGGCCTGTGGCAGTGAGCAGAGGCCTAGCTAAGGGTGAGTGCCCCCACCTGATACCCCAGACCTCGTCCTGGGCCTGTGGCGGTGAGCAGAGGCCTAGCTAAGGCTGATTCTCCCAACTTGATACCCACCAGGCCTTTGTCTGGCCCCTGGGCCTGTGGCGGTGAGCAGAGGCCTAACTAAGGCAGAGTGCCCCAGCCTGATACCTCAGACCTCTCCCCATCCCCTGGGCCTGTGGCGATGAGCAGAGGCCGAGCTAAGGCAGAGTGTCCCAGCCTGATACCCCAGACCTCTGTCCTGCCCCTGGGCCTGAGGCAGTGAGCAGAGGCCTAGCTAAGGCAGAGTGCACCAGTCTGATACCCGCCAAACCTCCGCCAGGCCCCTGGGCCTTTCACAGTGAGCCAAGGCCTAGCAAAGGCTGAGTACCCCAACTTGATACCCCAGACCTCTGTCGTGCCCCTAGGCCTGAGGCGGTAAGCAGAAGCCTAGGTATGGCTGAGTCCCCCAGCCTTATGCACCAGACCTCTCCCTGGCCCCTGGGCCTGTGGCGGTGAGCAGAGGCCTAGCTAAGGCTGAGTGCCCCAGCGTTATACCCCCAGACCTCTCCCCAACCCCAGTGCCTGTGGAGGTGAGCAGAGGCCTAGCTAAGGCTGACTGCCCCCTCCTGATACCCCAGACCTCTCCCTAGCCCCTGGGCCTGTGGTGGTGAGCAGAGGCCTAGCTAAGGCAGAGTGCCCCAGCCTGATACCCCAGACCTCTGACCAGTCCCTGGGCCTGTGGCGGTGAGCAGAGTCCTAGCTAATGCTGAGTGCCCCAGCCTGATTCACCAGACCTCTGTCCGGATGCTGGGCCTGTGGCGTTGAGCAGAGTCCTAGTTAAGGCTCTGTGCAACAGCCTGATAGCCAGACCTTGCCCTGGCCCCTGGGCCTGTAGCGGTAAGCCGAGGCCTAGCTAAGGCGGAGTGCCCCAGCCTGATACCCCTGACCTCACCCCAGCCCCTGGGCCTGTGGCGGTGAGCAGAGGCCTAGCTAAGGCTGAGTGCCCCCGCCTGATACCCCAGACCTCTCCCTAGCCCCTGGGCCTGTGGTGGTGAGCAGCAGCCTAGCTAAGGCAGAGTGCCCCAGCTTGATACCCCAGACCTCTGTCCTGCACCCATGGCCTGAGGTGGTGAACAGAGGTCTAGCTAAGGCTGACTGCCCATTCTGATACCCCAGACCTCTCCCCAGTCCCTGGGCCTGTGATGGTGCGCAAAGACCTAGCTAAGGCTGAATTCCCCAGCCTGATACCCCAGACCTCTGTCTGGCCCCTGGCGGTGAGCAGAGGCCTAGCTAAGGCTGAGTGCCCCAGCCTGATAACCCAGACGTCTGTCCTGCACCCTGGGCCTGAGGCAGTGAGCAGAGGCCTAGCTAAGGCTGAGTGTCGAAGCCTGATAGCCCAGACCTCGCCCTGGCCCCTGGGCCTGTAGCGGTGAGCAGAGGCCTGGCTAAGGCGGAGTGCCCCAGCCTGATACCCCTGACCTCACCCCAGCCCCTGGTCCTGTGGCGGTGAGCAGAGGCCTAGCTAAGGCTGAGTGCCCCCGCCTGATACCCCAGACCTCTCCCTAGCCCCTGGGCCTGTGGTGGTGAGCAGCAGCCTAGCTAAGGCAGAGTGCCCCAGCTTGATACCCCAGACCTCTGTCCTGCACCCATGGCCTGAGGTGGTGAACAGAGGTCTAGCTAAGGCTGACTGCCCATTCTGATACCCCAGACCTCTCCCCAGTCCCTGGGCCTGTGATGGTGCGCAAAGACCTAGCTAAGGCTGAATTCCCCAGCCTGATACCCCAGACCTCTGTCTGGCCCCTGGCGGTGAGCAGAGGCCTAGCTAAGGCTGAGTGCCCCAGCCTGATAACCCAGACGTCTGTCCTGCACCCTGGGCCTGAGGCAGTGAGCAGAGGCCTAGCTAAGGCTGAGTGTCGAAGCCTGATAGCCCAGACCTCGCCCTGGCCCCTGGGCCTGTAGCAGTGAGCAGAGGCCTGGCTAAGGCGGAGTGCCCCAGCCTGATACCCCTGACCTCACCCCAGCCCCTGGTCCTGTGGCGGTGAGCAGAAGCCTAGCTAAGGCGGAGTGCCCCAGCCTGATACCCCTGACCTCACCCCAGCCCCTGGTCCTGTGGCGGTGAGCAGAAGCCTAGCTAAGGCAGAGTGCCCCAGCCTGATACCCCAGACCTCTGTCCTGCACCCATGGCCTGAGGTGGTGAACAGAGGCCTAGCTAAGGCTGACTGCCCATTCTGATACCGCAGACCTCTCCCCGGTCCTGGGCCTGTGACGGTGCACAGAGGCCTAGGTAAAGCTGAGTGCCCCAGCCTGATACCCCAGACCTCTGTCCAGCCCTTGGGCCTGTGGCGGTGAGCAGAGTCCTAGCTAATGCTGAGTGCCCCAGCCTGATACACCAGACCTCTGTCTGGCCACTGGGCCTGTGGCGTTGAGCAGAGTCCTAGCTAAGGCAGAGTGTCCCAGCCTGATAGCCCAGACCTCGCCCTGGCCCCTGGGCCTGTAGCGGTGAGCAGAGGCCTAGCTAAGGCGGAGTGCCCCAGCCTGATACCCCTGACCTCACCCCAGCCCCTGGTCCTGTTGCGGTGAGCAGAAGCCTAGCTAAGGCTGAGTGCCCCCGCCTGATACCCCAGACCTCTCCCTAGCCCCTGGGCCTGTGGCAGTGAGCAGCAGCCTAGCTAAGGCAGAGTGCCCCAGCCTGATACCCCAGACCTCTCTCCTGTACCATGGGTCAGTCTAGAAAAATGGATACCTCTCATGATTAACGACAAACGTATTTTGCTGGCCGAAGGCAAACCGTGTCATGCACGAAACAATAGACATACAGGTTTCCGAGTTTACCAATGAACGGCCATTTTGATGTAACAACGATCGCCATTTTGTTTTCTAACAATAGCTCATTGCTTTCTGTTCATATTGCTTCGCAGCACATTTTCTGCTTACACTGCTCGACTGTTAACATTGTTGTCTGAACGTGAAAGGACAAGGCCCGGCTCCCTCCCGAATG
Source organism: Ambystoma mexicanum (assembly GCF_040938575.1). Lineage (NCBI taxonomy): Eukaryota > Metazoa > Chordata > Amphibia > Caudata > Ambystomatidae > Ambystoma > Ambystoma mexicanum. Next base: position 7,893,562 of record NC_090940.1, read on the forward strand.
TAGCCTTGAAGCAGAGCCACAGGGCATTTAATCATTTCACAGCTGCCAGCCAGTCTGGTTATATAGTAGTATATGTTAGAATAAAGCAGCTAAAGGCTTGAATTATGCTCTTCTTACGGCCCCCCATTTCCGAGCCCTGTAGAGCGTGTCGGCTCTCAGGACACGAATAGCACCTCATACATAGCAAGGTCTGGAATGTGACTCTTCCCCCGTATGTAGCTTGCTTCCAAGAACAGAAGCACTGTGTTCTGTTCAACAAAGAAAAGAAGTCTCCGCACTTGCAAAGTTGCATATTGTTGCTAGAATAGACGTTTGAAGGTGTCATATTCATCGAAAGTGTCCATCATCAAACCGAGTTCAAAGAAATCCAATGAAGGGGGGGTGTTAAACATGTCACAGCTGATTGTATGATATGCATTTTGTATATATGTAACTGATGTACGCAATTCACTCTCTTGCGTCCCTCGAGGTCTAGAGATACAAGTCGCGGGGCGTGAGACCGAGTTGGCCAACTGAGACTATTTGCTTTGCAATAAACCCTAGCTTTGCGAATACAACCTTGTGTCTGGCATATCTATCGTTTGTGGTGACTTGGCTTGTTTCCATAGACGTGAGGGACCCCTAGGGGCCCCTTTCAAGATGGCGCCCAAACAGGGACCCTCCCCCACTTGTTCCATCGTGTACGTTGTAATTGAGTAAAGGCGGAGAACGACGAGGACGGGACGATCGAGCCGGGATCAAGAGGTGTTCGGGGCGCCCTGTAGAAGTGATGAGAGATTCCTTTGCAGATCTGCACACACCTGATCCCTGCTCGACATTTCTGGCTAGAAAACAAGGAGGCGAGGGTCCCAAAGCGAGGGGGAAGCCAAGGAACGCAGACACAACGTCATTGGTTGCGTCAGTATACAGACGAATTGTGTCCTGGAGGACAAATTGATTTATCAGGTGAGTCATTCCCTGATTCAAAGTAATCCTGATATTGGTTGAGAGTTGACTTTGCAAAATCAAACGCCCTAGGTAAGGTTGATTAACTAGGGAGAAGGTTGAAACATGCCTGGGGTATTGTCCACCCTAGTGGGGTTTTTCCGCTGTGATCGACAATCTTTGGAAGATGGCCAAATTGCACCACCTGGGGGAACACCGGCGTATGAGATGTATGTAAAGTATGGAGTGGGTGCGATAATATTCTGTGAGACTTGGCATAGGCAGACCAGAAAGCAATAAGACCATCAGTGGCCGATAAATTGTCGTTTTGAGATAGTGAGAATAGATAATTTGGAAAGTGTGTTGATAAGAAAGAAAGCGCGTCCCGCAGCATTTGATATTGTTAAGGACTGGAGAAGGGAAGCAATGTTCCGATTTAAAAGTAGAGCGAAGCATGTGCGCAGGCATAAATCAAAAGGTGAAGTAGCGGAAGAAAAAGAGGAGGAGGAGTGGACTGAGACTCTAAGAAGGTCAGGTAGACATAACCAGTTAAATATAGAAAAAATATACCCACAACGAGAATTGAACATAGCAGATGAAGTAATTGAAAACATATTGATCATACAAAACAAGGCCTAATATTAGAAACGAGGCCAAACACGTAAGTAACTATTGCCCAAACCCCTCCCGTAGCTCAAACTCTCCCTCCCGCAGCTCAAGCCCTCCCACAGCCACAGACCGCACACGTAACAATTCCTATTAGCCAACCAGGCCCACAGCAGACACTCCCCGTTCCCATTGTCCCATCCATACATCCCACCTTAGATACAGACTCGGTACCGTCCGTCCCTCCAGGGGTTGAAGTTGAAACCGCGGGGGCGAGAGGCGGGACTGAACAAAGTGGATGCACGAGGGTAACTTGCAGTGTGATCAGCAAATAAAGGAAGGTGGTATTGCAGCAACAGGCAAAAATGTATATAGACGGGAATGATGGGACGGCAGCATTGGCTTCGATGTATGACTTCCGAAGAAGCAATGAAAGACAGGTAGTGTTGGAATGCATGGGTGAAGATTTGGTGGAGAGATGGAAACAGTTAATTGGGAAATTACCACCGCAGCGATTGTTAGACTTGAATACATTAGCACGCTGTAGACAAAGAGATGAAGAAGTGAGGGAACATGTGTATGGACTTTTTGAGCTTAAAAATGAATTGGATAATGAATATGCTGAAATGTTTACTGCACCTGGGTACAGGGGTAAGGATATCGGGAGAAATAGAAAGGAGGCGGTGGAGCCATATACACAGCGACGACATTCGATGTTGTCAGTACAGAGGGGCAACAAATTGAAAGTATGTATACGAGAAGCGTTCAGATGGATGTCGGATCCCAGTATCCCCACAATGGAGATACATGAGATATTATTATTATTATTATTATTATTATTATTATTATTATTATTATTATTATTATTATTATATTTGATGAATATTCCATGCCCATGAAAAGAAAAGCACTGCAGACGATGGCTGAACATTTACTAGACAAAGATATAAAAAACGACAAGGCCAGCCCACCCGAAATAATGGCAGTATATAAGAGAGCACTAGAGCGAGGGACAGGAGAGACAGCCCTATCGCTTGATCTGGGAATATTATTGCACATGAGAGAAGGGGGAGGGACAGTAAGTGGGGCATTTCCTATGAGGGAGGTCCCACCTACCTTTGTGCCAAAAACAGAGGTTCCCGCAGCGGGCAACGTAGCGGCGCAGGTAACGGCAGCCCATTATACTGCCCAGTACGTGCATGTCCCCTTTTCCAGACAGGAGGTGAACAACATAAAGCAGACGATTCCCGATATAAGAAAGAATCCTGCAGGATTTTACAAGGAAGTAGAGTCCTGCCTACAGTCATCCGTGCTTACCATGGGTGGCATATACCTAATATTCCCAGTGATCCTGCCAACAGACATATGGAAGCAAATAAGAAAGGTGGATGACGTAACGGCCTATGGTGCCACATGGGCGGACTTGATAATAGAAGACAGGAATAAAGTGGTTGGAGGAACACCGGGACGGAACCTGGTAGCATTACCAGCACGTATAGTACAGAAATTAAAAGAAATTGTCCCAGAGTAAAGAATTCAATGGGAAAAGTTGACTGCATGTGTGCGAGGCAAGGATGAGTTAGCAACAGATTATTTCAATAGGTACGAGGAAGTATTCGCAGACTTCAGTGGGCAGGATGTAAGCTTGGAAGCAGGGAAGAGGCTATTTGTTGATAAATATGTGAGGGGGTTGAGACTTCAAATTCAGAACCTAATAATGACATCAGAAAGTGCATGGCAAGCAAAAACGCTGGGTGAAGTATTGCACATGGCCCAATGTTACGAGACGAGAGTGAATGCGGGAAAGGACCAGGAGGAGAGAGAGAGAGTAAATCTGAAAACAAGGGTGTTACTGCAGCAAGTAGCAGGACATAATAGAGGAAGAGGGAACGCACATTGGAGGAGTAATTTGAATATGCATGGGGGGGCCATTGGGACCAAATCAGTGTGCATACTGTAAGAAGGAAGGACACTGGCGAGCGCAATGTCCACATTTACAGAATAGAAATGGATCTGGTCAGAGAAGACAGCACAGAGGGCACCAATGAGCGAATGGACCAAATAGGAATAGTATGCAGCAGCACCACAATAATGAAGGTAATCAAAACCAAGGCCAAAACCAAAGTGCCCCTAACCAGAGTCAGGGTCAGCAGAACCAACAGTATGGGAATCAGAATGGGGGAAATAGAGGAAAGAGTGGGAACATTTTCAATACGCAGCCAAATACGTATTACAGTAATAGTAGTGACTACACATCCGACGATGTGTTATTTCCCCAATAGGACAGCCCAGGGCAGGGGTCGGAACCAGTGTCTATTCCCGTGAATCAGAGAGGACCCTACGTAGAAATGGGAGTTGGGAATAAGGAGCACCGCTTCCTTATAGATACAGGAGCGCAAAAGTGTTCAATAGACCATCACTTGGTTCCGGATATACCACTGTCAGGGCAAAAGAATGTTTCCGTAGGGTTCGCAGGTGCACTAGTTATAAACCCAGTGTCCCAACCAGTTCGAGTTAGTATGGGACCATTCACTGAACATTGTCCTTTCCTTTTAACAGACAATCGTGGGGAGAACTTGTTGGGATTGATCTTGTTGAAAAAGCTAGGTGTGATTATACATTGTACGTCAGACGGGGTGTTTCTAACGATTTAGCCACAAGATGCCCCTGTGTCAGAATTCATGTCAGAAACCTTGCCAGGGGAGTTCAGAGAAGTGCCAACCTGTATATGGGCGATGCATGACAACGATGTAGGATGCTTGAAGATAGAGCCAGTGAGGATCATTTTGAAAGAAGGAGTTACACTGCCAAGAATTCCCCAGTATAAAATTTCGGCTAACGGAGAGAAAGGATTGAAAAGTATTGTTTCAGATTTGGTGAAATTAGGGGTAATTGAAGAAATTACAGGCAGTACATGTAACAGCCCGATTCTTCCAGTGTTTAAGAAAGGAGGCAACGAAGTACCATATCGTTTCATAATTGATTTGCACGCGCTAAACAAAGTAGTAGATCCACAATTTCCTTTGGTCCCAGACGTCACTACAATATTGACAATGATACCTGCCTCAGCAAAATACTTTAGCGTGATTGATGTAAAAAACGCTTTCTTTAGCATTCAGTGGACAAGGACAGTAGATATTTGTTCGCGTTCACATTAGGGGGACGATCATTTACATTCACGCGCATTCCACAAGGATATACGGAAAGTCTGAGTATTTACAGTAGAGCGTTAAAAGAGCAGCTAGACATGCTAGAATTACCAGTGGGGTGTGTACTATTGCAATATATAGATGATCTGTTGATCGCTGCTGATACAGAAGAGATTTGTTAAAAGAGCACCGTATTACTACTGTCACACCTAGCGGCACATGGCCATAAAGCTAGTTTGAAGAAGTTTCAATATAATCGAAAGGAGGTAGCTTATTTGGGCTACCTACTTTCGAAAGAGGGGAGAAGGCTAATGCCAGAACGCATAGAAAGTATTTCTTGTATGCCTATTCCAAAGAGACAGAAAGGAGTCAGAGCCATAATAGGCATGGATTCTTATTGCCGGCAGTGAATCGGTAATTTTGCGTTAATTGTGAAGCCAATGGTGCTATTAACTAAGAAGGATGCGGTGATGCCTTTGCAATGGAATGAAGAATGTCAGTGAGCGTTTGATCAATTGAAAACTGCATTATGTTCTGCTCCAGTTTTGAGCACGCCAAATTATGAAAAAGTTTTTAGATTGTTTGTATGCGAGAATGAAGGATGTGCATTGGCTGTTTTGACGCAGAAACAAGGTGGAAGAAATAGGCTGTGCGGCTATTTTTCTTCTGCGCTGGACCCTGTTGCGCGCGCACTACCACGATGTTTGCGATCTGTCGCGGCGGCTGCTGCGTCAGTGAAACAAACGGAAGGGATGGTATTGGGGCACACTTTAATCCTGATGGTGCCACATGCCATAGACGTTCTATTAAATAGGACACAGACGCAACACCTCACCTCTGCTAGATTGACAAGATATGAGATTATCTTGCTCTATCCAAATTATGAGGTGTAGCGCTTTGAATCCTGCAGAATTAATGCCACTGCCCATAAAAGAAATTGGGGATAACGAATCACCCCCCCATGATTGCTTAATGGTCACTGAGGAAGAAACGAAGGGGAGAGTTGATTTAAGTGACACCCCACAGAAAGAGCCAGATGGAGAGTTATTTTGTGACGGCTCATGTTCTAAATTACCGGATGGCACGACACCTGCCGCCTACGCTATCACTACCCTAGAGAGCGTTGTAGAAAGCAAAAGAATCCCCTACAACTCGGCACAAGCCGCAGAGATAATAGGATTAACCAGAGCCTGCAAGATTTCTGAAAATTTGAATGTGAACATATATACTGATAGTCAGTATGCTTTTGGAGTGGTTCATAATTTTTGTCGACTCTGGGCTGAGAGAGGGTTTCTGACATCACATGGCGCCAGAATTCAACATGGCCCTTTGATTGTACGATTACTGTCTGCACTCGTTTCCAAAGCGCCTAGCAATAGTGAAATGCGAGGCACATAAAAAAGTAACATGCAAAGTAGGAGAGGGAAACGCATTTGCAGACAGAATTGTGAAACAAACTGCCACTGATTTGAATAATAAAATGATGACAGTCCAGACTGAGGAAGTACCCTGTATGATAGAAGATGGAATTGCCACTGTGAAAGAGATGCAGGCCGAAGCCACGGCCGATGAGATACAAGGGTGGGCAGAGGGCTCTGCTGAGTTAGATTTAGAGGGTTGTTGGGTGGACAAGGGAACTAAAAACTGGATGTTGCCAAATTCTTATGTGACTGCAATGGTCACAATGGCTCACAGCCCTACTCACATCTGTGCGAAAAAAATAATCCAGCACCAATCTACGGTATGGCAGAATGTAAACATAAATAAGAATGCAGGGAAGTTGGTGCAGAACTGTATCACGTGTTTACAACACAATGTAGAGAAGGGAACAGTGACTCCAACAGGCAGCTTTGGCCCGCCCTCTATGCCTTTTGAGGTAATCCATTTTGATTTCATAGAGATGGAGAGGTGCCAAAACTTGAAATATGTCTTAGTGGTGATCTGTGCATTCAGCAAATGGGTGGAGGCATATCCCTTAAAAGACTGCACAGCAATGAGTACGGCAAAAGTAATGCTTAAAGAATACTTTTCCCGTTTTGGTTTGCCCCGTGTTCTATGGTCAGATAATTGTCCACATTTTGTGGGCGCAGTGGTGTTACAGATATGTGTGGGTCTCGAGATTGATAAAAGATTTCATAGTTCAAGGCATCCGAGTTCGGCCGGTCTTGTTGAGAGGCACACGGAATCCTCAAGTCAAAAATTAGCAAGATATGTGCAGGGAGCAAGTTGAGTTGGGGGGATGCATTACCGATAGCGCTATTGTGCATGCGTACGTCTGTACAGGCTAGGACTGGGCTCTCCCCGTATGAGATTGTGATGGGGAGGCCGGCAAATGTTTGGTGCGCACCTCAGCCAAAGCGACTGAGTGAAGTGGAACATCCTGTACTTAGCATTTATTGTGGTCTTTTAATGCAGAAATTGCATTTGATTCATCAGCAGGTGCAGGAGGCTCTACCCGTGAGATATACTGGTCCAGGGCACGCGCTGGAGCCAGGCAACTGGCTACTGCTAAAAAACTTTGAGAGAAAATCGTCGTTAGCACCCAGGTGGCGCGGCCCCTATCAAGTGCTTCTGGCAACGCAGACGGCAATACGGGTGGATGGGAGGAAGTCGTGGATCCATGCTACCCATGCCAAAAAGATCCCATCTTCACTGAAAGATTTGCCCAATCCAGACGACCAGAAAGAGACAGCGGTCCCAGAAACGAAAGAAACTGCTGCCAGTCCACTGCCGCTAAATCTGTCCGAGCGGAAAGTGAAAATCGAAACAAAACCTGAAGAGATTGGCAAAAAGGGGGAAGGGCAAAGAGTGCCCCAATGTTGCCCAGCAGAACCTACATCACTGCTGACCGACGCAAAATCTGCATTGCAAATAACGTCAGATACCAAACGTGTACCCCTTTGGCGCCCACCAGCACTTGCCATTGCGCCAGAGCCAAAGACCGAATCCGCATCACTGTCGCGGCGCACACCAGCATCTGCCATTGCACCGCAGGCTGACGCTGAGTCAGGATTTGGAAATGAATCGGCACTGTTCACGTGTCACACAATACCAGGAGTGAGGTGATATGATTTGCGGCCTCGAAAGAGAGAGTGATCCACAGTTCTTTGGTGTTTATGCTAACCTCTGGTTCCACTCATGGACGGAGAAGGAACTAGAGGTGTAGAGGAGAGAAGTGTGAGAATTGTGCAAATTGGACAATTCAAGACTCGCGTCACCTCGGTGCGATCATAAAATAAAAAGTACATGTATCCTGAACCAGAGCGGACAAGCTGGGCGCACATGGTACTAAGGCAATAGAGAGCTGTTCAGAAGTCATCTGAGCAGTATGAGAGAGAATAAGTGATCTTGCCTAGAACGAATAAACAAACCAGGCTGCAAAGGGCTGGCAGACTAAACTGTTGACAATTCCTTTGAACTTATTGACATCCGGACAAGTGCGACGAAGAGAGATATCCACGACGAACATTGTCAGGAAGAAGAAGGACGGTGAGAAAAAGGTTGGGACTGGTTTCAGCCTCCTCCTGCACCACGGCTGAGAATGAGTTAGTTATAAAGACTGTAAACTTAGGGAAAACGCATGGTAAAAAAAATGGTATGCTGGCTTTGACGATAATAATGTGCTTCATGAGTGTGGTAGCACCAATAACGACAGCGTTGGTGTTATGGTATGTGGAATCTATACACCCATTGGGAATGTTTTTACCAATAATTAATATATCCACTACTGAAAGCCCGGTTCAGGTGATTACATATACCTTGTCCCCAATGGAAGAGAGACACAGAGAAGGGTATGGGAACAATACGCTGTTACTCATCATGAATATGACGCATGCAATTCTAAAGAAAAATAATTGTTGGGTATGCGCCCATTTACCGCAGCATGCTGGGAAAGGAATAGGGTGGTATGTACAACCATTACCATTGAGTTCTGCATGCAGTGCATCTTTAAGTGCAATGTTCTATGGAAAGTGGAATAAGAGTATTACGGGTCAATTAGACAGAACAAACATGAATGAGTTTGAGGAAATAATTATGAGGCCTGTGGGTTGTTCCATATTCCATAAAGCACAAGTAATGACCCCAGAACCTACAAAAAAAAGTACGCAAAAAATATCACGACAAAATAGACAAGATAGATTGTCCCCACCAGTTAAAACATCTGTGATGACGTTCCGTGTAAGAACGGACGGGAACAAAGATGCAGTTCCCCCTTCTTGCACAGTAAATTACAACCCAAGAACTGTCCCTTTTTGTCTAAAAAAGAAAGGCTCCTATTTAGTAGGAACATTTACTGGATGCATGAATACAGTGGTATTAAAATGGGAGATAGAACCAGTATATGTGGGAGATCCAGTTTATTTTATATGTGGAAAGAAAGCATATCCTTGGTTGCCCAGAAACTGGGGAGGAACATGTTACCTAGGTCTACTGTTCCCAGGAGTGTTCCTCTTAGAAACAGCAGACATGGCCAGGCTATCCAGATCTAGAATCAAAAGGAGTAGCGAAGGTGTTTTGATAGCAACGGACGTAGCTAAATCATTCGTTCCATTCCTGTCCCAGATAGTGAACTCCTACAACATAAGGCAGCTGTCCAGAACACTAAAAGATACCATAAACACAACGACAGATATACTATTTAACATGACATTGGAAGAAAAAGGAATCAGGTTAATGACGCTGCAAAATAGAATGGTACTCAATGTAATCCTGGTTGATCGTGGGGGAATTTGCAAGATTGTGGGATCAGCGTGCTGTGTATTCGTAGATGACTATTCCCTTACGATTTTTGAAGCAATAAAGAAAATGCACGTCCTAAGCTCCGAACTCCCTACTGGAGAAGGGGGCTAGGGAATAGAGTCCTGGTTTTGGGGATACTGCGTTCTTGGGGATGGAAGTTGATCTCGATATTAGTAGTGGTGTTTGGAATATTCATAACGTGCTGTTGTTGCATACACTGCCTACCGTTAGTTTGCACTGAGGTAACTGAGGGATGTACGAAGGGATGTATGCATATGATAACAAAAAGAAAACAAAATTATGGCCGGGATGACAGAGACACAAATGAAATGAAAACAGTGAAAGAATTAATGGCTATAGATATTAATGAAGATGATGATGCTTATAATAGCATGCAAGATTCAGACATAAGTGCTTCAGACTTATCGTCATCAGAGGAGGATACAATAAATGAATGAGACGTTTGGCACACCGCCAAAGGAGGGTTTGTCAGTCTAGAAAAATGGATACCTCTCATGATTAACGACAAACGTATTTTGGTGGCTGAAGGCCAACCGTCTCATGCACGAAACAATAGAAATGCAGGTTTCCGAGTTTACCAATGAACGGCCATTTTGATGTAACAAGGATCGCCATTTTGTTTTCTAACAATTGCTCATTGCTTTCTGTTCATATGGCTTCGCAGCACATTTTCTGCTTACACTGCTCGACTGTTAACATTGTTGTCTGAACGTGAAAGGACAAGGCCGCAGGGCTGCGAGGCTAATAAGAGTTCGTTGAAACACAACGTAGGCAGCGCCGGGAAGGAATGCCCGGCTCCCTCCTGAATGTAGCCTTGAAGCAGAGCCAGAGGGCATTTAATCATTTCACAGCTGACAGCCAGTCTCGTTATATGGTAGAATATGTTAGAATAAAGCAGCTAAAGGCTTGAATTATGCTCTTCTTACTGCCCCCCTTTTCTAAGCCCTGTAGAGCGTGTCGGCTCCCAGGACACGAATAGCACCTCATAGATAGCAAGGTCTGGAATGAGACTCTTCCCCCGTATGTAGCTTGCTTCCAAGAACAGAAGCACAGTGTTCTGTTCAACAAAGAAAAGATGTCTCTGCACTTGCAAAGTTGCATATTGTTGCTAGAATAGACGTTTGAAGGTGTCATATTCATCGAAAGTGTCCATCATCAAACCGAGTTCAAAGAAACCCAATAAAGTGGGGTGTTAAACATGTCACAGCTGATTGTATGATATGCATTTTTTATATATGTAACTGATGTACGTAATTTGCTCTCTTGCGTCCCTCGAGGTCTAGAGATACACGGTGCGGGGCGTGAGACCAAGTTGGCCAACTGAGACTATTTGCTTTGCAATAAACCCTAGCTTTGGGAATAAAACCTTGTGTCTGGCGTATCTATCGTGTGTGGTGACTTGCCTTGTTTCCATAGACGTGAGGGACCCCTAGGGGCCCCTTTCAAGACCTCTCCCCGGTCCCTGGGCCTGTGACGGTGCGCAGAGGCCTAGCTAAGGCTGAGTTCCCCAGCCTGATACCCCAGACCTCTGTCCGGCCCCTGGGACTGTGGCAATGAGCAGATGCCTAGCTAAGGCTCCCAGCCTGATACCCACCAGACCTCTCCACGGCCCCTGGGCCTGTGGCAGTGAGCAGAGGCCTAGCTAAGGGTGAGTGCCCCCACCTGATACCCCAGACCTCTCCCCGGCCCCTGGGCCTGTGGCGGTGAGCAGAGGCCTAGCTAAAGCTGATTCCCCCAACTTGATACCCACCAGGCCTTCGTCCGGCCCCTGGGCCTGTGGCGATGAGCAGAGGCCTAGCTAAGGCAGAGTGTCCCAGCCTGATACCCCAGACCTCTGTCCTGCCCCTGGGACTGAGGCAGTGAGCAGAGGCCTAGCTAAGGCAGAGTGCACCAGTCTGATACCCACCAGACCTCTGCTAGGTCCCTAGGCCTGTGACAGTGAGCCAAGGCCTAGCTAAGGCTGAGTACCCCAGCCTGATACCCCAGACCTCTGTCCTGCCCCCTAGGCCTGAGGCGGTGAGCAGAAGCCTAGGTATGGCTGAGTCCCCCAGCCTTATAACCCCAGACCTCTCCCTGGCCCCTGGGCCTGTGGCGGTGAGCAGAGGCCTAGCTAAGGCTGAGTACCCCAGCCTGATAACCCAGACCTCTGCCCTGCCCCTGGGCCTGAGGCCATGAGCAGAGGCCTAGCTAAGGCTGAGTGCCCCGGCCTGATATCTAACAGACATCTGCCCGGAACATGGGCCTGTGACGGCGAACCGAGGCCTGGCTAAGGCTGAGTGCCCCAGCCTGATACCCACCAGACCTCTCTCCGGCCCCTGGGATTGTGGCAGTGAACAGAGGCCTAGCTATGGCTGAGTGCCCCAGCCTGATACCCCCCAGACCTCTGTCCTGCCCCTAGGCCTGATGCGGTGAGCAGAAGCCTAGGTATGGCTGAGTTCCCCAGCCTGATACCCCCAGACCTCTGTCCTGCCCCTGGGCCTGTGGCGGTGCGCAAAAGCCTAGCTAAGGCTGAGTGCCCCAGCCTGATACCCACCAGACCTCGCCTGACCCATGGGCCTGTGACGGTGTACTGAGGCCTAGCTAAGGCTGAGTGCACCAGCCTGATACCCACCAGGCCTTTGTCTGGCCCCTAGGCCTGTGGCGGTGAGCAGAGGCCTAGCTAAGGCGGAGTGCCCCAGCCTGATACCCCAGGCCTCTCCCCGGCCCCTGGGCCTGTGGCGGTGAGCAGAGGCCTAGCTAAGGCTTTGTGCCCCAGCCTGATACCTAACAGACTTCTGCCCGGCCCCTGGGCCTGTGACGGCGAGCCGAGGCCTAGCTAAGGCTGAGTGCCCCAGCCTGATACCCACCAGACCTCTCCCGGGCCCCTGGGATTGTGGCGGTGAACAGAGGCCTAGCTATGGCTGAGTGCCCCAGCCTGATACCCCAGACCTCTGTCCTGCCACTGGGCCTGAGGCGGTGAGCAGAGGCCTAGCTATGGCTGAGTGCCCCAGCCTGATAGCCCCGACCTCTGCCCGGCCCCGGGCCTGTGACGGTGAGCCGAGGCCTAGCTAAGGCTGAGTGCACCAGCCTGATACCCACCAGACCTTTCCTTGGCCCCTGAGCCTGTGGCGGTGAACAGAGGCCTAGCAAAGGCTGAGTGCCCAAGCATGATACCCACGAGACCTCTGCCCGGCCCCTGGGCCTGTGACGGTGAACCAAGGCCGAGATAGGGCAGAGTGCCCCAGCCTAATACCCCAGACCTTTGTCCTGCACCCTGGGCCTGAGGCGGTGAGCAGAAGCCTAGCTAAGGCTGAGTGCCGCATCCTGATGGCCCAGACCTCTCCCCTGCCCCTGGGCCTGTAGCGGTGAGCAGAGGCCTAGCTAAGGCTGAGTGCCCCCGCCTGATACACCAGACCTCTCCCTAGCCCCTGGGCCTGTGGCTGTGAGCAGCGGCCTAGCTAAGGCAGAGTGCCCCAGCCTGATACCCCAGACCTCTCCCCGGTCCCTTGGCGTGTGACGGTGCGCAGAGGCCTAGCTAAGGCTGAGTTCCTCAGCCTGATACCCCAGACCTCTGTCCGGCCCCTGGGCCAGTGGCGGTGAGCAGAGGTCTAGCTAAGGCTGAGTACCCCCACCTGATACCCCAGACCTCTCCTCAGCCCCTGGGCCTGTGATGGTGAACCGAGGCCTAGCTAAAGCTGAGTGCCCCAGCCTGATAACCCAGACCTCTGTCCTGCCTCTGGGCTTGTGGCAATAAGCAGAGGCCTAGCTAAGGCTCCCAGCCTGATAGCCACCAGACCTCTCCCCGTCCCCTGGACCTGTGGCGGTGAGCAGAGGTGTAGCTAAGGGTGAGTGCCCCCACCTGATACCCCAGACCTATCCCCAGCCCCTGGGCTTGTGATGGTGAACCGAGGCCTAGCAAGGGCCAGTGCCGCAGCCTGATACCCACCAGACTTCTCCCCGGCCCCTAGGCCTGTGGCAGTGAGCAGAGGCGTAGCTAATGCTGAGTGCCCCAGCCTGATACCCCTGGCCTCTGTCCGGCCCCTGGGCCTGTGGGGATGAGCAGAGGCCTAGCTAAGTCAGAGTGTCCCAGCTTGATACCCCAGGCCTCTGTCCTGCCCCTGGGCCTGAGGCAGTGAGCAGAGGCCTAGCTAAGGCAGAGTGCACAAGTCTGATAACCACCAGACCTCTGCCAGGCCCCTGGGCCTGTGACAGTGAACCAAGGCCTAGCTAAGGCTGAGTATCCCAGCCTGATACCCCCCAGACCTCTGTCCTGCCCCTAGGCCTGAGGCGGTGAGCAGAAGCCTAGATATGGCTGAGTCCCCCAGCCTTATACCCCTGACCTCTCCCCGGCCCCTCGGCCTGTGGCGGTGAGCAGAGGCCTAGCTAAGGCTGAGTACCCCAGCCTGATAACCCAGACCTCTGCCCTGCCCCTGGGCCTGAGGCCATGAGCAGAGGCCTAGCTAAGGCTGGGTGCCCCGGCCTGATATCTAACAGACATCTGCCTGGCACCTGGGTCTGTGATGGCGAGCCGAGGCCTGGCTAAGGCTGAGTGCCCCAGCCTGATACCCACCAGACCTCTCTCCGGCCCCTGGGATTGTGGCAGTGAACAGAGGCCTAGCTATGGCTGAGTGCCCCAGCCTGATACCCCCCAGACCTCTGTCCTGCCCCTAGGCCTGATGCGGTGAGCAGAAGCCTAGGTATGGCTGAGTTCCCCAGCCTTATACCCCAGACCTCTCCCCGGCCCCTGGGCCTGTGGCGGTGAGCAGAGGCCTAGCTAAGGCTGAGTACCCCAGCCTGATAACCCAGACCTCTGTCCTGCCCCTGGGCCTGAGGCCATGAGCAGAGGCCTAGCTAAGGCTGAGTGCCCCGGCATGATAGCTAACAGACATCTGCCCGGCACCTGGGCCTGTGACGGCGAGCGGAGGCCTAGCTAAGGCTGAGTGCCCCAGCCTGATACCCACCAGACCTCTCTCCGGCCGCTGGGATTGTGGCGGTGAACAGAGGCCTATCTAAGGCTGAATGCCACAGCCTGATATCCCAGACCTCTGGCCTGCCACTGGGCCTGAGGTGGTGAGCAAAGTCCTAGCTAAGGCTGAGTGCCACAGCCTGATACCCCAGACCTCTGCCCGGCCCCTGGGCCTGTGACGGTGAGCCGAGGCCTAGCTAAGACTGAGTGCACCAGCCTGATACCCACCAGACCTCTCTCCGGCCGCTGGGATTGTGGCGGTGAACAGAGGCCTATCTAAGGCTGAGTGCCACAGCCTGATACCCCAGGCCTCTGCCCGGCCCCAGGGCCTGTGACAGTGAACCAAGGCCGAGCTAGGGCAGAATGCCCCAGCCTGATACCCCAGACATTTGTCCTGCACCCTGGGCCTGAGGCGGTGAGCAGAGGCCTAGCTAAGGCTGAGTGCCCCAGCCTGATGGCCCAGACCTCTCCCCGGCCCCTGGGCCTGTAGCGGTGAGCAGAGGCCTAGCTAAGGCGGAGTGCCCCAGCCTGATAACCCAGACCTCTGTCCTGCCCCTGGGCCTGAGGCCATGAGCAGAGGCCTAGCTAAGGCTGAGTGCCCCGGCATGATAGCTAACAGACATCTGCCCGGCACCTGGGCCTGTGACGGCGAGCGGAGGCCTGGCTAAGGCTGAGTGCCCCAGCCTGATACCCACCAGACCTCTCTCCGGCCGCTGGGATTGTGGCGGTGAACAGAGGCCTATCTAAGGCTGAATGCCACAGCCTGATATCCCAGACCTCTGGCCTGCCACTGGGCCTGAGGTGGTGAGCAAAGGCCTAGCTAAGGCTGAGTTCCACAGCCTGATACCCCAGACCTCTGCCCGGCCCCTGGGCCTGTGACAGTGAGCCGAGGCCTAGCTAAGACTGAGTGCACCAGCCTGATACCCACCAGACCTCTCTCCAGCCGCTGGGATTGTGGCGGTGAACAGAGGCCTATCTAAGGCTGAGTGCCACAGCCTGATACCCCAGACCTCTGCCCGGCCCCAGGGCCTGTGACAGTGAACCAAGGCCGAGCTAGGGCAGAATGCCCCAGCCTGATACCCCAGACATTTGTCCTGCACCCTGGGCCTGAGGCGGTGAGCAGAGGCCTAGCTAAGGCTGAGTGCCCCAGCCTGATGGCCCAGACCTCTCCCCGGCCCCTGGGCCTGTAGCGGTGAGCAGAGGCCTAGCTAAGGCGGAGTGCCCCAGCCTGATAACCCAGACCTCTGTCCTGCCCCTGGGCCTGAGGCCATGAGCAGAGGCCTAGCTAAGGCTGAGTGCCCCGGCATGATAGCTAACAGACATCTGCCCGGCACCTGGGCCTGTGACGGCGAGCGGAGGCCTAGCTAAGGCTGAGTGCCCCAGCCTGATACCCACCAGACCTCTCTCCGGACGCTGGGATTGTGGCAGTGAACAGAGGCCTATCTAAGGCTGAATGCCACAGCCTGATATCCCAGACCTCTGGACTGCCACTGGGCCTGAGGTGGTGAGCAAAGGCCTAGCTAAGGCTGAGTGCCACAGCCTGATACCCCAGACCTCTGCCCGGCCCCTGGGCCTGTGACGGTAAGCCGAGGCCTAGCTAAGACTGAGTGCACCAGCCTGATACCCACCAAACCTCTCTCCGGGCGCTGGGATTGTGGCGGTGAACAGAGGCCTATCTAAGGCTGAGTGCCACAGCCTGATACCCCAGACCTCTGCCCGGCCCCTGGGCCTGTAGCGGTGAGCAGAGACCTAGCTAAGGTGGAGTGCCCCAGCCTGATACCCCTGACCTCACCCCAGCTCCTGGCCCTGTGGCGGTGAGCAGAGGCCTAGCTAAGGCTGAGTGCCCCCGCCTGATACCCCAGACCTCTCCCTAGCCCCTGGGCCTGTGGCAGTGAGTAGCGACCTAGCTAAGGCAGAGTGCGCCAGCCTGATACCCCAGACCTCTGTCCTGCACCCAGGGCCTGAGGCGGTGAGCAGAGGCTTAGCTAAAGCTGAGTGCCCCAGCCTGATACCCCAGACCTCTGTCCTGCCCCTGGGCCTGAGGCAGTGAGCAGAGGCCTAGCTAAGGCAGAGTGACCAAGTCTGATAACCACCAGACCTCTGCCAGGCCCCTGGGCCTGTGACAGTGAACCAAGGCCTAGCTAAGGCTGAGTATCCCAGCCTGATACCCCCCAGACCTCTGTCCTGCCCCTAGGCCTGAGGCGGTGAGCAGAAGCCTAGATATGGCTGAGTCCCCCAGCCTTATACCCCTGACCTCTCCCCGGCCCCTCGGCCTGTGGCGGTGAGCAGAGGCCTAGCCAAGGCTGAGTACCCCAGCCTGATAACCCAGACCTCTGCCCTGCCCCTGGGCCTGAGGCCATGAGCAGAGGCCTAGCTAAGGCTGAGTGCCCCGGCCTGATATCTAACAGACCTCTGTCCTGCACCCAGGGCCTGAGGCGGTGAGCAGAGGCTTAGCTAAAGCTGAGTGCCCCAGCCTGATACCCCAGACCTCTCCCCGGTCCCTGGGTGTGTGACGGTGCGCAGAGGCCTAGCTAAGGCTGAGTACCTCAGCCTGATACCCCAGACCTCTGTCCGGCCCCTGGGCCAGTGGCGGTGAGCAGAGGCCTAGCTAAGGCTGAGTGCCCCCACCTGATACCTCAGACCTCTCCTCAGCCCCTGGGCCTATGATGGTGAACCGAGGCCTAGCTAGGGCTGAGTGCCGCAGCTTGATACCCACCAGACTTCTCCCCAGCCTCTGGGCCTGTGGCGGTGAACAGAAGCCTAGATAAGGCAGAGTGCCCCAGCCTGATAACCCAGGCCTCTTTCCTGCCTCTGGGCCTGTTGCAATGAGCAGAGGCCTAGCTAAGGCTGAGTGCCCCAGCCTGATAACCCAGACCTCTGTCCTGCCTCTGGGCCTGTGGCAATGAGCAGAGGCCTAGATAAGGCTCCCAGCCTAATACCCACCAGACCTCTCCTCGGCCCCTGGACCTGTGGCGATGAGCAGAGGCGTAGCTAAGGGGGAGTGCCCCCACCTGATACACCAGACCTCTCCCCTGCCCCTAGGCCTGTGGCGGTGAGCAGAGGCCTAGCTAATGCTGAGTACCCCAGCCTGATACCCCCGGCCTCTGTCCGGCCCCTGGGCCTGTGGAAATGAGCAGAGGCCTAGCTAAGGCAGAGTGTCCCAGCCTGACACCCCAGACCTCTGTCCTGCCTCTGGGCCTGTGGCAATGAGCAGAGGCCTAGATAAGGCTCCCAGCCTGATACCCACCAGACCTCTCCTCGGCCCCTGGACCTGTGGCGATGATCAGAGGCGTAGCTAAGGGTGAGTGCCCCCACCTGATACCCCAGACCTCTTCCCAGCCCCTAGGCTTGTGATGGTGAACCGAGGCCTAGCTAGGGCTGAGTGCCGCAGCCTGATACCCACCAGACTTCTCCCCAGCCGCTGGGCCTGTGGCGGTGAGCAGAGGCGTAGCTAAGGGTGAGTGCCCCCACCTGATACACCAGACCTCTCCCCGGCCCCTAGGCCTGTGGCGGTGAGCAGAGGCCTAGCTAATGCTGAGTACCCCAGCCTGATACCCCCGGCCTCTGTCCGGCCCCTGGGCCTGTGGCAATGAACAGAGGCCTAGCTAAGGCAGAGTGTCCCAGCCTGATACCCCAGACCTCTGTCCTGCCCCTGGGCCTGAGGCAGTGAGCAGAGGCCTAGCTAAGGCAGAGTGCACAAGTCTGATAACCACCAGACCTCTGCCAGGCCCCTGGGCCTGTGACAGTGAACCAAGGCCTAGCTAAGGCTGAGTACCCCAGCCTGATACCCCAGACCTCTGTCCTGCCCCTAGGCCTGAGGCGGTGAGCAGAAGCCAAGGTATGGCTGAGTCCACCAGCCTTATACCCCAGACCTCTCCATGGCCCCTGGGCCTGTGGTGGTGAGCAGAGACCTAGCTAAGGTGGAGTGCCCCAGCCTGATACCCCTGACCTCACCCCAGCTCCTGGCCCTGTGGCGGTGAGCAGAGGCCTAGCTAAGGCTGAGTGCCCCCGCCTGATACCCCAGACCTCTCCCTAGCCCCTGGGCCTGTGGCAGTGAGTAGCGGCCTAGCTAAGGCAGAGTGCGCCAGCCTGATACCCCAGACCTCTGTCCTGCACCCAGGGCCTGAGGCGGTGAGCAGAGGCTTAGCTAAAGCTGAGTGCCCCAGCCTGATACCCCAGACCTCTGTCCTGCCCCTGGGCCTGAGGCAGTGAGCAGAGGCCTAGCTAAGGCAGAGTGCACAAGTCTGATAACCACCAGACCTCTGCCAGGCCCCTGGGCCTGTGACAGTGAACCAAGGCCTAGCTAAGGCTGAGTATCCCAGCCTGATACCCCCCAGACCTCTGTCCTGCCCCTAGGCCTGAGGCGGTGAGCAGAAGCCTAGATATGGCTGAGTCCCCCAGCCTTATACTCCTGACCTCTCCCGGCCCCTCGGCCTGTGGCGGTGAGCAGAGGCCTAGCCAAGGCTGAGTACCCCAGCCTGATAACCCAGACCTCTGCCCTGCCCCTGGGCCTGAGGCCATGAGCAGAGGCCTAGCTAAGGCTGAGTGCCCCGGCCTGATATCTAACAGACCTCTGTCCTGCACCCAGGGCCTGAGGCGGTGAGCAGAGGCTTAGCTAAAGCTGAGTGCCCCAGCCTGATACCCCAGACCTCTCCCCGGTCCCTGGGTGTGTGACGGTGCGCAGAGTACCTCAGCCTGATACCCCAGACCTCTGTCCGGCCCCTGGGCCAGTGGCGGTGAGCAGAGGCCTAGCTAAGGCTGAGTGCCCCCACCTGATACCTCAGACCTCTCCTCAGCCCCTGGGCCTATGATGGTGAACCGAGGCCTAGCTAGGGCTGAGTGCAGCAGCTTGATACCCACCAGACTTCTCCCCAGCCTCTGGGCCTGTGGCGGTGAACAGAAGCCTAGATAAGGCAGAGTGCCCCAGCCTGATAACCCAGGCCTCTTTCCTGCCTCTGGGCCTGTTGTAATGAGCAGAGGCCTAGCTAAGGCTGAGTGCCCCAGCCTGATAACCCAGACCTCTGTCCTGCCTCTGGGCCTGTGGCAATGAGCAGAGGCCTAGATAAGGCTCCCAGCCTGATACCCACCAGACCTCTCCTCGGCCCCTGGACCTGTGGCGATGAGCAGAGGCGTAGCTAAGGGGGAGTGCCCCCACCTGATACACCAGACCTCTCCCCGGCCCCTAGGCCTGTGGCGGTGAGCAGAGGCCTAGCTAATGCTGAGTACCCCAGCCTGATACCCCCGGCCTCTGTCCGGCCCCTGGGCCTGTGGAAATGAGCAGAGGCCTAGCTAAGGCAGAGTGTCCCAGCCTGATACCCCAGACCTCTGTCCTGCCTCTGGGCCTGTGGCAATGAGCAGAGGCCTAGATAAGGCTCCCAGCCTGATACCCACCAGACCTCTCCTCGGCCCCTGGACCTGTGGCGATGATCAGAGGCGTAGCTAAGGGTGAGTGCCCCCACCTGATACCCCAGACCTCTCCCCAGCCCCTAGGCTTGTGATGGTGAACCGAGGCCTAGCTAGGGCTGAGTGCCGCAGCCTGATACCCACCAGACTTCTCCCCAGCCGCTGGGCCTGTGGCGGTGAGCAGAGGCGTAGCTAAGGGTGAGTGCCCCCACCTGATACACCAGACCTCTCCCCGGCCCCTAGGCCTGTGGCGGTGAGCAGAGGCCTAGCTAATGCTGAGTACCCCAGCCTGATACCCCCGGCCTCTGTCCGGCCCCTGGGCCTGTGGCAATGAACAGAGGCCTAGCTAAGGCAGAGTGTCCCAGCCTGATACCCCAGACCTCTGTCCTGCCCCTGGGCCTGAGGCAGTGAGCAGAGGCCTAGCTAAGGCAGAGTGCACAAGTCTGATAACCACCAGACCTCTGCCAGGCCCCTGGGCCTGTGACAGTGAACCAAGGCCTAGCTAAGGCTGAGTACCCCAGCCTGATACCCCAGACCTCTGTCCTGCCCCTAGGCCTGAGGCGGTGAGCAGAAGCCAAGGTATGGCTGAGTCCCCCAGCCTTATACCCCAGACCTCTCCATGGCCCCTGGGCCTGTGGCGGTGAGCAGAGGCCTAGCTAAGGCTGAGTGCCCCAGCCTGATACCCCCAGACCTCTGTCCTGCCCCTGGGCATGTGGTGGTGCGCAAAGGCCTAGCTAAGGCTGAGTGCCCCAGCCTGATATCCCAGACCTCTGTCCTGCCCCTGGGCATGTGGTGGTGCGCAAAGGCCTAGCTAAGGCTGAGTGCCCCAGCCTGATTCCCACCAGACCTCTGCCCGGCCGATGGGCCTGTGACGGTGTGCCGAGGCCCAGCTAAGGCTGAGTGCACCAGCCTGATACCCACCAGGCCTTTGTCTGGCCCCTAGGCCTGTGGCGGTGAGCAGAGGCCTAGCTAAGGCGAGTGTCCCAGCCTGATACCCCAGGCCTCTCCCTGGCCCCTGGGCCTGTGGCGGTGAGCAGAGGCCTAGCTAAGGCTGAGTACCCCAGCATGATAACCCAGACCTCTGTCCTGCCCCTGGGCCTGAGGCGGTGAGCAGAGGCCTAGCTAAAGCTGAGTGCCCGAACCTGATACCTAATAGACATTTGCCCGGCCCCTGGGCCTGTGACGGCAAGCCGAGGCCTTGCTAAGGCTGAGTGCCCCAGTCTGATACCCACCAGACCTCTCCCCGGCCCCTGGGATTGTGGCTGTGAGCAAAGGCCCAGATAAGGCTCAGTGACTCAGCCTGATACCTACCAGACCTCTCTCCGGCCCCTGGGCCTGTGGCGGTGAGCAGAGACCTAGCTAAGGCAGAGTGCCCCAGCCTGATACCCCAGACCAATATCTGACCCCTGTGGAGGTGAGCAGAGGCCTAGCTAAGGCTGAGTGCCCCAGCCTGATACCCACCAGACCTCTTCCCAGCCCCTGGGCCTGTGACGGTGAGCCGAGGCCTAGCTAAGGCTGAGTGCCCCCGCCTGATATCCCAGACCTCTCCCTAGCCCCTGGGACTGTGGCAGTGAGCAGCGGCCTAGCTAAGGCAGAGTGTGCCAGCCTGATACCCCAGACCTCTGTCCTGCACCCTGGGCCTGAGGTGGTGAGCAGAGGCTTAGCTAAGGCTGAGTGCCCCAGCCTGATACCCCAGACCTCTCCCCGGTCCCTGGGCCTGTGACGGTGCGCAGAGGCCTAGCTAAGGCTGAGTGCCCCCACCTGATACCCCAGACCTCTCCCCACCCCCTGGGCTTGTGATGGTGAACCGAGGCCTAGCTAGGGCTGAGTGCCGCAGCCTGATACCCACCAGACTTCTCCCCAGCCGCTGGGCCTGTGGCGGTGAGCAGAGGCATAGCTTAGGGTGAGTGCCCCCACCTGATACCCCAGTCCTCTCCCCGGCCCCTAGGACTGTGGCGGTGAGCAGAGGCCTAGCTAATGCTGAGTGCCCCAGCCTGATACCCCCGGCCTCTGTCCGGCCCCTGGGCCTGTGGCGATGAGCAGAGGCCTAGCTAAGGCAGAGTGTCCCAGCCTGATACCCCAGACCTCGGTCCTGCCCCTGGACCTGAGGCAGTGAGCAGAGGCCTAGCTAAGGCAGAGTGCACAAGTCTGGTAACCACCAAACCGCTGCCAGGCCCCTGGGCTGTGACAGTGAACCAAGGCCTATCTAAGGCTTAGTACCCGAGCCTGATACCCCAGTCCTCTCCCCGGCCCCTAGGACTGTGGCGGTGAGCAGAGGCCTAGCTAATGCTGAGTGCCCCAGCCTGATACCCCAGACCTCTGTCCTGCCCCTAGGCCTGAGGCGGTGAGCAGAAGCCTAGGTATGGCTGAGTCCCCCAGCCTTTTACCCCAGACCTCTCCCTGGCCCCTGGGCCTGTGGCGGTGAGCAGAGGCCTAGCTAAGGCTGAGTGCCCCAGCCTGATACCCCCAGACCTCTGTCCTGCCCCTGGGCATGTGGCGGTGTGCAAAGGCCTAGCTCAGGCTGAGTGCCCCAGCCTGATACCCACCAGACCTCTGCCCGGCCCCTGGGCCTGTGACAGTGTGCCGAGGCCCAGATAAGGCTAAGTGCACCAGCCTGATACCCACCAGGCCTCTGCCCGGCCCTTGGGCCTGTGACGGTGTGCCGAGGCGCAGCTAAGGCTGAGTGCACCAGCCTGATACCCACCAGGCCTTTGTCTGGCCCCTGGCCTGTGGCGGTGAGCAGAGGTCTAGCTAAGGCTGAGTACCCCAGCCTGATAACCCAGACCTCTGTCCTGCCTCTGGGCCTGAGGCGATGAGCAAAGGCCTAGCTAAGGCTGAGTGCCCCAGCCTGATACCACAGAACTCTCTCCGGCCGCTGGGATTGTGGCGGTGAACAGAGGCCTAGCTATGGCTGAGTGCCCCAGCCTGATACCCCAGACCTCTGTTCTGCCACTGGGCCTGAGCCGGTGAGCAGAGGCCTAGCTAAGGCTGAGTGCCCCAGCCTGATAACCCAGACCTCTGCCCGGCCTCTGGGCCTGTGACGGTGCGCAGAGGCCTAGCTAAGGCTGAGTTCCTCAGCCTGATACCCCAGACCTCTGTCCGGCCCCTGGCCCAGTGGCGGTGAGCAGACACCTAGCTAAGGCTGAGTGCCCCCACCTGATACCCCAGACCTCTCCCAAGCCCTTGGGCTTGTGATGGTGAACCGAGGCCTAGCTAGGGCTGAGTGCCGCAGCCTGATACCCACCAGACTTCTCCCCAGCTGCTGGGCCTGTGGCAGTGAGCAGAGGCGTAGCTAAGGGAGAGTGCCCCCACCTGATACCCCAGACCTCTCCCCGGCCCCTAGGCCTGTGGCGGTGAGCAGAGCCCTAGCTAATGCTGAGTGCCCCAGCCTGATACCCCCAGCCTCTGTCCGGCCCCTGGGCCTGTGGCGATGAGCAGAGGCCTAGGTAAGGCAGAGTGTCCCAGCCTGATACCCAGACCTCTGGCCTGCCCCTGGGCCTGAGGCAGTGAGCAGAGGACTAGCTAAGGCAGAGTGCACAAGTCTGATAACCACCAGACCTCTGCCAGGCCCCTGGGCCTGTGACAGTGAACCAAGGCCTAGCTAAGGCTGAGTACCCCAGCCTGATACCCCACACCTCTGTCCTGCCCCTAGGCCTGATGTGGTGAGCAGAAGCCTAGGTATGGCTGAGTCCCCTAGCCTTATACCCCAAACCTCTCCCTGGCCCCTGAGCCTGTGGCGGTGAGCAGAGGCCTAGCTAAGGCTGAGTGCCCCAGCCTGATACCCCCAGACCTCTGTCATGCTCCTGGGCATGTGGCGGTGCGCAAAGGCCTAGCTAAGGCTGAGTGCCCCAGCCTGATACCCACCAGACCTCTGCCGGGCCCCTGGGGCTGTGACAGTTTGCCGAGGCCCAGCTAAGGCTGAATGCACCAGCCTGATACCCACCAGGCCTTTGTCTGGCCCCTAGGCCTGTGGCGGTGAGCAGAGGCCTAGCTAAGGCAGAGTTTCCCAGCCTGATACCCCAGGCCTCTCCCCGGCCCCTGGGCCTGTGGCGGTGAGCAGAGGCCTAGCTAAGGCTGAGTACCCCAGCCTGATAACCCAGACCTCTGTCCTGCCCCTGGGCCTGAGGCGGTGAGCAGAGGCCTAGCTAAGGCTGAGTGGCCCAGCCTGATACCTAATATACATCTGCCCGGCCCCTGGGCCTGTGACGGCGAGCCGAGGCCTAGCTAAGGCTGAGTGCCCCAGCCTGATACCCACCAGACCTCTCCCCGGCCCCTGGGATTGTGGCGGTGAACAGAGGCCTAGCTAAGGCTCAGTGACTCAGCCTGATACCTACCAGACCTCTCCCCGGCCCCTGGGCCTGTGGCGGTGTGCAGAGGCCTAGCTATGGCTGAGTGCCCCAGCCTGATACCCCAGACCTCTGTCCTGCCACTGGGCCTGAGGCGGTAAGCAGAGGCCTAGCTAAGGCTGAGTGCCCCAGCCTGATACCCCAGACCTCTGTCTGACCCCTGGGCCTGCGGCAGTGTGCAGAGGCCTAGCTAAGGCTGAGTGCCCCAGCCTGATACTCACCAGACCTCTGCCCGGCCCCTGGGCCTGTGACGGTGAGCCGAGGCCTAGCTAAGGCTGAGTGCACCAGCCTGATACCCACCAGACCTCTCCCTGGCCCCTGGGCCTGTGGTAGTGAACAGAGGCCTAGAAAAGGCTGAGTGCCCAAGCATGACACCCACCAGACCTCTGCCCGGCCCCATGTCCTGTGACGGTGAACCAAGGCCTAGCTAGGACAGAGTGCCCCAGCCTGATACCCCAGACCTTTGTCCTGCACCCAGGGCCTGAGGCGGTGAGCAGAGGCCTGGGTAAGGCTGAGTGCCCCAGCCTGATGGCCCAGAGCTCTCCCCGGCCCCTGGGCCTGTAGCGGTGAGCAAAGACCTAGCTAAGGCAGAGTGCCCCAGCCTGATACCCCTGACCTCACCCAAGCTCCTGGGCCTGTGGTGGTGAGCAGAGGCCTAGCTAAGGCTGAGTGCCCCTGTCTGATACCCCAGACCTCTCCCTAGCCCCTGGGCCTGTGGAGGTGAGCAGCGGCCTAGCTAAGGCAGAGTGCGCCAGCCTGATACCCCAGACCTCTGTCTTGCACACTGGGCCTGAGGCGGTGAGCAGAGGCTTAGCTAAGGCTGAGTGCCCCAGCCTGATACCCCAGACCTCTCCCCGGTCCCTGGGCCTGTGACGGTGCGCAGAGGCCTAGCTAGGGCTGAGTGCCTCAGCCTGATACCCACCAGACTTCTCCCCAGCCGCTGGGCCTGTGGCGGTGAACAGAGGCCTAGCTAAGGCAGAGTGCCCCAGCCTGATAACCCAGACCTCTGTCCTGCCTCTTGGCCTGTGGCAATGAGCAGAGGCCTAGCTAAGGCTGAGTGCCCCAGCCTGATAACCCAGACCCCTGTCCTGCCTCTGGGCCTGTGGCAATAAGCAGAGGCCTAGATAAGGCTCCCAGCCTGATACCCACCCATTAGACCTCTACCCGGCCCCTGGACCTGTGGCAGTGATCAGAGACGTAGCTAAGGGTGAGTGCCCCCGGCTGATACCCCAGACGTCTCCCCAGCCCCTGGGCTTGTGATGGTGAACCAAGGCCTAGCTAGGGCTGAGTGCCGCAGCCTGATACCCACCAGACTTCTCCCCAGCTGCTGGGCCTGTGGTGGTGAACAGAGGCCTAGCTAAGGCAGAGTGCCCCAGCCTGATACCCCAGACCTCTGTCCTGCCCCTTGGCCTGTGGCGGTGTGCAAAGACCTAGCTAAGGCTGAGTGCCACAGCCTGATACCCACCAGACCTCTGCCTGGCCCCTGGGCCTGTGACGGTGTGCCGAGGCCTAGCTAAAGCTGAGTGCCCCAGACTGATAGCCCAGACCTCTCCCTGGCCCCTGGGCCTGTAGTGGTGAGCAGAGGCCTAGCTAAGTCAGAATGCCCCAGCCTGATACACCTGACCTCACCCCAGCTCCTGGGCCTGTGGCGTTGAGCAGAGGCCTAGCTAAGGCTGAGTGCCACTGCCTGATACCCCAAACCTCTCCCTAGCCCCTGGGCCTGTGGAAGTGAGCAGGGGCCTAGCTAAGGCAGAGTGCCCCAGCCTGATACCCCAGACCTCTGTCCTGCACCCTGGGCCTGAGGCGGTGAGAAGAGTCCTAGCTAGGGCTGCATGCCCCAGCCTGATACCCCAGACCTCTCCCCGGTCCCTGGTCCCTGGGCCTGTGACGGTGCACAGAGGCCTAGCTAAGGCTGAGTTCCCCAGCCTGATACCCCAGACCTCTGTCCGGCCCCTGGGCCTGTGTCAGTGAGCAGAGGCCTAGCTAAGGCTCCCAGCCTGATACCCACCAGACCTCTCCCTGGCCCCTGGGCCTGTGGTGGTGAGCAGAGGCCTAGCTAAGGCTGAGTGCCCCAGCTTGATACCCACCAGGCCTTTGTCCGGCCCCTGGGCCTGTGCCGGTGAGCAGACACCTAGCTAAGTCTGAGTGCGCCAGCCTGATACCCCATACCTCTCCCCGACCACTGGGCCTGTGGCTGTGAGCAGATGCCTAGCAAAGGCAGAGTGCCCAAGCCTGATTCCCACCAGACCTCTGCCTGGCCCCTGGGCCTGTGACAGTGAACCGAGGCCTAGCTAGGGCTGACTGCCGCAGCCTGATACCCACCAGACCTCTCCCCGGGCCCTGCGACTGTAGTGGTCAACAGAGGCCTAGCTAAGGTGGAGTGCCCCAGCCTGATACACCTGTCCTCACCTTAGCTCCTGGGCCTTTGGCGGTGAGCAGAGGCCTAGCTAAGGCTGAGTTCCCCCGCCTGATACTCCAGACCTCTCCCTAGCCCCTGGGCCTGTGGTGGTGAGCAGCAGCCTAGCTAAGGCAGAGTGCCCCAGCCTGAAACCCCAGACCTCTGTCCTGCACCCTGGGCCTGAGGCGGTGAGCAGAGGCCTTGCTAAGGCTGAGTGCCCCAGCCTGATACCCCAGACCTCTACCCGGTCCCTGGGCCTGTGACGGTGCACAGAGGCCTAGCTAAGGCTGAGTTTCCCAGCCTGATACCCCAGACCTCTCTCCAGCCCCTGGGCCTGTGCCGGTGAACAGAGGGCTAGCTGAGGCTGAGTGCCCCAGCCTGATATCCCAGACCTCTGTCAGCCCCTGGGCCTGTGGCGGTGAGCAGAGGCCTGAGGTGGTGAGCAGAGGCCTAGCTATTGCTGAGTGCCCCAGCCTGATACCCCAGACCTCTGTCCTGCCCCTGGGCCTGTGGTGGTACGCAGAGGCCGAGCTAAGGATGAGTGCCCCAGCCTGATACCCACCAGACCTCTCCCCTGCCTCTGGGTCTGTGCCGGTGAACAGAGGGCTAGCTAAGGCTGAGTGCCCCGGCCTGATACCCCAGACCTCTGTCCGACCCCTGGGCCTGTGACAGTGAGCAGAGGCCTAGCTAAGGCTCCCAGCCTGATACCCACCAGGCCTCTCCCCGGCCCCTGGGCCTGTGGCGGTGAAGGCAGCCTAGCTAAGGGTGAGTGCCCCCACCTGATACCCCAGACCTCTCCCCGGCCCCTAGGCCTGTGGCAGTGAGCAGAGGCCTAGCTAAGTCTGAGTGCGCCAGCCTGATACCCCATACCTCTCCCCGACCACTGGGCCTGTGGCTGTGAGCAGATGCCTAGCAAAGGCTGAGTGCCCAAGCCTGATTCCCACCAGACCTCTGCCTGGCCCCTGGGCCTGTGACAGTGAACCGAGGCCTAGCTAGGGCTGACTGCCGCAGCCTGATACCCACCAGACCTCTCCCCGGGCCCTGCGACTGTAGTGGTCAACAGAGGCCTAGCTAAGGTGGAGTGCCCCAGCCTGATACTCCAGACCTCTCCCTAGCCCCTGGGCCTGTGGTGGTGAGCAGCAGCCTAGCTAAGGCAGATTGCCCCAGCCTGAAACCCCAGACCTCTGTCCTGCACCCTGGGCCTGAGGCGGTGAGCAGAGGCCTTGCTAAGGCTGAGTGCCCCAGCCTGATACCCCAGACCTCTACCCGGTCCCTGGGCCTGTGACGGTGCGCAGAGGCCTAGCTAAGGCTGAGTTTCCCAGCCTGATACCCCAGACCTCTCTCCAGCCCCTGGGCCTGTGCCGGTGAACAGAGGGCTAGCTGAGGCTGAGTGCCCCAGCCTGATATCCCAGACCTCTGTCAGCCCCTGGGCCTGTGGCGGTGAGCAGAGGCCTGAGGTGGTGAGCAGAGGCCTAGCTATTGCTGAGTGCCCCAGCCTGATACCCCAGACCTCTGTCCTGCCCCTGGGCCTGTGGTGGTACGCAGAGGCCTAGCTAAGGATGAGTGCCCCAGCCTGATACCCACCAGACCTCTCCCCTGCCTCTGGGTCTGTGCCGGTGAACAGAGGGCTAGCTAAGGCTGAGTGCCCCGGCCTGATACCCCAGACCTCTGTCCGACCCCTGGGCCTGTGACAGTGAGCAGAGGCCTAGCTAAGGCTCCCAGCCTGATACCCACCAGGCCTCTCCCCGGCCCCTGGGCCTGTGGCGGTGAGTGCCAGCCTAGCTAAGGGTGAGTGCCCCCATCTGATACCCCAGACCTCTCCCCGGCCCCTAGGCCTGTGGCAGTGAGCAGAGGCCTAGCTAAGGCTGAGTGCCCCAGCTTGATACCCACCAGGCCTTTGTCCGGTCCCTGGGCCTGTGGCAGTGAGCAGAGGCCTAGCAAAGGCAGAGTGCCCAGC
This sequence comes from Ambystoma mexicanum, assembly GCF_040938575.1. NCBI lineage: Eukaryota > Metazoa > Chordata > Amphibia > Caudata > Ambystomatidae > Ambystoma > Ambystoma mexicanum. The sequence continues at coordinate 7,922,051 of NC_090940.1, forward strand.
CTGATACCCCAGACCTCTCCCTGGCCCGTGGGCCTGTGGCTGTGAGCCGAGGCCTAGCTAAGGCAGAGTGCCCCAGCCTGATACCCCAGACCTCTCCCTGGCCCCTGGGACTGTGGCGGTGAGCAGAGGCCTAGCTAAGGCTGAGTGTCCCAGCCAGATACCCCCAGACCTCACCCCAGCCCCTGGGCCTGTGGAGGTGAGCAGAGGCCTAGCTAAGTCAGAGTGCCCCAGCCTGATACCCCAGACCTCTGCCTGGCCCCTGGGCCTGTAACGGTGTACCGAGGACTAGCTAAGGCTGAGTGCCCCTGCCTGATACCCACCAGACCTTCCCTGGCCCCTGGGCCTGTGGCGGTGAACAGAGGCCTAGCTAAGGCTGAGTGCCCCCGCCTGATACCCCAGACCTCTCCCCGGCCCCTGGACCTGTGGCAGTGAGCAGAGGCCTTGCTAAGGCTGAGTACCCCAGCCTGATAACCTGGACCTCTGTCCTGCCCCTGGGCCTGTGGCGGTGTGCAAAGACCTAGCTAAGGCTGAGTGCCCCAGCCTGATACCCACCAGACCTCTGCCTGGCCCCTGTGCCTGTGACGGTGTGCCGAGGCCTAGCTAAAGCTGAGTGCCCCGACTGATAGCCCAGACCTCTCCCTGGCCCCTGGGCCTGTAGTGGTGAGCAGAGGATTAGCTAAGTCAGAATGCCCCAGCCTGATACACCTGACCTCACCCCAGCTCCTGGGCCTGTGGCGGTGAGCAGAGGCCTAGCTAAGGCAAAGTTCCCCAGCCTGATACCCCAGACCTCTGTCCTGCACCCTGGGCCTGAGGCGGTGAGAAGAGTCCTAGCTAGGGCTGAGTGCCCCAGCCTGATACCCCAGACCTCTCCCCGGTCCCTGGTCCCTGGGCCTGTGACGGTGCACAGAGGCCTAGCTAAAGGCTGAATTCCCCAGCCTTATACCCCAGACCTCTGTCCGGCCCCTGGGCCTGTGTCAGTGAGCAGAGGCCTAGCTAAGGCTCCCAGCCTGATACCCACCAGACCTCTCCCCGGTCCCTGGGCCTGTGCTGGTGAGCAGAGGCCTAGCTAAGGGTGAGTGCCCCCACCTGATATCCCAGACCTCTCCCCGGCCCCTGGGCCTGTGGCAGTGAGCAGAGGCCTAGCTAAGGCTGAGTTCCCCAGCTTGATACCCACCAGGCCTTTGTCCGTCCCCTGGGCCTGTGCCGGTGAGCAGACGCCTAGCTAAGTTTGAGTGCGCCAGCCTGATACCCCAGACCTCTCCCTGACCCCTGGGCCTGTGGCTGTGAGCAGATGCCTAGCAAAGGCTGAGTGCCCAAGCCTGATTCCCACCAGACCTCTGCCTGTCCCCTGGGCCTGGGACAGTGAACCGAGGCCTAGCTAGGGCTGAGTGCCGCAGCCTGATACCCACCAGACCTCTCCCCGGGCCCTGCGACTGTGGCGGTCAACAGAGGCCTAGCTAAGGTGGAGTGCCCCAGCCTGATACACCTGACCTCACCCCAGCTCCTGGGCCTTTGGCGGTGAGCAGAGGCCTAGCTAAGGCTGAGTTCCCCCGCCTGATACTACAGACCTCTCCCTAGCCCTTGGGCCTGTGGTGATGAGCAGCGGCCTAGCTAAGGCAGAGTGCCCCAGCCTGATACCCCAGACCTCTGTCCTGCACCCTGGGCCAGAGGCGGTGAGCAGAGGCCTTGCTAAGGCTGAGTGCCACAGCCTGATACCCCAGACCTCTCCCCGATCCCTGGGCCTGTGACGGTACGCAGAGGCCTAGCTAAGGCTGAGTTTCCCAGCCTGATACCCCAGACCTCTCTCCAGCCCCTGGGCCTGTGCCGGTGAACAGGGGGCTAGCTGAGGCTGAGTGCCCCAGCCTGATATCCCAGACCTCTGTCAGCCCCTGGGCCTGTGGCAGTGAGCAGAGGCCTGAGGCGGTGAGCAGAGGCCTAGCTATGGCTGAGTGCCCGAGACTGATACCCCCAGACCTCTCCTCAGCCCCTTGGCCTGTGGAGGTGAGCAGAGGCCTAGTTAAGGCAGAGTGCCCCAGCCTGATACCCCAGACCTCTGTCCTGCCCCTGGGCCTGTGGTGGTACGCAGAGGCCTAGCTAAGGATGAGTGCCCCAGCCTGATACCCACCAGACCTCTCCCCTGCCTCTGGGCCTGTGCCGGTGAACAGAGGGCTAGCTAAGGCTGAGTGCCCTGGCCTGATACCCCAGACCTCTGTCGGGCACCTGGGCCTGTGGCAGTGAGCAGAGGCCTAGCTAAGGCTCCCAGCCTGATACCCACCAGACCTCTCCCCGGCCCCTGGGCCTGTGGCGGTGAGCGCTGGCCTAGCTAAGGGTGAGTACCCCCACCTGATACCCCAAACCTCTACCCGGCCCCTAGGCCTGTGGCAGTGAGCAGAGGCCTAGCTAAGGCTGAGTGCCCCAGCTTGATACCCACCAGGCCTTTGTCCGATCCCATGGCATGTGGCAGTGAGCAGAGGCCTAGCTAAGGCAGAGTGCCCAGCCTGATACCCCAGACCTCTCCCTGGCCCCTGGGCCTGTGGCTGTGAGCAGAGGCCTAGCTAAGGCAGAGTGCCCCAGCCTGATACCCCAGACCTCTCCCTGGCCCCTGGGACTGTGGCGGTGAGCAGAGGCCTAGCTAAGGCTGAGTGTCCCAGCCAGATACCCCCAGACCTCTCCCGAGCCCCTGGGCCTGTGGAGGTGAGCAGAGGCCTAGCTAAATCAGAGTGCCCCAGCCTGATACCCCAGACCTCTGTCCTGCCCCTGGGCCTGTGGCGGTGTGCAAAGACCTAGCTAAGGCTGAGTGCGCCAGCCTGATACCCACAAGACCTCTGCCTGGCCCCTGGGCTTGTGACGGTGTACCGAGGACTAGCTAAGGCTAAGTGCCCCAGCCTGATACCCACCAGACATCTCCCTGGCCCCTGGGCCTGTGGCGGTGAACAGAGGCCTAGCTAAGGCTGAGTGCCCCCGCCTAATACCCCAGACCTCTCCCCGGCCCCATGACCTGTGGCAGTGAGCAGAGGCCTTGCTAAGGCTGAGTACCCCAGCCTGATAACCTGGACCTCTGTCCTGCCCCTGGGCCTGAGGCGGTGAGCAGAGGGCTAGCTATGGCTGAGTGCCCCAGCCTGATACCCCCAGACCTCTCCCCAGCCCCTGGGCCTCTGGAGGTGAGCAGACACCTAGTTAAGGCAGAGTGCCCAGCCTAATACTACAGACCTCTGTCCAGCCCCTGGGCTGTGGTGGTGCGTAGAGGCCTAGCTAAGGCTGAGTGCCCCAGCCTGATACCTAACAGACGTCTGCCCGGCCCCTGGGCCTGTGACGGTGAGCTGAGGCCTAGCTAAGGCTGAGTGCCCCAGCCTGATACCCACCAGACCTCTTCCCGGCCCCTGGGCCTGTGACGGTGGGCCGAGGCCTAGCTAAGGCTGAGTGCCCCAGCCTGATACCCACCAGACCTCTCCCCGACCCTGGGCCTGTGACGGTGAATTGAGGCCTAGCTAAGCCAGAGTGCCCCAGCCTGATACCCCAGACCTCTGTCCTGCACCCTGGGCCTGATGCGGTGAGCAGAGGCTTAGCTAAGGCTGGGTGCCCCAGCTTGATAGCCCAGACCTCTCTCCGGCCCCTGGGCCTGTAGCGGTGAGCAGAGGCCTAGCTAAGGTGGAGTGCCCCAGCCTGATACCCCTCACCACACCCCAGCCCCTGGGCCTTTCGTGGTGAGCAGAGGCCTAGCTAAAGCTGAGTACCCCTGCCTGATACACCAGACCTCTCCCTAGCTCCTGGGCCTGTGGCGCTGAGTATTGGCCTAGCTAAGGCAGAGTGCCCCAGCCTGATACCCCAGACCTCTGTCCTGCACCCTGGGCCTGAGGCGGTGAGCAGAGGCCTAGCTAAGGCTGAGTGCCCCAGCCTGATACCCCATACCTCTGTCCTGCCCCCTGGGCCTGAGGCGGTGAGCAGAGGCCTAGCTAAGGCTGAGTGCCCCAGCCTGATACCTCAGACCTCTCCCCGGTCCCTGGGCCTGTGATGGTGCGCAGAGGCCTAGCTAAGGTTGAGTGCACCAGCCTGATACCCCAGACCTCTGACCAGCCCCCTGGCTTGTGGCGGTGAGCAGAGTCCTCACTAATGCTGAGTGCCCCAGCCTGATACACCAGACCTCTGTCCGGCTGCTGGGCCTGTGGCATTGAGCAGAGTGCTAGATAAGGCTGAGTGCCCCAGCCTGATAGCACTGACCTCGCCCTGGCCCCTGGGCTTGTAGCGGTGAGCAGAGGCCTAGCTAAGGCAGAGTGCCCCAGCCTGATACCCCTGTCCTCACCCCAGCCCCTGGGCCTGTGGCGGTGAGCAAAGGCCTAGCTAAGGCTGAGTGCCCCCGTCTGATACCCCAGACCTCTCCCTAGCCCCTGGGCCTGTGGTGGTGAGCAGCAGCCTAGCTTAGGCAGAGTGCCCCAGCCTGATACCCCAGACCTCTGTCCTGCACCCTGGGCCTGAGGTGGTGAACAGAGGCCTAGCTAAGGCTGACTGGCCATTCTGATACCCCAGACCTCTCCCCGGTCCCTGGGCCTGTGACGGTGTGCAGAGGCCTAGCTAAGGCTGAGTTTGTCAGCCTGTTACCCCAGACCTCTGTCCAGCCCCTGGGCCTGTGGCAGTGAGCAGAGGCCTAGCTAAGGCTGAGTGGCCCAGCCTGATAACCCAGACGTCTGTCCTGCACCCAGGGCCTGAGGTGGTGAGCAGAAGCCTAACTAAGGCTGAGTGCCCCAGCCTGATACCCCAGACCTCTCCTCGGTCCCTGGGCCTGTGATAGTGTGCAGAGGCCTAGCTAAAGCTGAGTGCCCCAGCCTGATACCCCAGACCTCTGTCCAGCCCCTGGCCCTGTGGTGGTGAGCAGAGTCCTAGCTAATTCTGAGTTCCCCAGCCTGATACACCAGACCTCTGTCCGGTCGCTGGGCCTGTGGCGTTGAGCAGAGTACTAGCTAAGGCTGAGTGTCCCAGCCTGATAGCCCAGACCTCGCCCTGGCCCCTGGGCCTGTAGCAGTGATCAGAGACCTAGCTAAGGCTGAGTGCCCCTGCCTGAAAACCCAGACCTCTCCCTAGCCGCTGGACCTGTGGCGGTGAGCAGCAGCCTAGCTAAGGCAGAGAGCCCCAGCCTTATACCCCAAACCTCTCTCCTGCACCCTGGGCCTGAGGTGGTGAACAGAGGCCTAGCTAAGGCTGAGTGCCCAGCCTGATACCCCAGACCTCTCCCCGGTCCCTGGGCCTGTGACGGTGTGCAGAGGCCTAGCTACAGCTGATTTCCCCACCCTGATACCCCAGACCTCTGTCTGGCCCCTGGGCCTGTGGCAATGAGCAGAGGCCTAGCTAAGGATCCCAGCCTGAAACCCATCAGACCTCTCCCTGGCCCCTGGGCCTGTGGCAGTGAGCAGAGGCCTAGCTAAGGCAGAGTGCCCCAACCTGATACCCCAGACCTGTCCCCGGCCCCTGGGCCTGTGGCGATGAGCAGAGGCCTAGCTAAGGCAGAGTGCCCCAACCTGATACCCCAGACCTGTCCCCGGCCCCTGGGCCTCTGGCGATGAGCAGAGGCCTAGCTAAGGCTGACTGCCCATTCTGATACCCCAGACCTCTCCCCGGTCCCTGGGCCTGTGACGGTGTGCAGAGGCCTAGCTAAGGCTGAGTTCGTCAGCCTGATATCCCAGACCTCTGTCCAGCCCCTGGGCCTGTGGCAGTGAGCAGAGGCCTAACTAAAGCTGAGTGCCCCCGCCTGATACCCCAGACCTCTCCCTAGCCCCTGGGCCTGTGGTGGTGAGCAGCAGCCTAGCTTAGGCAGAGTGCCCCAGCCTGATACCCCAGACCTCTGTCCTGCACCCTGGGCCTGAGGTGGTGAACAGAGGCCTAGCTAAGGCTGACTGCCCATTCTGATACCCCAGACCTCTCCCCGGTCCCTGGGCCTGTGACGGTGTGCAGAGGCCTAGCTAAGGCTGAGTTTGTCAGCCTGTTACCCCAGACCTCTGTCCAGCCCCTGGGCCTGTGGCAGTGAGCAGAGGCCTAGCTAAGGCTGAGTGCCCCAGCCTGATAACCCAGACGTCTGTCCTGCACCCAGGGCCTGAGGTGGTGAGCAGAAGCCTAACTAAGGCTGAGTGCCCCAGCCTGATACCCCAGACCTCTCCTCGGTCCCTGGGCCTGTGATGGTGTGCAGAGGCCTAGCTAAAGCTGAGTGCCCCAGCCTGATACCCCAGACCTCTGTCCAGCCCCTGGCCCTGTGGTGGTGAGCAGAGTCCTAGCTAATTCTGAGTTCCCCAGCCTGATACACCAGACCTCTGTCCGGTCGCTGGGCCTGTGGCGTTGAGCAGAGTACTAGCTAAGGCTGAGTGTCCCAGCCTGATAGCCCAGACCTCGCCCTGGCCCCTGGGCCTGTAGCAGTGATCAGAGACCTAGCTAAGGCTGAGTGCCCCTGCCTGAAAACCCAGACCTCTCCCTAGCCGCTGGACCTGTGGCGGTGAGCAGCAGCCTAGCTAAGGCAGAGAGCCCCAGCCTTATACCCCAAACCTCTCTCCTGCACCCTGGGCCTGAGGTGGTGAACAGAGGCCTAGCTAAGGCTGAGTGCCCAGCCTGATACCCCAGACCTCTCCCCGGTCCCTGGGCCTGTGACGGTGTGCAGAGGCCTAGCTACAGCTGATTTCCCCACCCTGATACCCCAGACCTCTGTCTGGCCCCTGGGCCTGTGGCAATGAGCAGAGGCCTAGCTAAGGATCCCAGCCTGAAACCCATCAGACCTCTCCCTGGCCCCTGGGCCTGTGGCAGTGAGCAGAGGCCTAGCTAAGGCAGAGTGCCCCAACCTGATACCCCAGACCTGTCCCCGGCCCCTGGGCCTGTGGCGATGAGCAGAGGCCTAGCTAAGGCAGAGTGCCCCAACCTGATACCCCAGACCTGTCCCCGGCCCCTGGGCCTCTGGCGATGAGCAGAGGCCTAGCTAAGGCTGACTGCCCATTCTGATACCCCAGACCTCTCCCCCGTCCCTGGGCCTGTGACGGTGTGCAGAGGCCTAGCTAAGGCTGAGTTCGTCAGCCTGATATCCCAGACCTCTGTCCAGCCCCTGGGCCTGTGGCAGTGAGCAGAGGCCTAACTAAAGCTGAGTGCCCCAGCCTGATACCCCAGACCTCTCCTCGGTCCCTGGGCCTGTGATGGTGTACAGAGGCCTAACTAAAGCTGAGTGCCCCAGCCTGATACCCCAGACCTCTGTCCAGCCCCTGGCCCTGTGGTGGTGAGCAGAGTCCTAGCTAAGGCTGAGTGCCCCAGCCTGATACCTCAGACCTCTCCCCGGTCCCTGGGCCTGTGATGGTGCGCAGAGGCCTAGCTAAGGTTGAGTGCCCCAGCCTGATACCCCAGACCTCTGACCAGCCCCCTGGCTTGTGGCGGTGAGCAGAGTCCTCACTAATGCTGAGTGCCCCAGCCTGATACACCAGACCTCTGTCCGGCTGCTGGGCCTGTGGCATTGAGCAGAGTCCTAGCTAAGGCTGAGTGCCCCAGCCTGATAGCACTGACCTCGCCCTGGCCCCTGGGCATGTAGCGGTGAGCAGAGGCCTAGCTAAGGCAGAGTGCCCCAGCCTGATACCCCTGTCCTCACCCCAGCCCCTGGGCCTGTGGTGGTGAGCAAAGGCCTAGCTAAGGCTGAGTGCCCCCGCCTGATACCCCAGACCTCTCCCTAGCCCCTGGGCCTGTGGTGGTGAGCAGCAGCCTAGCTTAGGCAGAGTGCCCCAGCCTGATACCCCAGACCTCTGTCCTGCACCCTGGGCCTGAGGTGGTGAACAGAGGCCTAGCTAAGGCTGACTGCCCATTCTGATACCCCAGACCTCTCCCCGGTCCCTGGGCCTGTGACGGTGTGCAGAGGCCTAGCTAAGCCTGAGTTTGTCAGCCTGTTACCCCAGACCTCTGTCCAGCCCCTGGGCCTGTGGCAGTGAGCAGAGGCCTAGCTAAGGCTGAGTGCCCCAGCCTGATAACCCAGACGTCTGTCCTGCACCCAGGGCCTGAGGTGGTGAGCAGAAGCCTAACTAAGGCTGAGTGCCCCAGCCTGATACCCCAGACCTCTCCTCGGTCCCTGGGCCTGTGATGGTGTGCAGAGGCCTAGCTAAAGCTGAGTGCCCCAGCCTGATACCCCAGACCTCTGTCCAGCCCCTGGCCCTGTGGTGGTGAGCAGAGTCCTAGCTAATTCTGAGTTCCCCAGCCTGATACACCAGACCTCTGTCCGGTCGCTGGGCCTGTGGCGTTGAGCAGAGTACTAGCTAAGGCTGAGTGTCCCAGCCTGATAGCCCAGACCTCGCCCTGGCCCCTGGGCCTGTAGCAGTGATCAGAGACCTAGCTAAGGCGGAGTGCCCCAGCCTGATACCCCTGACCTCACCCCAGCCCCTGGGCCTGTGGCGGTGAGCAGAGGCCTAGCTAAGGCTGAGTGCCCCTGCCTGAAAACCCAGACCTCTCCCTAGCCGCTGGACCTGTGGCGGTGAGCAGCAGCCTAGCTAAGGCAGAGAGCCCCAGCCTTATACCCCAAACCTCTCTCCTGCACCCTGGGCCTGAGGTGGTGAACAGAGGTCTAGCTAAGGCTGAGTGCCCAGCCTGATACCCCAGACCTCTCCCCGGTCCCTGGGCCTGTGACGGTGCGCAGAGGCCTTGCTACAGCTGATTTCCCCACCCTGATACCCCAGACCTCTGTCTGGCCCCTGGGCCTGTGGCAATGAGCAGAGGCCTAGCTAAGGATCCCAGCCTGAAACCCATCAGACCTCTCCCTGGCCCCTGGGCCTGTGGCAGTGAGCAGAGGCCTAGCTAAGGCAGAGTGCCCCAACCTGATACCCCAGACCTGTCCCCGGCCCCTGGGCCTGTGGCGATGAGCAGAGGCCTAGCTAAGGCAGAGTGCCCCAACCTGATACCCCAGACCTGTCCCCGGCCCCTGGGCCTCTGGCGATGAGCAGAGGCCTAGCTAAGGCTGACTGCCCATTCTGATACCCCAGACCTCTCCCCGGTCCCTGGGCCTGTGACGGTGTGCAGAGGCCTAGCTAAGGCTGAGTTCGTCAGCCTGATATCCCAGACCTCTGTCCAGCCCCTGGTCCTGTGGCAGTGAGCAGAGGCCTAACTAAAGCTGAGTGCCCCAGCCTGATACCCCAGACCTCTCCTCGGTCCCTGGGCCTGTGATGGTGTACAGAGGCCTAACTAAAGCTGAGTGCCCCAGCCTGATACCCCAGACCTCTGTCCAGCCCCTGGCCCTGTGGTGGTGAGCAGAGTCCTAGCTAATTCTGAGTTCCCCAGCCTGATACACCAGACCTCTGTCCGGCCGCTGGGCCTGTGGCGTTGAGCAGAGTACTAGCTAATAGGGATGTAACGGTATTACGGTATACCGTTAAAGATACCGTGAACCACTTAATTGAACAATAATAACCGTCACATTGTTTATACCGGTATACCGTTCATACCGTTAAGTGTGCTTTTCAATCTGATTTGGAAAGGGTGCAGTAAGCAAGTGCTGTGCAGTCTTGGTCTTGCACTGTTGGATGTGCCGTCTGCCAAGTAGTTTCAGTTGGAGCAATTTTTATATGCCATTCCATAAACCACACGTGCCTGACACAAAATCAATAAGTTTGCAATAGGAAGAATAAATACAGTGCCAAGAAGGAAAAGGGTTTACTTTGGGTTGGCGGCTTTGAGGTTTATATATTTATAATGGATAACGTTTTCTAAACATATGACAATGGGGGATTTCCCTGGTTCCATCATTGAATTTACATATAATAAGTCATACTGCGAAGTTTACTCATCTCTGTGGGTATTCCCAGCTGCCATACCAAGGTGTAACATGTCTGTGATTACTGAACACCTTTTGGCCCGCAAGTAAACTAAAGGCTGCAACGTACAGAGAGAGTGCGTGTTCGTGTGTATGCGCACAAGCGTATACTACCATCAGACTCCATTGATCTGTGGCATGCAGGTTATCAAAATGGCAACATGTTCATCTTCACTAGTAGCCAGTGGGGGGGCTAAAAGCCTAAATGACCACTTAAGAAAAGCCATTTAGTTTGCTTTGCCAGTCGCAGCAGGGCTCCCCCCGCCCCTCCTCCTCTACACACGTGTGTTTGAGCTTGGTGGAAGCAAGGGGTGGCATTTCAGTGGAAAGTATATTGAAAAGCCCAAATCTGGCCCTGGGTGCCTGGTTTTGTTTGTGATGATAAATCTGACAATGTATGACCTTTTAGAAAATATTTGTTAAGATTAGTTAACTCCACCTGCTATACCGCGATAACCATGATATACCGTCATTTGGCAAGAAGGTTATTGTACCGTCATAAAACTAATACCGTGACACCCCTACTAGCTAAGGCTGAGTGTCCCAGCCTGATAGCCCAGACCTCGCCCTGGCCCCTGGGCCTGTAGCAGTGATCAGAGACCTAGCTAAGGCGGAGTGCCCCAGCCTGATACCCCTGACCTCACCCCAGCCCCTGGGCCTGTGGCGGTGAGCAGAGGCCTAGCTAAGGCTGAGTGCCCCCGCCTGATAACCCAGACCTCTCCCTAGCCCCTGTACCTGTGGCGGTGAGCATCAGCCTAGCTAAGGCAGAGAGCCCCAGCCTTATACCCCAAACCTCTCTCCTGCACCCTGGGCCTGAGGTGGTGAACAGAGGCCTAGCTAAGGCTGAGTGCCCAGCCTGATACCCCAGACCTCTCCCCGGTCCCTGGGCCTGTGACGGTGCGCAGAGGCCTAGCTACAGCTGATTTCCCCACCCTGATACCCCAGACCTCTGTCTGGCCCCTGGGCCTGTGGCAATGAGCAGAGGCCTAGCTAAGGATCCCAGCCTGAAACCCATCAGACCTCTCCCTGGCCCCTGGGCCTGTGGCAGTGAGCAGAGGCCTAGCCAAGGCAGAGTGCCCCAACCTGATACCCCAGACCTGTCCCCGGCCGCTGGGCCTGTGGCGATGAGCAGAGGCCTAGCTAAGGCAGAGTGCCCCAGCCTGATACCCCAGACCTGTCCCAAGACCTGGGCCTCTGGCAATGAGCAGAGGCCTAGCTAAGGCAGAGTGTCCCAGCCTGATACCCCAGACCTCTGTCCTGCCCCTGGGCCTGAGGCAGTGAGCAGAGGCCTAGCTAAGGCAGAGTGCACCAGTCTGATACCCACCAGACCTCTGCCAGGCCCCTGGGCCTGTGAAAGTGAGCCAAGGCCCAGCTAAGGCTGAGTACCCCAGCCTGATACCCCAGACCTCAGTCCTGCCCCTAGGCCTGAGGCGGTGAGCAGAAGCCTAGGTATGGCTGAGTCCTCCAGCCTTATACCCCAGACCTCTCCCTGTCCCCTGGGCCTGTGGCAGTGAGCAGAGGCCTAGCTAAGGCTGATTGCCCCATCCTGATACCCCAGACCTCTCCCCGGCCCCTGGGCTTGTGTCGGTGAGCCGAGGCCTAGCTAATGCTGAGTACCCCAGCCTTATACCCGCTAGACTTCTCCCCGGCCCCTGGGCCTGTGGCGGTGAACAGAGGCCTAGCTAAGGCTGAGTGCCCCAGCCTGATACCCACCAGACCTCTGCTCGCCCCCTGGGCATGTGGCGGTGAACAGAGGCCTAGCTAAGGCGGAGTGCACCATCCTGGTACCTGAGACCTCTCCCCTGCCCCTGGGCCTGTGTCGGTGAGCAGAGGCCTAGCTTAGGCTGAGTACCCCAACCTGATAACCCAGACCTCTGTCCTGCCACTGGGCCTGAGGCGGTGAGCAGAGGCCTAGCTATGGCTGAGGGCCCCAGCCTGATACCCCCAGACCTCTCCCCAGCCCCTGGGCCTGTGGAGGTGAGCAGAGGCCTAGTTAAGGCAGAGTGCCCCAGCCTGATACCCCAGACCTCTGTTCTGCCCCTGGGCCTGTGAAAGTGAGCTGAGGCCTACCTAAGGCTCTGTGCCCCAGCCTGATACCCACCAGACCTCTCCCCTGCCCCTGGGCCTGTGCCGGTGAACAGAGGGCTAGCTGAGGCTGAGTGCCCCAGCCTGATACCCAGGACCTCGGTCAGCCACTGGGCCTGTGGCGGTGAGCAGAGGCCTGAGGCAGTGAGCAGAGGCCTAGCTAAGGCTGAGTACCCCTGCCTGATACACCAGACCTCTCCCTACCTCCTGGTCCTGTGGCGCTGAGCATTGGCCTAGCTAAGGCAGAGTTCCCCAGCCTGATACCCCAGACCTCCGTCCTGCACCCTGGGCCTGAGGCGGTGAGCAGAGGCCTAGCTAAGGCTGAGTGCCCCAGCCTGATACCTCAGACCTCTCCCCGGTCCCTGGGCCTGTGATGGTGCGCAGAGGCCTAGCTAAGGTTGAGTGCCCCAGCCTGATACCCCAGACCTCTGACCAGCCCCTGGGCTTGTGGCGGTGAGCAGAGTCCTCACTAATGCTGAGTGCCCCAGCCTGATTCACCAGACCTCTGTCCGGCTGCTGGGCCTGTGGCATTGAGCAGAGGCCTAGCTAAGGCTGAGTGCCCCCACCTGATACCCCAGACCTCTCCCTAGCCCCTGGGCCTGTGGTGGTGAGCAGCAGCCTAGCTAAGGCAGAGTGCCCCAGCCTGATACCCCAGACCTCTGTCCAGCCCCTGGGCCTGTGGCAGTGAGCAGAGGCCTAGCTAAGGCTGAGTGCCCCAGCCTGATAACCCAGACGTCTGTCCTGCACCCTGGGCCTGAGGTGGTGAGCAGAGGCCTAGCTAAGGCTGAGTGCCCCAGCCTGATACCCCAGTCCTCTCCTCGGTCCCTGGGCCTGTGATGGTGTGCAGAGGCCTAGCTAAAGCTGAGTGCCCCAGCCTGATACCCCAGACCTCTGTCCAGCCCCTGGCCCTGTGGCGGTGAGCAGAGTCCTAGCTAATTCTGAGTTCCCCAGCCTGATACACCAGACCTCTGTCCGGCCGCTGGGCCTGTAGCGTTGAGCAGAGTACTAGCTAAGGCTGAGTGTCCCAGCCTGATAGCCCAGACCTCGCCCTGGCCCCTGGGTCTGTAGCAGTGAGCAGAGACCTAGCTAAGGCGGAGTGCCCCAGCCTGATACCCCTGACCTCACCCCAGCCCCTGGGCCTGTGGCAGTGAGCAGAGGCCTAGCTAAGGCTGAATGCCCCCGCCTGATACCCCAGAACTCTCGGTAGCCCCTGGCCCTGTGGCGGTGAGCAGCAGCCTAGCTAAGGCAGAGTGCCCCAGCCTTATACCCCAGACCTCTCCACGGTCCCTGGGCCTGTGACGGTGCTCAGAGGCCTAGCTACAGCTGAGTTCCCCACCCTGATACCCCAGACATCTGTCCGGCCCCTGGGCCTGTGGCAATGAGCAGAGGCCTAGCTAAGGATCCCAGCCTGAAACCCACCAGACCTCTCCCTGGCCCCTGGGCCTGTGGCAGAGAGCAGAGGCCTAGCTAAGGCAGAGTGCCCCAACCTGATACCCCAGACCTGTCCCCGGCCCCTGGGCCTGTGGCGATGAGCAGAGGCCTAGCTAAGGCTGAGTGCCCCAGCCTGATACCCCAGACCTGTCCCCAGACCTGGGCCTGTGGCAATGAGAAGAGGCCTAGCTAGGGCAGAATGTCCCAGCATGATACCCCAGACCTCTGTCCTGCCCCTGGGCCTGAGGCAGTGATCAGAGGCCTAGCTAGGGCAGAGTGCACCAGTCTGATACCCACCAAACCTCTGCCAGGCCCCTGGGTCTGTGAAAGTGAGCCAAGGCCTAGCTAAGGCTGAGTACCCCAGCCTGATACCCCAGACCTCTGTCCTGCCCCTAGGCCTGAGGGGTGAGCAGAAGCCTAGGTATGGCTGATTCCTCCAGCCTTATACACCAGACCTCTCCCTGGCCCCTGGGCCTGTGGCGCTGAGCAGAGGCCTAGCTAAGGCTGAGTGCCCCAGCCTGATACCCCCAGACCTCTCCCCATCCCCTGGGCCTGTGGCGGTTTACAGAGGCCTAGCTAAGGCGGAGTGCCCCATCCTGATACCCCAGACATCTCCCCGGCCCCTGGGCTTGTGTCGGTGAGCCGAGGCCTAGCTAATGCTGAGTACCCCAGCCTGATACCCGCTAGACTTCTCCCCGGCCCCTGGGCCTGTGGCGGTGAACGGAGGCCTAGCTAAGGCTGAGTGCCCCAGCCTGATACCCACCAGACCTCTGCTCTGCCCCTGGGCCTGTGACGGTGTGCCGAGGCCTAGCTAAGGCTGAGTGCCGCAGCCTGATATTCACCAGACCTCTCCCCGGCCCCTGGGCATGTGGCGGTGAACAGAGGCCTAGCTAAGGCGGAGTGCACCATCCTGGTACCTGAGACCTCTCCCCGGCCCCTGGGCCTGTGTCAGTGAGCAGAGGCCTAGCTTAGGCTGAGTACCCCAACCTGATAACCCAGACCTCTGTCCTGCCCCTGGGCATGAGGCGGTGAGCAGAGGCCTGAGTGCCCCAGCCTGATACCCCAGACCTCTGTCCTGCCCCTGGGCCTGTGCCGGTGAACAGAGGGCTAGCTGAGGCTGAGTGCCCCAGCCTGATACCCCAGACCTCGGTCAGCCCCTGGGCCTGTGGCGGTGAGCAGAGGCCTGAGGCAGTGAGAAGAGGCCTAGCTGTGGCTGAGTCCCCCAGCCTGATACCCCAAGACCTCTCCCCAGCCCCTTGGCCTGTGGAGGTTAGCAGAGGCCTAGTTAAGGTAGAGTGCCCCAGCCTGATACCCCAGACCTCTGTCCTGCCCCTGGGCCTGTGGTGGTACGCAGAGGCCTAGCTAAGGATGAGTGCCCCAGCCTAATACCCACTAGACCTTTGCCCAGCCCTTGGGCCTGTGAAAGTGAGCTGAGGCCTAGCTAAGGCTCTGTGCCCCAGCCTGATACCCACCAGACCTCTCCCCTGCCCCTGGGCCTGTGCCGGTGAACAGAGGGCTAGCTAAGGCTGAGTGCCCCAGCCTGATACCCCAGACCTCTGTCAGCCCCTGGGCCTGTGGCGGCGAGCAGAGGCCTAGCTAAGGAGGAGTGCCCCAGCCTAATACTCCAGACCTCTGCCAGCCCCTGGGCCTGGCAGTGAGCAGAGGCCTAGCTAAGGCTGAGTGCCCCAGCCTGATTCCCCAGACCTCTGTCTGGCCCCTGGGCCTGTGGCGGTGCACAGAAGCCTAGCTAAGGCTGAGTGCCCCAGCCTGATACCTAACAGATGTCTGCCCGGCCCCTGGGCCTGTGACGGTGAGCCAAGGCCTAGCTAAGGCTGAGTGCCCCAGCCTGATACCCCAGACCTCTGTCCTGCCCCTGGGCCTGTGAAAGTGAGCTGAGGCCTACCTAAGGCTCTGTGCCGCAGCCTGATACTCACCAGACCTCTCCCCTGCCCCTGGGCCTATGCCGGATAACAGAGGGCTAGCTGAGGCTGAGTGCCCCAGCCTGATACCCCAGACCTCGGTCAGCCCCTGGGCCTGTGGCGGTGAGCAGAGGCCTGAGGCAGTGAGAAGAGGCCTAGCTGTGGCTCAGTGCCCCAGCCTGATACCCCGAGACCTCTCCCCAGCCCCTTGGCCTGTGGAGGTGAGCAGAGGCCTAGTTAAGGCAGAGTGCCCCAGCCTGATACCCCAGACCTCTGTCCTGCCCCTGGGTCTGTGGTGGTACGCAGAGGCCTAGCTAAGGAGGAGTGCCCCAGCCTAATACCCACTAGACCTTTGCCCAGCCCTTGGGCCTGTGAAAGTGAGCTGATGCCTAGCTAAGGCTTTGTGCCCCAGCCTGATACCCACCAGACCTCTCCCCTGCCCCTGGGCCTGTGCCGGTGAACAGAGGGCTAGCTAAGGTTGAGTGCCCCAGCCTGATACCCCAGACCTCTGTAAGCCCCTGGGCCTGTGGCGGCGAGCAGAGGCCTAGCTAAGGCGGAGTGCCCCAGCCTAATACTCCAGACCTCTGCCAGCCCCTGGGCCTGGCAGTGAGCAGAGGCCTAGCTAAGGCTGAGTGCCCCAGCCTGATTCCCCAGACCTCTGTCTGGCCCCTGGGCCTGTGGCGGTGCGCAGAAGCCTAGCTAAGGCTGAGTGTCCCAGCCTGATACCTAACAGATGTCTGCCCGGCCCCTGGGCCTGTGATGGTGAGCCGAGGCCTAGCTAAGGCTGAGTGCCCCAGCCTGATACCCCAGACCGATGTCCTGCCCCTGGGCCTGTGACAGTGTGCAGAGGCCTAGCTAAGGCTGAGTGCCCCAGCCCGATACCCACCAGACCTCTGCCCGGCCCCTGGACCTGTGACGGTGAGACAAGGCTTAGCTAAGGCAGAGTGCCCCAGCCTTATACCCCAAACCTCTCTCCTGCACCCTGGGCCTGAGGTGGTGAACAGAGGCCTAGCTAAGGCTGAATGCCCAGCCTGATACCCCAGACCTCTCCCCGGACCCTGGGCCTGTGACGGTGAGCAGAGGCCTAGCTACAGCTGAGTTCCCCACCCTGATACCCCAGACCTCTGTCCGGCCCCTGGGCCTGTGGCAATGAGCAGAGGCCTAGCTAAGGCAGAGTGCCCCAACCTGATACCCCAGACCTGTCCCCGGCCCCTGGGCCTGTGCTGATGAGCAGAGGCCTAGCTAAAGCAGAGTGCCCCAGCCTGATACCCCAGACCTGTCCCCGGACCTGGGCCTGTGGCCATGAGCAGAGGCCTAGCTAAGGCAGAGTGCCCCAGCCTGATACCCCAGACCTCTGTCCTGCCCCTAGGCCTGAGGCGGTGAGCAGAAGCCTAGGTATGGCTGAGTCCTCCAGCCTTATACCCCAGACCTCTCCCTGGCCCCTGGGCCTGTGGCGGTGAGCAGAGGCCTAGCTAAGGCTGAGTGCCCCAGCCTGATACCCCCAGACCTCTCCCCATCCCCTGGGCCTGTGGCGGTGTACAGAGGCCTAGCTAAGGCGGAGTGCCCCATCCTGATACCCCAGACCTCTCCCAGGCCCCTGGGCCTGTGGCAGTGAGCAGAGGCCTAGCTAAGGCTGAGTGCGCCAGCCTGATACCCACCAGACCTCTGCCTTGCCCCTGGCCATGTGACAGTGAGCCGAGGACTAGCTAAGGCTGAGTGCGCCAGCCTGATACCCACCAGACCTCTCCCTGGCCCCTGGGCCTGTGGCAGGGAACAGAGGCCTAGCAAAGGCTGAGTGCCCCAGCCTGATACCCACCAGACCTCTGCCCGGCCCCTGGGCCTGTGACGGTGTGCCGAGGCCTAGCTAAGGCTGAGTGCCCCAGCCTGATACCCACCACACCTCTCCCCGGCCCCTGGGCCTGTGGCGGTGAGCAGAGGCCTAGCTAAGGCTGAGTACCCCAGCCTGATAACCTAGACCTCTGTCCTGCCCCTGGGACTGAGACGGTGAGCAGAGGCCTAGCTATGGCTGAGTGCCCCAGCCTGATACCCCCAGACCTCTCCCCAGCCCCTGGGCCTGTGTAGGTGAGCAAAGGCCTAGTTAAGGCAGAGTGCCCCAGCCTAATACTCCAGACCTCTGTCCAGCCCCTGGGCCTGTGGCAGTGAGCAGAAGCCTAGCTAAGGCTGAGTGCCCCAGCCTGATACCCCAGAACTCTGTCTGGCCCCTGGCCTGTGGCGGTGCGCAGAAGCATAGCTAAGGCTGAGTGCCCCAGCCTGATACCTAACAGACGTCTGTCCGGCCCCTGGGCCTGTGACGGTGAGCCGAGGCCTAGCTAAGGCTAAGTGCCCCAGCCTGATACCCACCAGACCTCTACCCCGGCCCCTGGGCCGGTGGCGGTGAGCACAGGCCTAGCTACGGCTGAGTGCCCCAGCCTGATACCCCAGACCTCTGTCCTGCCCCTGGGCCTGAGGCGGTGAGCAGAGGCCTAGCTAAGGCTGAGTGCCCCAGCCTGATACCCCAGACCTCTGTCTGGCCCCTGGGCCTGTTGCAGTGTGAAGAGGCCTAGCTGAGGCTGATTTCCCCAGCCTATTACCCACCAGACATCTGCCCGGCCCCTGGGCCTGTGGCAGTGAACAGAGGCCTAGCAAAGTCTGAGTGCCCCAGCCTGATATCCACCCGACCTCTGCCCGGCCCCTGGGCCTGTGACGGTGAGCCGAGGCCTAGCTAAGGCTGAGTGCCCAGCCTGATACCCCAGACCTCTCCCTGGCCCCTGGGCCTGTGGCTGTGAGCAGAGGCCTAGCTAAGGCAGAGTGCCCCAGCCTGATACCCCAGACCTCTCCCCGGCCCCTAGGCATGTGGCAGTGAGCAGAGGCCTAGCTAAGGCTGAGTGCCCCAGCTTGATACCCACCAGGCCTTTGTCCGGTCCCTGGGCCTGTGGAAGTGAGCAGAGGCCTAGCTAAGGCAGAGTGCCCCAGCCTGATACCCCAGACCTCTCCCTGGCCCCTGGGCCTGTGGCTGTGAGCAGAGGCCTAGCTAAGGCAGAGTGCCCCAACCTGATACCCCAGACCTCTCCCTGGCCCCTGGGACTGTGGCGGTGAGCAGAGGCCTAGCTAAGGCTGAGTGTCCCAGCCAGATACCCCCAGACCTCTCCCCAGCCCCTGGGCCTGTGGAGATGAGCAGAGGCCTAGCTAAGGCAGAGTGCCCCAGCCTGATACCCCAGACCTCTGTCCTGCACCTGGGCCTGTGGCGGTGTGCAAAGACCTAGCTAAGGCTGAGTGCCCCAGCCTGATACCCACAAGACCTCTGCCTGGCCCCTGGGCCTGTGATGGTGAATTGAGGCCTAGCTAAGCCAGAGTACCCCAGCCTGATACCCCAGACCTCTGTCCTGCATCCTGGGCCTGATGCGGTGAGCAGAGGCTTAGCTAAGGCTGGGTGCCCCAGCCTGATAGCCCAGACCTCTCCCCGGCCCCTGGGCCTGTAGCGGTGAGCAGAGGCCTAGCTAAGGTTGAGTGCCCCATCCTGATACCCCTGACCTCACCCCAGCCCCTGGGCCTTTGGTGGTGAGCAGAGGCCTAGCTAAGGCTGAGTACCCCTGCCTGATACACCAGACCTCTCCCTAGCTCCTGGGCCTGTGGCGCTGAGCAGTGGCCTAGCTAAGGCAGAGTGCCCCAGCCTGATACCCCAGACCTCTGCCCAGCCCCTGGGCCTGTGGTGGTGCGCAGAGGCCTAGCTAAGGCTGAGTGCCCCAGCCTGATACCCCAGTCCTTTGTCCTGCCCCTGAGCCTGTGGCAGTGAGCAGAGGCCTAGCTAAGGCTGAGTGTCCCAGCCTGATACCCACCAGACTTCTCCCCGGCCCATGGGACTGTGGCAGTGAACAGAGGCCTAGCTAAGGGTGAGGGCCAAGCCTGATACCCCAGACCTCTGTCTGGCCCCTGGCCTGTGGCAGTGCGCAGAAGCCTAGCTAAGGCTGAGTGCCCCAGCCTGATACCTAACAGACGTCTGCCCGGCCCCTGGGCCTATGACGGTGAGCTGAGGCCTAGCTAAGGCTGAGTGCCCCAGCCTGATACCCACCAGACCTCTCCCCGGCCCCTGGGCCTGCGGCAGTGAGCACAGGCCAAGCTACGGCTGAGTGTCCCAGCCTGATACCCCAGACCTCTGTCCTGCCCCTGGGCCTGAGGCGGTGAGCAGTGGCCTAGCTAAGGCAGAGTGCCCCAGCCTGATACTCCAGTCCTCTGTCCTGCCCCTGAGCCTGTGGCAGTGAGCAGAGGCCTAGCTAAGGCTGAGTGCCCCAGCCTGATACCCACCAGACCTCTCCCTGGCCCCTGGGCCTGTGGCGGTAAACAGAGGCCTAGCAAAGGCTGAGTGCCCCAGCCTGATACCCACCAGACCTCGGCCCGGCCCCTGGGCCTGTGGCGGTGAACAGAGGCCTAGCAAAGGCTGAGTGCTCCAGCCTGATACCCCAGACCTCTGTCTGGCCCCTGGCCTGTGGCGGTGGGCCGAGGCCCAGCTAAGGCTGAGTGCCCCAGCCTGATAACCACCAGACCTCTCCTCGTCTGTTAGGCAGAAACCTGTGCAGTTCCCTTAGGGACCACTGCAAAAAGTTTAAGACCACAGGAGTAAGCAGTAAACCCAATTGGTAGCAGTCCGCACCATCCAGATTTACCTGGTAGCTGTGGCTGAGCAGTCAGACTTCTCTCAAGAAGAGTTAGGCAGTATATAGAATATACACAATAGGGCAAAGAATACAGTAGAACAAGCAAACACTGACCGGAGCTTTGGTATTAAAAGGATATCATTATTTATTTAAAACACACTTATGAAAATACACTGACACTAATATGTCAAGCAAGTTCAAACACAGTCACTACAAATATATACACCTCCTTAGTTAATTATTCGACAAGTCTAGGTTAAGACACCACTTATTAGCAAACCAGGGGCGAGCGCGTAACCTTAGATGGCACTCCAATAATTCGTTAAAAAGGGAGGGAAAAGGCAGAGTATGGAAATAACACAGTACCAACACTTTTAAGAAACCACAGCAAGTCAAGAAATGCAGGGTCTACTGTAGAGCCAAAGTTCATAGGCCAGGCTCACTCCTGGAGAGAGCAAGGCGGAATGTGTCCAAGATCACACAGTGGAAATGCACTCAGTCTTTGTAGAAAATGTCAAAAGAGGTTGGATCAGTTCAGAAAGATAAAGTTAGAAGGTTTGGAGGCCAACCCAGTTGGAAAGTCAAGGATTTATGGGACACCTTGGACAGTCCGTTGCAAGGGAGGCCAGGTGGGACACAGTACCTGAAATGGTGAGAAAGCCCCAGCGGGGGCAGTTGTTCCTGGCAGCGGGTGCAAATCGTGGCTTCGACCAGAGGAAGAGATGATCTCGACGATGAAGAAAGCTGGAGGTCGTTGCACTGCCAGGGAAGAAACCAGCCGCGGAGTTCCTGATTAAAAGGTATGACCCTTTTATTCGCGGTCACTGGTGAAGTGTGGCTATCCGGCCGCCGGGGTGCTTGGCACGGGCGATTCGACCACGAGACATCCTGGAATGCATAAAAGGCGAACTGGTTGGTACCACCAGCTCAAAGGGAAGAAGACTCTCCTGGAAGAAGATCTCCTCTGTCGTCGGGGAAGTGGTGAGTCCGTACAGCAGGGCTCCACCGGTGGTATCGTCGTTGTAGATGGTTCAGCTTCTCCCCTCTTCGGATTCTTTAGGGCCTGTGGCGACTTCTGAAGTTCCAGTCCCCAAAGCCCTGCTTTTATGCAGAAAAAACCCCATTCAACATCCTAGCTGTCACTCAAACCTGCTAAGTGGTGAGCCGCGCGACTCACCACTGGGCCAATCACACAAGAGTGCGACTTGAGTTGCCAAGGCAACTCAGTCCAGGGTGCCTAATCCCCCTCCCACACATCCTGTAGACCCCAGACAGAGTGGCACCATTTGGAGGGCTTCTGTGGAGAAGCCCGCCAAAAAGTGGAAGAAAGGACTCGACTTGGGTTAGAGTTTCAGAGGCGAACACAAACGCCATTTTAAAACCGAGTTCTGGCAAAAAGACCCAACCGGGGAATAAATATTAAATAAATAAACCGGCGGTATCTTTAACATTGCACCAAAAAGTGGTGCGTTTAAAATGAATGGGAAAATCCCACAGGAAATTTTCCGGTGGAATATTTCGTGTGGTATCCACTGCCACCAGCCAGAAACTCGACAAGGGGGGACTGGACAGTGCCCCCTTGGAAACAGACCCATGGGCAATCTAATTAACCCCTTCCAGTACTTCCACTATATGATGGTTTGTACTGGTTCTGTTCACAATGTGAGATTAGTAAAACCAATGGTGACTTTACATGCCCTGGGAGACAGTAGTCAGTCCCAGAGTATGGAGTCTATGTTTGGGGGTCACTATGACACCCCTGTGTTACTGCACTGAGGGTACTGTGTAACACACATACCAAAAACACATGAAGCCCTATGGAGTAAAAGACCCCATAGCCCATAAAACACATTCACA
Organism: Ambystoma mexicanum; assembly: GCF_040938575.1. Lineage (NCBI taxonomy): Eukaryota > Metazoa > Chordata > Amphibia > Caudata > Ambystomatidae > Ambystoma > Ambystoma mexicanum. The sequence continues at coordinate 7,943,800 of NC_090940.1, forward strand.
GTCAAAGGACATTCTCAAATCATGCCCAAGAGTGGGAGAAAAAGAGTCTCACTCTTAGCAGGGGAAAAAAATAAAGCCCAAACATCCAGCAAAGCTGCTGGGGGACTCACTAGGTTTGGGAAATTAGCCTTTACAGAGAATTCTCCCTAACATTCCAGACTAATGGACAGGAGGATTTAATCCACTCCGGGATGAATCTCATACCTCTAGTCGATGACTTACATCCTAGAGAGACCATCAGCATTTTGGTGGTGACACCCTGACCTGTGTTCAATGGTAGAGTCAAAGGTTTTCCTTTGTAAACTATATGACCTACAAACCCTTTGAGGAACATCAGTCTTTTTAAAGTTATAGGGGATCTGGTTGACCAGTCCCTCAGAAGTTGTTACAACTTCTGAACCTGTGTTAGGCTTTTTTAAGGGGTCCTCATAAAGGATTCCCTTAGATCTACAGGGGCCTCCAGAGGTCCTCACCACCTCTCTGTTGGGAGAAGGTTGGGTTTTAGGCCTTTTGGTTGGAGGGGATGGAGATAAGCAAGGTACATGCTTCTCCTTCCTCTTACATCTACCCTTACCAACTTTAGGAGTTTCCCCCTTAAGACTAGGAATTGGGTTGGAGTCTTCTGTGGAAGGTCCAACAGTCTGAAGGTTTTTGGCCTTAGACTTTTCTTTTCTGGTTTTCCACCAGCACTGAGAATTACCAGTTCTCTTAGGCCTAGTTAGGGTTCCAGTAGGTCTATCCACCTCTTCCTTGGAAGCAGGGGGAGTCACAGACTCTATAACTGGGGGAACAATGATGAAGCTTGGTTGGGGCTCCCATTTCCCTAAAATTTTAGCCTGAAATTTGCCTGGGTCAGAGGTCAACTTACCAACACCAGGGCTTGTAGTGGGGGTCTCAACAGAGGTTCCCACAGGCTTAGAGTGGTTCCTTAAGGTGGCCTCTCTAGCCAATTTGGTATGGTTCTGGGTCTCCATACTGGGAGGCCTGGGGGTACTGGATACTACTCCTAGAGTTCTTAGATCATTCCCCAACAGGACTCTCCCAGGCACCTCAGTCTGAACACTGACAGGGATCATCACTGTCATGTTGTTACACTGAATGAGAGCTGGTAGAATTGGAACCATTTGGACAGGACCTCCAGATAATGTAGTGGGACCTTTGGGTGCCTTAGCAACATCCTCAGGTTGAAAGAAGCTTTCATCCACTACTATTCTGCTGGCCCCAGAGTCTCGCCTGGCATGAGTATCCTGGCCATTGACAAGAACACTGTCCACATAATAAACTTTAGAGTTTTCTGGTATGGGGTCATACACACTCCTATTCTGATTACTAACCAGACCCATGGACCCTAATGATACACTTGCTTGAAGACCCAAACGTTCTTCAGCAAAGACTTCAAAGTGAGCACTAGCCATTTGAACTTCCTCCTTAGGAGTGAAGGCTAAGGAGACTGTGCTGATCCCTGTAGGTTTACCCTTACATTTTGGATCTCCTTTGATATGGTCAGTTGCCCCACAGAGATAGCATGTTCCAAATGCTCTCTGGAATGGGGGCTTCTGCTGACCTCTTTCTGGTTGGGCACCAGAGGACTCACTAGCCGTATTAGGTTTACCTTGGGGCTTACCCTGGTTATTTTGTTGTTTGGGGCCCTCTTTGGGTTGGGAGGCATTAGAAGTCTCTTGGTTTCCTTTTGGTGGCTGCTTCCCCTCATCATTTTTCTGAGTTGCCCCAGAGTCCTTGTGAGTAGCCCTGTTGGCAACCCACAAGTCAGCAGCATTAGCTAGCTTCCTGGAATCTAATTCCTTTGAATCAGCCAAGTGCTGTCTGAGCTCAGGAGAGCAGGCATCATAAATGGACTCCAACATTACAAGATTTCTCATTCCCTCATAAGTGTTCACTCTGTAACCCTTAATCCATCCCTCTAAGTTTTTCAAACGCTCATTCACCCAAGTAGCCCAAGGGGTACTATCATGCTTTTTGAGAGTCCTAAACCTCTTAAGGTACTGGGAAGGCGTCTTCCCAAATCTAGCAATTAAAGCTAGCTTCACACATTCATAGTCCCTTCTATCCACCTCCCCCAACTACATTACCACATCAGATGCAACAGGGGGGAGCCTAGAGAACAACCAAGGAAGCAACTGATTCCCTGTGATGCCCTGGAGCCCATGATTATACTCAAACATAGCCAACCAATCCAACACATCCGACTTAGGTTCATACATACCCACAATCTCTTTAGGCATCCGGGGTCTTTTGGGACTGGAACTCCTAGAGGATACGGAGAGAGAAGCATTTTCAACTGATAATTTCTTCAACTCTAGCTCATGCTTGAGCTCCATTTCTCTGAGCCTTAGTTCTTGGTTTAATTCTTGGTGCCTTTGTTCTGCTTGAGCATTAAGTCGCTTAAACTCCAATTCAAGCTTCATTTTTTCTAGTTCAATACATTGGGGACTAAATGTGGGACCTGGCAAAGGTCCAGTAGGTACAGCTGGAAGAGCAGATAGAGGCCCAGAGGGGACAACTACAATAGCCTCACCCTCCTCTTCTGACTCTGCCTCAAGATTATCCATACTTTGATCCATATCAATATCATTGCTGTTATCTACATTTGCTGGGAGAGTAGGCTCCTCTGAACCACTACCCAGACTTTGGTTTGCTAACAACCTTTCTATTAGCTCAATTTTCTTGCCTCTAGTCAGGAGATTCTTATGTTTACAGAGAACTCTTAAACAATCAGCAGTTTTAGTAGAAAGGGACTCCTGGCTATAACTTTCCATAGTTGACAGGTTTAGAAAATAAACTTTTTAGTGCTAAACTTTGTGGTTAGTTGCACTAAGGTACTTAAAAGCACACTAAAATGTATACTCAATAAAAATCCCACCGCTGTACACCAGTGTTAGGCAGAAACCTGTGCAGTTCCCTTAGGGACCACTGCAAAAAGTTTAAGACCACAGGAGTAAGCAGTAAACCCAATTGGTAGCAGTCTGCACCACCCAGATTTACCTGGTAGCTGTGGCTGAGCAGTCAGACTTCTCTCAAAAAGAGTTAGGCAGTATATAGAGTATACACAATAGGGACAAAAATACAGTAGCATAAGCAAACACTGACCAGAGCTTTGGTATAAAAGTATATAATTATTTATTTAAAACACACTTATGAAAATACACTGGCACTAATATGTCAAGCAAGTTCAAACACAGTCACTACAAGTATATACACCTCCCTAGTTAATTATTCGACAAGTCTAGGTTAAGACCCCACTTATTAGCAAAACAGGGGTGAGCGCGTAACCTTAGATGGCACTCCAATAATTTGTTAAAAAGGGAGGGAAAAGGCAGAGTATGGAAATAACACAGTACCAACACTTTTAAGAAACCACAGCTAGTTGGAACGTCAAGGATTTACGGGACACCTTGGACAGTCCGTTGCAAGAGAGGCCAGGTGGGACACAGTACCTGAAATGGTGAGAAATCTTCAGCAGGGGCAGTTGTTCCTGGCAGCGGGTGCAAGTTGGGGCTTCGACTAGAGGAAGAGATGATCTCGACGAGAAAGAAAGCTGGAGGTCATTGCACTGCCAGGGATGAAACCAGGCGCGGAGTTCCCAATTAAAAGGTACAACCCTTTTATTCACGGTCAGTGGTGAAGCGTGGCTATCTGGCCGCCGGGGTGCTTGGCACGGGCAATTCGACCACGAGACGTCCTGGAAGGCGAAAAAGGCAAACTGGTTGGTCCCACCAGCTCAAAGGGAAGAAGACTCTCCTGGAAGAAGATCTCCTCTGTCGTCGGGGAAGTGGTGAGTTTGTAAAGCAGGGCTCCACCGGTGGTGTCGTCTTTGTAGATGGCTCAGCTTCTCCCCTCTTTGGATTCTTTAGGTCCTGTGGCGACTTCTGAAGTTCCAGTCCCCAAAGCCCTGCTTTTATACAGAAAAACCCCCATTCAACAGCCTAGCTGTCACTCAAACCTGCTAAGTGGTGAGCTGGGCGGCTCACCACTGGGCCAATCACACAAGAGTGCGACTTGAGTTGCCAAGGCAACTCAGTCCAGGGTGCCTAATCCCCCTCCCACACATCCTGTAGACCCCAGACAGAGTGGCACCATTTGGAGGGCTTCTGTGCAGAAGCCCGCCAAAAAGTGGAACAAAGGGCTCGACTTGGGTTAGAGTTTCAGAGGCGAACACAAACGCCATTTTAAAACCGGGTTCTGGCAGAAAGACCGAACCGGGGAATAAATATTAAATAAATAACCCAGCGGTATCTTTAACATTGAACAAAAAAGTGGTGCGTTTAAAATCAATGGGAAAATCCCATAGGAAATATTCTGGTGGAATATTTTGCGTGGTAACCACTGCCACCAGCCAGAAACTCGACAAGGGGGGACTGGACAGTGCCCCCTTGGAAACAGACCCAGGGGCAATCTAATTAACCCCTTCCAGTACTTCCACAATATGATGGTTTGTACTGGTTCTGTTCACAATTTCAGACTAGTAAAGCCAATGGTGACTTTACATGCCCTGGGAGACAGTAGTCAGTCCCAGGGTATGGAGTCTATGTTTGGGGGTCACTATGACACCCCTGTGTTACTGCACTGAGGGTGCTGTGTAACACACATCACAAAAACACATGAAGCCCTATGGAGTAAAAGACCCCATAGCCCATAAAACACATTTACAGTCAAAGGACATTCTCAAATCATGCCTAAGAGTGGGAGAAAAAGAGTCTCACTCTTAGCAGGAGAAAAAAAATAAACCCCACAAATCCAGCAAAGCTTTTGGGGGACTCACTAGGTTTGGGAAATTAGCCTTAACAGAGAATTCTCCCTAACACCGTCCCCTGGGCCTGTGGCGGTGAGCAGAGGCCTGGCTAAGGCTGAGTGCCCCCGCCTGATACTCCAGACCTCTCCCCATCCCCTGGGCCTATGGCAGTGAGCAGAGGCCTGGCTAAGGCTGAGTGCCCCAGCATGATACCCCAGACCTCTCCCCGTCCCCTGGGCCTGTGGCAGTGAGCAGAGGCCTGGCTAAGGCTGAGTGCCCCGGCCTGATACCCACCAGACCTCTCCCCGTCTCCTGGGCCTGTGGCAGTGAGCAGAGGCCTGGCTAAGGCTGAGTGCCCCAGCCTGATACCCCAGACCTCTCCCCGTCCCCTGGGCCTGTGGCGGTGCGCAGAGGCCTGGCTAAGGCTGAGTGCCCCAGCCTGATGGCCCAGACCTCTCCCCGTCCCCTGGGCCTGTGGCGGTGCGCAGAGGCCTAGCTAAGGCTGAGTGCCCCAGCCTGATGGCCCAGACCTCTCCCCGTCCCCTGGGCCTGTGGCGGTGCGCAGAGGCCTAGCTAAGGCTGAGTGCCCCAGCCTGATACCCCAGACCTCTCCCGGTCCCCTGGGCCTGTGGCGGTGCGCAGAGGCCTAGCTAAGGCTGAGTGCCCCAGCCTGATGGCCCAGACCTCTCCCCGTCCCCTGGTCCTGTGGCGGTGCGCAGAGGCCTAGCTAAGGCTGAGTGCCCCGGCCTGATACCCCAGACCTCTCCCCGTCCCCTGGGCCTGTGGCAGTGAGCAGAGGCCTGGCTAAGGCTGAGTGCCCCGGCCTGATACCCACCAGACCTCTCCCCGTCTCCTGGGCCTGTGGCAGTGAGCAGAGGCCTGGCTAAGGCTGAGTGCCCCAGCCTGATACCCCAGACCTCTCCCCGTCCCCTGGGCCTGTGGCGGTGCGCAGAGGCCTGGCTAAGGCTGAGTGCCCCAGCATGATACCCCAGACCTCTCCCCGTCCCCTGGACCTGTGGCGGTGAGCAGAGGCCTGGCTAAGGCTGAGTGCCCCGGCATGATACCCCAGACCTCTCCCCGTCCCGTGGGCCTGTGGCAGTGAGCAGAGGCCTGGCTAAGGCTGAGTGCCCCGGCCTGATACCCACCAGACCTCTCCCCGTCTCCTGGGCCTGTGGCAGTGAGCAGAGGCCTGGCTAAGGCTGAGTGCCCCAGCCTGATACCCCAGACCTCTCCCCGTCCCCTGGGCCTGTGGCGGTGCGCAGAGGCCTAGCTAAGGCTGAGTGCCCCGGCCTGATGGCCCAGACCTCTCCCCGTCCCCTGGGCCTGTGGCGGTGCGCAGAGGCCTAGCTAAGGCTGAGTGCCCCGGCCTGATGGCCCAGACCTCTCCCCGTCCCCTGGGCCTGTGGCGGTGCGCAGAGGCCTAGCTAAGGCTGAGTGCCCCGGCCTGATACCCCAGACCTCTGCCCGGCCCCTGGGCCTGTGGCGGTGCGCAGAGGCCTAGCTAAGGCTGAGTGCCCCAGCCTGATACCCCAGACCTCTCCCCGTCCCCTGGGCCTGTGGCAGTGAGCAGAGGCCTGGCTAAGGCTGAGTGCCCCAGCCTGATACCCCAGACCTCTCCCCGTCCCCTGGGCCTGTGGCGGTGCGCAGAGGCCTGGCTAAGGCTGAGTGCCCCAGCCTGATACCCCAGACCAATCCCCGTCACCTGGGCCTGTGGCGGTGCGCAGAGGCCTGGCTAAGGCTGAGTGCCCCCGCCTGATACCCCAGACCTCTCCCCGTCCCCTGGGCCTGTGGCGGTGCGCAGAGGCCTAGCTAAGGCTGAGTGCCCCGGCCTGATGGCCCAGACCTCTCCCCGTCCCCTGGGCCTGTGGCGGTGAGCAGAGGCCTGGCTAAGGCTGAGTGCCCCGGCCTGATACCCCAGACCTCTCCCCGTCCCCTGGGCCTGTGGCGGTGCGCAGAGGCCTAGCTAAGGCTGAGTGCCCCGGCCTGATACCCCAGACCTCTGCCCGGCCCCTGGGCCTGTGACGGTGCGCAGAGGCCTGGCTAAGGCTGAGTGCCCCGGCCTGATACCCCAGACCTCTCCCCGGCCCCTGGGCCTGTGGCGGTGAGCAGAGGCTCGCTAAGGCTGAGTGCCCCAGCCTGACACCCCAGACCTCTGCCCGGCCCCTGGGCCTGTGACGGTGAGCAGAGGCCTGGCTAAGGCTGAGTGCCCCGGCCTGACACCCCAGACCTCTCCCCGTCCCCTGGCCCTGTGGCGGTGAGCAGAGGCCTGGCTAAGGCTGAGTGCCCCGGCCTGACACCCCAGACCTCTGCCCGGCCCCTGGGCCTGTGACGGTGAGCAGAGGCCTGGCTAAGGCTGAGTGCCCCGGCCTGATACCCCAGACCTCTCCCCGTCCCCTGGCCCTGTGGCGGTGAGCAGAGGCCTGGCTAAGGCTGAGTCCCCCAGCCTGACACCCCAGACCTCTCCCCGGTCCCTGGGCCTGTGATGGTGCGCAGAGGCCTAGCTAAGGCTGAGTGCCCCAGCATGATACCCCAGACCTCTCCCCGTCCCCTGGGCCTGTGGCGGTGCGCAGAGGCCTAGCTAAGGCTGAGTGCCCCAGCCTGATACCCCAGACCTCTCCCCGTCCCCTGGGCCTGTGGCGGTGAGCAGAGGCCTAGCTAAGGCTGAGTGACCTCACCTGATACCCCAGACCTCTCCCCGTCCCCTGGGCCTGTGGCGGTGAGCAGAGGCCTGGCTACGGCTGAGTGCCCCGGCCTGATACCCACCAGACCTCTCCCCGTCCCCTGGGCCTCTGGCGGTGAGCAGAGGCCTAGGTAAGGCTGAGTGCCCCGGCATGATACCCCAGACCTCTCCCCGTCCCCTGGGCCTGTGGCGGTGAGCAGAGGCCTAGCTAAGGCTGAGTGCCCCGGCATGATAGCCCAGACCTCTGTCCAGCCCCTGGGCCTGTGGCGGTGCACAGAGGCCTAGCTAAGGCTGAGTGCCCCAGCATGATGGCCCAGACCTCTCCCCGTCCCCTGGGCCTGAGGCGGTGAGCACATGCCTAGCTAAGGCTGAGTGCCCCAGCATGATGGCCCAGACCTCTCCCCGTCTCCTGGGCCTGTGGCGGTGCGCAGAGGCCTGGCTAAGGCTGAGTGCCCCCGCTTGATACCCCAGACATCTCCCCGTCTCCTGGGCCTGTGGCGGTGCGCAGAGGCCTAGCTAAGGCTGAGTGCCCCTGCATGATACCTCAGACCTCTCCCCGTCTCCTGGGCCTGTGGCGGTGCGCAGAGGCCTGGCTAAGGCTGAGTGCCCCCGCTTGATACCCCAGACATCTCCCCGTCTCCTGGGCCTGTGGCGGTGCGCAGAGGCCTGGCTAAGGCTGAGTGCCCCCGCCTGATACCCCAGACCTCTCCCCGTCCCCTGGGCCTGTGGCGGTGCGCAGAGGCCTGGCTAAGGCTGAGTGCCCCAGCATGATACCCCAGACTTCTCCCCGTCCCCTGGGCCTGTGGCGGTGCGCAGAGGCCTAGCTAAGGCTGAGTGCCCCAGCATGATGGCCCAGACCTCTCCCCGTCCCCTGGGCCTGAGGCGGTGAGCACATGCCTAGCTAAGGCTGAGTGCCCCAGCATGATGGCCCAGACCTCTCCCCGTCTCCTGGGCCTGTGGCGGTGCGCAGAGGCCTGGCTAAGGCTGAGTGCCCCCGCTTGATACCCCAGACATCTCCCCGTCTCCTGGGCCTGTGGCGGTGCGCAGAGGCCTAGCTAAGGCTGAGTGCCCCCGCATGATACCCCAGACCTCTCCCCGTCTCCTGGGCCTGTGGCGGTGCGCAGAGGCCTGGCTAAGGCTGAGTGCCCCCGCTTGATACCCCAGACATCTCCCCGTCTTCTGGGCCTGTGGCGGTGCGCAGAGGCCTGGCTAAGGCTGAGTGCCCCCGCCTGATACCCCAGACCTCTCCCCGTCCCCTGGGCCTGTGGCGGTGCGCAGAGGCCTGGCTAAGGCTGAGTGCCCCAGCATGATACCCCAGACCTCTCCCCGTCCCCTGGGCCTGTGGCGGTGAGCAGAGGCCTAGCTAAGGCTGAGTGCCCCAGCATGATACCCCAGACCTCTCCCCGTCTCCTGGGCCTGTGGCGGTGCGCAGAGGCCTGGCTAAGGCTGAGTGGCCCCGCCTGATACCCCAGACCTCTCCCCTTCTCCTGGGCCTGTGGCGGTGCGCAGAGGCCTAGCTAAGGCTGAGTGCCCCCGCCTGATACCCAGCAGACCTGGAGCGCCCCCGCTCTTCTCGCGCTGTCCCTCTGGGACCAGCCTTGTTCAATCCCCGGTATTAATGATACACAAAGCCCCATTGTCCCTCGCTCCGGATACAGTGTGCAGTCCTGAGCTTCTTTCAGAGGGCACGTCCCGGGACCTCCACGTCGGACACTTTAATCTTTGCAAATAAAGGCAATCCTTGTGAAGATCTGGCATTTCGTAGGGTGTTCCGCTAACCCCACGGTTATCCAGGCCAGGGCTCAGACTGACCCCCTGGCGGCCGTCCGTGGGTCCAGAGCTTTATGGAGGCAGCGAGGCACATGCTACTGTATTTTGCTGCTATAAATACGAGCAGGCAGACTTAACATTCCATCTCCCCACAGCACAAACACAACCCACAATCAGAAACACATGCAGCCGCTCATTTATGGTTTGGAAAGTGGAAAAGTTTTGTCAGGAAGTAGAACTTGTTGAAATTCCGCTCTTCCTTTGAAGGCGGGGGCCTCAAAGCACTCGGCTATTGCACAAGGCCAGATGCAGCGCTCCTCCTGGCCCTGCAGGTGCCACGGGGGCAGAGTGCCCCACCGCCCCCCAGAACCTGTGGTCAAGGTGCGGAACTTGTGGTGGTGAATCGGGCACCGCAGTACATGGCATCACACATGCACCCCTGCTGTGCCCGTGGCCATGCATTGAATGAATGGCACTCCTTGCCTGTAGCAATGGGCCTGCAATCTCCCACCTGCGAAGGCACAATCCTCACGCAGCGAAACTAGGCAAGTGCCGTGCCATGGACTCATAACTGTGGCTGTGTCATAGTGCGAGCGCCTAGCGGAGCTGCAAACACATTTTGTGTATGCAGGAGCAACGGCAGCACGCCCCTCATCACACTATGCCCTTCAGCATGTGATGGCACGATGCCCGTGGCAGCAAACCTGTGATCCTGTGGTGTATGTGGCAAAAAAGCATTGCATGCAACGAATCACCACGTGCATGTGGCAGCAGAACCTAGACAGTGTGATCACGAGGTCCCCTCAGCAGCAGCCCATGCAGACAGTGTCACCATGAGGTCCCCTCAGCAGCAGCCCATGCAGACAGCGTGATCATGAGGTCCCCTCAGCAGCAAACCATGCAGTGTCATCATGAGGTCCCCTCAGCAGCAAACCATGCAGACAGTGTCACCATGAGGTCCCCTCAGCAGCAGCCCATGCAGACAGCGTGATCATGAGGTCCCCTCAGCAGCAAACCATGCAGTGTCATCATGAGGTCCCCTCAGCAGCAAACCATGCAGACAGCGTGACCATGAGGTCCCCTCACCAGCAGCAGCCCATGCAGACAGCGTGATCATGAGGTCCCCTCAGCAGCAGCCCATGCAGACAGCGTGATCATGAGGTCCCCTCACCAGCAGCCCATGCAGACTGCGTGATCATGAGGTCCCCTCACCAGCAGCCCATGCAGACGGCGTCATCATGAGGTCCCCTCACCAGCAGCAAACCATGCAGACAGTGTGATCATGAGGTCCCCTCAGCAGCAGCCCATGCAGACAGCGTGATCATGAGGTCCCCTCACCAGCAGCCCATGCAGACAGCGTGATCATGAGGTCCCCTCACCAGCAGCCCATGCAGACAGCGTGATCATGAGGTCCCCTCACCAGCAGCCCATGCAGACAGCGTGATCATGAGGTCCCCTCACCAGCAGCCCATGCAGACTGCGTGATCATGAGGTCCCCTCACCAGCAGCCCATGCAGACGGCGTCATCATGAGGTCCCCTCACCAGCAGCAAACCATGCAGACAGTGTGATCATGAGGTCCCCTCAGCAGCAGCCCATGCAGACAGCGTGATCATGAGGTCCCCTCAGCAGCAGCAGCCCATGCAGACAGCGTGATCATGAGGTCCCCTCACCAGCAGCAGCCCATGCAGACAGCGTGATCATGAGGTCCCCTCAGCAGCAGCCCATGCAGACGGCGTGATCATGAGGTCCCCTCAGCAGCAGCCCATGCAGACGGCGTGATCATGAGGTCCCCTCACCAGCAGCCCATGCAGACTGCGTGATCATGAGGTCCCCTCACCAGCAGCCCATGCAGACGGCGTGATCATGAGGTCCCCTCACCAGCAGCAGCCCATGCAGACAGTGTGATCATGAGGTCCCCTCAGCAGCAGCCCATGCAGACGGCGTGATCATGAGGTCCCCTCACCAGCAGCCCATGCAGACTGCGTGATCATGAGGTCCCCTCACCAGCAGCCCATGCAGACGGCGTGATCATGAGGTCCCCTCACCAGCAGCAGCCCATGCAGACAGTGTGATCATGAGGTCCCCTCAGCAGCAGCCCATGCAGACAGCGTGATCATGAGGTCCCCTCACCAGCAGCCCATGCAGACTGCGTGATCATGAGGTCCCCTCACCAGCAGCCCATGCAGACGGCGTGATCATGAGGTCCCCTCACCAGCAGCAGCCCATGCAGACAGTGTGATCATGAGGTCCCCTCAGCAGCAGCCCATGCAGACGGCGTGATCATGAGGTCCCCTCACCAGCAGCCCATGCAGACGGCGTGATCATGAGGTCCCCTCAGCAGCAGCCCATGCATACAGCGTGATCATGAGGTCCCCTCACCAGCAGCCCATGCAGACGGCGTGATCATGAGGTCCCCTCACCAGCAGCCTATGCAGACAGTGTCACCATGAGGTCACCTCTGCAGCAAAACTTCAGCAAACCATGCATACAGTGTGATCATGAGGTCCCCTCAGCAGCAGCCCATGCAGACGGCGTGATCATGAGGTCCCCTCAGCAGCAGCCCATGCAGACGGCGTGATCATGAGGTCACCTCTGCAGCAAATCATGAGGTCCCCTCAGCAGCAAACCATGCAGTGTCATCATGAGGTCACCTCTGCAGCAAACCATGCAGTGTCATCATGAGGTCACCTCTGCAGCAAACCATGCAGTGTCATCATGAGGTCCCCTCAGCAGCAGCCCATGCAGTGTCATCATGAGGTCCCCTCAGCAGCAAAATTTCAGCAAACCATGCATACAGTGTGATCATGAGGTCCCCTCAGCAGCAGCCCATGCAGACAGCGTGGTCATGAGGTCCCCTCACCAGCAGCCCATGCAGACTGCGTGATCATGAGGTCCCCTCACCAGCAGCCCATGCAGACAGTGTGATCATGAGGTCCCCTCAGCAGCAGCCCATGCAGACAGCGTGATCATGAGGTCCCCTCAGCAGCAGCCCATGCAGACAGTGTGATCATGAGGTCCCCTCAGCAGCAGCCCATGTGTCCCCTCAGCAGCAGCCCATGCAGACGGCGTGATCATGAGGTCCCCTCAGCAGCAGCCCATGCAGACGGCGTGATCATGAGGTCCCCTCACCAGCAGCAAACCATGCAGACAGCGTGACCATGAGGTCCCCTCACCAGCAGCAGCCCATGCAGACAGCGTGATCATGAGGTCCCCTCAGCAGCAGCCCATGCAGACAGCGTGATCATGAGGTCCCCTCACCAGCAGCAGCCCATGCAGACAGCGTGATCATGAGGTCCCCTCAGCAGCAGCCCATGCAGACAGCGTGATCATGAGGTCCCCTCAGCAGCAGCCCATGCAGACAGCGTGATCATGAGGTCCCCTCACCAGCAGCAGCCCATGCAGACAGCGTGATCATGAGGTCCCCTCAGCAGCAGCCCATGCAGACAGCGTGATCATGAGGTCCCCTCAGCAGCAGCCCATGCAGACAGCGTGATCATGAGGTCCCCTCAGCAGCAGCCCATGCAGACAGCGTGCAGTGTCATCATGAGGTCCCCTCAGCAGCAAACCATGCAGACAGTGTCACCATGAGGTCACCTCTGCAGCAAAACTTTAGCAAACCATGCATACAGTGTGATCATGAGGTCCCCTCACCAGCAGCCCATGCAGACGGCGTGATCATGAGGTCCCCTCACCAGCAGCCCATGCAGACAGTGTGATCATGAGGTCCCCTCAGCAGCAGCCCATGCAGACGGCGTGATCATGAGGTCCCCTCAGCAGCAGCCCATGCAGACGGCGTGATCATGAGGTCACCTCTGCAGCAAACCATGCAGTGTCATCATGAGGTCCCCTCAGCAGCAAACCATGCAGACAGTGTCACCATGAGGTCACCTCTGCAGCAAACCATGCAGTGTGATCATGAGGTCCCCTCAGCAGCAGCCCATGCAGACGGCGTGATCATGAGGTCACCTCTGCAGCAAATCATGAGGTCCCCTCAGCAGCAAACCATGCAGTGTCATCATGAGGTCACCTCTGCAGCAAACCATGCAGTGTCATCATGAGGTCACCTCTGCAGCAAACCATGCAGTGTCATCATGAGGTCCCCTCAGCAGCAGCCCATGCAGTGTCATCATGAGGTCCCCTCAGCAGCAAAATTTCAGCAAACCATGCATACAGTGTGATCATGAGGTCCCCTCAGCAGCAGCCCATGCAGACAGCGTGATCATGAGGTCCCCTCAGCAGCAGCCCATGCAGACAGCGTGATCATGAGGTCCCCTCAGCAGCAGCCCATACAGACGGCGTGATCATGAGGTCCCCTCACCAGCAGCCCATGCAGACGGCGTGATCATGAGGTCCCCTCACCAGCAGCCCATGCAGACGGCGTGATCATGAGGTCCCCTCAGCAGCAGCCCATGCAGACAGCGTGATCATGAGGTCCCCTCACCAGCAGCAGCCCATGCAGACAGCGTGATCATGAGGTCCCCTCAGCAGCAGCCCATGCAGACAGCGTGATCATGAGGTCCCCTCAGCAGCAGCCCATGCAGACAGCGTGATCATGAGGTCCCCTCAGCAGCAGCCCATGCAGACAGCGTGATCATGAGGTCCCCTCAGCAGCAGCCCATGCAGACAGCGTGATCATGAGGTCCCCTCACCAGCAGCCCATGCAGACTGCGTGATCATGAGGTCCCCTCACCAGCAGCCCATGCAGACGGCGTCATCATGAGGTCCCCTCACCAGCAGCAAACCATGCAGACAGTGTGATCATGAGGTCCCCTCAGCAGCAGCCCATGCAGACAGCGTGATCATGAGGTCCCCTCACCAGCAGCCCATGCAGACAGCGTGATCATGAGGTCCCCTCACCAGCAGCCCATGCAGACAGCGTGATCATGAGGTCCCCTCACCAGCAGCCCATGCAGACAGCGTGATCATGAGGTCCCCTCACCAGCAGCCCATGCAGACTGCGTGATCATGAGGTCCCCTCACCAGCAGCCCATGCAGACGGCGTCATCATGAGGTCCCCTCACCAGCAGCAAACCATGCAGACAGTGTGATCATGAGGTCCCCTCAGCAGCAGCCCATGCAGACAGCGTGATCATGAGGTCCCCTCAGCAGCAGCAGCCCATGCAGACAGCGTGATCATGAGGTCCCCTCACCAGCAGCAGCCCATGCAGACAGCGTGATCATGAGGTCCCCTCAGCAGCAGCCCATGCAGACGGCGTGATCATGAGGTCCCCTCAGCAGCAGCCCATGCAGACAGTGTGATCATGAGGTCCCCTCACCAGCAGCCCATGCAGACGGCGTGATCATGAGGTCCCCTCACCAGCAGCCTATGCAAACAGTGTCACCATGAGGTCACCTCTGCAGCAAAACTTCAGCAAACCATGCATACAGCGTGATCATGAGGTCCCCTCAGCAGCAGCCCATGCAGACAGTGTGATCATGAGGTCCCCTCACCAGCAGCCCATGCAGACGGCGTGATCATGAGGTCCCCTCACCAGCAGCCTATGCAGACAGTGTCACCATGAGGTCACCTCTGCAGCAAAACTTCAGCAAACCATGCATACAGCGTGATCATGAGGTCCCCTCAGCAGCAGCCCATGCAGACAGTGTGATCATGAGGTCCCCTCACCAGCAGCCCATGCAGACGGCGTGATCATGAGGTCCCCTCACCAGCAGCCTATGCAGACAGTGTCACCATGAGGTCACCTCTGCAGCAAAACTTCAGCAAACCATGCATACAGCGTGATCATGAGGTCCCCTCAGCAGCAGCCCATGAAGACATTGTGATCATGAGGTCCCCTCAGCAGCAAACCATGCAGACAGCGTGATCATGAGGTACCCTCAGCAGCAAACCATGCAGACAGTGTGATCATGAGGTCCCCTCAGCAGCAAACCATGCAGACAGCATGATCATTAGGTCCCCTCAGCAGCAGACCATGCAGACAGTGTGATCATGAGGTCCCCTCAGCAGCAAACCATGCAGACAGCGTGATCATGAGGTCCCCTCAGCAGCAGCCCATGCAGACAGAGCGATCATGAGGTCCCCTCAGCAGCAAACCAGGCAGAATGTGAGATCATGAGGTCACCTCAGCATCAAAACAGGCATACTGTGAGATCATGAGGTCCCCTCAGCAGCAAACCAGGCAGAATGTGAGATCATGAGGTCACCTCAGCATCAAAACAGGCATACTGTGAGATCATGAGGTCCCCTCAGCAGCAACAAACCATGCAGACAGCATGATCATGAGGTCCCCTCTGCAGCAAACCATCAGCAAACCATGCAGACAGCGTGATCGTGAGGTCCCCTCAGCAGCAAACCATGCAGACTGTGAGATCATGAGGTCCCCTCAGCAGCAAACCAGGCAGACTGTGAGATCATGAGGTCACCTCAGCATCAAAACAGGCAGACTGTGAGATCATGAGGTCCCCTCAGCAACAAACCATGCAGACAGCGCGATCATGAGGTCACCTCAGCAGCAAACCGAGAGCAAACCATGCAACCATGTAGACTGGGTGATCATGAGGTCCCCTCTGCAGAAAACCATGTAGACAGCATGATAATGAGGTCCCCTCAGCAGCAAACCATGAAGACTGTGTAATCATGAGGTCCCCTCTGCAGCAAACCATCTGCAAACCACGCAGGCAGTGTGATCATGAGGTCACCTCAGCAGCAAACCATCGGCAAACCATGCAGACAGTGCGATCATGAGGTCTCCTCGCCTGCAAACCATGCAGACAGTGTGATCATGAGGTCCCTGTTAAGATGGATTTCTAAACTCTGACCTGGTGGGCAGACGTTTAGGAGGCCACTCTTGGTTTAGTGAAACAGGGGAACCTTCTGGACAAGCCAGAACAACCTAGGTAGCTTGGCAGGAGGTCAAGACTACGTCTCTGGAGGGGTGAGCGTGGACGGCAGCCCACAATGAGCACACACAGCAAGGAACCACAAATTACTCTTAGACAAGTGTCTATGAAAAATATCTATACATTTATTGTCGGCCAGACCAAATAGACACAAGTAACTTTAACAAGGAGAAAACAGTTAACACACAAATCCTTACACTAAACAATATATATACAACAGAGTTCCTAATGCAATTTCAGTTAGCAGAAACAACTGCAACCTGTGAAGAGAGGTTTGAGTTAGCACACAACTGGCATTAGATAATTCTTCAACGTTTGTTTCCTAACTTTCAAGCCCAACCCTAAGAAGTGGGGAGCCTTGTGCTCAACAGAACAGTTGTATGTAAAAACACACAATCGCGCAGATGAACAGAAAGTGGGTCTTCTTGTAGGCGCTGTAGCAAGTCAGTAAGGGGTTTGAGTCAATGAAGAATTGTGTAGATGAGGAGCCAAATGCCTCTACCGGAAATCCTGCTCCTATTCTGCCTATATGTTGAAAGACGGAAATTGCGACATGCACAACGCCAGTAATGATTCCTATACCGCAAAGAGCCTTTGAGAAAAGGTATCCATCAGGAAAGCCCTACATAATGTACCCGTGAAGAGATGACAGTCTCCTGAGGGAGATCTCTGAATGAGTGTGAAGATGAATGAAAGAGAAGCTGGTGATGTCACATGAAGTAAAGATGACGCACCAAGAAGAGATGATAAGGAAGAGAATGTATAGATCTTATAGACTCTGATGATGAAATAAAGAATCGAGTAGCCTTTCATGTGCGAAATGAAGATTGCACGATTGAAGAGCACTGAAGAAAATGCAAGCCGTTTTATAAATGTACAGATGCTGTAAAGCAAGTAGACTAAGCAATCATGAAGGCTGGTTATACGTAGTGAATAGACTGCAGGCGGGGCCGCTGATATATATATGTATAGAATCTGGATATTTGACCTTGCAACTTTAGTAAGCTAGGACCCCGTGGAATAGAAGGGCTGAAAATATGGCGAGCAGAGAAAAACAGCTGAAGATGGAGGAAGAATCGAGAAGGTTGGTCTGGCCCAGTGTCAAGGGTTGAGGCAGCAAATAATTGATTATCTATTCGAGGAGATAGAAAGAACTTGGGAATCGAGGCAAGCTCCTGTTAAGGTGCGACCGAATGACTCTATGAGTGCCAAGTTTTATTCATTTTATATTATTAAATGCAAAGAAAGGAACTAAAACACTTCTCCTCTCACATGGGGTAGATGGAAATAGACTTTGTCCAAGCTGCATTGAGTCTTGAAGATAAGAGCGTGCTTGCACTCCCTTCTATTCTCAGGAGCAGTGATACTTTGCAAGGCCGAGTTCAAAGACAATCCGAATGGCTGACGGCAGGAGTGATGATGGATAATGGTCTAATTGGGTGGGCAGGCATGGTCAAGTTCACCCACCAGCACCTGGGGTACCTGCTTGCGTGCTGCTAGCGGGTCGAATATTCCAGAAGGGGACAAGCATGCCAACCAATTACAGAGGGCCATGTATTGAAGAGCCCTATAGTTTGAGAGCCAATGGTGTGTCGTGTATCTAACAAATGTCGAGGATGACTTGCACAAGCGGTGGCCATAAGTTGTCCACCTGACTTAGAGATCCAATCACAATCCCAAACCATATAGAAAGTATACCTTGTTGTTCCCCGTAGACCTACCATAATCCTAGATAGGTTTCTTAGTTTGCTACGTAGGATGACATCACGTATGGGTGTTTTTGCTATAAAAGTCATGTTTTTTATGAAATGTGTTGAGATCATGCTGTGAGACGTACGTTGATGTCCTGTACTCCCTGTTTTAGACAATTGAAAATAAAACAGATTATGTTTTGCCAACTTACTGAGTCGGTCTGATTATTGGTGTACAAGTTATTCTGCATCCCCATCCAGCTAGAGATGCGCTACCTCATTTAAAAGGGCCTAGCAGTTCACGTGGTAGCATGTCGGATGGTTACCGACCCATCAACTAAGTAGAAACTTAGGATAATCGAGCACCCTTCGCCATCTAGCCAGAATATCGCTGGGTTTCCTGTGGAGAGCGGCCGACATAGAATTCTTGCAAGACAATCAAGACAGGTCAGATGGGTCCCTCGTTGATGAAATCCCTCCTGGTTTCCACAGGCGCTTCGCGGACGGAAGGCAAAAGTGGTCGATTGGACTGGGGAGCCGATACCGAAAACTTCGAGCAGAACATACGAATGGTGAGTAGACTGAGGGAAATGGCAAATTGTGGGAATGGGATTGTGGTAGGTTAGAAAAAGCAACAGGGTAGTTAGATGAGTAACGGGGTTGATCATAAAAGTATAACGAAGAGCGTGTGAGGTAAAACGAAGAGTGTTTTGAAGGCCCATTATTCCTAACTCAAGGAGATCTAGAAGAATTCATCTCACACCCCATTGCGGGTAAAATAGGCAGCGCATAAACAGGTTTATGTTAGGAGATGAGTTACACTCCAATTAGAGTATTTTTAGGGGCTAGACGAAAAGGAGTACCATGGTTTAAATGTGAAAAAGTCGACTAGTCTGTTTATGTATTTTGTAATTGAAAAAAGGTGTCAAAGAGCGACAGGAATAAGCTGTATAAAGTTGAAGTAGAGATACAAAATTACTGCCTATATCAGGTCATTGTCGGTGCCGACCGAGAAGTAGGTTGAGTTTATTGAAAAATAGAGGTTTTGAGTGGCGAGTGTTGGAGTTCATATTTGTTTTTTTCATAAACGTATCTGTGTAAAACGCTGGTAAGTATTGACAGTCAATTGAGACCAGTCACAGTGGGAGATATTACTCCACTGATGCTCCTGTGCAAAACACGGCCAAAACATATGCGTAAGCTCAAATAGTACAGTGCGGAATGGGTAAAGGGCACAGCAGATCAAATGTGTATGCCATGAGTGCAAAGGGGATGCCTGTCAAAAGCGGTATTGCAACAAATGACCACATACTTGCACGCTGCGTACACAAGGGAGAAATTGAAGAATACGTTGGCTATTTTAGAGCTTTGGAAAATGTACCAGGAGGAGAGGGAGGATCCGCCGCCAGAGGAGTGGATGCTTACACAGTGCAGGGAAGAAGGTGTTGAGCCTTCTGCTCCCCTTGGTTAGAGACAAGTTGCAGTCATTGATTAACCCTTGGTGATTCCCACAAAGTTTTATCAAGATTTGTGGCTGATTGTCCACTGTTTGTAGATCCCTGTATTGTGGCTGCCCAATTCAAAATCAGATAAATTGCTATTTCTGGTCATACATATTGCACCAACCTATTGGTATTGTAAGTAAATACATGCAAGGTAGGAGAGTGTTCAAAACATTATTTATTAATTTAATGGTTGAGCTAGTCGTTAGTTCAGTTTCTTGTAGGACACCACCTGTAATCTCTAGATCGCTAATTGGGTTCAATTTTTATGGTTGCTCTTATTTGGTTGGAATAGTTTCTGTTGTTATGTGACAAATTCCATATGAGTGGCTTTCTTGGTCATTTTCTGAAGATTGATTCCTATTTTTTGTCAGAAGTAGCTCTGTGATTTGAACACCTTGTCCCTTTTTGGGGGGTTTTAATTGGAGGTTTTATTGATGTGCAGTCCTTATTTTTGGACTCCCAATGGTTCCTCAAAGTTCCTCAATTGAAGGTTTTATTGATGAACAGTCCTTATTTGTGGATTCTGAAAATTCCCCTTACCTCGCGAGAAGTAAACCGCGATAGTATAGAAGACGTAGGATTGTATCATTAAAGGAACTAAAAAGCAACGACAGGTTATAGTAATCCGATATATGAACCGCCTGCGTATAGCAGTAATGATAGTCCAGAAGAGAACAAAAGAAAGGAGGAGAAAAGTGAGCGATTGTATATAACAACAGGCATAGAATTAGAGATTAAAAGATGCAAAGGAGAGAAGGATAAAGCTGGAGAGGTAACACTCATACAGAATGATTGGATCAGTGGACATATATTGCTCAAACTCGATGAGAAAAGTATCGAGGAATTCAGGCACAGAGAATATGAAGATAAACATGATAGAAAGGACAGGGAACGAGAAAAGAGATTGAAAGAGGATGAACAGAAGAGAAAGAGCAGACAGAGGCGAGAACAGATGTATCAGGAAGAATAGCAACAGAAGGAAGAAAGGGCGGAGTAACAAAGAAAGTATGACAACAGGCAGAGAGCAATTGAAGAACGAGACAGGCAAGACAGGAAAAAAGAAGAGGACGAAGCGCAGAAATGAGGGGACAAAAGGATGCAGAGGAAGGGAAGAGGAAGAGCGAACGAAAAAACAGAGGAGAAAAGACAAGAAGAGGAAATAGTTAGATGGGACGCGAGAAAGCAAAGAGAATTAGACAAAGAAATGGAATAATGTTATTGAATTGTGCCTGAAAGGATCGCTTTGACTCTCCCACATGTTTTGTGCCGGCTGCTGTATCATTTACTTACTTCCTACAGCACTGCGAGCGGTCTCGAGGTCTTGCTTTTGGGAAGGTGGAATCGCTTCCTGGAGGAGGAGGAGATTGCTGCTGTCACGTGACTGACCACGTGACTATTGGGGAAGCACAAAACGCCGGCCCAACCGCCCGAGCAGCTTATTGAATTGTGCCTGAAAGTATCGCTTTGACTCTCCCACGTGTTTTGTGCCTGCTGCTGTATCATTTACTTACTTCCTACAGCACTGCGAGCGGTCTCGAGGTCTTGCTGTTGGGAAGGTGGAATCGCTTCCTGGAGGAGGAGGAGATTGCTGTTGTCACGTGACTGACCATGTGACTATTGGGGAAGCACAAAGCGCCGACCCAACCGCCCGAGCGGCGTATTGAATTGTGCCTGAAAGGATCGCTTTGACTTTCCCACCTGTTTTGTGCCGGCTGTTGTATCATTTACTTACTTCCTACAGCACTGCGAGAGGCCTCAAGCTCTTGCTATTGGGAAGGTGGAATTGCTTCCTGGAGGAGGCAGAGATTGCTGTTGTCACGTGACTGACCACGTGACTGTTGGGGAAGCACAAAGCGCCAGCCCAACTGCCCGAGCGGCGTATTGAATTGTGCCTGAAAGGATCGCTTTGACTCTC
This sequence comes from Ambystoma mexicanum, assembly GCF_040938575.1. Taxonomy (NCBI): domain Eukaryota; kingdom Metazoa; phylum Chordata; class Amphibia; order Caudata; family Ambystomatidae; genus Ambystoma; species Ambystoma mexicanum. Next base: position 7,964,974 of record NC_090940.1, read on the forward strand.
CCACGTGTTTTGTGCCTGCTGCTGTATCATTTACTTACTTCCTACAGCACTGCGAGCGGTCTCGAGGTCTTGCTGTTGGGAAGGTGGAATCGCTTCCTGGAGGAGGAGGAGATTGCTGTTGTCACGTGACTGACCATGTGACTATTGGGTAAGCACAAAGCGCCGACCCAACCACCCTTGCGGCGTTAAGCCCACAGCGGAGACAAGGGCGCAGCATCGATAGTACTGTTTGTCTGCTGTTTGGCTCTGGGAGGTGAGAGGAGACCCGGCGGCAAGTTTCCACACATATACTACAACTAATTTGCAAATTCCATGCAATTTAGTGTACTAGTTACTCTGGTAGGTCACTGGGAGACTGTGGAGAAGTTCTCTTTGATCCCAGATATTGTCCTACATTTACTAGTATTTTAGGTACCAACTTTGTATAGTTGTTAATTGACTTTTCTCATGTTATATTTTGTTTCCGAAAGGAAAGCCCATTTTTGGGTAACTGCCCTGTTTAGTCGGACATTGGGGAGGAGAGACGGACTAAGGATGCTCCTCAAGCCATCGGGCATTCCCCAGGCAGTACAAACAAAATTATATATATTTTTAAACTCATCTTACATCGAATTTTATATTTGCTTAATGTGGTATTCATTTTAATACTCGGTTAAGTGCTCTGATAAAGCGCTCTGAGCTGCTGCCTCGTTGTTTAGCGCCTTAGCCTATACCGAGGCTGTACAGGGGTGATAAGTTTTATCTATTCAAAAAGTGTTTGTGTGTTGTGCTTTGGAAAGAGTCTCCTCTATCTATACTTGTTTATTATCTATTTACTTGGTATATAGTTTGGGCTAATATGCAGTCAAGATTACCCTCCCTAAAAACGGGGATGCCTTTATCCATCCAACCAGTTCACTCCAAATTTTCTGGTAATTTTGTAATCAATGTCCAAAAGAAACCAGCACTCATCCTGTGCTCGACTCCGGTCTCAAGCCGTAACCGCATTGGTAATAAAGCTCCTTTTAAAGGGCCGCCATTGCCTGATATTCGGCAAATTTGTAAAGAAACACACAAGGTCACCAAGTCTGACATTTTGAATCCCATTCCATCGTCTCAACTCGAGTGTCTGACCAAGTTAACACAGCAAAATTACACGCCATGTTTTCACCCCAAAGCCCCTTCCCTTCCTCTGTCATTGCCTGTGTCATGTATTTCTCTGTCTCACAGCGTGCTTTTGCACAATTTGCCACCCTCAGCCCCTGTTCCTCACAAGATTAACCCAGTTGCCTGTGTGCCTTCTGATGTTGCGATAATTAATTTGGACCTGAATGAGTCAGAGTTTTCCCAACATCTACTCCCTGAGGGATCTCCCTTGAACTTGTCACATTCTCCAGTTATGTTTTCAGAAATTGATCTTCATTGTTCAGCCATTGAAGCCTCATATCTTGTTTCCACTCCACGCCGTGGTGCAGAGCCCATGGTCTTACCTGGTAAGATAGATACGAAAGTAGTAACCCAGAATATGATAAATCTTACCTTGTCAGCCATGCATGTATCACTACAAACGCTATCCAAACTGTTTGACTCCGTAGTTAATAATATGTGTGATCATTCTCAAAAACTTGGAGAAAATTTTAGCATGGCAAGAGAATGCTACCGCTGTATTCCAAGCGAAAAATATTCCTGCTTCTTGCCCTGATGAACCAAATGATTGCCCTTTGGCTTCAACCGCCTCACTGCGTATTCAAACCTCATTTGAGACACTTCCATCTGCCTGTTCTAAATGTGTCCAATCTTCTAAGGCCAAGACTCCCCTAACTCTAGCGGTGCCACTCATTGAAGGCATTATACTGAATACTATGGTCCCCACCACTTTACCTCTGACAATCTCTGTTGCCCTGCAGCCAACTGTAGGAACCGTTTCATCAGGGAGTGTACCATATACAATTTTTACCCCTAAGGCAATCTATGACGTTTCCAAACCTCCAACAAAACCCTTATGTAAAAAACCTAAAAATCTAGTAGCAACCAAAAGGACCAGCTCATCTAAAACAAAGAGCTTTCTCCTTAATGTTCATCTTCCTCAAAAAAAGTGCCCTTATTGCATCCTCAGCAGTAGCCAAAAAGTATCAACAATTGGCCGCAGCACGTCTAGCTGCCCTCGCCTCTGTGGGCTCATCCAAAGTTCCTTATTATGCCCCCGCTTGATGCCTTGGTGGAAGCGGTGGCAATAGGGGATGAAGCTCCTATTGTCAAACTTATGTCGGCCAAAGTTATTCCCACCGGCTTTCCTTCCGCAAATGAACAAGATAAGAACCTTCCCCTGGATCTCCATCGGCAAGAAATTCGCCATGCAGTTGATCCATACATGTCTGGGTTTTCTCTATCTGCTCAAAATTTACAATCTTCCACCCATTTATCTTCACCTAATTGTCTACCAAAGCCAGTGGTACTATCAGCTCCACCAGTGACATTTGGCACGGGTGGAACCGCTCAACCATCCGTACCGCTTGACAAGCCAATGGCAACCTCTTTATCTCAATCTGTTTCCCAGGAGTTTTCTGGTGCATCTAAACAATCTCTTTTGGCAGATCTTGCGCCCAAGCTCCTTGAACTTTTGCAGGTAGCTTTGCAAAAAGACATTAAAACAACTTGCCCCATTGTCCCCACACCCCCGGCGTTTAAAAAAGGTTCACTGCCCTCGCTGCCTTCAAAAAAGCAACCAGCCAATTTTTGCATGGTCCTAAATTGCAAACCTCTCCCATGTCCTCAATACGTTCTAAACCGTAATTGCATTTTGAGCATTTTTTCTGATGTACTAGCATTAGAAGATATCAGCTCACATGATCTAACTTTGGTGGATTTTATTGATAAACGCAACTCGTATGCTGTACGCATCTGGATGCAATCACGAGTAATTCAGAATGCTATGTGGTCTGCTAGAAGATACTTGTTTGACTTGGGTTTTGTTCTCTCCCTAGAGCCTAATGACAGTGCTCAATCTCGTAAGCAGCTACAACCCTCCATTACCACTCACCCCTCTAATTATGAAAGCCGTTCTCAGGAGTTGAGAGGACCAAGACTTCTCTCTGAGACTTATCCGCAGCCTTAACTAGTCCAAGTAGTGGAAGTAAGTACATTTTCTGTCATTAGTTGAATTCTCAGGGTCACTCCAAACTTGTTAATAATGATTGTAGCTCCTTGGGTACATACAAGTTAATACTGCTTCAAGAAACCTGGCTCACCTTTGACCCTATCTAGGACGCTCATGATGTGCTCACAATTGCGGCAGGTAAAGGTCTATGTGGCAGACCCTTTGGTGGCCTCCTTACCGCAATTCAAGCCGACAGTAACTCTAGCATCACCCCTTGGGCCTCACCTAACCCTTTTATCCAAATGAGCTGGTTGAAAGTGGTTCAAACATCGTATGCTATTATACATGTATACTGGAATCTGGCAGGGATCTCAGATGAATGCTTCCTACGTGCCCTAAACGATATGTTGAATTTAATTACTCTCGACGGTTCTGTCCATAAGTTACTAATTGCAGGTGATTTCAACTTTGACTGCATTTCATCTAACAATAAGACTAAATCAACCTGTAAAAAAAATGGGCCCAATTTGTAAAACATCATAATCTTATTAGGCTTAATGGAGCATTCAGATCTGATATCCCCCCGGGTCCTACTTGGTCGAGAGGTGTTTCCTCATCCATCATCGACTATATGTATACAAATGCAAGTTTATTTTCAGATGTTTTGGATTTTGAAATTGTAAAATCAACCATGAGCGATCTTAATCAACTAACTACTCATTGGCAGTATTATATTGATCCCAATTTGCATAGAGACAAAATTGCACAAGGCTGGTGTAATATAAAAAATGCAGCTAACACACTCTGATGGACAGAAAAGGTTCTGGATTCTCTCCATGATCAATTGTCTCAGAAGATTGCACATTTTCCGAAAATTGCAACACCTCAAATGTTTGCTACTCTGATGTGATTCAAGCCTTTCGGTCCTCGGTATCTAGGTCCCTGTTAAGCTCTGCTCACCGTAGTCCTAAATTACATGCTTTTGACAACGAAACCAAAGAGCGCAAACATGTATTTAGGCAGCAGAAAAGACAAATGCAAAATTTACCAGTTCACATTCGCCATAAACAACTCATAAATCTGAGAACCAAGTACAAGAATTGGGTAATAGCTAGGCGTGTGCACCTATATCCTAGCGATAGTCAACAACTTCTGGCCGCATTACAAAGCAAAAACATCGCCAAAACATGGGCTCTTCGTAATCAAGCTACGGTTGGTCCTCAAGCTGTCATGCAAGCCAATGAGGTCTCTGAATCCGCCTGGCTTGCGCACTTCTCTGATCTATATAAAGTTCCTGATGGTGGTATATCCTTAGCGTCCTTATGTCCCCCCTCCACATTCCATATACATTTTGATCTGGATGACATTCTCTTTTTCATCAAAAGGGCCAGCCGATCCGGTGCTCGTGGTCCGGATGGACTCTCTAACAATATGTTAAAAGCCCATCCAGAAATCTGGGGTCGTATTCTGTTTCAAATCTTTAATCTCATCATCATGACCCAAAACCTCCCACCTACTTGGACTCACTCTATAATTGTCCCCATTTTTTCAAAAAGGGGACAGGACCGCACCATCCAGTTACAGACCCACAGCGTTATTGGACGCTCCAGGAAAGATCTTCTCTCATCTAATTCTGAGAGATTTACAACAGTGGATTGCACAGGCTAAGCTGAATTACCCTTACCAGTCAGGTTTTGTGGCTGGTTTAGGTACCATACCTAACATCATAACACTACACATGCTCCTATCGAACCATGTTGCTTGTAAACAGACGCTGTTTCTAGCCTTTGTCGATTTTAGGGTCGGTTCAACTCTATTGATCACACTCTTCTTTATCACAAATTAGTTAAACTTAATTGCCCACCTTCCCTGCTAGATTTGATAACATTGCTACATACCAACACCTCCATGCAGGTTAGATTAGACCTGGCGGGCAACATGATCTCCAAATTTCACACATATAGAGGGTTGAAGCAAGGGTGCATCTTGGCTTCATCAATTTTCAATTTGTTCATACATGACCTGGGCATAAACCATAGTAAAATCTTGAGTGATCCTCCCAGCCTAGGCACTCACAAAATTCCATACCTTTTTTACGCAGATGATTTAATTCCCATCTCCAAAACCCATACTGGATTACAGAAACTCCTAGATGCCCTTGAGTCCTATGTAGATTTAAATCATCTAAAGATAAACATCAACAAAACTCAAACAATGGTATGCAAATGGCGCTTGGGTTGCAAAGTTAAACCCTTCAGGTGGAGTTTGCATAATGTTCCACTTGAACGGGTGTCCAGCTATAAATATCTGGGAAAACTAGTTGTAGACACGCGCACAAGCCCTGAGGTTGAATTAGAACTTACTGGTAAATTGCGTTCTTTAGTTGCCCAAGCAAGAGTAATCATGGGCAAATTTGGGAAATTTACAGTTAAACATGTGCTAACGTTTTATTTCCAGAAGGTTCTTCCAATCCTAACCTATGGGTCTGAAGCTACTGCTCCTAAACCTGCAGCATGGTGGGACAAATTTGAATCCTTTTTTTGGAAGCAAGTTTTACACCTACCCATGTGTACACCTTTACCCTTAATTCGCTTCGAATTAGGTTCTTTATCAATGGTTTCCTTTGTTACCTGGAAATATTGTGCTTTCTTTTGTAAATGTTTGCTTTCATTGGAGCGTTTAGATATTCTAGGAAAGGTGGCAACACATTTGCTCACGAAAAGTCAAAGATTCTCTCGGAAGTGGTGTGACTTTACCATGAATGCTTTATCTGATGCTTCTGTTGAACTAGATTTGCTTTTGTCCAATGAAGCCCGAGCAAAATTGAAAATTCAGCAATATGACTGGTGTATGACACAAAACCAATGCCTAAAATATAAGGACTTTGATCGTAGTCTATTTGGTCACAAATGCTTTAGAGTCATGGCTGACTACTTGACTAAAGCCCCTTGCTCAAAGCTTCGACAAAAATTCCCTCGCTTCCGTTTGAACCTCTGGCCAACTCTAGATGTTTTGGCACGTAGGAAGCAAATATCAAAGGCTGAAAATCTATGTTGATTCTGTAAAAATTCTGCTGAAAGGGAAACATTAGAACATTAAAAAAAAATGTCTTTGAGAGTCAGAATGTGTATACAAAGGGAAACATGTGGCAATGTATCTTTGCAACTACTTCTCTACCAGTAAGGATAGCCACTGTACAATTTCTGGATGCAATCTTTCCTGATTTGTAGTAATACTGTATTGTGCTATCTAATATCACTATTCATTATCAATCTGCTTGGTTTTTGAATGAAGTAATTTTGGAGTTGAAATGACTTGCAATGGTCTTCTAAATTGCCTCTATGTTTGCATTTCTTGTGGTCACGATATTCATGTAAAAACACTATGCAAGATGATTTTATATTTTCTAATCATACTGTTTTGTATTACATTGTTTTGTTTTTGTAAAATTTGAAAGGTTGATTTTATCAACCAAACCAAATAAAAAAATAAAATAAAAAAAGAAATGGAACAAAAAAGGAGACAGTGGGAGCGCAATATTGATCACATTCAGAAAGAGTTAATCGAACCGAGTCCAGTAATACAATGGGGCAATATGAGTTCCTTCTGTTAAAGGAGGCAATGCCAGGGCCGTCTAGAGTAGCCCTTGAAGAGAATTTTGGCATAGGGAGCATTGGAGATAGGATTGATAGGGCCTCTCAAGACTTAAGAGAAGGTAGCAAATCGGGAAGCTGAGGGAAGGGAGATCGATCCCTGGTCTTCCAATCACGAAGCGAAGAAAGAGACCTGTTTAGTCTCGAGCATAGAGCCTTGTCCTTAGACAGGCTGACTTTAAATAAGGGTGAAGGGGATGAGAGCCACACCAGTTGGAGTCTAGATATGTCAGACGAAGAGAGAGAAACTTTCCGTGTGGAAGAGGGAGGAAGTGCATGCGGCCCGAGGGATGTCTGCAGACAGACAAGGAAGTAAGATGGCCTGATTTAGAGCAACCTAAGGATAGGACGCCAGATCCTGTAGCATATCCAGAGTGTCCTAGAGGATGATCATATTACGAGAAGGGAGAGTCACCGCCAAATGTAAGAAGGCTGGGGTCATTGCCAGGTAGAAGGCGATCAGGAACCATTATCCCCACTATAGATAGGCAGAAGATGGGAGTCGATTGTGGATTTGGGTTCATGCAGTTCCCTTTACTGGAGAAAGGAGGGGCCAGACCACAGTATATTCCTTGGCCACAAATGGATAAGGATAATTTAAGGTGTAAACGTCCCAGTTTAACGGCGGGTGTGGGAAAATTGATTTATGAGCTTCAGAAAATGACATGGGGAAATACGTTAGTGATAGGGGACATTAAGGGTCTCCTAGCAGCCATTCTTGGGGAAAGGGCTGATGAAATTTGGACAAGAGCAGGATATTCACGTGTCACGGCACAGAACACAGCACACAATGGAGTGTCATTTTCATAACTGTAGAGCAGATGTTTGGAGAGCTCTCAGGGTGCAGTATCCTGACACGTCAGATATGGGGGCAATTATGACACGTAAAATGAAAGAAGATGAAGATCCTCTTGCTTACATTCAAGACATTCAGGAACATTGGACTCTTGACACGTGGGATCCATGGGGAAAAACAGTGGCAGTATTTTACCACATTTTATGTCAGGGATTGCCAGATCAGGTACAGAGACAATTTAAGAAACTAGTTGGAATGGAAGCGAAGCCATAGGCAGGGATACAGTTGACTATAGTGCATCACTGTCGTCTGTTACAAGAGAAAAATAGGAGGAGGGAAGATGCCAGAAAACTTGAGGAAGCCAAGTTAGTTCATAAAAAATTGTCAAAATTGTCATGGTAACGAAGCTGCAGATATAGAGGCCAAAAGGGTTGCAAATTCACCAGATATTTCAAGTTTTGATGCCCCAGATGTAAAGGAGAAAGTAATCAGAATTATGATAGTGAATTAAGGGTTTAACCATTTACAGAGAACACAGTTAATGGAAATTCAGGGTAGTACACGACAGGAAGAGCAAGAGTTATGGAAATGAAGGGGTTGTTCTTTGTCCCCCTCAGATGCATTGTGGTGACAAAACAGCACTGCAAAGCCGGTGATGCCAGAAGTATTGTTAAAGGTAGTGCTTGAACAGCTGCACTACCCTGCACATGTAACTAGGGAAACCCTTGCAGCAGCTATTGCGGAGGACTGGTTCGTTCCGAACCTGTTAGTACGCGTTGCATTTTATGTAGCAAATTGCATCATATGTCAAAAGTTTACCGCTGGGCATACACTGCGACCAATTAGAGGAGTGATTCTTCGGCTTAACAGTCCTTTTCAGCATTTACATATCGACTATGTTGACATGCTTGCAAGTATGTAATGGATATAGGTATATGATAGTGGTAGCGTGTCCCTTCTCCAGGTGGATTAAAGCAGCTCCTTGTACACACCCTGATTCCACTTGCGCAACAAAGTTTTTAGTTCGAGAAGTCTTTCCAAGATAGGGGTTTGTGAGGTGCTGAGATCCGATAACGGGCCCCATTTTGTCAATGAAGTATTTGAACAGATTAGCCTACTATTGAATATTAAGCACACGTCTTCTTCTGCTTATCAACCACACATGAATGGGATATGTGAGAGACTCAACAGTCTACTTAAACAGAAGATTGCAAAACTTAAATTGATACTGAAGAAGGGATGGCTATATTGCCTACCCCTAGCCTTATATGCATTAAGGAATCAGCCTGGGTTGGACCACCACCTCCCACCCCACAAGCTAGTGACAGGGAGGCAAATCAGAACACCTTTGTCTCCTCCACCGAGGAGCAGAAGTGATGCCCCAGAAGACTGCAGAAATATTAGGAAATGAGTTATGTGCTTATTTGACATGTATGACCGCTAGTATCTCTGTCATTTCATGTCAACTCAAGCGTCAGGGGGTTCAGTCTCAGAACACAGATGAAGACCATTCAGCAACCGGAATTTCTGAATTACTACCTGTACCTAGACTTTTTGTTGGAGATGCAGTATTAATTCAGAGCTTTACCAGAAAGTGGCATGAGCTGTGCTTTGTGGGACCTTACCTTGTGGAGAACGTTACTCCCTCAGCAGTGAAAGCCCAATGGAGACGTGCTTGGATCCATCTGAATGACGTTATAATTAACACTGGTGAGACCGACGCACCCCTAACGATCGATTCAGAAACAAGACAAGAAGAAGAACTTCAGCATGTGCAGACCCGATCAATGACGAGGAAGATGGACGCTAAGGTTGCTGATTAAATAAATGCAAGTGTGCATTTGGACTGTGGCTTGCCCTGGATGCTCTTTATAGATATTATAGCAGGAGTGCAAACTCAGTTCTTGAGTCACAGGAATCTTTGAATATTGAACTTTAGAAAGTTGTTGACATGTTGTGGATATTTTGAGCAACACCATCTGATAAAAGAGTGGAAGCGTGAACAATATGCTGATTCTTTTCATACAATGCAATAGTTTGGATAAATCTAATGGTTCTGAAAGATAACGATGCCCATTAACTCCTCCTCGCTGTTTTCATATTTATACTTAGAGCTTATCCTGTTCTTGTTGGGCGTAGTGTTGATATACGTACTTTTCTGCATGATCCTGAAAATGGCCCTGTGATCAGGAGGCTGCTTGTGGTGATAGCTGAACAGATCCTACAGTTACCTGATTTAAAAGAATTTCCTGATTAAAAAGGTTTTTTCCTTCCTTAAAGCAGTATGCAGGCACAGTGAGGAAGGTTGAAAATGGTACCGTTTTTTAAAGTGAACAAGCCCAACGACGGTCAGAGAATCATAAATGGTGGGGATTAATGTATTGGTGTATAAAATATGCATGCACAGCATTTATCGTTGTTTTCCTGGTTCTTTTGATCCATACTGTTTACTTTGTTGTTCCAAGCAAAGTAGAAGTCCCCTTGATCCTTCCCACTCCAGTGACTCACATAGAATTGACCACTACTTAAAAGCCAAGGCCTTTTGTGTTATCCCCCTACAGCAGTGCTGCTTTGGAATTATTTCCATGGGTTGCTGACAAATTGACAGGGAGATATAAGAGAAGCACAATGGGAAGATGATAATGAATTCAATAATTATCTAGACAGCTCAGCACACTTGGGGAATAACATGTGCTATCAGCATATGAAAAATGTAGGAGAAAGAATGTCCAAAGAGAGTTGCTATGTTTGTGCTCTCTTACCTTATGCTATGGGAACCTATTCATAGCTATAGATGTACCAGTGGAAAAAGCTAATTGCATGGCGCACCTTGTACTCTGCCATATGAGGGGTCAGTTTTAGGGTCTAACCGCGTCCTTGGTATGGGTGACCGAAGTGACGAATCAAAGAGAAGATAATTATGTGAAAGACTTGAACACAAGAGAGAGGCCAGAGACAAGGAATCTAGTGAAAAGATATGAACAACCTGGAATAAATGAAGCAGAAATCAGAAGAGACGAAAACAAGATGCTATATTGTCAAGGCAAGAATCAAGAAGAGATATGGATATGTTGGGAAAGAGGACAATTGCAAACTAAAAGAACAGTGCTGACATCCAAAGGATGGGCTGAAGGACTGGTTGTGTTCAGAGCAGTAGCAATAACCAGAAAATGGGAAGATGTTTTGTCAATTGTTGAAAAAGAATGCAAGGATCTATGGCCAAAGATTACAAAACTGTTGACATGGGTAAATGATAAAGGAGAACCATTGCAGACGGTGCCCCTGGCCACGGCATCCTGTGTTTCCGAAACAATGGCACTAGGAAATTTGGAGTAAATCAGCAGTGTTGCCGAATTGTCGATGGACCGGGCATGAAGGATGGGACTTGAGTGTTAATGGACCACTAATGGACCACTACTGGGCCTATGGATACAGAGCATATATGAAGCTCACAAAGGATTGGGGAGGGCTGCGTTCTCTAGCACTTATTCATGTTCCAGCATTGGTGATTCCAAAAACTGACCTGAACATTGGAGAGTTTCCAAAAGCAAACGTTCATATGAGGAGGAGATCATTTGGATTTCTCAATCAAACAAAGAGGGAGAATAACTTTTCAACTAAATCGATAGACTCCTTCAATTCTATTCCATATGAACACAGGTTGTTCAGTCAGATTTTGGCAATATTCATGACTATCTTCATTCCAGGGATCCAGACGATGGCGAATGCGAAGTGATTGCAAATCACTAGCCGGGAGCTCCTGAAGACGATCTACCCTACTAGAAAGGGATTCAACGCTATTCAGGAATAATTGAGGCCCATAAGACTGATGACTCTCCAGAATAGGTATGTCCTGGACATGATTACAGCAATGGATAGAGGTGATTGAGCAAAAATCGGGGAATCATGTTGCACATTCAAACCTTCTCACGATGACGAGAATGGGACCTTGACAGAGGTCATAACGTTGCTAACGATTCTGCACATCAAGATGGAAGATGAAGCAGAAGATGTTGCAGATGACATTTGGTTTGCATCGATCTTCTCCTGAGTTCCAGAGTGGATGGCAAATATTTTCAAGTTTCTTGGAGCACTATTGGTGATGATCATTATTGGATTCTGTGTGATCAGAATAATAATCTCAGAGTGTAAGAAGACAGCAAAGAAAGCATCAGAAAATATATAGAAGCAAGCATTCTAGCACCTGAGGAAATTAAGTTCCTGTATCCAAGGAACCATAAGAAGTATGGAGCCCGAATGGACAATGTAGCCACATGATCTGGATTGTTGATGACCATGTAAAATCAGAAGGAACTCTGAAAGCAGTAATGAAGATATGGACTTCGAAAGAACACTTTTTCAGACAATGATGTCTATATGTAAAGACTGATGGGAGAGTGGTCGATGAATCAACCAGAGGGGGGATTGTAGAGGAGGAGCCAAATGCTCTACTGGAACTCCTGTCCCTATTCTGCCTATATGTTGGAAGCCGGAAATTGCGACATTCACAACACCAGTAATGATTCCTATACCGCAAAGAGCCTTTGAGAAAAGATATCCATTAAGAAAGCCCTACATAATGTACCCGCGAAGAGATGACAGTCTCCTGAGGGAGATCTCTGAATGAGTGTGAAGATTAATGAAAGAGAAGCTGGTGACGCACATGAAGTAAAGATGACGCACCAAGAAGAGATGACAAGGAAGAGAATGTATAGATCTTATAGACTCTGATGATGAAATAAACAATCGAGTAACCTTTCATGTGCGAAATGAAGATTGCACGAATGAAGATCACTGAAAAAAATGCAAGCTGTTTTTATAAATGTACAGATGCTGTAACGCAAGTAGACTAAGCAATCATGAAGGCTGGTTATACATACTAAATGGACTGCAGGCAGTGTTGCCAATATATATAAATATATATATATATATAATCTGGATATTCGACGTAGCAACTTTAGTAAACCAGGACCCCGTGGAGTCCGTGAAGGGCTGAAAATGTGGAGCAGCAGAGAATAACAGATGAAGATGGAGTACGAATCGACAAGGTTTATCTGGCCCAGTGTCAAGGGTTGAGGTAGCCAAGAATTGGTTATCTATTCAAGGAGATACAAAGAACATAAGAAGCAAGGCAACCTCTTGTTATGGTGCGACAGAAAGACACTATGGGCCTCATTACGACTTTGGAGGTAGCCATGGCGCTATTGTCACCGTGGCTGCCTCCAAAACCGTGTCCGGGTTCCCTGACTGGGGAAATACTGGGCCATTCCGAGTATGGAGGGCCCGGTATTTCCCCATTCAGGGAACCCAGACACGAACCTTCCCCATTCCCATTCTAGCCCCCATAGGGCTCAATGGGAATGGGGAGGGAGCTAACAACGGGCCCATTACAAGAGGGACCGTTGTTAGCTTCCTGGTTCCCTCGCGGGACCCGCTATGGCCGCCTGGATAAACCAGACGTCCACATTGGGTCCCGCGAGGGAACCTCGTAATAGTGCGGAATGCGTTTAACGGTGCCGGCACCATTACCGGCGCTGTTAAACGCATTCCGCACAACTTGTAATGAGGCCCAATGAGTGCCAAGTTTGATTCATTTAAATTTATTAAATGCAAAGAAAGGAGCTAAAACATGATCTCCTGTCACATGGGGTAGATTGAAATAGACTTTGGGCAAGCTGCATCGAGACATGAAGATAAGAGCATACTCGCTCTCACTTCTATTCTCAGGAGCAGTGATACTTTGCAAGAGTTCAAAGACAATTCAAATGACAGACGGCATGAGGGATGATGGATGATGGGCTAATTGGGTGGGGAGGCGTGGTCCACCCACCAGCATCTGGGGTACCAGCTTGTGTGCTGCTAGCGGGTTGAATATTCCAGAAGGGTACAAGTGTGCAAACCAATTATAGAGGGCCATGTATTGAAGAGCCCTATAGTTTGAGAGCCAATGCTGTGTGGTGTATCTAACAAATGTCGAGGATGACTTGCACAAGCGGTGGCCATAAGTTGTCCACCTGACTTAGAGATCCAATCACAATCCCAAACCATATAGAAAGTATACCTTGTTGTTCCCCGTAGACCTACCATAATCCTAGATAGGTTTTCTTAGTTTGCCACATAGGATGACATCACGTATGGCGTGTTTTTGCTATAAAAGTCATGTTTTTTATGAAATGTGTTGACATCATGCTGTGAGACGTCCGTTGATGTCCTGTACTCCCTGTTTTAGATGACTTGCACAAGGGGTGGGCATAAGTTGTCCACCTGACCTAGAGATCCAATCACAATGCCAACCCATATAGAAAATATACCTAGATGTTCCCCGTAGATCTGCCACAATCCTAGGTAGGTTTCATTAGTTTGCCAAGTAGGATGACGTCACGTATGATGAGTTTTTGCTATAAAGGTAATGTTTTTTATGTGTTGGGATCATGTTTTGAGACGTCTTTTGACGTCTTTTGATGTCCGTTGTACTCCCTGTTTTGGACAATAGAGAATAAAACAGATTACGTTTTTGCCAACTTCCTGAGTCCATCTGATTATTGGTGTACGAGTTATTTTGCATCCCCATCCAGCTAGAGACACGCTACCTCATTAAAAAGGGCCTAACGGTTCAATTGGCTCCCACTATTCAAGTAGGCCCTGTCCTTGATGGCAAAGCAGTTTTCAAAAGGGGGGGATAGCTATGGAGCTCAGGCTAACCTAGCCAAGTTCGAAAAGCTTTAAGGGATACTCATGCGTAAAAACAATCGGCTGTGCCAGGAGGCCACCGGTAAGTTATGAAAGTACTCACTGGCCTTCGGCACAGCCAGACCAAACTTCGCCAGTTTAGTCATGGTCGCTAGTAGGTTTGAGTCCTGCAGTTTTGCTGCGGTCCGACTCTCAGCAGCTGTAGTGGAGAATGATCGTCTGTGGCAGGACACTTGCCTTTTCTCTGCTTCCGAAGGAGGTCTGAAGAAAAATTCCAGTGCAGCTGGCTTCAGGGCAAAAGAGAGCAGAACAGCCGGGGAACTTTAACGACCATCACCACCAGGTAGTGATGTGGGAATCGTGGACGTAGGCAGCGTTACACACTCTCCTTATTCAAGACCCAGAGGAGCTAGACCTGCGAAAATTTGGTGGGAGAATGCACAGGACCACATACAAGCGTGTCTGCCCTTGAGGCAGTGGCGGTGCTGCGGGTGACCCTGAAGTAGAGCTGGACACTCGCTGGCTAGCCCAGGAACAATTCCGAAGGGGCTCGTTCAGTGGGTAAGCAGTGGTCACCGAGAGTAGTTGTTTCCACGACTCCAAATGGGTGAAGCGCCATGGCAGGCCTTCTTGATCGAAGAAGAACGCAGGGGACCATTGTGACAGCAGAGGGCAAAGGGTGCTAAAACCTTCCAAAGCATCTCCGGTAGATTCACGAGTCTGTTTCTTCATGTAGGAGACCTGGCTCCTTCTGTAGTTCGGTGAGAACCCAGGTGATCGACCTAGAATGGCTGCAGAGCCCCTTCTCTTATCCAAGATTAGCTTTATGCCAAAATCGAGGTCTTACAATAGAAGATCTGCTCTCGTGCAGGCATCCCAGACGTGGCCAATCACGGTCTCAGTCATTCAGGTACTCCAGACATCCTAGCACCAGTAGTGTTGAGCATATGGCCCTTTGGGTATCGTGCATGCAATGGATGGGGATGCAGAATACCTCTGACACCAAATAATCAAACCAACTCAGGAAGATGGCAAAGGTACTGTTTTATTAACAATTATCTAAAACAGGGAGTTACAATGGACATCAATGGATATTCGCTCGAGCTCTCAGTGCATTTCTCAGAAAAACATCCTTATATGCAGAAAATATGTCAGACATGACATTATACTATGTGGCAAATAAGAAAAACCTATGAGGGATTGTGATACGTTCAAGGGGAACATCTAAGTATACTTTCTATAAGGGGTGGGATTTTGATTGGCTATTTACTGTCAGGCGGACAATTTATGCCTACCACTAAAACATGTCATCTTCAACACTATTAAGTACACAATATATCACTGGCTCTCAAACTATAAGGCCCTTCGTTATAAGGCCTTGTATAATTGGTTGGCACGCTCGTGCCATTTCTGGAAGATTCGGTTCACTTAGCAGCACGTAAGCTCCGACCCAGGTGCCAGGGGACGGACTTAACTTTACCACCCAACCCAATTAGCCCAACATCTCTCATCACCCATGCCTTCTGCCATGCAGATTGTCGTTGAACTTGGCCTTGCAAAGTATCCTTGTCTCTGGGAATATATGGGAGCACAGGCTTTCACTATCATTGTTCTAAAACTCCATGCTCAACTGTATTTCCATCCTTGGTTCACGTGACAGGAGACCATGATTTGGTCTATTCTGCAGCATTTAAATAGCTTAAATGAATACAACTTGGCAAGCTTGGTGTTATTTCTTTGCACCTTAACAAGGGATGATTCAGCTTCTCATGTTCACTGTGTTTAAGAATAGATAACTGGCCTTGGCTGCTTCAGCTTTGGTACCAGGCCAAACAGCCTCACCATTCGTTTCCACAATCTCAGCTTACTGTTGCCGCAACACAGTTCTTGCCTTTTCCCTCCATGGGTCCTGGCTTACTAAATTCATGACACCGATGTCCAGTTTCCATACAATGGTGGCTTCGCCTGCAGTCTATTCACTACATATAGCCAGATTCTAAGATTACTTCATCTACTTGCGTTACAGCATCTGTACAATTATTGAACGGCTTGCATTTTCTGCAGTGCTTCGCACACGTGCAACCTTCTTTTCGCATATGAAAGTTTACTTGATTCTTAACTTCGGCATCAGTTTCTGTAAGGTCCACACATTCTCTTCAGCCAATATCGTCAGGGCGTCACGCTCGCCTTTCGAGACGTCACCAGCTCCTCTTTTTACTCCTTTTCATATTCCTTCAGGCAGTTCCTCCCACAGATTATCATCTCTACGGGGATACATTCGATAGGGCTGTCTCAGTGGGTACCTTTTTTCGAATACTTGCTGCGGAATTGGCACAACTGCTGATGTTAAGCATGGCACAATCTCAGACTTCCAACATATAGGCGGTAGGGGGCATGATTTCCTGCAGAGGCATGTAACTGCTCCTCTACATTTCCCCCTCTGGTCGAGTCATCGACCACCTCGTCAATGGTCTCCATATCTTGATATTTTCAATTGAATAAGTGCTTCTTTGGAGTCCAGATCTTCATCACCCCCCTCAGGGTGCCTGCTGATTTAACATGTTCATCCACACTCCAGGTCATGTAGTTGCACTGGTCATTCGGATTACAATAGACCCATAATTCCACGTACTTCTCATCATTCTTTGGATACAGGAACTTCATTCCTTCAGGAGCTACAATGCTGGTCTCTCTGTATTTTCTGACATCTTCATCAGTCAATTCCTTGGGTCCAAACCCTTATTCGACATCAATGATGATCTTCATTCCTACTGCTTCCTTTGCCATGTTCTTGCCTTGGGCGATCACTATCCTGATCACACAGAATCCAAATATCGCCATTGCCACTATTGCTCCAAGAAACTGGAAACTGTTTGCACTCCACTGCCGAATCCATGAGAATATGGAAACAAACCAACTGTCATCCATAATGTCCTCTCTCTTGTCTTCCATCTTGTTATGCAGGCCCCTGTCAAGGTCCCATTCTCATCACTGTGAGAAGGTATGTATGTGTAACATGATGGCCCAATTTTTCGTGCAAACTCCTCCTCCATTGCTGTGATCATATCAAGGACATGTATGTTCTGCAGGGTCATTAGTCATGTGGCCCTCAGCTCTTCCTTGATAGCATTGAATTCCTTTATGGTGGTGTTGATTGTCTGCAGAAGCTCCCATCTCATGATCTGGAACCACTTGGCATGGGCCATCGTCTGGATCCCAGGCATGAATATAGTCGTAAATATTGAAGCAGTCTTTCTGAACAATCGGTGTTCATAAGGAATGGAGTTATATGCTTGTATTGATTTGGCTGAGAATTAATTCCCCCTTCTGGTTCGATTGAGAAATTCAAGCGTTTTTTTTCTGAAATGGGCATCTACTTTTGGAAATTCTGCAATGTTCAGGTCACTCTGGGGAATCACTAATGCTGGAACAAGGATGAGCAACAAGGAGCATACTCCACTCCAATCCTTGGGCAACTTCATTTAGGATCTAGACCCACAAGCCTAATATTGATCCACAAGGATGGCTGTCCCTTCTCCCATCCTAGAAACATCATCTGTAGTTCTGCATTCCTTATCTCCCACACAAGTCATTCCGTTTCTTCGGAATCACAATGTCGAATTCGCCAATGGGATCACAACCATTGGACCTGCTTGATCTTCTACCCATGTCAGTAGTTTGGCATGTTTACCCCATGACTTCAAACATCCATTGTTCACTCTCTGCACCTCTTGCACATATTCTGACTTAAGTAGATGAGCTGCACAGGACATCGGTCCTCCTTCCCATCCCTTCTTGGACTTCACTCATCCATTGACTAAGACTTGACTTTGTTCCCAACATCCAGGTGATCCAGCTATTTCGTTTACATCAGGACAATCCATTCTCTTCATGTCTTCCTATCCTGCTGCAGCATACACACGCATCTTGCTCTTTCATAGAGGTTACGTCTCCATCTGTGTAGTCTTGATATAATCATCCTGGAATGGAAACAACCATTTTGATCTCCAGCGTAAAGTGGTCCAACTTCCCTGAAATTGTCCTCTGGTCATACATGCTGCAAGATGAACGAGGCACCTGGCATGGTGCTCTGGGACTTCTCTGGTGATTAAAGTTTGCACTGTATTCATGGCATAGGGGATGAGAGCGCAGACATAGCAACTTTCCTTAGATGTTTGTCCCCTACTTCCCTCATGTGCTGGTATTACATGTTATCACCGAAGCGTGCTGCATTGTCTAGATAGGTATCTCTCCCCTCATTATCTTCCTCTGCATTTCTCCTGTGTCTTTTAGAAGCCTTGTTCCATTCATGAAGTATTTCAAAGGACATTTCCATAGTAGGAAGAACCAAAGGGGCCTCTGCCTCATTGGAAGTACTAACACGATAGAGACTGTGAACAATGAGGAACAGAAAGACAAAGAGAGTAATCGTACAGGCATATATTATGCTCAAAAACATAGGCATCCCTTTCTCGCACCATCCTGCTACTTGTTGCACTTGTTCATTATCGAGAACTGTGCCGGCCTCTACATTTTTCATCTTTAATACAGTCATCAAATTTCTTTATACTTGCAACTGTGAAATCTGCTCAATTATTGCGATGAAAAGCCTTCTTATCACTGGGCCATTTTTAGGATCATGTAAAAATGTGTGAATATCAACGCCTCTTCTGACAAGAGCAGGCTAAGCTTGAAGTATAAACACAAAGACAGCAAGCACAAGCCGATGAACATCGCTGTCAGTAAGTATCATATGTTGAACTGCTTGGAACAGGTATTCACCACAAAATAAATCCGGATACTGATCTTGTTTCCAATTACTGTTCAAGAACTGACATTTAGGCATAACTTTGATGCTTCAATGTGTTTCTAAAAGTTATTTTTTCAAAATTCCTGAAATTCTCAGCAGGTCTTTGCACTCCTGCTAAAATATCTATGAGGAGTGTCCTTTTGAATTTCATTTCAAGATACATCTGTATCATCCACTGGGAGTTGTTTTATCGTCCTTCTTCTTCATCGTGGATCGAGTCTGCACATGCTGAAATTCTTCTTCTTGTTGTCTTGCTTCTGGATCAGCAATGGTGGGAGGGCGGGTCTCACCTTTATAGGCTGTTACGTCACCCAGGTGAAGCCAAGTTCATCTTCCTTGGACCTTTACAGCTGAAGGGGTTATATTCTCAAGGCAAAAGGCACCATTGAATCGTGGCTCATGGCACGTTCTAGTAAAGTTCTTAATGAGAACTAGTTCTCCAGCATATAACTTGTTGAATTGTCTTCTTCTGTGTTCTGAGACCAACCCCCCTTGCGCTTGACTTGATCTGAAATGAGGGAGAGGCCAGAGGTCATATATGTCGAATAATCATGCATTTCATCACCTAAAGTTATTGCTACACTCTGGGAATCACTTTTACTTCTAGAAGGAGGAGCGAGGTTCTCATTCGACGCCCTGTCACTAGTTCACTAGTTCATGTGGACTGAGCTGATGGTCTGATCCTGTCTGATTCCAAAGGGCATATAAAGGTAAGGGGAGGCAAAATAGCCATCCCTTCTTCAAAGTCAATTTAATCTTGGAAATCCTTTCTTTAAGGAGGCAGTTGAGTCTCTCACTCATCCTGTTCGATTGCAGGTGATAAGCAGAAGAAAACCTGTGCTTTCCATTCAATAGAAGTCCTATTTGTTCATATAGCTCATTTATAAAATGTGGCCCATTTCCGATCTCAGCACTTCACACACACCCCATCTTGGGAAAACTTTGTGCACTAAAAACTTTGCTGCACAAGTGGCATAAGGGTGTGAACATGGACCTGCCTCGATCCATCTAGAGACGGGAGACACCACCACTAATAGATACCTGTATCCTTTACATGTCTGCAGCATATCGACAAAGTCCATATGTAAATGCTGAACGGGACCATTCGGTCAAGGTATTACCCCTCTAATTGTTCTCAGTGTATGCCCAGCATTAAACGTTTGACACACGATGCAGTTTACCATAAATAGTGCAACGTTCTCCAACAAATTTGGAATGAACCAGTCTTCCGCACTTGAGCAAGATTCTCCCTAGTTACATGCGCGGGGTAATGCAGCTGTTCAATCGCGACCTATAATAATGATACTGGCATCCCCGGCTTTCCAGTGCTGTCCTGTCGCCTTAATGCTTCTGTGGGGGATAAAGAACACCCCCTTCGTTTCCACAATTCCTGCTCTTCCCGTGGTGCACACTCTTGAATCTCCATTATTTGGGTTATTGACAATTTATTAAACCCTTCTTGCATTAACATGGTTGTAACTACTTTTTCTTTAATACTCTCAGTATCAAAACTCGAAATATCTGCGGAATATGCAACCCTTTTTGCCTTCTTCGTCTGCAGCTTAGTTGCTGCAAGAGATATAATCTGTTCGCTTAGTATGCACTGCACATTAAACGACTGCTGTGGCCACAGGGAGTTGTATTGCCTTAAAAAGCCTATCCAATATAGATGCATGCTGCACTGAAGTGCCGTCTGCATAGAGGTAGCCCCTCCTTTTCCAATGTGCTAGCCCTAGGTGTACTGTTGACATCGCATAGGCAGAGTCACTGTACACGTCACTTCCTGCGCTTCATGCTTCTCGAGTGCGACAATAAGCACTACTAATTCTGCCTCTTGCTCTGAAAAATGAGACGGTGGACTTGCACTTGCTACAACTTCAAATTCTCCATTTAATCTGTGTCTTACTACCACTCCGCCTGAATGCCTTTCTCTAATAGTCTGATCAATTATTTGAAGAATCGTCAATAAAGAGAATTTCCCCTCACACCAAAGCATTTTCCTTCACTCTGGGTATTTCCTAAAAATTCGACATTATTAGCACAGTCATGCACATGGTCACCTTCTTTTATTGGCTCAGCTATAAACGTGGCAGGATTCACTATTTTACATCTTACAATCTTAATCGTTGAATTAGAAATCATTACCTCATAAACTGAATCTCTTTGGAATGCCAATGTGCATTTGGGTTTCTCTAAAATGGCAAATAGAGCATGCTCCATGAAGAGAGTTATGGAGCAGCCCATCACAATACTTGTAGTCTGTTCAATTGCGAACGCGGCAGCAACCAAAGATTGTTCGGTAGGAAAGTGTCCTCTCAAAACTGGGTCTAAAATCCCACTGTAATATGCCAAAGACTTGTACCCCATTGTAGTCCTCTGCGTAAGCACGGCTGTCATGACTGTCCCATTTGTGTGTGAAAGCAAATAAAATTCTTTAGCATAATTGGCAATTCCTAAAACAGGGGCTCTACAAATTGCCTTTTTCACCTCCTCAAACCATTCCTCCATGTCCATTCTATTTCTACTTTATCCACTTGTGCCTTCTTTAAAGTGTGCAAAAGGGATCTTGTGTATGTACTGTAATCAAACACCCAGGCACTAACATAGTTGCATAACCCCAAAAACGGTTGTATCTGTTTCATTGTATTTGGCTTTTAGGTTTTCATAATCGCCTCAGCTCTTTCAGGTGTCACCTTCTTTCCTTCATGTGAAATCAGCTGCCCTATGTATAACACCTCTACTTAGCAGTATTGTAACTTCTCCTTGTCTACCTTATATCCCTTGTCTGCTAGAAAAGTCATTGACGTATTGTATTACCAAACTCTTAAGATCAATGTTACCTAAATCCATCTGGGCAAATAAGTATGTTTCAGTCGAGATTGGCAGAATGTAAAAGAAGTCAAGACTTCTGAGTCTTTGTGCAACGGGATCGAGAAAAACGCATTTTTCAAATCGATCACTGCAAAATATCGAGCTTTCACCGGGATACTGCACAGTATCGTTGCCGGATTAGGAACTAGAGGAAACTTCTCATCTACAATCTGGTTAATCAGTCTCATATCTTGTATAAATCTCCATGACCCTCCTTTAGATTTTGTGATCGGATACACTGCTGTATTACACAATGACAACAGAATACCTTGTTTCATTAGTGCTGAAATGGTCTGAAATATACCTTCATTAGCCTCTCCAGACATGGGGTACTGTTTTGCTCAAGGTAAAATTGCTCCTGGCTTAAGTTTTATTTTGACTTCGCCTTTTCCCTTTAATAAACCTATGTCATAAGGGCCTGTGGTCCAAAGAACGATTGGCACCTTCTCCAAGTCTTCCTGCAAAAATGCTGGATGCTGCTGCACTATCACCATTCACTGTGGGACTTCCCTCTTTTCTATCCTTATCCAGTATGTGATGCTCATGAAGAACATCACTTCATCATCTGTTTGGTCTTCCCAGAACAGGTCGTCATCAGTGATGTCAGTCAATCTGTACCCTTCCTCGAGAGCTATTACTGTCCTCCATGGTCTACCCTCATCATCTACTCCCTCAAGCATTGCCATTTCATTTTGTACTATGGCTGCTTCCAATTCTATAGGGATAGTCTGTCCCCACTCTTCATCCATAGGTATTCGTGGTCTAAACAAAAACTCATCAGGTCTCCTCAGCATTTTTCCCACCAAGCCAGGTAGCCATGTCAATAGAATGCTCACTCCATATAGAAAAATCTCGGGATCTACTGGAACATCTCGCAGAGCCACTTGCCCTGTGAACTCCATTATAAATTCACCAACGTTTAAATAGTGTACTCCTGAAGTGGAGCACACTATTCCTTGATCAGTAAAAAAAATCGTCAAGTTTTGTCTCTTCCCAAAATGTTAACCGGTGTCTTTCGTGGATATAACAAAGGAACAGACATGTCACACTCTCCTATAAAGACTTGTAATTCATTAGTAAAAGGAACTCGACTCGTAGCTCCAGAGAACCCTTGAGAATTCATGGCAATTCTCGACATTGGATATTTTCCCTCTCATATACATGAATGAGTAGCTCCAGTGTCTACTAGAAAAGAAAATGATTTGCCTCCTATCGCCACATCGACCCTTGGTTCCTCTTGTGGGTTTGGCATCACAGATAGTACTGACCACATCAAGTCACCCTGTGAGCTGTCTTATTGTGGGTACACGTTCATCCCCGTCCCTGTGAAAGGATTTCCTCCTACCACAGTGACAGCTCCTATTCTGGGTGGCAGCACTTGTCATGTGTTTGCATACTGCTCTGTCTGCATAAGGGATTGTTGCGACTGCCCTTGTGGTGGATTAATTTGCGCTCGCACTTGTTGCTGCACCTGCTGTACTCGCAGCGCTTGTGTCTGATAAAATGTGTGATCTTGGGAGAACCCTTCTCTAGTTTGTGTACTATATCGTGGAGGATAGGCTGTCCCCCCCTCTTGAAAATTGGCCATTTTGTACATTCCCTTGGCTTCCACATACACATGAAATATGCCCTGTCATCCCACAAGTCCAACATACTGGGGTGCCGTCTGACAAGTCCCCCATGTTTATATCCTCCATGAGTACTCTGATTTTAATTCTGTGTATTCTGAAACCCACCTTGATTATTTTCTTCATTATTTTGGAATCCACCTCCTCTTCCTCTATAGCCTTTACCTCTGCCTCGTGGCACAAACACATACCCACCTTGATCCATCGGGCATGAATTATTTACCTGCGATGCACCCATTGCTTCCTGCATTCCCATTCCTTCTCTGCTTGTCAATACTGCCCCTTTTATGGCACATTTAGACAATTTTTATCTGAACTAACTTGACTTCCTCCATTTTTCCAGTCTCATCTTTCTTCCTATTTTTCTCTTGTAGTAACCAACAATGGTGTACTGTCATCAGCTGTATCTCAGCTCATGGTTTCACCACCATTCCCACTTTGTTCTTTATCTGCCTCTGCACTGGCTCAGACAACCCCTGGCATAAAATGTGGTAAAATAATGCCACCGTCTTTTCCCAGAGCTCGCAAGTTTCAAGTTGCCATTTCTCCTGAATATCCTGAATGTAAGCAATAGGGTATGATATGATATGATATTTTATTTATATCGCGCTCATACACAGGTGTTTCAGAGCGCGACAAGGCAAGGGAGGGGAACAGGGGAGAACGAAACAACGATCTTACTAGGCCCAGTGGCATTGAGAACATGCAAGTGCATGGGAGAGGTGGAGGGGAACAGTGCATGGAGGGGAGGGAGAAAGTGGAAAGTGCAGAGCAAATGAGAAACAGGATAAATAATCATAACAAAAATACATTTAATAAAAAATCAGCACAAAGTGGTAGTGCAGCCAAGTGGCAAGTGCTAGGTTTGAGGCAGCAGATCAGGTGGGTCTGATAAGTGCAGGAGGGGAAAAAAAGGGGGGGGGCTGTATTGGTACAGATACAAACCCCAGTGCAAGGGGTGGCCTGGAGGCAGTGCGGTAGGGTGGCAGGATGAGCAGGAACCTGGGACCAGAAACAGAGGGTGTCCCAGTGCAAGGTGCCAAGAGAGCAGATCAGCAGGGGAGAGGGGCCGAAGGCAGAAGCAAAGAGGAAGGTCTTGAGGTGCTTCCGGAACCTGAGATGGTTTTGCTCAGGTTTTAGAGTGGCAGGGAGGCTGTTCCAGAGGGAGGCCCCAGCCGAAGACAGAGATCTACCCCCAGCTCGTTTCTTTGAAAAACAACTGACCCCGAGGGAGTTGGAGGTAGAGGAGCGAAGAGCTCGAGAGGGGGGAGGTATTTGCAGAGGGATAGCTGAAGGTATTTTGGACCCAGGCCCCAGAAAGCCTTGTGGACAATGCAGAGGGTCTTGAATTTAATCCTTGCATCCACTGGGAGCAAGTGGAGAGATTTCAGAGCTGTAGAGATAAGATCCCGGGGCTTGAGGCCAAGGACAAGTCTCGCAGTCCTGTTCTGGATTAGTTGCAGAGGGCGGAGAGTAGAGGCAGGTAGACTTAGAAAGAGGCTGTTACAATAGTCCAAGCTAGAGAGAACCAGAGCTTGGGATACCATGAGCTTCTGGGGGGAAGGAGAGGAAAGGCAGAGTACCTCTGAGGAGGTGCAGTCGGAAATTTGACTTTTTACAGACCTCTGAGATGTGGGCCGAGGTCTTCATCTTCCTTCATTTTATGTGTCATTATGGCACCCATATCTAATGTTTCAGGGTACTGTACCCTGATAGCCCTCCACATGTCTGCTCTACAATTATTAAACAGTGCTCCATCATGCATTGTGTTTTGTGTTGTCACACTTGAATATCCTGCTCTCCTCCATATGTTATCAGCCCTTTCCCCAAGAATAGCTGCCAGGAGACCTTTTTATGTCCCCTATGGCCAGCGTGTTTCCTCCTGTCATTTTTCTAATTCGTATATCCATTTCCCAGCGCCCAAAGTCAAACTCGGGAGCTTACACCTTAAATTATCCTTGCCCATCCTTGCAGCCATGGGATATACTGTGGTCTTGCTCCACCTTTTTCCAAATAAGGGAAACTGTGTAAACCCCAACCCAGAGTCAGCTCCGATCATTAGTTTTCCATGATAGGGACGATAGTCCCTGTCTGTTTTCTTGTTGGTAACGATTTTAACCTGCTCACATATGGCAGCGATTCTTCCTTCTCACGATACGATCGTCCTCGAGGACGCTCTGGATGTGCTATGGGATCTGGCGTTCAATCCTTAGGTTGTTCCAGATCCAACCATCATATTTCTTTATCCATTTGAAGGCTTCCTTTAGGGGCACACGCGTTCCCTCCTTGTACCCCTGAGCTAGTGTCTGAAAGAAGCTCCTATGCCCATCCACGCAATGGCTCGCAGGCAGCGTGGCTGAGCTAGTGTCTAAAAGAAGCTCCTATGCCCATCCACGCAATGTCTCGCAGGCAGCATGGTTGAGCTAGTGTCTGAAAGAAGCTCATATGTCCATCCATGCAATGGTCTTGCAGGCAGCGTGTCTGAGCTAGTGTCTAAAAGAAGCTCCTATGCCTATCCACGCGATGGCTCGCAGGCAGCGTGGCTGAGGTAGTGTCTGAAAGAAGCTCCTATGCCCATCTACACAATGGTCTCGCAGGCAGCTTGGTTGAGCTAGTGTCTGAAAGAAGCTCCTATGTCCATCTAGGCAATGGCTCGCAGGCAGTGTGGTTTGGTTAGTGTCTGAAAGAAGCTCTTATGTCCATGCATGCAATGCTCTCGCAGGCAGCATGGTTTGGCTAGTGTCTGAAAGAAGCTCATATGTCGATCCATGCAATGGTCTCGCAGGCAGCATGGTTTGGCTAGTGTCTGAAAGAAGCTCATATGCCCATCCATGCAATGGTCTTGCAGGCAGCGTGGTTTGGCTAGTGTCTGAAAGAAGCTCCTATGCCCATCCATGCAATGGTCTCGCAGGCAGTGTGGTTTGGCTAGTGTCTGAAAGAAGCTCCTATGCTTGTCTATGCAATGGCTCGCAGGCAGCGTGGCTGAGCTAGTGTCTGAAAGAAGCTCCTATGCCCATCCACGCAATGGCTCGCAGGCAGTGTGGCTGAGCTAGTGCTTGAAAGAAGCTCCTATGCCCATCCATGCAATGGTCTTGCAGGCAGTGTGGTTTGGCTAGTGTCTGAAAGAAGCTCCTATGCTTGTCTATGCAATGGCTCGCAGGCAGCGTGGCTGAGCTAGTGTCTGAAAGAAGCTCCTATGCCCATCCACGCAATGGCTCGCAGGCAGCGTGGCTGAGCTAGTGTCTGAAAGAAGCTCCTATGCCCATCCACGCAATGGCTCACAGGCAGCGTGGCTGAGCTAGTGTCTGAAAGAAGCTCCTATGCCCATCTACACAATGGTCTCGCAGGCTGCTTGTTTGAGCTAGTGTCTGAAAGAAGCTCCTATGTCCATCTAGGCAATGGCTCGCAGGCAGCGTGGCTGAGGTAGTGTCTGAAAGAAGCTCCTATGTCCATATATGCAGTGTATCGCAGGCAGTGTATTTGAGCTAGTGTCTGAAAGAAGCTCCTTTGTCCATCCATGCAATGGTCTCTTGCAGGCAGCGTGGCTGAGCTAGTGTCTGAAAGAAACTCCTATGCCCATCCATGCAATGGTCTTGCCGTTAGCGTGCTTTTGCTACTGTCTTCAAGAAGCTCCTCCTGTCTCGCAGGCAGCATGGTTTGGCTAATGTCTGAAAGAAACTCCTATGTCGATCCATGCAATGGTCTCGCAGGCAGCGTGGATTGGCTAGTGTCTGAAAGAAGCTCCTATCCCCATCCATGCAATGGTCTCGCAGGCAGTGTGGTTTGGTTAGTGTCTGAAAGAAGCTCTTATGTCCATGCATGCAATGCTCTCGCAGCTTGCAGGCAGCATGGTTTTGCTAGTGTCTGAAAGAAGCTCCTATGCCCATCCACGCAATGGCTCACAGGCAGCATGGCTGAGGTAGTGTCTGAAAGAAGCTCCTATATTCATCCATGCAATCGTCTCGCAGGCAGCATGGATTGGCTAGTGTCTGAAAGAAGCTCCTATGCTCATCCATGCAATGGTCTCGCAGGCAGCGTGGCTGAGGTAGTGTCCGAAAGAAGCTCCTATATCCATCCATGCAATCGTCTCGCAGGCAGCGTGGTTTTGCTAGTGTCTGTAAGAAGCTCATATGCCCATCCATGCAATGGTCTTGCAGTCAGCGTGCTTTTGCTACTGTCTTCAAGAAGCTCCTATGCCCATCCATGCAATGGTCTCGCAGGCAGCGTGTTTTAGTTAGTGTCTGAAAGAAGCTCCTCTGTCCATCCATGCAATGGTCTCGCAGGCAGCGTGGTTTGGCTAGTGTCTGAAAGAAGCTCCTATGCCCATCCATGCAATTGTCTCGCAGGCAGCGTGGTTTGGCTAATGTCTGAAAGAAGCTCCTATGTCTATCCATGCAATGGTCTCGCAGGCAGCGTGGATTGGCTAGTGTCTGAAAGAAGCTCCTATGCCCATCTATGCAATGGCTCGCGGGCAGCGTGGCTGAGTTAGTGTCTGAAAGAAGCTCCTATGCCCATCCACGCAATGGCACGCAGGCAGTGTGGCTGGGCTAGTGTTTGAAAGAAGCTCCTATGCCCATCCATGCAATGGTTTTGCAGTCAGCGTGCTTTTGCTACTGTCTTCAAGAAGCTCCTATCCCATCCATGCAATGGTCTCGCAGGCAGCGTGGTTTGGCTAGTGTTTGAAAGAAGTTCATATGCCCAATCATGCAATGGTCCCGCAGCCAGCATGGTTTTGCTAGTGTCTGAAAGAAGCTCCTATGTCCATCCATGCAATGGTCTCCCAGGCAGCGTGTTTTGGCTAGTGTCTCAAAGAAGCTCCTATGTCCATCCATGCAATGGTCTCGCAGGCAGCGTGTTTTGGCTAGTGTTTCAAAGAAGCTCCTATGCCCATCCATGCAATGGTCTTGCCGTTAGCGTGCTTTTGCTACTGTCTTCAAGAAGCTCCTATGCCCATCCATGCAATGGTCTCGCAGGCAGCGTGGTTTGGCTAATGTCTGAAAGAAGCTCCTATGTCTATCCATGCAATGGTCTCACAGGTAGCGTGGATTGGCTAGTGTCTGAAAAAAGCTCCTATGCCCATCTATGCAATGGCTCGCAGGCAGCATGGCTGAGGTAGTGTCTGAAAGAAGCTCCTATGCCCATCCATGCAATGGCTCGCAGGCAGTGTGGCTGAGCTAGTGTTTGAAAGAAGCTCCTATGCCCATTCATGCAATGGTCTCGCAGGCAGCGTGGTTTGGCTAGTGTTTGAAAGAAGTTTCTATGCCCATCCATGCAATGGTCCAGCAGGTAGCGTGGTTTGGCTAGTGTCTGAAATAAGCTCCTATGCCCATCCATGCAATGGTCTCGCAGGCAGCGTGGATTGGCTAGTGTTTGAAAGAAGGTCATATGCCCATCCATGCAATGGTCTCGCAGGCAGTGTGGTTTGGTTAGTGTCTGAAAGAAGCTCGTATGTCCATGCATGCAATGCTCTCACAGGCAGCATGGTTTGGCTAGTGTCTGAAAGAAGCTCCTATGCTTGTCTATGCATTGGCTCACAGGCAGCATGGCTGAGGTAGTGTCTGAAAGAAGCTCCTATGCTTGTCTATGCAATGGCTCGTAGGCAGCGTGGCTGAGGTAGTGTGTGAAAGAAGTTCCTATGCCCATCTACTCAATGGCTCACAGGCAGCCTGGCTGAGGTAGTGTCTGAAAGAAGCTCCTATGCCCATCCACGCAATGGTTCACAGGCAGCGTGGCTGAGGTAGTGTCTGAAAGAAGCTCCTATGCCCATCCACGTAATGGCTCGCAGGCAGCCTGGCTGAGCAAGTGTCTGAAAGAAGCTGCTATGCCCATCTACACAATGGTCTCGCAGGCAGCTTGGTTGAGCTAGTGTCTGAAAGAAGCTGCTATGCCCATCTACACAATGGTCTCGCAGGCTGCTTGTTTGAGGTAGTGTCTGAAAGAAGCTCCTATGTCCATCTAGGCAATGGCTCGCAGGCAGCGTGGCTGAGGTAGTGTCTGAAAGAAGCTCCTATGTCCATATATGCAGTGTATCACAGGCAGTGTATTTTAGCTAGTGTCTGAAAGAAGCTCCTTTGTCCATCCATGCAATGGTCTCTTGCAGGCAGCGTGGCTGAGCTAGTGTCTGAAAGAAACTCCTATGCCCATCCATGCAATGGTCTTGCCGTTAGCGTGCTTTTGCTACTGTCTTCAAGAAGCTCCTCCTGTCTCGCAGGCAGCATGGTTTGGCTAATGTCTGAAAGAAACTCCTATGTCGATCCATGCAATGGTCTCGCAGGCAGCGTGGATTGGCTAGTGTCTGAAAGAAGCTCCTATCCCCATCCATGCAATGGTCTCGCAGGCAGTGTGGTTTGGTTAGTGTCTGAAAGAAGCTCTTATGTCCATGCATGCAATGCTCTCGCAGCTTGCAGGCAGCATGGTTTTGCTAGTGTCTGAAAGAAGCTCCTATGCCCATCCACGCAATGGCTCACAGGCAGCATGGCTGAGGTAGTGTCCGAAAGAAGCTCCTATATTCATCCATGCAATCGTCTCGCAGGCAGCATGGATTGGCTAGTGTCTGAAAGAAGCTCCTATGCTCATCCATGCAATGGTCTCGCAGGCAGCGTGGCTGAGGTAGTGTCCGAAAGAAGCTCCTATATCCATCCATGCAATCGTCTCGCAGGCAGCGTGGTTTTGCTAGTGTCTGTAAGAAGCTCATATGCCCATCCATGCAATGGTCTTGCAGTCAGCGTGCTTTTGCTACTGTCTTCAAGAAGCTCCTATGCCCATCCATGCAATGGTCTCGCAGGCAGCGTGTTTTAGTTAGTGTCTGAAAGAAGCTCCTCTGTCCATCCATGCAATGGTCTCGCAGGCAGCGTGGTTTGGCTAGTGTCTGAAAGAAGCTCCTATGCCCATCCATGCAATTGTCTCGCAGGCAGCGTGGTTTGGCTAATGTCTGAAAGAAGCTCCTATGTCTATCCATGCAATGGTCTCGCAGGCAGCGTGGATTGGCTAGTGTCTGAAAGAAGCTCCTATGCCCATCTATGCAATGGCTCGCGGGCAGCGTGGCTGAGTTAGTGTCTGAAAGAAGCTCCTATGCCCATCCACGCAATGGCACGCAGGCAGTGTGGCTGGGCTAGTGTTTGAAAGAAGCTCCTATGCCCATCCATGCAATGGTTTTGCAGTCAGCGTGCTTTTGCTACTGTCTTCAAGAAGCTCCTATCCCATCCATGCAATGGTCTCGCAGGCAGCGTGGTTTGGCTAGTGTTTGAAAGAAGTTCATATGCCCAATCATGCAATGGTCCCGCAGCCAGCATGGTTTTGCTAGTGTCTGAAAGAAGCTCCTATGTCCATCCATGCAATGGTCTCCCAGGCAGCGTGTTTTGGCTAGTGTCTCAAAGAAGCTCCTATGTCCATCCATGCAATGGTCTCGCAGGCAGCGTGTTTTGGCTAGTGTTTCAAAGAAGCTCCTATGCCCATCCATGCAATGGTCTTGCCGTTAGCGTGCTTTTGCTACTGTCTTCAAGAAGCTCCTATGCCCATCCATGCAATGGTCTCGCAGGCAGCGTGGTTTGGCTAATGTCTGAAAGAAGCTCCTATGTCTATCCATGCAATGGTCTCACAGGTAGCGTGGATTGGCTAGTGTCTGAAAAAAGCTCCTATGCCCATCTATGCAATGGCTCGCAGGCAGCATGGCTGAGGTAGTGTCTGAAAGAAGCTCCTATGCCCATCCATGCAATGGCTCGCAGGCAGTGTGGCTGAGCTAGTGTTTGAAAGAAGCTCCTATGCCCATTCATGCAATGGTCTCGCAGGCAGCGTGGTTTGGCTAGTGTTTGAAAGAAGTTTCTATGCCCATCCATGCAATGGTCCAGCAGGTAGCGTGGTTTGGCTAGTGTCTGAAATAAGCTCCTATGCCCATCCATGCAATGGTCTCGCAGGCAGCGTGGATTGGCTAGTGTTTGAAAGAAGGTCATATGCCCATCCATGCAATGGTCTCGCAGGCAGTGTGGTTTGGTTAGTGTCTGAAAGAAGCTCGTATGTCCATGCATGCAATGCTCTCACAGGCAGCATGGTTTGGCTAGTGTCTGAAAGAAGCTCCTATGCTTGTCTATGCATTGGCTCACAGGCAGCATGGCTGAGGTAGTGTCTGAAAGAAGCTCCTATGCTTGTCTATGCAATGGCTCGTAGGCAGCGTGGCTGAGGTAGTGTGTGAAAGAAGTTCCTATGCCCATCTACTCAATGGCTCACAGGCAGCCTGGCTGAGGTAGTGTCTGAAAGAAGCTCCTATGCCCATCCACGCAATGGTTCACAGGCAGCGTGGCTGAGGTAGTGTTTGAAAGAAGCTCCTATGCCCATCCACGTAATGGCTCGCAGGCAGCGTGGCTGAGGTAGTGTCTGAAAGAAGCTCCTCTGTCCATCCATGCAATGGTCTCGCAGGCAGCGTGGTTTGGCTAGTGTCTGAAAGAAGCTCCTATGCCCATCCATGCAATTGTCTCGCAGGCAGCGTGGTTTGGTTAGTGTCTGAAAGAAGCTCTTATGTCCATGCATGCAATGCTCTCGCAGCTTGCAGGCAGCATGGTTTTGCTAGTGTCTGAAAGAAGCTCCTATGCCCATCCACGCAATGGCTCACAGGCAGCATGGCTGAGGTAGTGTCCGAAAGAAGCTCCTATATTCATCCATGCATTCGTCTCGCAGGCAGCATGGATTGGCTAGTGTCTGAAAGAAGCTCCTATGCTCATCCATGCAATGGTCTCGCAGGCAGCGTGGCTGAGGTAGTGTCCGAAAGAAGCTCCTATATCCATCCATGCAATCGTCTCGCAGGCAGCGTGGTTTTGCTAGTGTCTGTAAGAAGCTCATATGCCCATCCATGCAATGGTCTTGCAGTCAGCGTGCTTTTGCTACTGTCTTCAAGAACCTCCTATGCCCATCCATGCAATGGTCTCACAGGCAGCGTGTTTTAGTTAGTGTCTGAAAGAAGCTCCTCTGTCCATCCATGCAATGGTCTCGCAGGCAGCGTGGTTTGGCTAGTGTCTGAAAGAAGCTCCTATGCCCATCCATGCAATTGTCTCGCAGGCAGCGTGGTTTGGCTAATGTCTGAAAGAAGCTCCTATGTCTATCCATGCAATGGTCTCGCAGGCAGCGTGGATTGGCTAGTGTCTGAAAGAAGCTCCTATGCCCATCTATGCAATGGCTCGCGGGCAGCGTGGCTGAGTTAGTGTCTGAAAGAAGCTCCTATGCCCATCCACGCAATGGCACGCAGGCAGTGTGGCTGGGCTAGTGTTTGAAAGAAGCTCATATGCCCATCCATGCAATGGTTTTGCAGTCAGCGTGCTTTTGCTACTGTCTTCAAGAAGCTCCTATCCCATCCATGCAATGGTCTCGCAGGCAGCATGGTTTGGCTAGTGTTTGAAAGAAGTTCATATGCCCAATCATGCAATGGTCCCGCAGCCAGCATGGTTTTGCTAGTGTCTGAAAGAAGCTCCTATGTCCATCCATGCAATGGTCTCCCAGGCAGCGTGTTTTGGCTAGTGTCTCAAAGAAGCTCCTATGTCCATCCATGCAATGGTCTCGCAGGCAGCGTGTTTTGGCTAGTGTTTCAAAGAAGCTCCTATGCCCATCCATGCAATGGTCTTGCCGTTAGCGTGCTTTTGCTACTGTCTTCAAGAAGCTCCTATGCCCATCCATGCAATGGTCTCGCAGGCAGCGTGGTTTGGCTAATGTCTGAAAGAAGCTCCTATGTCTATCCATGCAATGGTCTCACAGGTAGCGTGGATTGGCTAGTGTCTGAAAAAAGCTCCTATGCCCATCTATGCAATGGCTCGCAGGCAGCATGGCTGAGGTAGTGTCTGAAAGAAGCTCCTATGCCCATCCATGCAATGGCTCGCAGGCAGTGTGGCTGAGCTAGTGTTTGAAAGAAGCTCCTATGCCCATTCATGCAATGGTCTCGCAGGCAGCGTGGTTTGGCTAGTGTTTGAAAGAAGTTTCTATGCCCATCCATGCAATGGTCCAGCAGGTAGCGTGGTTTGGCTAGTGTCTGAAATAAGCTCCTATGCCCATCCATGCAATGGTCTCGCAGGCAGCGTGGATTGGCTAGTGTTTGAAAGAAGGTCATATGCCCATCCATGCAATGGTCTCGCAGGCAGTGTGGTTTGGTTAGTGTCTGAAAGAAGCTCGTATGTCCATGCATGCAATGCTCTCACAGGCAGCATGGTTTGGCTAGTGTCTGAAAGAAGCTCCTATGCTTGTCTATGCATTGGCTCACAGGCAGCATGGCTGAGGTAGTGTCTGAAAGAAGCTCCTATGCTTGTCTATGCAATGGCTCGTAGGCAGCGTGGCTGAGGTAGTGTGTGAAAGAAGTTCCTATGCCCATCTACTCAATGGCTCACAGGCAGCCTGGCTGAGGTAGTGTCTGAAAGAAGCTCCTATGCCCATCCACGCAATGGTTCACAGGCAGCGTGGCTGAGGTAGTGTTTGAAAGAAGGTCCTATGCCCATCCACGTAATGGCTCGCAGGCAGCGTGGCTGAGGTAGTGTCTGAAAGAAGCTCCTCTGTCCATCCATGCAATGGTCTCGCAGGCAGCGTGGTTTGGCTAGTGTCTGAAAGAAGCTCCTATGCTCATCCATGCAATTGTCTCGCAGGCAGCGTGGTTTGGCTAATGTCTGAAAGAAGCTCCTATGTCTATCCATGCAATGGTCTCGCAGGCAGCGTGGATTGGCTAGTGTCTGAAAGAAGCTCCTATGCCCATCTATGCAATGGCTCGCGGGCAGCGTGGCTGAGTTAGTGTCTGAAAGAAGCTCCTATGCCCATCCACGCAATGGCACGCAGGCAGTGTGGCTGGGCTAGTGTTTGAAAGAAGCTCCTATGCCCATCCATGCAATGGTTTTGCAGTCAGCGTGCTTTTGCTACTGTCTTCAAGAAGCTCCTATCCCATCCATGCAATGGTCTCGCAGGCAGCATGGTTTGGCTAGTGTTTGAAAGAAGTTCATATGCCCAATCATGCAATGGTCCCGCAGCCAGCATGGTTTTGCTAGTGTCTGAAAGAAGCTCCTATGTCCATCCATGCAATGGTCTCCCAGGCAGCGTGTTTTGGCTAGTGTCTCAAAGAAGCTCCTATGTCCATCCATGCAATGGTCTCGCAGGCAGCGTGTTTTGGCTAGTGTTTCAAAGAAGCTCCTATGCCCATCCATGCAATGGTCTTGCCGTTAGCGTGCTTTTGCTACTGTCTTCAAGAAGCTCCTATGCCCATCCATGCAATGGTCTCGCAGGCAGCGTGGTTTGGCTAATGTCTGAAAGAAGCTCCTATGTCTATCCATGCAATGGTCTCACAGGTAGCGTGGATTGGCTAGTGTCTGAAAAAAGCTCCTATGCCCATCTATGCAATGGCTCGCAGGCAGCATGGCTGAGGTAGTGTCTGAAAGAAGCTCCTATGCCCATCCATGCAATGGCTCGCAGGCAGTGTGGCTGAGCTAGTGTTTGAAAGAAGCTCCTATGCCCATTCATGCAATGGTCTCGCAGGCAGCGTGGTTTGGCTAGTGTTTGAAAGAAGTTTCTATGCCCATCCATGCAATGGTCCAGCAGGTAGCGTGGTTTGGCTAGTGTCTGAAATAAGCTCCTATGCCCATCCATGCAATGGTCTCGCAGGCAGCGTGGATTGGCTAGTGTTTGAAAGAAGGTCATATGCCCATCCATGCAATGGTCTCGCAGGCAGTGTGGTTTGGTTAGTGTCTGAAAGAAGCTCGTATGTCCATGCATGCAATGCTCTCACAGGCAGCATGGTTTGGCTAGTGTCTGAAAGAAGCTCCTATGCTTGTCTATGCATTGGCTCACAGGCAGCATGGCTGAGGTAGTGTCTGAAAGAAGCTCCTATGCTTGTCTATGCAATGGCTCGTAGGCAGCGTGGCTGAGGTAGTGTGTGAAAGAAGTTCCTATGCCCATCTACTCAATGGCTCACAGGCAGCCTGGCTGAGGTAGTGTCTGAAAGAAGCTCCTATGCCCATCCACGCAATGGTTCACAGGCAGCGTGGCTGAGGTAGTGTCTGAAAGAAGCTCCTATGCCCATCCACGTAATGGCTCGCAGGCAGCCTGGCTGAGCAAGTGTCTGAAAGAAGCTGCTATGCCCATCTACACAATGGTCTCGCAGGCAGCTTGGTTGAGCTAGTGTCTGAAAGAAGCTCCTATGTCCATCTAGGCAATTGCACGCAGGCAGTGTGGTTTGGTTAGTGTCTGAAAGAAGCTCCTATGTCCATGCATGCAATGCTCTCACAGGCAGCATAGTTTGGCTAGTGTCTGAAAGGAGCTCCTATGCCCATCCATGCAATGGTCTCGCAGGCAGCGTGGTTTGGCTAGTGTCTGAAAGAAGCTCCTATGTCCATGCATGCAATGCTCTCACAGGCAGCATAGTTTGGCTAGTGTCTGAAAGGAGCTCCTATGCCCATCCATGCAATGGTCTCGCAGGCAGTGTGGTTTGGCTAGTGTTTGAAAGAAGCTCATATGCCCATCCATGCAATGGTCTCGCAGGCAGCATGGTTTGGCTAGTTTCTGAAAGAAGCTCATCTGCCCATCCATGCAATGGTCTCGCAGGCAGCGTGGTTTGGCTAGTGTCTGAAAGAAGCTCCTATGTCCATGCATGCAATGCTCTCACAGGCAGCATAGTTTGGCTAGTGTCTGAAAGAAGCTCCTATCCCCATCCATGCAATGGTCTCGCAGGCAGCGTGGTTTGGCTAGTGTCTGAAAGAAGGTCATATGCCCATCCATGCAATGGTCTCGCAGGCAGTGTGGTTTGGTTAGTGTCTGAAAGAAGCTCTTATGTCCATGCATCCAATGCTCTCGCAGGCAGCATGGTTTGGCTAGTGTCTGAAAGAAGCTCCTATGCTTGTCTATGCATTGGCTCACAGGCAGCATGGCTGAGGTAGTGTCTGAAAGAAGCTCCTATGCTTGTCTATGCAATGGCTCGCAGGCAGCGTGGCTGAGCTAGTGTCTGAAAGAAGCTCCTATGCCCATCTACGCAATGGCTCGCAGGCAGCATGGCTGAGCTAGTGTCTGAAAGGAGCTCCTATGCCCATCCACGCAATGGCTCACAGGCAGCGTGGCTGAGCTAGTGTCTGAAAGAAGCTCCTATGCCCATCCACGTAATGGCTCGCAGGCAGCCTGGCTGAGCAAGTGTCTGAAAGAAGCTGCTATGCCCATCTACACAATGGTCTCGCAGGCAGCTTTGTTGAGCTAGTGTCTGAAAGAAGCTCCTATGTCCATCTAGGCAATGGCTCGCAGGCAGTGTGGTTTGGTTAGTGTCTGAAAGGAGCTCCTATGCCCATCCATGCAATGGTCTCGCAAGCAGCGTGGTTTGGCTAGTGTCTGAAAGAAGCTCCTATGTCCATGCATGCAATGCTTTCACAGGCAGCATAGTTTGGCTAGTGTCTGAAAGGAGCTCCTATGCCCATCCATGCAATGTCTCGCAGGCAGTGTGGTTTGGCTAGTGTTTGAAAGAAGCTCATATGCCCATCCATGCAATGGTCTCGCAGGCAGCATGGTTTGGCTAGTGTCTGAAAGAAGCTCCTATGCTTGTCTATGCAATGGCTCACAGGCAGCATGGCTGATGTAGTGTCTGAAAGAAGCTCCTATGCTTGTCTATGCAATGGCTCGCAGGCAGCGTGGCTGAGCTAGTGTCTGAAAGAAGCTCCTATGCCCATCCACGTAATGGCTCGCAGGCAGCCTGGCTGAGCAAGTGTCTGAAAGAAGCTGCTATGCCCATCTACACAATGGTCTTGCAGGCAGCTTGGTTGAGCTAGTGTCTGAAAGAAGCTCCTATGTCCATCTAGGCAGTGGCTCGCAGGCAGCGTGGCTGAGGCAGTGTCTGAAAGAAGCTCCTATGTCCATATATGCAGTGTATCGCAGGCAGTGTATTTGAGATAGTGTCTGAAAGAAGCTCCTATGTCCATCCATGCAATGGTCTTGCCGTTAGTGTGCTTTTGCTACTGTCTTCAAGAAGCTCCTATGCCCATCCATGCAATGGTCTCGCAGGCAGCGTCGTTAGGCTAGTCTCTGAAAGAAGATGCTATGCCCATCCATGCAATGGTCTCACAGGCAGCGTGGATTGGCTAGTGTCTGAAAGAAGCTCCTATCCCCATCCATGCAATGGTCTCGCAGGCAGTGTGGTTTGCTCAGTGTCTGAAAGAAGCTCCTATGTCCATGCATGCAATGCTCTCACAGGCAGCATAGATTGGCTAGTGTCTGAAAGGAGCTCCTATGCCCATCCATGCAATGGTCTCGCAGGCAGTGTGGTTTGGCTAGTGTCTGAAAGTAGCTCCTATGCCCATCCATGCAATGGTCTCGCAGGCAGTGTGGTTTGGCTAGTGTCTGAAAGAAGCTCATCTGCCCATCCATGCAATGGTCTCGCAGGCAGCATGGTTTGGCTAGTGTCTGAAAGAAGCTCCTATGCTTGTCTATGCAATGGCTCACAGGCAGCATGGCTGAGGTAGAGTCTGAAAGAAGCTCCTATGCTTGTCTATGCAATGGCTCGCAGGCAGCGTGGCTGAGCTAGTGTCTGAAAGAAGCTCCTATGCCCATCCACGTAATGGTTCGCAGGCAGCCTGGCTGAGCTAGTGTCTGAAAGAAGCTCCTATGCCCATCCACGTAATGGCTCGCAGGCAGCCTGGCTGAGCTAGTGTCTGAAAGAAGCTCCTTTGCCCATCCACGCAATGGCTCGCAGGCAGTGTGGCTGAGCTAGTGTCTGAAAGAAGCTGCTATGCCCATCTACACAATGGTCTCGCAGGCAGCTTGGTTGAGCTAGTGTCTGAAAGAAGCTCCTATGTCCATCTAGGCAATGACTCGCAGGCAGCGTGGCTGAGGTAGTGTCTGAAAGAAGCTCCTATGTCCATATATGCAGTGTATCGCAGGCAGTGTATTTGAGCTAGTGTCTGAAAGAAGCTCCTATGTCCATCCATGAAATGGCTCACAGGCAGCGTGGCTGAGCTAGTGTCTGAAAGAAGCTCCTATGCCCATCCACGTAAAGGCTCGCAGGCAGCCTGGCTGAGCTAGTGTCTGAAAGAAGCTCCTTTGCCCATCCACGCAATGGCTCGCAGGCAGCGTGACTGAGCTAGTGTCTGAAAGAAGCTGGTATGCCCATCTACACAATGGTCTCGCAGGCAGCTTGGTTGAGCTAGTGTCTGAAAGAAGCTCCTATGTCCATCTAGGCAATTGCACGCAGGCAGTGTGGTTTGGTTAGTGTCTGAAAGAAGCTCCTATGTCCATGCATGCAATGCTCTCACAGGCAGCATAGTTTGGCTAGTGTCTGAAAGGAGCTCCTATGCCCATCCATGCAATGTCTCGCAGGCAGTGTGGTTTGGCTAGTGTTTGAAAGAAGCTCATATGCCCATCCATGCAATGGTCTCGCAGGCAGCATGGTTTGGCTAGTGTCTGAAAGAAGCTCCTATGCTTGTCTATGCAATGGCTCACAGGCAGCATGGCTGATGTAGTGTCTGAAAGAAGCTCCTATGCTTGTCTATGCAATGGCTCGCAGGCAGCGTGGCTGAGCTAGTGTCTGAAAGAAGCTCCTATGCCCATCCACGTAATGGCTCGCAGGCAGCCTGGCTGAGCAAGTGTCTGAAAGAAGCTGCTATGCCCATCTACACAATGGTCTTGCAGGCAGCTTGGTTGAGCTAGTGTCTGAAAGAAGCTCCTATGTCCATCTAGGCAGTGGCTCGCAGGCAGCGTGGCTGAGGCAGTGTCTGAAAGAAGCTCCTATGTCCATATATGCAGTGTATCGCAGGCAGTGTATTTGAGATAGTGTCTGAAAGAAGCTCCTACGTCCATCCATGCAATGGTCTTGCCGTTAGTGTGCTTTTGCTACTGTCTTCAAGAAGCTCCTATGCCCATCCATGCAATGGTCTCGCAGGCAGCGTCGTTAGGCTAGTCTCTGAAAGAAGATGCTATGCCCATCCATGCAATGGTCTCACAGGCAGCGTGGATTGGCTAGTGTCTGAAAGAAGCTCCTATCCCCATCCATGCAATGGTCTCGCAGGCAGTGTGGTTTGCTCAGTGTCTGAAAGAAGCTCCTATGTCCATGCATGCAATGCTCTCACAGGCAGCATAGATTGGCTAGTGTCTGAAAGGAGCTCCTATGCCCATCCATGCAATGGTCTCGCAGGCAGTGTGGTTTGGCTAGTGTCTGAAAGTAGCTCCTATGCCCATCCATGCAATGGTCTCGCAGGCAGTGTGGTTTGGCTAGTGTCTGAAAGAAGCTCATCTGCCCATCCATGCAATGGTCTCGCAGGCAGCATGGTTTGGCTAGTGTCTGAAAGAAGCTCCTATGCTTGTCTATGCAATGGCTCACAGGCAGCATGGCTGAGGTAGAGTCTGAAAGAAGCTCCTATGCTTGTCTATGCAATGGCTCGCAGGCAGCGTGGCTGAGCTAGTGTCTGAAAGAAGCTCCTATGCCCATCCACGTAATGGTTCGCAGGCAGCCTGGCTGAGCTAGTGTCTGAAAGAAGCTCCTATGCCCATCCACGTAATGGCTCGCAGGCATCCTGGCTGAGCTAGTGTCTGAAAGAAGCTCCTTTGCCCATCCACGCAATGGCTCGCAGGCAGTGTGGCTGAGCTAGTGTCTGAAAGAAGCTGCTATGCCCATCTACACAATGGTCTCGCAGGCAGCTTGGTTGAGCTAGTGTCTGAAAGAAGCTCCTATGTCCATCTAGGCAATGACTCGCAGGCAGCGTGGCTGAGGTAGTGTCTGAAAGAAGCTCCTATGTCCATATATGCAGTGTATCGCAGGCAGTGTATTTGAGCTAGTGTCTGAAAGAAGCTCCTATGTCCATCCATGAAATGGCTCACAGGCAGCGTGGCTGAGCTAGTGTCTGAAAGAAGCTCCTATGCCCATCCACGTAAAGGCTCGCAGGCAGCCTGGCTGAGCTAGTGTCTGAAAGAAGCTCCTTTGCCCATCCACGCAATGGCTCGCAGGCAGCGTGACTGAGCTAGTGTCTGAAAGAAGCTGGTATGCCCATCTACACAATGGTCTCGCAGGCAGCTTGGTTGAGCTAGTGTCTGAAAGAAGCTCCTATGTCCATCTAGGCAATGGCTCGCAGGCAGCGTGGCTGAGGTAGTGTCTGAAAGAAGCTCCTATGTCCATATATGCAGTGTATCGCAGGCAGTGTATTTGAGCTAGTATCTCAAAGAAGCATCTATGTCCATCCATGCAATGGTCTCTTGCAAGCAGCGTGGCTGAGTTAGGTTCTTGAAAGAAGCTCCTATGTCCATCCATGCAATGTCTTGCAGGCAGCGTGGCTGAGCTAGTGTCTGAAAGAAACTCCTATGTCCATCCATGCAATGATCTTGCAGGCAGCGTGGCTGAGCTAGTGTCTGAAAGAAGCTCCTATGTCCATATATGCAGTGTATCGCAGGCAGTGCATTTGAGCTAGTTTCTGAAAGAAGCTCCTATGTCCATCTATGCAATGTCTAGCAGGCAGCGTGGTTTAGCTAGTGTCTCATCTATGCAATGGGTCACAGGCAGCGTGGCTGTGGTAGTGTCTGAAAGAAGCTAGTATGCCCATCCATGCAATGGCTCGCAGGCAGTGTGGCTTAGCTAGTGTCTCCAAGAAGCTCCTATGCCCATCCAGCAATGGCTCACAGGCAGTGTGGCTGAGCTAGTGCTTGAAAGAA
The DNA here is from genome assembly GCF_040938575.1 of Ambystoma mexicanum. Taxonomy (NCBI): domain Eukaryota; kingdom Metazoa; phylum Chordata; class Amphibia; order Caudata; family Ambystomatidae; genus Ambystoma; species Ambystoma mexicanum. The sequence continues at coordinate 8,006,123 of NC_090940.1, forward strand.
GCTCCTATGCCCATCCATGCAATGGTCTCGCAGGCAGCATGGATTGACTAGTGTCTGAAAGAAGCTCCTATGCTCATCCATGCAATGGTCTCGCAGGCAGCGTGGTTTGGCTTGTATCTGAAAGAAGCTCTTATGCCCATCCATGAAATGGTCTCGCAAGGCAGCATGGATTGGCTAGTGTCTGAAAGAAGCTCCTATGCCCATCTATGCAATGGGTCGCAGGCAGCGTGGCTGAGGTAGTGTCTGAAAGAAGATCCTATACCCATCCACACAATGGTCTCGCAGGCAGCTTGGTTGAGCTAGTGTCTGAAAGAAGCTCGTATGTCCATCTATGCAATGGCTCGCAGGCAGCGTGGCTAAGGGAGTGTCTGAAAGAAGATCCTATACACATCCACACAATGGTCTCTCAGGCAGCGTGGCTGATCTAGTGTCTGAAAGAAGCTCCTATGCCCATCCACGCAATGGCTCACAGGCAGCTTGGTTGAGCTAGTGTCTGAAAGAAGCTCCTATGTCCATCTATGCAATGTCTCGCAGGCAGCGTGGCTGAGCTAGTGTCTAAAAGAAGCTCCTATGCCCATCCACGCAATGGCTCGCAGGCAGCGTGGCTTAGCTAGTGTCTGAAAGAAGCTCCTATGCCCATCTACGCAATGGCTCGCAGGCAGCCTGGCTGAGCTCGTGTCTGAAAGAAGCTCCTATGCCCATCTACACAATGGCTCGCAGGCAGCGTGGCTGAGCTAGTGTCTGAAAGAAGCTCCTATGTCCAGCCATGCAATCGTCTTGCAGGGAGCGTGGCTGAGGTAGTGTCTGAAAGAAGCACCTATGTCCATCCATGCAATGGCTCGAAGGCAGCGTGGCTGAGCTAGTGTCTGAAAGAAGCTTCTATGCCCATCCATGTAATGTCTTGCAGGGAGCGTGGTTGAGCTAGTCTCTGAAAGAAGCTCCTATACCTATCCACGCAATGGCTCGCAGGCAGCGTGGCTGAGGTAGTGTCTGAAAGAAGCTCCTATGCCCATCTACGCAATGGCTCGCAGGCAGCCTGGCTGAGCTTGTGTCTGAAAGAAGCTTCTATGCCCATCTACGCAATGGCTCGCAGGCAGCGTGGCTGAGCTAGTGTCTGAAAGAAGCTCCTATGCCCATCCATGCAATGGCTCGAAGGCAGCGTGGCTGAGCTATTGTCTGAAAGAAGCTCCTATGCCCATCCATGCATTGTCTCGCAGGCAACGTGGTTGAGCTAGTGTCTGAAAGAAGCTCCTATGCCCATCCATGCAATGGCTCACAGGCAACGTGGCTTAGCTAGTGCCTGAAATAAGCTCCTCTGCCCATCCATGCAATGTCTCGCAGGCAGCGTGGTTGAGCTAGTCTCTGAAAGAAGCTCCTATGTCCATCTATGCAATGTCTTGCAGGTAGCGTGGTTGAGCAAGAGTCTGAAAGAAGCTCCTATGTCCATCCATGAAATGTCTCGCAGGCAGCGTGGTTGAGCTAGTGTCTTAAAGAAGCTCTTATGTCTATCTATGCAATGTCCTGCAGGCAGCGTGGTTGAGCTAGTTTCTGAAAGAAGCTCCTATGTCCATCTATGCAATGTCTTGCAGGCAGCATGGTTGAGCTAGTGTCTGAAAGAAGCTCCTATGTCCATCCATGCAATGGTCTTGCAGGCAGCGTGTCTGAGCTAGTGTCTAAAAGAAGCTCCTATGCCCATCCACGGAATGGCTCGCAGGCAACGTGGCTTAGCTAGTGTCTGAAAGAAGCTCCTATACCTATCCACGCAATGGCTCGCAGGCAGCGTGCCTGAGGTAGTGTCTGAAAGAAACTCCTATGCCCATCTAAGCAATGGCTCGCAGCAGCGTGGCTGAGTTAGTGTCTGAAAGAAGCTCCTATGCTCATCCATGCAATGGATCGAAGGCAGCATGGCTGAGCTAGTGTCTGAAAGAAGCTCCTATGCCCATCCATGCAATGGATCGAAGGCAGCGTGGCTGAGCTAGTGTCTGAAAGAAGCTTCTATGCCCATCCATGCAATGTCTCGCAGGCAACGTGGTTGGACTAGTGTCTGAAAGAAGCTCCTATGCCCATACATGCAATGGCTCGCAGGCAGCGTGGCTTAGCTAGTGCCTGAAAGACTCTCCTCTGCCCATCCATGCAATGTCTCGCAGGCAGCGTGGTTGAGCTAGTCTCTGAAAGAAGCTCCTTAACATATCCACGCAATGGCTCGTAGGCAGCGTGGCTGAGGTAGTGTGTGAAAGAAGCACCTATGCCCATCTAGGCAATGGCTCGCAGGCAGCGTGGCTGAGCTAGTGTCTGAAAGAAGCTCCTATGCCCACCTACTCAATGGCTCGCAGGCAGCGTGACTGAGCTAGTGTCTGAAAGAAGCTCCTATGCCCATCCATGCAATGGCTCGAAGGCAGCGTGGCTGAGCTAGTGTCTGAAAGAAGCTCCTATACCCATCCACACAATGGTCTCGCAGGCAACTTGGTTGAGCTAGTGTCTGAAAGAATATCCCATGTCCATCTATGCAATGGGTCGCAGGCAGCGTGGCTGTTGTAGTGTCTGAAAGAAGCTCCTATGCCCATCCATGCATTTGTCTTGCAGTCAGCGTGTTTTCGCTACTGTCTCCAAGAAGCTCCTATGCCCATCCACGCAATGGCTCACAGGCAGTGTGGCTGAGCTAGTGCTTGAAAGAAGCTACTATGCCCATCCATGCAATGGTCTGGCAGGCAGCATGGATTGGCTAGTGTCTGAAAGAAGCTCCTATGCTCATCCATGCAATGGTCTTGCAGGCAGCGTGGCTTAGCTAGTGCCTGAAAGAAGCTCCTCTGCCCATCCATGCAATGGCTCGCAGGCAGCGTGGTTGAGCTATTCTCTGAAAGAAGCAACTATACCTATCCACACAATGGTTCGCAGGCAGCGTGGCTGAGGTAGTGTCTGAAAGAAGTTCATATGCCCATCTACGCAATGGCTCGCAGGCAGCGTGGCTGAGCTAGTTTCTGAAAGAAGCTTCTATGCCCATCTACGCAATGGTCTCGAAGGCAGCGTGGATTGGATAGTGTCTGAAAGAAGCTCCTCTGCTCATCCATGCAATGTCTCGCAGGCATTGTGGTTGAGCTAGTCTCTGAAAGAAGCTCCTATGTCCATCTATGAAATGTCTCACAGGCAGCGTGGTTGAGCTAGTGTCTTAAAGAAGCTCTTATGTCTATCCATGCAATGTCTCGCAGGCAACGTGGTTGAGCTAGTGTCTGAAAGAAGCTCCTCTGCCCATCCATGCAATGGTCTCGCAGGCAGCGTGGATTGGCTAGTGTCTGAAAGAAGCTCCTCTGCTCATCCATGCAATGTCTCGTGAGCAGCGTGGTTGAGCTAGTCTCTGAAAGAAGCTCCTATGTCGATCCATGCAATGTCTCGCAGGCAACGTGGTTGAGCTAGTGTCTGAAAGAAGCTCCTATGTCCATCTATGAAATGTCTCGCAGGCAGCGTGGTTGAGCTAGTGTCTTAAAGAAGCTCTTATGTCTATCTCTGCAATGTCTCGCAGGCAGCGTGGTTGAGCTAGTCTCTAAAAGAAGCTCCTCTGCTCATCCATGCATTGTCTCGCAGGCATCGTGGTTGAGCTAGTCTCTGAAAGAAGCTCCTATGTCCATCTATGCAATGTCTTGCAGGCAGCGTGATTGAGCTAGTGTCTGAAAGAAGCTCCTATGTCCATCTATGAAATGTCTCGCAGGCAGCGTGGTTGAGCTAGTGTCTTAAAGAAGCTCTTATGTCTATCTATGCAATGTCTCGCAGGCAACGTGGTTGAGCTAGTGTCTGAAAGAAGCTCCTATGCCCATCCATGCAATGGCTCGCAGGCAGCGTGGCTTAGCTAGTGCCTGAAAGAAGCTCCTCTGCCCATCCATGCAATGTCTCGCAGGCAGCGTGGTTGAGCTAGTCTCTGAAATAAGCTCCTCTGCTCATCCATGCAATGTCTCGCAGGCAGCGCGGTTGAGCTAGTCTCTGAAAGTAGCTCCTATGTCCATCTATGCAATGTCTTGCAGGCAGCGTGGTTGAGCTAGTGTCTGAAAGAAGCTCCTATGTCCATCTCTGAAATGTCTCGCAGGCAGCGTGGTTGAGCTAGTGTCTTAAAGAAGCTCTTATGTCTATCTATGCAATGTCCAGCAGGCAGCGTGGTTGAGCTAGTGTCTGAAATAAGCTCCTCTGCTCATCTATGCAATGTCTCGCAGGCATCGTGGTTGAGCTAGTCTCTGAAAGAAGCTCCTATGTCCATCTATGCAATTTTTTGCAGGCAGCATGGTTGAGCTAGTGTCTGAAAGAAGCTCCTATGTCCATCTATGCAATGGGTCGCAGGCAGCGTGGCTGAGCTAGTGTCTGAAAGAAGCTTCTATGCCCATCCATGCAATGTCTCATAGGCAACGTGGTTGAGCTAGTGTCTGAAAGAAGCTCCTATGCCCATCCATGCAATGGCTCGCAGGCAGCGTGGCTTAGCTAGTGCCTGAAAGACGCTCCTCTGCCCATCCATGCAATGTCTCTCAGGCAGCGTGGTTGATCTAGTCTCTGAAAGAAGCTCCTATACCTATCCACGCAATGGCTCGCAGGCAGCGTGGCTGAGGTAGTGTCTGAAAGAAGCTCCTATGCCCATCTATGCAATGGCTCGCAGGCAGCGTGGCTGAGCTAGTCTCTGAAAGAAGCTCCTATGTCCATCTATGCAATGTCTCACAGGCAGCGTGGTTGAGCTAGTGTCTGAAAGAAGCTCCTCTGCTCATCCATGCAATGTCTCGCAGGCATCGTGGTTGAGCTAGTCTCTGAAAGAAGCTCCTATGTCCATCTATGCAATGTCTTGCAGGCAGCGTGGTTGAGCTAGTGTCTGAAAGAAGCTCCTATGTCCATCTATGAAATGTCTCGCAGGCAGCGTGGTTGAGCTAGTGTCTTAAAGAAGCTCTTATGTCTATCTATGCAATGTCTCGCAGGCAACGTGGTTGAGCTAGTGTCTGAAAGAAGCTCCTATGCCCATCCATGCAATGGCTCGCAGGCAGCGTGGCTTAGCTAGTGCCTGAAAGAAGCTCCTCTGCCCATCCATGCAATGTCTCGCAGGCAGCGTGGTTGAGCTAGTCTCTGAAAGAAGCTCCTCTGCTCATTCATGCAATGTCTCACAGGCAGCGTGGTTGAGCTAGTCTCTGAAAGAAGCTCCTATGTCAATCCATGCAATGTCTCACAGGCAGCGTGGTTGAGCTAGTGTCTGAAATAAGCTCCTCTGCTCATCCATGCAATGTCTCGCAGGCATCGTGGTTGAGCTAGTCTCTGAAAGTAGCTCCTATGTCCATCTATGCAATGTCTTGCAGGCAGCGTGGTTGAGCTAGTGTCTGAAAGAAGCTCCTATGTCCATCTATGAAATGTCTCGCAGGCAGCGTGGTTGAGCTAGTGTCTTATAGAAGCTCTTATGTCTATCTATGCAATGTCCCGCAGGCAGCGTGGTTGAGCTAGTGTCTGAAATAAGCTCCTCTGCTCATCCATGCAATGTCTCGCAGGCATCGTGGTTGAGCTAGTCTCTGAAAGAAGCTCCTATGTCCATCTATGCAATTTCTTGCAGGCAGCATGGTTGAGCTAGTGTCTGAAAGAAGCTCCTATGTCCATCTATGCAATGGGTCGCAGGCAGCGTGGCTGAGCTAGTGTCTGAAAGAAGCTCCTATGCCCATCCATGCAATGGCTCGCAGGCAGCGTGGCTTAGCTAGTGCCTGAAAGACGCTCCTCTGCCCATCCATGCAATGTCTCGCAGGCAGCGTGGTTGAGCTAGTCTCTGAAAGAAGCTCCTATACCTATCCACGCAATGGCTCGCAGGCAGCGTGGCTGAGGTAGTGTCTGAAAGAAGCTCCTATGCCCATCTACGCAATGGCTCGCAGGCAGCGTGGCTGAGCTAGTGTCTGAAAGAAGTTCCTATGCCCATCTACTCAATGGCTCGCAGGCAGCGTGGCTTAGCTAGTGTCTGAAAGAAGCTCCTATGCCCATCCATGCAATGGCTCGAAGGCAGCGTGGCTGAGCTAGTGTCTGAAAGAAGCTCCTATACCCATCCACACAATGGTCTCGCAGGCAGCTTTGTTGAGCTAGTGTCTGAAAGAAGCTCCCATGTCCATCTATGCAATGGGTCGCAGTCAGCGTGGTTTTGCTACTGTCTCCAAGAAGCTCCTATGCCCATCCTCGCAATGGCTCACAGGCAGTGTGGCTGAGCTAGTGCTTGAAAGAAGCTACTATGCCCATCCAGGCAATGGTCTCGCAGGCAGCATGGATTGGCTAGTGTCTGAAAGAAGCTCCTATGCTCATCAATGCAATGGTCTCGCAGGCAGCGTGGTTTGGGTAATGTCTGAAAGAAGCTCCTATATCCATCCATGCAATGGTCTCGCAGGCAGCCTGGATTGGCTAGTGTCTAAAAGAAGCTCCTATGCCCATCTATGCAATGGGTCGCAGGCAGCGTGGCTGAGGTAGTATCTGGAAGAAGCTCATATGTCCATCCATGCAATGGTCTCGCAGGCAGCATGGATTGGCTAGTGTCTAAGAAGCTCCTATGTACATCTATGCAATGGGTCGCAGGCAGCGTGGCTGAGGTAGTATCTTAAGGAAGCTCGTATGTCCATCCATGCAATGGTCTCGCAGGCAGCATGGATTGGCTAGTGTCTGAAATAAGCTCCTATGCCCATCCACACAATGGCTTGCAGGCAGCGTGGTTGAGCTGTGTCTGAAAGAAGCTCCTATGCCCATCCATGCAATTGCTCACAGGCAGCGTGGCTTAGCTAGTGCCTGAAACAAGCTCCTCTACCCATCCATGCAATGTCTCGCAGGCAGCGTGGTTGAGCTATTCTCTGAAAGAAGCTCCTATACCTATCCATGCAATGGTTCGCAGGCAGCGTGGCTGAGGTAGTGTCTGAAAGAAGCTCCTATGCCCATTTCCGCAATGGCTCGCAGGCAGCGTGGCTGAGCTAGTGTCTGAAAGAAGCTCCTATGCCCATCTATGCACTGGCTCACAGGCAGCGTTGCTGAGCTCGTCTCTGAAAGAAACTCCTATGCCCATCCATGCAATGGCTCGAAGGCAGCGTGGCTGAGCTAGTGTCTGAAAGAAGCTCCTATGCCCATCCATGCAATGTCTCGCAGGCAACGTGGTTGAGCTAGTGTCTGAAAGAAGCTCCTATGCCCATCCATGCAATGGCTCGCAGGCAGCGTGGCTTAGCTAGTGCCTGAAAGAAGCTCCTCTGCCCATCCATGCAATGTCTCGCAGGCAGCGTGGTTGAGCTAGTCTCTGAAAGAAGCTCCTCTGCTCATCCATGCAATGTCTCGCAGGCAGCTTGGTTGAGTTAGTCTCTGAAAGAAGCTCCTATGTTCATCTATGCAATGTCTCACAGGCAGCGTGGTTGAGCCAGTGTCTGAAATAAGCTCCTATGCTCATCCATGCAATATCTCGCAGGCAGCGTGGTTGAGCTAGTCTCTGAAAGAAGCTCCTATGTCCATCTATGCAATGTCTTGCAGGCAGCGTGGTTGAGCTAGTGTCTGAAAGAAGCTCCTATGTCCATCTATGAAATGTCTCGCAGGCAGCGTGGTTGAGCTAGTGTCTTAAAGAAGCTCTTATGTCTATCTATGCAATGTCCCGCAGGCAGCGTGGTTGAGCTAGTGTCTGAAATCAGCTCCTCTGCTCATCCATGCAATGTCTCGCAGGCATCGTGGTTGAGCTAGTCTCTGAAAGAAGCTTCTATGTCCATCTATGCAATGGGCCGCAGGCAGCGTGGCTGAGGTAGTATCTGAAAGAAGCTCATATGTCCATCCATGCAATGGTCTCGCAGGCAGCATGGATTGGCTAGTGTCTGAAAGAAGCTCCTGTGCCCATATATGCAATGGCTCACAGGCAGCGTGGCTGAGCTAGTGTCTGAAAGAAGCTCCTATGCCCATCCATGCAATGGCTCGCAGGCAGCATGGCTTAGCTAGTGCCTGAAAGACGCTCCTCTGCCCATCCATGCAATGTCTCGCATGCAGCGTGGTTGAACTGTTCTCTGAAAGAAGCTCCTATGTCCATCTATGCAATGGGCCGCAGGCAGCATGGATTGGCTAGTGTCTGAAAGAAGCTCCTGTGCCCATATAAGCAATGGCTAGCAGGCAGCGTGGCTGAGCTAGTGTCTGAAAGAAGCTCCTATGCCCATCTACTCAATGGCTCGCAGGCAGCATGGCTGAGCTAGAGTCTGAAAGAAGCTCCTATGCCCATCCATGCAATGGATCGAAGGCAGCGTGGCTGAGCTAGTGTCTGAAAGAAGCTCCTATAGCCATCCACACAATGGTTTCGCAGGCAGCTTGGTTGAGCTAGTGTCTGAAAGAAGCTCCCATGTCCATCTATGCAATTGGTCGCAGCCAGCGCGGCTGTTGTAGTGTCTGAAAGAAGCTCCTATGCCCATCCATGCATTTGTCTTGCAGTCAGCGTGGTTTCGCTACTGTCTCCAAGAGGCTCCAATGCCCATCCATGCAATGGCTCACAGGCAGTGTGGCTGAGCTAGTGCTTGAAAGAAGCTACTATGCCCATCCATGCAATGGTCTCGCAGGCAGCATGGATTGGCTAGTGTCTGAAAGAAGCGCCTATGCTCATCCATGCAATTGTCTCGCAGGCAGCATGGAGTGGCTCGTGTCTGAAAGAAGCTCTTCTGCCCATCCATGAAATGGTCTCGCAGGCAACGTGGATTGGCTAGTGTCTGAAAGAAGCTCCTATGCCCATCTATCCAATGGCTCGCAGGCAGCGTGGCTGAGGTAGTGTCTGAAAGAAGATCCTATACCCATCCACACAATGGTCTTGCAGGCAGCTTGGTTGAGCTAGTGTCTGAAAGAAGCTCCTATGTCCATCTATGCAATGGGTCGCAGGCAGCGTGGCTGAGATAGTATCTGAAAGAAGCTCATATGTCCATCCATGCAATGGTCTCGCAAGCAGCATGGATTGGCTAGTGTCTGAAATAAGCTCATATGTCCATCCATGCAATGGTCTCGCAGGCAGCTTGGTTTGGGTAATGTCTGAAAGAAGCTCCTATATCCATCCATGCAATGGTCTTGCAGGCAGCATGGATTGGCTAGTGTCTGAAATAAGCTCATATGTCCATCCATGCAATGGTCTCGCAGGCAGCTTGGTTTGGGTAATGTCTGAAAGAAGCTCCTATATCCATCCATGCAATGGTCTCGCAGGCAGCATGGATTGGCTAGTGTCTGAAAGAAGCTCCTATGCCCATCTATGCAATGGCTCGCAGACAGCGTGGCTGAGGTAGTGTCTGAAAGAAGATCCTATGCCCATCCACACAATGGTCTCGCAGGCAGCTTGGTTGAGCTAGTGCCTGAAAGAAGCTCCTCTGCCCATCCATGCAATGTCTCGCAGGCAGCGTGGTTGAGCTAGTCTCTGAAAGAAGCTCCTCTGCTCAACCATGCAATGTCTCGCAGGCAGCGTGGTTGAGTTAGTCTCTGAAAGAAGCTCCTATGTCCATCTATGCAATGTCTCACAGGCAGCGTGGTTGAGCTAGTGTCTGAAATAAGCTCCTATGCTAATCCATGCAATTTCTAGCAGGCAGCGTGGTTGAGCTAGTCTCTTAAAGAAGCTCCTATGTCCATCTATGCAATGTCTTGCAGGCAGCGTGGTTGAGCTAGTGTCTGAAAGAAGCTCCTATGTCCACCTATGAAATGTCTCGCAGGCAGCGTGGTTGAGCTAGTGTCTTAAAGAAGTTCTTATGTCTATCTATGCAATGTCCTGCAGGCAGCGTGGTTGAGCTAGTGTCTGAAATAAGCTCCTCTGCTCATCCATGCAATGTCTTGCAGGCATCGTGGTTGAGCTAGTCTCTGAAAGAAGCTCCTATGTCCATCTATGCAATGTCTCGCAGGCAGCATGGTTGAGCTAGTGTCTGAAAGTAGCTCCTATGTCCATCTATGCAATGGGCCGCAGGCAGCGTGGCTGAGGTAGTATCTGAAAGAAGCTCCTATGTCCATCTATGCAATGTCTCGCAGGCAGCGTGGTTTCGCTACTGTCTCCAAGAAGCTCCTATGCCCATCCACGCAATGGCTCACAGGCAGTGTGGCTGAGCTAGTGCTTGACAGAAGCTACTATGCCCATCCATGCAATGGTCTCGCAGGCAGCATGGATTGGCTAGTGTCTGAAAGAATCTCCTATGCTCATCCATGCAATGGTCTCGCAGGCAGCGTGGTTTGGCTCGTGTCTGAAAGAAGCTCTTCTGCCCATTCATGAAATGGTCTCGGAGACAGCGTAGTTTGGGTAATGTCTGAAAGAAGCTCCTATATCCATCCATGCAATGGTCTCGCAGGCAGCGTGGATTGGCTAGTGTCTAAAAGAAGCTCCTATGCCCATCTATGCAATGGGTCACAGGCAGCGTGGCTGAGGTAGTATCTGGAAGAAGCTCATATGTCCATCCATGCAATGGTCTCGCAGGCAGCATGGATTGGCTAGTGTCTAAAAGAAGCTCCTATGTCCATCTATGCAATGGGTCACAGGCAGCGTGGCTGAGGTAGTATCTGGAAGAAGCTCATATGTCCATCCATGCAATGGTCTTGCAGGCAGCATGGATTGGCTAGTGTCTAAAAGAAGCTTCTATGTCCATCTATGCAATGGGCCGCAGGCAGCGTGGCTGAGGTAGTATCTGAAGGAAGCTCATATGTCCATCCATGCAATGGTCTCGCAGGTAGCATGGATTGGCTAGTGTCTGAAAGAAGCTCCTATGCCCATCCACACAATAGTCTCTCAGGCAGCTTGGTTGAGCTATTGTCTGAAAGAAGCTCCTATGTCCATCTATGCAATGGGTCGCAGGCAGCGTGGCTGAGGTACTATCTGAAAGAAGCTCCTATGCCCATCCACGCAATGGCTTGCAGGCAGCGTGGTTGAGCTAGTGTCTGAAAGAAGCTCCTATGCCCATCCATGCAATTGTTCATAGGCAGCATGGCTTAGCTAGTGCCTGAAACAAGCTCCTCTGCCCATCCATGCAATGTCTCGCAGGCAGCCTGGTTGAGCTATTCTCTGAAAGAAGCTCCTATACCTATCCACGCAATGGTTCGCAGGCAGCGTGGCTGAGGTAGTGTCTGAAAGAAGCTCCTATGCCCATCTACGCAATGGCTCGCAGGCAGCGTGGCTTATCTAGTGTCTGAAAGAAGCTCCTATGTCCATCTATGCAATGTCTCACAGGCAGCGTGGTTGAGCTAGTGTCTGAAAGAAGCTCCTCTGCTCATCCATGCATTGTCTCGCAGGCATCGTGGTTGAGCTAGTCTCTGAAAGAAGCTCCTATGTCCATCTATGCAATGTCTTGCAGGCAGCGTGATTGAGCTAGTGTCTGAAAGAAGCTCCTATGTCCATCTATGAAATGTCTCGCAGGCAGCGTGGTTGAGCTAGTGTCTTAAAGAAGCTCTTATGTCTATCTATGCAATGTCCAGCAGGCAGCGTGGTTGAGCTAGTGTCTGAAATAAGCTCCTCTGCTCATCTATGCAATGTCTCGCAGGCATCGTGGTTGAGCTAGTCTCTGAAAGAAGCTACTATGTCCATCTATGCAATTTTTTGCAGGCAGCATGGTTGAGCTAGTGTCTGAAAGAAGCTCCTATGTCCATCTATGCAATGGGTCGCAGGCAGCGTGGCTGAGCTAGTGTCTGAAAGAAGCTTCTATGCCCATCCATGCAATGTCTCATAGGCAACGTGGTTGAGCTAGTGTCTGAAAGAAGCTCCTATGCCCATCCATGCAATGGCTCGCAGGCAGCGTGGCTTAGCTAGTGCCTGAAAGACGCTCCTCTTCCCATCCATGCAATGTCTCTCAGGCAGCGTGGTTGATCTAGTCTCTGAAAGAAGCTCCTATACCTATCCACGCAATGGCTCGCAGGCAGCGTGGCTGAGGTAGTGTCTGAAAGAAGCTCCTATGCCCATCTATGCAATGGCTCGCAGGCAGCCTGGCTGAGCTAGTCTCTGAAAGAAGCTCCTATGTCCATCTATGCAATGTCTCACAGGCAGCGTGGTTGAGCTAGTGTCTGAAAGAAGCTCCTCTGCTCATCCATGCAATGTCTCGCAGGCATCGTGGTTGAGCTAGTCTCTGAAAGAAGCTCCTATGTCCATCTATGCAATGTCTTGCAGGCAGCGTGGTTGATCTAGTGTCTGAAAGAAGCTCCTATGTCCATCTATGAAATGTCTCGCAGGCAGCGTGGTTGAGCTAGTGTCTTAAAGAAGCTCTTATGTCTATCTATGCAATGTCTCGCAGGCAACGTGGTTGAGCTAGTGTCTGAAAGAAGCTCCTATGCCCATCCATGCAATGGCTCGCAGGCAGCGTGGCTTAGCTAGTGCCTGAAAGAAGCTCCTCTGCCCATCCATGCAATGTCTCGCAGGCAGCGTGGTTGAGCTAGTCTCTGAAAGAAGCTCCTCTGCTCATTCATGCAATGTCTCACAGGCAGCGTGGTTGAGCTAGTCTCTGAAAGAAGCTCCTATGTCAATCCATGCAATGTCTCACAGGCAGCGTGGTTGAGCTAGTGTCTGAAATAAGCTCCTCTGCTCATCCATGCAATGTCTCGCAGGCATCCTGGTTGAGCTAGTCTCTGAAAGTAGCTCCTATGTCCATCTATGCAATGTCTTGCAGGCAGCGTGGTTGAGCTAGTGTCTGAAAGAAGCTCCTATGTCCATCTATGAAATGTCTCGCAGGCAGCGTGGTTGAGCTAGTGTCTTATAGAAGCTCTTATGTCTATCTATGCAATGTCCCGCAGGCAGCGTGGTTGAGCTAGTGTCTGAAATAAGCTCCTCTGCTCATCCATGCAATGTCTCGCAGGCATCGTGGTTGAGCTAGTCTCTGAAAGAAGCTCCTATGTCCATCTATGCAATTTCTTGCAGGCAGCATGGTTGAGCTAGTGTCTGAAAGAAGCTCCTATGTCCATCTATGCAATGGGTCGCAGGCAGCGTGGCTGAGCTAGTGTCTGAAAGAAGCTCCTATGCCCATCCATGCAATGGCTCGCAGGCAGCGTGGCTTAGCTAGTGCCTGAAAGACGCTCCTCTGCCCATCCATGCAATGTCTCGCAGGCAGCGTGGTTGAGCTAGTCTCTGAAAGAAGCTCCTATACCTATCCACGCAATGGCTCGCAGGCAGCGTGGCTGAGGTAGTGTCTGAAAGAAGCTCCTATGCCCATCTACGCAATGGCTCGCAGGCAGCGTGGCTGAGCTAGTGTCTGAAAGAAGTTCCTATGCCCATCTACTCAATGGCTCGCAGGCAGCGTGGCTTAGCTAGTGTCTGAAAGAAGCTCCTATGCCCATCCATGCAATGGCTCGAAGGCAGCGTGGCTGAGCTAGTGTCTGAAAGAAGCTCCTATACCCATCCACACAATGGTCTCGCAGGCAGCTTTGTTGAGCTAGTGTCTGAAAGAAGCTCCCATGTCCATCTATGCAATGGGTCGCAGTCAGCGTGGTTTTGCTACTGTCTCCAAGAAGCTCCTATGCCCATCCTCGCAATGGCTCACAGGCAGTGTGGCTGAGCTAGTGCTTGAAAGAAGCTACTATGCCCATCCAGGCAATGGTCTCGCAGGCACCATGGATTGGCTAGTGTCTGAAAGAAGCTCCTATGCTCATCAATGCAATGGTCTCGCAGGCAGCGTGGTTTGGGTAATGTCTGAAAGAAGCTCCTATATCCATCCATGCAATGGTCTCGCAGGCAGCCTGGATTGGCTAGTGTCTAAAAGAAGCTCCTATGCCCATCTATGCAATGGGTCGCAGGCAGCGTGGCTGAGGTAGTATCTGGAAGAAGCTCATATGTCCATCCATGCAATGGTCTCGCAGGCAGCATGGATTGGCTAGTGTCTAAGAAGCTCCTATGTCCATCTATGCAATGGGTCGCAGGCAGCGTGGCTGAGGTAGTATCTTAAGGAAGCTCGTATGTCCATCCATGCAATGGTCTCGCAGGCAGCATGGATTGGCTAGTGTCTGAAAGAAGCTCCTATGCCCATCCATGCAATTGCTCACAGGCAGCGTGGCTTAGCTAGTGCCTGAAACAAGCTCCTCTGCCCATCCATGCAATGTCTCGCAGGCAGCGTGGTTGAGCTATTCTCTGAAAGAAGCTCCTATACCTATCCATGCAATGGTTCGCAGGCAGCGTGGCTGAGGTAGTGTCTGAAAGAAGCTCCTATGCCCATTTCCGCAATGGCTCGCAGGCAGCGTGGCTGAGCTAGTGTCTGAAAGAAGCTCCTATGCCCATCTATGCACTGGCTCACAGGCAGCGTTGCTGAGCTCGTCTCTGAAAGAAACTCCTATGCCCATCCATGCAATGGCTCGAAGGCAGCGTGGCTGAGCTAGTGTCTGAAAGAAGCTCCTATGCCCATCCATGCAATGTCTCGCAGGCAACGTGGTTGAGCTAGTGTCTGAAAGAAGCTCCTATGCCCATCCATGCAATGGCTCGCAGGCAGCGTGGCTTAGCTAGTGCCTGAAAGAAGCTCCTCTGCCCATCCATGCAATGTCTCGCAGGCAGCGTGGTTGAGCTAGTCTCTGAAAGAAGCTCCTCTGCTCATCCATGCAATGTCTCGCAGGCAGCTTGGTTGAGTTAGTCTCTGAAAGAAGCTCCTATGTCCATCTATGCAATGTCTCACAGGCAGCGTGGTTGAGCCAGTGTCTGAAATAAGCTCCTATGCTCATCCATGCAATATCTCGCAGGCAGCGTGGTTGAGCTAGTCTCTGAAAGAAGCTCCTATGTCCATCTATGCAATGTCTTGCAGGCAGCGTGGTTGAGCTAGTGTCTGAAAGAAGCTCCTATGTCCATCTATGAAATGTCTCGCAGGCAGCGTGGTTGAGCTAGTGTCTTAAAGAAGCTCTTATGTCTATCTATGCAATGTCCCGCAGGCAGCGTGGTTGAGCTAGTGTCTGAAATCAGCTCCTCTGCTCATCCATGCAATGTCTCGCAGGCATCGTGGTTGAGCTAGTCTCTGAAAGAAGCTTCTATGTCCATCTATGCAATGGGCCGCAGGCAGCGTGGCTGAGGTAGTATCTGAAAGAAGCTCATATGTCCATCCATGCAATGGTCTCGCAGGCAGCATGGATTGGCTAGTGTCTGAAAGAAGCTCCTGTGCCCATATATGCAATGGCTCGCAGGCAGCGTGGCTGAGCTAGTGTCTGAAAGAAGCTCCTATGCCCATCCATGCAATGGCTCGCAGGCAGCATGGCTTAGCTAGTGCCTGAAAGACGCTCCTCTGCCCATCCATGCAATGTCTCGCATGCAGCGTGGTTGAACTAGTCTCTGAAAGAAGCTCCTATGTCCATCTATGCAATGGGCCGCAGGCAGCATGGATTGGCTAGTGTCTGAAAGAAGCTCCTGTGCCCATATAAGCAATGGCTAGCAGGCAGCGTGGCTGAGCTAGTGTCTGAAAGAAGCTCCTATGCCCATCTACTCAATGGCTCGCAGGCAGCATGGCTGAGCTAGAGTCTGAAAGAAGCTCCTATGCCCATCCATGCAATGGATCGAAGGCAGCGTGGCTGAGCTAGTGTCTGAAAGAAGCTCCTATAGCCATCCACACAATGGTTTCGCAGGCAGCTTGGTTGAGCTAGTGTCTGAAAGAAGCTCCCATGTCCATCTATGCAATTGGTCGCAGCCAGCGCGGCTGTTGTAGTGTCTGAAAGAAGCTCCTATGCCCATCCATGCATTTGTCTTGCAGTCAGCGTGGTTTCGCTACTGTCTCCAAGAGGCTCCAATGCCCATCCATGCAATGGCTCACAGGCAGTGTGGCTGAGCTAGTGCTTGAAAGAAGCTACTATGCCCATCCATGCAATGGTCTCGCAGGCAGCATGGATTGGCTAGTGTCTGAAAGAAGCGCCTATGCTCATCCATGCAATTGTCTCGCAGGCAGCATGGAGTGGCTCGTGTCTGAAAGAAGCTCTTCTGCCCATCCATGAAATGGTCTCGCAGGCAACGTGGATTGGCTAGTGTCTGAAAGAAGCTCCTATGCCCATCTATCCAATGGCTCGCAGGCAGCGTGGCTGAGGTAGTGTCTGAAAGAAGATCCTATACCCATCCACACAATGGTCTTGCAGGCAGCTTGGTTGAGCTAGTGTCTGAAAGAAGCTCCTATGTCCATCTATGCAATGGGTCGCAGGCAGCGTGGCTGAGATAGTATCTGAAAGTAGCTCATATGTCCATCCATGCAATGGTCTCGCAAGCAGCATGGATTGGCTAGTGTCTGAAATAAGCTCATATGTCCATCCATGCAATGGTCTCGCAGGCAGCTTGGTTTGGGTAATGTCTGAAAGAAGCTCCTATATCCATCCATGCAATGGTCTTGCAGGCAGCATGGATTGGCTGGTGTCTGAAATAAGCTCATATGTCCATCCATGCAATGGTCTCGCAGGCAGCTTGGTTTGGGTAATGTCTGAAAGAAGCTCCTATATCCATCCATGCAATGGTCTCGCAGGCAGCATGGATTGGCTAGTGTCTGAAAGAAGCTCCTATGCCCATCTATGCAATGGCTCGCAGACAGCGTGGCTGAGGTAGTGTCTGAAAGAAGATCCTATGCCCATCCACACAATGGTCTCGCAGGCAGCTTGGTTGAGCTAGTGCCTGAAAGAAGCTCCTCTGCCCATCCATGCAATGTCTCGCAGGCAGCGTGGTTGAGCTAGTCTCTGAAAGAAGCTCCTCTGCTCAACCATGCAATGTCTCGCAGGCAGCGTGGTTGAGTTAGTCTCTGAAAGAAGCTCCTATGTCCATCTATGCAATGTCTCACAGGCAGCGTGGTTGAGCTAGTGTCTGAAATAAGCTCCTATGCTAATCCATGCAATTTCTCGCAGGCAGCGTGGTTGAGCTAGTCTCTTAAAGAAGCTCCTATGTCCATCTATGCAATGTCTTGCAGGCAGCGTGGTTGAGCTAGTGTCTGAAAGAAGCTCCTATGTCCACCTATGAAATGTCTCGCAGGCAGCGTGGTTGAGCTAGTGTCTTAAAGAAGTTCTTATGTCTATCTATGCAATGTCCTGCAGGCAGCGTGGTTGAGCTAGTGTCTGAAATAAGCTCCTCTGCTCATCCATGCAATGTCTCGCAGGCATCGTGGTTGAGCTAGTCTCTGAAAGAAGCTCCTATGTCCATCTATGCAATGTCTCGCAGGCAGCATGGTTGAGCTAGTGTCTGAAAGTAGCTCCTATGTCCATCTATGCAATGGGCCGCAGGCAGCGTGGCTGAGGTAGTATCTGAAAGAAGCTCCTATGTCCATCTATGCAATGTCTCGCAGGCAGCGTGGTTTCGCTACTGTCTCCAAGAAGCTCCTATGCCCATCCACGCAATGGCTCACAGGCAGTGTGGCTGAGCTAGTGCTTGACAGAAGCTACTATGCCCATCCATGCAATGGTCTCGCAGGCAGCATGGATTGGCTAGTGTCTGAAAGAATCTCCTATGCTCATCCATGCAATGGTCTCGCAGGCAGCGTGGTTTGGCTCGTGTCTGAAAGAAGCTCTTCTGCCCATTCATGAAATGGTCTCGGAGACAGCGTAGTTTGGGTAATGTCTGAAAGAAGCTCCTATATCCATCCATGCAATGGTCTCGCAGGCAGCGTGGATTGGCTAGTGTCTAAAAGAAACTCCTATGCCCATCTATGCAATGGGTCACAGGCAGCGTGGCTGAGGTAGTATCTGGAAGAAGCTCATATGTCCATCCATGCAATGGTCTCGCAGGCAGCATGGATTGGCTAGTGTCTAAAAGAAGCTCCTATGTCCATCTATGCAATGGGTCACAGGCAGCGTGGCTGAGGTAGTATCTGGAAGAAGCTCATATGTCCATCCATGCAATGGTCTTGCAGGCAGCATGGATTGGCTAGTGTCTAAAAGAAGCTTCTATGTCCATCTATGCAATGGGCCGCAGGCAGCGTGGCTGAGGTAGTATCTGAAGGAAGCTCATATGTCCATCCATGCAATGGTCTCGCAGGTAGCATGGATTGGCTAGTGTCTGAAAGAAGCTCCTATGCCCATCCACACAATAGTCTCTCAGGCAGCTTGGTTGAGCTATTGTCTGAAAGAAGCTCCTATGTCCATCTATGCAATGGGTCGCAGGCAGCGTGGCTGAGGTACTATCTGAAAGAAGCTCCTATGCCCATCCACGCAATGGCTTGCAGGCAGCGTGGTTGAGCTAGTGTCTGAAAGAAGCTCCTATGCCCATCCATGCAATTGTTCATAGGCAGCATGGCTTAGCTAGTGCCTGAAACAAGCTCCTCTGCCCATCCATGCAATGTCTCGCAGGCAGCCTGGTTGAGCTATTCTCTGAAAGAAGCTCCTATACCTATCCACGCAATGGTTCGCAGGCAGCGTGGCTGAGGTAGTGTCTGAAAGAAGCTCCTATGCCCATCTACGCAATGGCTCGCACGCAGCGTGGCTTATCTAGTGTCTGAAAGAAGCTCCTATGCCCATCTATGCAATGGCTTACAGGCAGCGTGGCTGAGCTAGTCTCTGAAAGAAACTCATATGCCCATCCATGCAATGGCTCGAAGGCAGCGTGGCTGAGCTAGTGTCTGAAAGAAGCTCCTGTGCCCATTCATGCAATGTCTCGCAGGCAACGTGGTTGAGCTAGTGTCTGAAAGAAGCTCCTATGCCCATCCATGCAATGGCTCGCAGGCAGCGTGGCTTAGCTAGTGCCTGAAAGAAGCTCCTCTGCCCATCCATGCAATGTCTCGCAGGCAGCGTGGTTGAGCTAGTCTCTGAAAGAAGCGCCTCTGCTCATCCATGCAATGTCTCGCAGGCAGCGTGGTTGAGTTAGTCTCTGAAAGAAGCTCCTATGTCCATCTATGCAATGTCTCACAGGCAGCGTGGTTGAGCCAGTGTCTGAAATAAGCTCCTATGCTCATCCATGCAATGTCTTGCAGGCAGCGTGGTTGAGCTAGTGTCTGAAAGAAGATCCTATGTCCATCTATGAAATGTCTCGCAGGCAGCGTGGTTGAGCTAGTGTCTTAAAGAAGCACTTATGTCTATCTATGCAATGTCCCGCAGGCAGCGTGGTTGAGCTAGTGTCTGAAATAAGCTCCTCTGCTCATCCATGCAATGTCTCGCAGGCAGCGTGGCTGAGGTAGTATCTGAAAGAAGCTCATATGTCGATCCATTCAATGTTCTCGCAGGCAGCATGGATTGGCTAGTGTCTGAAAGAAGCTCCTGTGCCCATATATGCAATGGCTCGCAGGCAGCGTGGCTGAGCTAGTGTCTGAAAGAAGCTCCTATGCCCATCCATGCAATGGCTCGCAGGCAGCGTGGCTTAGCTAGTGCCTGAAAGACGCTCCTCTGCCCATCCATGCAATGTCTCGCAGGCAGCGTGGTTGAACTAGTCTCTGAAAGAAGCTCCTGTACCTATCCACGCAATGGCTCGCAGGCAGTGTGGCTGAGGTAGTGTCTGAAAGAAGCTCCTATGCCCATCTACGCAATGGCTCGCAGGCAGCGTGGCTGAGCTAGTGTCTGAAAGAAGCTCCTATGCCCATCTACTCAATGGCTCGCAGGCAGCGTGGCTGAGCTAGTGTCTGAAAGAAGCTCCTATGCCCATCCATGCAATGGCTCGAAGGCAGCGTGGCTGAGCTAGTGTCTGAAAGAAGCTCCTATAGCCATCCACACAATGGTCTCGCAGGCAGCTTGGTTGAGCTAGTGTCTGAAAGAAGCTCCCATGTCCATCTATGCAATGGGTCGCAGCCAGCGCGGCTGTGGTAGTGTCTGAAAGAAGCTCCTATGCCCATCCATGCATTTATCTTGCAGTCAGCGTGGTTTCGCTACTGTCTCCAAGAAGCTCCAATGCCCATCCATGCAATGGCTCACAGGCAGTGTGGCTGAGCTAGTGCTTGAAAGAAGCTACTATGCCCATCCATGCAATGGTCTCGCAGGCAGCATGGATTGGCTAGTGTCTGAAAGAAGCGCCTATGCTCATCCATGCAATTGTCTCGCAGGCAGCATGGAGTGGCTCGTGTCTGAAAGAAGCTCTTCTGCCCATCCATGAAATGGTCTCGCAGGCAACGTGGATTGGCTAGTGTCTGAAAGAAGCTCCTATGCCCATCTATCCAATGGCTCGCAGGCAGCGTGGTTGAGCTAGTGTCTGAAAGAAGCTCCTATGTCCATCTATGCAATGGGTCGCAGGCAGCGTGGCTGAGATAGTATCTGAAAGAAGCTGATATGTCCATCCATGCAATGGTCTCGCAAGCAGCATGGATTGGCTAGTGTCTGAAATAAGCTCATATGTCCATCCATGCAATGGTCTCGCAGGCAGCTTGGTTTGGGTAATGTCTGAAAGAAGCTCCTATATCCATCCATGCAATGGTCTTGCAGGCAGCATGGATTGGCTAGAGTCTGAAATAAGCTCATATGTCCACCCATGCAATGGTCTCGCAGGCAGCTTGGTTTGGGTAATGTCTGAAAGAAGCTCCTATATCCATCCATGCAATGGTCTCGCAGGCAGCGTGGATTGGCTAGTGTCTGAAAGAAGCTCCTATGCCCATCTATGCAATGGCTTGCAGACAGCGTGGCTGAGGTAGTGTCTGAAAGAAGATCCTATGCCCATCCACACAATGGTCTCGCAGGCAGCTTGGTTGAGCTAGTGCCTGAAAGAAGCTCCTCTGCCCATCCATGCAATGTCTCGCAGGCAGCGTGGTTGAGCTAGTCTCTGAAAGAAGCTCCTCTGCTCAACCATGCAATGTCTCGCAGGCAGCGTGGTTGAGTTAGTCTCTGAAAGAAGCTCCTATGTCCATCTATGCAATGTCTCACAGGCAGCGTGGTTGAGCTAGTGTCTGAAATAAGCTCCTATGCTAATCCATGCAATGTCTCGCAGGCAGCGTGGTTGAGCTAGTCTCTTAAAGAAGCTCCTATGTCCATCTATGCAATGTCCTGCAGGCAGCATGGTTGAGCTAGTGTCTGAAATAAGCTCCTCTGCTCATCCATGCAATGTCCTGCAGGCAGCGTGGTTGAGCTAGTGTCTGAAATAAGCTCCTCTGCTCATCCATGCAATGTCTCGCAGGCATCGTGGTTGAGCTAGTCTCTGAAAGAAGCTCCTATGTCCATCTATGCAATGTCTCGCAGGCAGCATGGTTGAGCTAGTGTCTGAAAGTAGCTCCTATGTCCATCTATGCAATGGGCCGCAGGCAGCGTGGCTGAGGTAGTATCTGAAAGAAGCTCCTATGTCCATCTATGCAATGTCTCGCAGGCAGCGTGGTTTCGCTACTGTCTCCAAGAAGCTCCTATGCCCATCCATGCAATGGTCTCACAGGCAGCATGGATTGGCTAGTGTCTGAAAGAATCTCCTATGCTCATCCATGCAATGGTCTCGCAGGCAGCGTGGTTTGGCTCGTGTCTGAAAGAAGCTCTTCTGCCCATCCATGAAATGGTCTCGGAGACAGCGTAGTTTGGGTAATGTCTGAAAGAAGCTCCTATATCCATCCATGCAATGGTCTCGCAGGCAGCGTGGATTGGCTAGTGTCTAAAAGAAGCTCCTATGCCCATCTATGCAATGGGTCACAGGCAGCGTGGCTGAGGTAGTATCTGGAAGAAGCTCATATGTCCATCCATGCAATGGTCTCGCAGGCAGCATGGATTGGCTAGTGTCTAAAAGAAGCTTCTATGTCCATCTATGCAATGGGCCGCAGGCAGCGTGGCTGAGGTAGTATCTGAAGGAAGCTCATATGTCCATCCATGCAATGGTCTCGCAGGTAGCATGGATTGGCTAGTGTCTGAAAGAAGCTCCTATGCCCATCCACACAATAGTCTCTCAGGCAGCTTGGTTGAGCTATTGTCTGAAAGAAGCTCCTATGTCCATCTATGCAATGGGTCGCAGGCAGCGTGGCTGAGGTACTATCTGAAAGAAGCTCCTATGCCCATCCACGCAATGGCTTGCAGGCAGCGTGGTTGAGCTAGTGTCTGAAAGAAGCTCCTATGCCCATCCATGCAATTGCTCATAGGCAGCATGGCTTAGCTAGTGCCTGAAACAAGCTCCTCTGCCCATCCATGCAATGTCTCGCAGGCAGCGTGGTTGAGCTATTCTCTGAAAGAAGCTCCTATACCTATCCATGCAATGGTTCGCAGGCAGCGTGGCTGAGGTAGTGTCTGAAAGAAGCTCCTATGCCCATCTACGCAATGGCTCGCAGGCAGCGTGGCTTATCTAGTGTCTGAAAGAAGCTCCTATGCCCATCTATGCAATGGCTTACAGGCAGCGTTGCTGAGCTAGTCTCTGAAAGAAACTCATATGCCCATCCATGCAATGGCTCGAAGGCAGCGTGGCTGAGCTAGTGTCTGAAAGAAGCTCCTGTGCCCATTCATGCAATGTCTCGCAGGCAACGTGGTTGAGCTAGTGTCTGAAAGAAGCTCCTATGCCCATCCATGCAATGGCTCGCATGCAGCGTGGCTTAGCTAGTGCCTGAAAGAAGCTCCTCTGCCCATCCATGCAATGTCTCGCAGGCAGCGTGGTTGAGCTAGTCTCTGAAAGAAGCTCCTCTGCTCATCCATGCAATGTCTCGCAGGCAGCGTGGTTGAGTTAGTGTCTGAAAGAAGATCCTATGTCCATCTATGAAATGTCTCGCAGGCAGCGTGGTTGAGCTAGTGTCTTAAAGAAGCACTTATGTCTATCTATGCAATGTCCCGCAGGCAGCGTGGTTGAGCTAGTGTCTGAAATAAGCTCCTCTGCTCATCCATGCAATGTCTCGCAGGCAGCGTGGCTGAGGTAGTATCTGAAAGAAGCTCATATGTCCATCCATTCAATGTTCTCGCAGGCAGCATGGATTGGCTAGTGTCTGAAAGAAGCTCCTGTGCCCATATATGCAATGGCTCGCAGGCAGCGTGGCTGAGCTAGTGTCTGAAAGAAGCTCCTATGCCCATCCATGCAATGGCTCGCAGGCAGCGTGGCTTAGCTAGTGCCTGAAAGACGCTCCTCTGCCCATCCATGCAATGGCTCGCAGGCAGCGTGGTTGAACTAGTCTCTGAAAGAAGCTCCTGTACCTATCCACGCAATGGCTCGCAGGCAGTGTGGCTGAGGTAGTGTCTGAAAGAAGCTCCTATGCCCATCTACGCAATGGCTCGCAGGCAGCGTGGCTGAGCTAGTGTCTGAAAGAAGCTCCTATGCCCATCTACTCAATGGCTCGCAGGCAGCGTGGCTGAGCTAGTGTCTGAAAGAAGCTCCTATGCCCATCCATGCAATGGCTCGAAGGCAGTGTGGCTGAGCTAGTGTCTGAAAGAAGATCCTATACCCATCCACACAATGGTCTCGCAGGCAGCTTGGTTGAGTTAGTGTCTGAAAGAAGCTCCCATGTCCATCTATGCAACGGGGTTGCAGCCAGCGCGGCTGTGGTAGTGTCTGAAAGAAGCTCCTATGCCCATCCATGCATTTGTCTTGCAGTCAGCGTGGTTTCGCTACTGTCTCCAAGAAGCTCCAATGCCCATCCACGCAATGGCTCACAGGCAGTGTGGCTGAGCTAGTGCTTGAAAGAAGCTACTATGCCCATCCATGCAATGGTCTCGCAGGCAGCATGGATTGGCTAGTGTCTGAAAGAAGCTCCTATGCTCATCCATGCAATGGTCTCGCAGGCAGCGTGGTTTGGCTCGTGTCTGAAAGAAGCTCTTCTGCCCATCCATGAAATGGTCTCGCAGACAGCGTGGTTTGGGTAATGTCTGAAAGAAACTCCTATGTCCATCCATGCAATGGTCTCGCAGGCAGCGTGGATTGGCTAGTGTCTGAAAGAAGTTCCTATGCCCATCTATGCAATGGCTCGCAGGCAGCGTGGCTGAGGTAGTGTCTGAAAGAAGATCCTATACCCATCCACACAATGGTCTCGCAGGCAGCTTGGTTGAGCTAGTTTCTGAAAGAAGCTCCTATGTCCATCTATGCAATGGGTCGCAGGCAGCGTGACTGAGGTAGTATCTGAAAGAAGCTCCTATGTCCATCCATGCAATGGTCTCGCAGGCAGCATGGATTGGCTAGTGTCTGAAATAAGCTCCTATGCCCATCCATGCAATGGCTCGCAGGCAGCGTGGCTAAGGGAGTGTCTCAAGAAGATCCTATACCCATCCACACAATGGTCTCTCAGGCAGCTTGGTTGAGCTAGTGTCTGAAAGAAGCTCCTATGTCCATCTATGCAATGGGTCGCAGGCAGCGTGGCTGAGATAGTATCTGAAAGAAGCTCATATGTCCATCCATGCAATGGTCTCGCAGGCAGCTTGGTTTGGGTAATGTCTGAAAGAAGCTCCTATGTCCATCCATGCAATGGTCTCGCAGGCAGCATGGATTGGCTAGTGTCTGAAAGAAGCTCCTATGCTCATCTATGCAATGACTCGCAGACAGCTTGGCTGAGGTAGTGTCTGAAAGAAGATCCTATACCCATCCACACAATAATCTCGCAGGCAGCTTGGTTAAACTAGTCTCTGAAAGAAGCTCCTCTGCCCATCCATGCAATGTCTCGCAGGCAGCGTGGTTGAGCTAGTCTCTGAAAGAAGCTCCTCTGCTCATCCATGCAATGTCTTGCAGGCAGCGTGGTTGAGTTAGTCTCTGAAAGAAGCTCCTATGTTCATTTATGCAATGACTCACAGGCAGCGTGGTTGAGCTAGTGTCTGAAATAAGCTCCTATGCTAATCCATGCAATGTCTCGCAGGCAGCGTGGTTGAGCTAGTCTCTGAAAGAAGCTCCTATATCCATCTATGCAATGTCTTGCAGGCAGCGTGGTTGAGCTAGTGTCTGAAAGAAGCTCCTATGTCCATCTATGAAATGTCTTGCAGGCAGCGTGGTTGAGCTAGTGTCTTAAAGAAGCTCTTATGTCTATCTATGCAATGTCCCGCAGGCAGCGTGGTTGAGCTAGTGTCTGAAATAAGCTCCTCTGCTCATCCATGCAATGTCTCGCAGGCATCGTGGTTGAGCTAGTCTCTGAAAGAAGCTCCTATGTCCATCTATGCAATGTTTCGCAGGCAGCATGGTTGAGCTAGTGTCTGAAAGTAGCTCCTATGTCCATCTATGCAATGGGCCGCAGGCAGCATGGATTGGCTAGTGTCTGAAAGAAGCTCCTGTGCCCATATAAGCAATGGCTTGCAGGCAGCGTGGCTGAGCTAGTGTCTGAAAGAAGCTCCTATGCCCATCCATGCAATGGCTCGCAGGCAGCGTGGCTTAGCTAGTGCCTGAAAGACGCTCCTCTGCCCATCCATGCAATGTCTCGCAGGCAGCGTGGTTGAGCTAGTGTCTGAAAGAAGCTCCTATGTCCATCTAGGCAATGACTCGCAGGCAGCGTGGCTGAGGTAGTGTCTGAAAGAAGCTCCTATGTCCATATATGCAGTGTATCGCAGGCAGTGTATTTGAGCTAGTGTCTGAAAGAAGCTCCTATGTCCATCCATGAAATGGCTCACAGGCAGCGTGGCTGAGCTAGTGTCTGAAAGAAGCTCCTATGCCCATCCACGTAAAGGCTCGCAGGCAGCCTGGCTGAGCTAGTGTCTGAAAGAAGCTCCTTTGCCCATCCACGCAATGGCTCGCAGGCAGCGTGACTGAGCTAGTGTCTGAAAGAAGCTGGTATGCCCATCTACACATTGGTCTCGCAGGCAGCTTGGTTGAGCTAGTGTCTGAAAGAAGCTCCTATGTCCATCTAGGCAATGGCTCGCAGGCAGCGTGGCTGAGGTAGTGTCTGAAAGAAGCTCCTATGTCCATATATGCAGTGTATCGCAGGCAGTGTATTTGAGCTAGTATCTCAAAGAAGCATCTATGTCCATCCATGCAATGGTCTCTTGCAAGCAGCGTGGCTGAGTTAGGTTCTTGAAAGAAGCTCCTATGTCCATCCATGCAATGTCTTGCAGGCAGCGTGGCTGAGCTAGTGTCTGAAAGAAACTCCTATGTCCATCCATGCAATGATCTTGCAGGCAGCGTGGCTGAGCTAGTGTCTGAAAGAAGCTCCTATGTCCATAGATGCAGTGTATCGCAGGCAGTGCATTTGAGCTAGTTTCTGAAAGAAGCTCCTATGTCCATCTATGCAATGTCTAGCAGGCAGCGTGGTTTAGCTAGTGTCTCATCTATGCAATGGGTCACAGGCAGCGTGGCTGTGGTAGTGTCTGAAAGAAGCTAGTATGCCCATCCATGCAATGGCTCGCAGGCAGTGTGGCTTAGCTAGTGTCTCCAAGAAGCTCCTATGCCCATCCAGCAATGGCTCACAGGCAGTGTGGGTGAGCTAGTGCTTGAAAGAAGCTCCTATGCCCATCCATGCAATGGTCTCGCAGGCAGCATGGATTGACTAGTGTCTGAAAGAAGCTCCTATGCTCATCCATGCAATGGTCTCGCAGGCAGCATGGTTTGGCTTGTATCTGAAAGAAGCTCTTATGCCCATCCATGAAATGGTCTTGCAAGGCAGCATTGATTGGCTTTTGTCTGAAAGAAGCTCCTATGCCCATCTATGCAATGGGTTGCAGGCAGCGTGGCTGAGGTAGTGTCTGAAAGAAGATCCTATACCCATCCACACAATGGTCTCGCAGGCAGCTTGGTTGAGCTAGTGTCTGAAAGAAGCTCGTATGTCCATCTATGCAATGGCTCGCAGGCAGCGTGGCTAAGGGAGTGTCTGAAAGAAGATCCTATACACATCCACACAATGGTCTCTCAGGCAGCGTGGCTGATCTAGTGTCTGAAAGAAGCTCCTATGCCCATCCACGCAATGGCTCACAGGCAGCTTGGTTGAGCTAGTGTCTGAAAGAAGCTCCTATGTCCATCTATGCAATGTCTCGCAGGCAGCGTGGCTGAGCTAGTGTCTAAAAGAAGCTCCTATGCCCATCCACGCAATGGCTCGCAGGCAGCGTGGCTTAGCTAGTGTCTGAAAGAAGCTCCTATGCCCATCTACGCAATGGCTCGCAGGCAGCCTGGCTGAGCTCGTGTCTGAAAGAAGCTCCTATGCCCATCTACACAATGGCTCGCAGGCAGCGTGGCTGAGCTAGTGTCTGAAAGAAGCTCCTATGTCCAGCCATGCAATCGTCTTGCAGGGAGCGTGGCTGAGGTAGTGTCTGAAAGAAGCACCTATGTCCATCCATGCAATGGCTCGAAGGCAGCGTGGCTGAGCTAGTGTCTGAAAGAAGCTTCTATGCCCATCCATGCAATGTCTCGCAGGCAACGTGGTTGAGCTAGTGTCTGAAAGAAGCTCCTATGCCCATCCATGCAATGGCTCGCAGGTAGCGTGGCTTAGCTAGTGCCTGAAAGATGCTACTCTGCCCATCCATGTAATGTCTTGCAGGGAGCGTGGTTGAGCTAGTCTCTGAAAGAAGCTCCTATACCTATCCACGCAATGGCTCGCAGGCAGCGTGGCTGAGGTAGTGTCTGAAAGAAGCTCCTATGCCCATCTACGCAATGGCTCGCAGGCAGCCTGGCTGAGCTTGTGTCTGAAAGAAGCTTCTATGCCCATCTACGCAATGGCTCGCAGGCAGCGTGGCTGAGCTAGTGTCTGAAAGAAGCTCCTATGCCCATCCATGCAATGGCTCGAAGGCAGCGTGGCTGAGCTATTGTCTGAAAGAAGCTCCTATGCCCATCCATGCATTGTCTCGCAGGCAACGTGGTTGAGCTAGTGTCTGAAAGAAGCTCCTATGCCCATCCATGCAATGGCTCACAGGCAACGTGGCTTAGCTAGTGCCTGAAATAAGCTCCTCTGCCCATCCATGCAATGTCTCGCAGGCAGCGTGGTTGAGCTAGTCTCTGAAAGAAGCTCCTATGTCCATCTATGCAATGTCTTGCAGGTAGCGTGGTTGAGCAAGTGTCTGAAAGAAGCTCCTATGTCCATCCATGAAATGTCTCGCAGGCAGCGTGGTTGAGCTAGTGTCTTAAAGAAGCTCTTATGTCTATCTATGCAATGTCCTGCAGGCAGCGTGGTTGAGCTAGTTTCTGAAAGAAGCTCCTATGTCCATCTATGCAATGTCTTGCAGGCAGCATGGTTGAGCTAGTGTCTGAAAGAAGCTCCTATGTCCATCCATGCAATGGTCTTGCAGGCAGCGTGTCTGAGCTAGTGTCTAAAAGAAGCTCCTATGCCCATCCACGGAATGGCTCGCAGGCAACGTGGCTTAGCTAGTGTCTGAAAGAAGCTCCTATACCTATCCACGCAATGGCTCGCAGGCAGCGTGCCTGAGGTAGTGTCTGAAAGAAACTCCTATGCCCATCTAAGCAATGGCTCGCAGCAGCGTGGCTGAGTTAGTGTCTGAAAGAAGCTCCTATGCTCATCCATGCAATGGATCGAAGGCAGCATGGCTGAGCTAGTGTCTGAAAGAAGCTCCTATGCCCATCCATGCAATGGATCGAAGGCAGCGTGGCTGAGCTAGTGTCTGAAAGAAGCTTCTATGCCCATCCATGCAATGTCTCGCAGGCAACGTGGTTGGACTAGTGTCTGAAAGAAGCTCCTATGCCCATACATGCAATGGCTTGCAGGCAGCGTGGCTTAGCTAGTGCCTGAAAGACTCTCCTCTGCCCATCCATGCAATGTCTCGCAGGCAGCGTGGTTGAGCTAGTCTCTGAAAGAAGCTCCTTAACCTATCCACGCAATGGCTCGTAGGCAGCGTGGCTGAGGTAGTGTGTGAAAGAAGCACCTATGCCCATCTACGCAATGGCTCGCAGGCAGCGTGGCTGAGCTAGTGTCTGAAAGAAGCTCCTATGCCCACCTACTCAATGGCTCGCAGGCAGCGTGGCTGAGCTAGTGTCTGAAAGAAGCTCCTATGCCCATCCATGCAATGGCTCGAAGGCAGCGTGGCTGAGCTAGTGTCTGAAAGAAGCTCCTATACCCATCCACACAATGGTCTCGCAGGCAACTTGGTTGAGCTAGTGTCTGAAAGAATATCCCATGTCCATCTATGCAATGGGTCGCAGGCAGCATGGCTGTTGTAGTGTCTGAAAGAAGCTCCTATGCCCATCCATGCATTTGTCTTGCAGTCAGCGTGTTTTCGCTACTGTCTCCAAGAAGCTCCTATGCCCATCCACGCAATGGCTCACAGGCAGTGTGGCTGAGCTAGTGCTTGAAAGAAGCTACTATGCCCATCCATGCAATGGTCTCGCAGGCAGCATGGATTGGCTAGTGTCTGAAAGAAGCTCCTATGCTCATCCATGCCATGGTCTTGCAGGCAGCGTGGCTTAGCTAGTGCCTGAAAGAAGCTCCTCTGCCCATCCATGCAATGGCTCGCAGGCAGCGTGGTTGAGCTATTCTCTGAAAGAAGCACCTATACCTATCCACGCAATGGTTCGCAGGCAGCGTGGCTGAGGTAGTGTCTGAAAGAAGTTCATATGCCCATCTACGCAATGGCTCGCAGGCAGCGTGGCTGAGCTAGTTTCTGAAAGAAGCTTCTATGCCCATCTACGCAATGGTCTCGCAGGCAGCGTGGATTGGATAGTGTCTGAAAGAAGCTCCTCTGCTCATCCATGCAATGTCTCGCAGGCATTGTGGTTGAGCTAGTCTCTGAAAGAAGCTCCTATGTCCATCTATGAAATGTCTCACAGGCAGCGTGGTTGAGCTAGTGTCTTAAAGAAGCTCTTATGTCTATCCATGCAATGTCTCGCAGGCAACGTGGTTGAGCTAGTGTCTGAAAGAAGCTCCTATGCCCATCCATGCAATGGTCTCGCAGGCAGCGTGGATTGGCTAGTGTCTGAAAGAAGCTCCTCTGCTCATCCATGCAATGTCTCGTGAGCAGCGTGGTTGAGCTAGTCTCTGAAAGAAGCTCCTATGTCGATCCATGCAATGTCTCGCAGGCAACGTGGTTGAGCTAGTGTCTGAAAGAAGCTCCTATGTCCATCTATGAAATGTCTCGCAGGCAGCGTGGTTGAGCTAGTGTCTTAAAGAAGCTCTTATGTCTATCTCTGCAATGTCTCGCAGGCAGCGTGGTTGAGCTAGTCTCTAAAAGAAGCTCCTATGTCCATCTATGCAATGTCTCACAGGCAGCGTGGTTGAGCTAGTGTCTGAAAGAAGCTCCTCTGCTCATCCATGCATTGTCTCGCAGGCATCGTGGTTGAGCTAGTCTCTGAAAGAAGCTCCTATGTCCATCTATGCAATGTCTTGCAGGCAGCGTGATTGAGCTAGTGTCTGAAAGAAGCTCCTATGTCCATCTATGAAATGTCTCGCAGGCAGCGTGGTTGAGCTAGTGTCTTAAAGAAGCTCTTATGTCTATCTATGCAATGTCTCGCAGGCAACGTGGTTGAGCTAGTGTCTGAAAGAAGCTCCTATGCCCATCCATGCAATGGCTCGCAGGCAGCGTGGCTTAGCTAGTGCCTGAAAGAAGCTCCTCTGCCCATCCATGCAATGTCTCGCAGGCAGCGTGGTTGAGCTAGTCTCTGAAATAAGCTCCTCTGCTCATCCATGCAATGTCTCGCAGGCAGCGTGGTTGAGCTAGTCTCTGAAAGTAGCTCCTATGTCCATCTATGCAATGTCTTGCAGGCAGCGTGGTTGAGCTAGTGTCTGAAAGAAGCTCCTATGTCCATCTCTGAAATGTCTCGCAGGCAGCGTGGTTGAGCTAGTGTCTTAAAGAAGCTCTTATGTCTATCTATGCAATGTCCAGCAGGCAGCGTGGTTGAGCTAGTGTCTGAAATAAGCTCCTCTGCTCATCTATGCAATGTCTCGCAGGCATCGTGGTTGAGCTAGTCTCTGAAAGAAGCTCCTATGTCCATCTATGCAATTTTTTGCAGGCAGCATGGTTGAGCTAGTGTCTGAAAGAAGCTCCTATGTCCATCTATGCAATGGGTCGCAGGCAGCGTGGCTGAGCTAGTGTCTGAAAGAAGCTTCTATGCCCATCCATGCAATGTCTCATAGGCAACGTGGTTGAGCTAGTGTCTGAAAGAAGCTCCTATGCCCATCCATGCAAAGGCTCGCAGGCAGCGTGGCTTAGCTAGTGCCTGAAAGACGCTCCTCTGCCCATCCATGCAATGTCTCTCAGGCAGCGTGGTTGATCTAGTCTCTGAAAGAAGCTCCTATACCTATCCACGCAATGGCTCGCAGGCAGCGTGGCTGAGGTAGTGTCTGAAAGAAGCTCCTATGCCCATCTATGCAATGGCTCGCAGGCAGCGTGGCTGAGCTAGTCTCTGAAAGAAGCTCCTATGTCCATCTATGCAATGTCTCACAGGCAGCGTGGTTGAGCTAGTGTCTGAAAGAAGCTCCTCTGCTCATCCATGCAATGTCTCGCAGGCATCGTGGTTGAGCTAGTCTCTGAAAGAAGCTCCTATGTCCATCTATGCAATGTCTTGCAGGCAGCGTGGTTGAGCTAGTGTCTGAAAGAAGCTCCTATGTCCATCTATGAAATGTCTCGCAGGCAGCGTGGTTGAGCTAGTGTCTTAAAGAAGCTCTTATGTCTATCTATGCAATGTCTCGCAGGCAACGTGGTTGAGCTAGTGTCTGAAAGAAGCTCCTATGCCCATCCATGCAATGGCTCGCAGGCAGCGTGGCTTAGCTAGTGCCTGAAAGAAGCTCCTCTGCCCATCCATGCAATGTCTCGCAGGCAGCGTGGTTGAGCTAGTCTCTGAAAGAAGCTCCTCTGCTCATTCATGCAATGTCTCACAGGCAGCGTGGTTGAGCTAGTCTCTGAAAGAAGCTCCTATGTCAATCCATGCAATGTCTCACAGGCAGCGTGGTTGAGCTAGTGTCTGAAATAAGCTCCTCTGCTCATCCATGCAATGTCTCGCAGGCATCGTGGTTGAGCTAGTCTCTGAAAGTAGCTCCTATGTCCATCTATGCAATGTCTTGCAGGCAGCGTGGTTGAGCTAGTGTCTGAAAGAAGCTCCTATGTCCATCTATGAAATGTCTCGCAGGCAGCGTGGTTGAGCTAGTGTCTTATAGAAGCTCTTATGTCTATCTATGCAATGTCCCGCAGGCAGCGTGGTTGAGCTAGTGTCTGAAATAAGCTCCTCTGCTCATCCATGCAATGTCTCGCAGGCATTGTGGTTGAGCTAGTCTCTGAAAGAAGCTCCTATGTCCATCTATGCAATTTCTTGCAGGCAGCATGGTTGAGCTAGTGTCTGAAAGAAGCTCCTATGTCCATCTATGCAATGGGTCGCAGGCAGCGTGGCTGAGCTAGTGTCTGAAAGAAGGTCCTATGCCCATCCATGCAATGGCTCGCAGGCAGCGTGGCTTAGCTAGTGCCTGAAAGACGCTCCTCTGCCCATCCATGCAATGTCTCGCAGGCAGCGTGGTTGAGCTAGTCTCTGAAAGAAGCTCCTATACCTATCCACGAAATGGCTCGCAGGCAGCGTGGCTGAGGTAGTGTCTGAAAGAAGCTCCTATGCCCATCTACGCAATGGCTCGCAGGCAGCGTGGCTGAGCTAGTGTCTGAAAGAAGTTCCTATGCCCATCTACTCAATGGCTCGCAGGCAGCGTGGCTTAGCTAGTGTCTGAAAGAAGCTCCTATGCCCATCCATGCAATGGCTCGAAGGCAGCGTGGCTGAGCTAGTGTCTGAAAGAAGCTCCTATACCCATCCACACAATGGTCTCGCAGGCAGCTTTGTTGAGCTAGTGTCTGAAAGAAGCTCCCATGTCCATCTATGCAATGGGTCGCAGTCAGCGTGGTTTTGCTACTGTCTCCAAGAAGCTCCTATGCCCATCCTCGCAATGGCTCACAGGCAGTGTGGCTGAGCTAGTGCTTGAAAGAAGCTACTATGCCCATCCATGCAATGGTCTCGCAGGCAGCATGGATTGGCTAGTGTCTGAAAGAAGCTCCTATGCTCATCAATGCAATGGTCTCGCAGGCAGCGTGGTTTGGGTAATGTCTGAAAGAAGCTCCTATATCCATCCATGCAATGGTCTCGCAGGCAGCCTGGATTGGCTAGTGTCTAAAAGAAGCTCCTATGCCCATCTATGCAATGGGTCGCAGGCAGCGTGGCTGAGGTAGTATCTGGAAGAAGCTCATATGTCCATCCATGCAATGGTCTCGCAGGCAGCATGGATTGGCTAGTGTCTAAAAGAAGCTCCTATGTCCATCTATGCAATGGGTCGCAGGCAGCGTGGCTGAGGTAGTATCTTAAGGAAGCTCGTATGTCCATCCATGCAATGGTCTCGCAGGCAGCATGGATTGGCTAGTGTCTGAAATAAGCTCCTATGCCCATCCACACAATGGCTTGCAGGCAGCGTGGTTGAGCTGTGTCTGAAAGAAGCTCCTATGCCCATCCATGCAATTGCTCACAGGCAGCGTGGCTTAGCTAGTGCCTGAAACAAGCTCCTCTGCCCATCCATGCAATGTCTCGCAGGCAGCGTGGTTGAGCTATTCTCTGAAAGAAGCTCCTATACCTATCCATGCAATGGTTCGCAGGCAGCGTGGCTGAGGTAGTGTCTGAAAGAAGCTCCTATGCCCATTTCCGCAATGGCTCGCAGGCAGCGTGGCTGAGCTAGTGTCTGAAAGAAGCTCCTATGCCCATCTATGCAATGGCTCACAGGCAGCGTTGCTGAGCTCGTCTCTGAAAGAAACTCCTATGCCCATCCATGCAATGGCTCGAAGGCAGCGTGGCTGAGCTATTGTCTGAAAGAAGCTCCTATGCCCATCCATGCAATGTCTCGCAGGCAACGTGGTTGAGCTAGTGTCTGAAAGAAGCTCCTATGCCCATCCATGCAATGGCTCGCAGGCAGCGTGGCTTAGCTAGTGCCTGAAAGAAGCTCCTCTGCCCATCCATGCAATGTCTCGCAGGCAGCGTGGTTGAGCTAGTCTCTGAAAGAAGCTCCTCTGCTCATCCATGCAATGTCTCGCAGGCAGCTTGGTTGAGTTAGTCTCTGAAAGAAGCTCCTATGTCCATCTATGCAATGTCTCACAGGCAGCGTGGTTGAGCCAGTGTCTGAAATAAGCTCCTATGCTCATCCATGCAATATCTCGCAGGCAGCGTGGTTGAGCTAGTCTCTGAAAGAAGCTCCTATGTCCATCTATGCAATGTCTTGCAGGCAGCGTGGTTGAGCTAGTGTCTGAAAGAAGCTCCTATTTCCATCTATGAAATGTCTCGCAGGCAGCGTGGTTGAGCTAGTGTCTTAAAGAAGCTCTTATGTCTATCTATGCAATGTCCCGCAGGCAGCGTGGTTGAGCTAGTGTCTGAAATCAGCTCCTCTGCTCATCCATGCAATGTCTCGCAGGCATCGTGGTTGAGCTAGTCTCTGAAAGAAGCTTCTATGTCCATCTATGCAATGGGCCGCAGGCAGCGTGGCTGAGGTAGTATCTGAAAGAAGCTCATATGTCCATCCATGCAATGGTCTCGCAGGCAGCATGGATTGGCTAGTGTCTGAAAGAAGCTCCTGTGCCCATATATGCAATGGCTCGCAGGCAGCGTGGCTGAGCTAGTGTCTGAAAGAAGCTCCTATGCCCATCCATGCAATGGCTCGCAGGCAGCATGGCTTAGCTAGTGCCTGAAAGACGCTCCTCTGCCCATCCATGCAATGTCTCGCATGCAGCGTGGTTGAACTAGTCTCTGAAAGAAGCTCCTATGTCCATCTATGCAATGGGCCGCAGGCAGCATGGATTGGCTAGTGTCTGAAAGAAGCTCCTGTGCCCATATAAGCAATGGCTAGCAGGCAGCGTGGCTGAGCTAGTGTCTGAAAGAAGCTCCTATGCCCATCTACTCAATGGCTCGCAGGCAGCATGGCTGAGCTAGAGTCTGAAAGAAGCTCCTATGCCCATC
Organism: Ambystoma mexicanum; assembly: GCF_040938575.1. Classification (NCBI taxonomy): domain Eukaryota; kingdom Metazoa; phylum Chordata; class Amphibia; order Caudata; family Ambystomatidae; genus Ambystoma; species Ambystoma mexicanum. The sequence continues at coordinate 8,040,648 of NC_090940.1, forward strand.
CATGCAATGGCTTGAAGGCAGCGTGGCTGAGCTAGTGTCTGAAAGAAGCTCCTATAGCCATCCACACAATGGTCTCGCAGGCAGCTTGGTTGAGCTAGTGTCTGAAAGAAGCTCCCATGTCCATCTATGCAATGGGTCGCAGCCAGCGCGGCTGTTGTAGTGTCTGAAAGAAGCTCCTATGCCCATCCATGCATTTGTCTTGCAGTCAGCGTGGTTTCGCTACTGTCTCCAAGAGGCTCCAATGCCCATCCATGCAATGGCTCACAGGCAGTGTGGCTGAGCTAGTGCTTGAAAGAAGCTACTATGCCCATCCATGCAATGGTCTCGCAGGCAGCATGGATTGGCTAGTGTCTGAAAGAAGCGCCTATGCTCATCCATGCAATTGTCTCGCAGGCAGCATGGAGTGGCTCGTGTCTGAAAGAAGCTCTTCTGCCCATCCATGAAATGGTCTCGCAGGCAACGTGGATTGGCTAGTGTCTGAAAGAAGCTCCTATGCCCATCTATCCAATGGCTCGCAGGCAGCGTGGCTGAGGTAGTGTCTGAAAGAAGATCCTATACCCATCCACACAATGGTCTTGCAGGCAGCTTGGTTGAGCTAGTGTCTGAAAGAAGCTCCTATGTCCATCTATGCAATGGGTCGCAGGCAGCGTGGCTGAGATAGTATCTGAAAGAAGCTCATATGTCCATCCATGCAATGGTCTCGCAAGCAGCATGGATTGGCTAGTGTCTGAAATAAGCTCATATGTCCATCCATGCAATGGTCTCGCAGGCAGCTTGGTTTGGGTAATGTCTGAAAGAAGCTCCTATATCCATCCATGCAATGGTCTTGCAGGCAGCATGGATTGGCTAGTGTCTGAAATAAGCTCATATGTCCATCCATGCAATGGTCTCGCAGGCAGCTTGGTTTGGGTAATGTCTGAAAGAAGCTCCTATATCCATCCATGCAATGGTCTCGCAGGCAGCATGGATTGGCTAGTGTCTGAAAGAAGCTCCTATGCCCATCTATGCAATGGCTCGCAGACAGCGTGGCTGAGGTAGTGTCTGAAAGAAGATCCTATGCCCATCCACACAATGGTCTCGCAGGCAGCTTGGTTGAGCTAGTGCCTGAAAGAAGCTCCTCTGCCCATCCATGCAATGTCTCGCAGGCAGCGTGGTTGAGCTAGTCTCTGAAAGAAGCTCCTCTGCTCAACCATGCAATGTCTCGCAGGCAGCGTGGTTGAGTTAGTCTCTGAAAGAAGCTCCTATGTCCATCTATGCAATGTCTCACAGGCAGCGTGGTTGAGCTAGTGTCTGAAATAAGCTCCTATGCTAATCCATGCAATTTCTCGCAGGCAGCGTGGTTGAGCTAGTCTCTTAAAGAAGCTCCTATGTCCATCTATGCAATGTCTTGCAGGCAGCGTGGTTGAGCTAGTGTCTGAAAGAAGCTCCTATGTCCACCTATGAAATGTCTCGCAGGCAGCGTGGTTGAGCTAGTGTCTTAAAGAAGTTCTTATGTCTATCTATGCAATGTCCTGCAGGCAGCGTGGTTGAGCTAGTGTCTGAAATAAGCTCCTCTGCTCATCCATGCAATGTCTCGCAGGCATCGTGGTTGAGCTAGTCTCTGAAAGAAGCTCCTATGTCCATCTATGCAATGTCTCGCAGGCAGCATGGTTGAGCTAGTGTCTGAAAGTAGCTCCTATGTCCATCTATGCAATGGGCCGCAGGCAGCGTGGCTGAGGTAGTGTCTGAAAGAAGATCCTATACCCATCCACACAATGGTCTTGCAGGCAGCTTGGTTGAGCTAGTGTCTGAAAGAAGCTCCTATGTCCATCTATGCAATGGGTCGCAGGCAGCGTGGCTGAGATAGTATCTGAAAGAAGCTCATATGTCCATCCATGCAATGGTCTCGCAAGCAGCATGGATTGGCTAGTGTCTGAAATAAGCTCATATGTCCATCCATGCAATGGTCTCGCAGGCAGCTTGGTTTGGGTAATGTCTGAAAGAAGCTCCTATATCCATCCATGCAATGGTCTTGCAGGCAGCATGGATTGGCTAGTGTCTGAAATAAGCTCATATGTCCATCCATGCAATGGTCTCGCAGGCAGCTTGGTTTGGGTAATGTCTGAAAGAAGCTCCTATATCCATCCATGCAATGGTCTCGCAGGCAGCATGGATTGGCTAGTGTCTGAAAGAAGCTCCTATGCCCATCTATGCAATGGCTCGCAGACAGCGTGGCTGAGGTAGTGTCTGAAAGAAGATCCTATGCCCATCCACACAATGGTCTCGCAGGCAGCTTGGTTGAGCTAGTGCCTGAAAGAAGCTCCTCTGCCCATCCATGCAATGTCTCGCAGGCAGCGTGGTTGAGCTAGTCTCTGAAAGAAGCTCCTCTGCTCAACCATGCAATGTCTCGCAGGCAGCGTGGTTGAGTTAGTCTCTGAAAGAAGCTCCTATGTCCATCTATGCAATGTCTCACAGGCAGCGTGGTTGAGCTAGTGTCTGAAATAAGCTCCTATGCTAATCCATGCAATTTCTCGCAGGCAGCGTGGTTGAGCTAGTCTCTTAAAGAAGCTCCTATGTCCATCTATGCAATGTCTTGCAGGCAGCGTGGTTGAGCTAGTGTCTGAAAGAAGCTCCTATGTCCACCTATGAAATGTCTCGCAGGCAGCGTGGTTGAGCTAGTGTCTTAAAGAAGTTCTTATGTCTATCTATGCAATGTCCTGCAGGCAGCGTGGTTGAGCTAGTGTCTGAAATAAGCTCCTCTGCTCATCCATGCAATGTCTCGCAGGCATCGTGGTTGAGCTAGTCTCTGAAAGAAGCTCCTATGTCCATCTATGCAATGTCTCGCAGGCAGCATGGTTGAGCTAGTGTCTGAAAGTAGCTCCTATGTCCATCTATGCAATGGGCCGCAGGCAGCGTGGCTGAGGTAGTATCTGAAAGAAGCTCCTATGTCCATCTATGCAATGTCTCGCAGGCAGCGTGGTTTCGCTACTGTCTCCAAGAAGCTCCTATGCCCATCCACGCAATGGCTCACAGGCAGTGTGGCTGAGCTAGTGCTTGACAGAAGCTACTATGCCCATCCATGCAATGGTCTCGCAGGCAGCATGGATTGGCTAGTGTCTGAAAGAATCTCCTATGCTCATCCATGCAATGGTCTCGCAGGCAGCGTGGTTTGGCTCGTGTCTGAAAGAAGCTCTTCTGCCCATCCATGAAATGGTCTCGGAGACAGCGTAGTTTGGGTAATGTCTGAAAGAAGCTCCTATATCCATCCATGCAATGGTCTCGCAGGCAGCGTGGATTGGCTAGTGTCTAAAAGAAGCTCCTATGCCCATCTATGCAATGGGTCACAGGCAGCGTGGCTGAGGTAGTATCTGGAAGAAGCTCATATGTCCATCCATGCAATGGGCTCGCAGGCAGCATGGATTGGCTAGTGTCTAAAAGAAGCTCCTATGTCCATCTATGCAATGGGTCACAGGCAGCGTGGCTGAGGTAGTATCTGGAAGAAGCTCATATGTCCATCCATGCAATGGTCTTGCAGGCAGCATGGATTGGCTAGTGTCTAAAAGAAGCTTCTATGTCCATCTATGCAATGAGCCGCAGGCAGCGTGGCTGAGGTAGTATCTGAAGGAAGCTCATATGTCCATCCATGCAATGGTCTCGCAGGTAGCATGGATTGGCTAGTGTCTGAAAGAAGCTCCTATGCCCATCCACACAATAGTCTCTCAGGCAGCTTGGTTGAGCTAGTCTCTGAAAGAAGCTCCTATGTCCATCTATGCAATGTCTCGCAGGCAGCATGGTTGAGCTAGTGTCTGAAAGTAGCTCCTATGTCCATCTATGCAATGGGCCGCAGGCAGCGTGGCTGAGGTAGTATCTGAAAGAAGCTCCTATGTCCATCTATGCAATGTCTCGCAGGCAGCGTGGTTTCGCTACTGTCTCCAAGAAGCTCCTATGCCCATCCATGCAATGGTCTCACAGGCAGCATGGATTGGCTAGTGTCTGAAAGAATCTCCTATGCTCATCCATGCAATGGTCTCGCAGGCAGCGTGGTTTGGCTCGTGTCTGAAAGAAGCTCTTCTGCCCATCCATGAAATGGTCTCGGAGACAGCGTAGTTTGGGTAATGTCTGAAAGAAGCTCCTATATCCATCCATGCAATGGTCTCGCAGGCAGCGTGGATTGGCTAGTGTCTAAAAGAAGCTCCTATGCCCATCTATGCAATGGGTCACAGGCAGCGTGGCTGAGGTAGTATCTGGAAGAAGCTCATATGTCCATCCATGCAATGGTCTCGCAGGCAGCATGGATTGGCTAGTGTCTAAAAGAAGCTTCTATGTCCATCTATGCAATGGGCCGCAGGCAGCGTGGCTGAGGTAGTATCTGAAGGAAGCTCATATGTCCATCCATGCAATGGTCTCGCAGGTAGCATGGATTGGCTAGTGTCTGAAAGAAGCTCCTATGCCCATCCACACAATAGTCTCTCAGGCAGCTTGGTTGAGCTATTGTCTGAAAGAAGCTCCTATGTCCATCTATGCAATGGGTCGCAGGCAGCGTGGCTGAGGTACTATCTGAAAGAAGCTCCTATGCCCATCCACGCAATGGCTTGCAGGCAGCGTGGTTGAGCTAGTGTCTGAAAGAAGCTCCTATGCCCATCCATGCAATTGCTCATAGGCAGCATGGCTTAGCTAGTGCCTGAAACAAGCTCCTCTGCCCATCCATGCAATGTCTCGCAGGCAGCCTGGTTGAGCTATTCTCTGAAAGAAGCTCCTATACCTATCCACGCAATGGTTCGCAGGCAGCGTGGCTGAGGTAGTGTCTGAAAGAAGCTCCTATGCCCATCTACGCAATGGCTCGCAGGCAGCGTGGCTTATCTAGTGTCTGAAAGAAGCTCCTATGCCCATCTATGCAATGGCTTACAGGCAGCGTGGCTGAGCTAGTCTCTGAAAGAAACTCATATGCCCATCCATGCAATGGCTCGAAGGCAGCGTGGCTGAGCTAGTGTCTGAAAGAAGCTCCTGTGCCCATTCATGCAATGTCTCGCAGGCAACGTGGTTGAGCTAGTGTCTGAAAGAAGCTCCTATGCCCATCCATGCAATGGCTCGCAGGCAGCGTGGCTTAGCTAGTGCCTGAAAGAAGCTCCTCTGCCCATCCATGCAATGTCTTGCAGGCAGCGTGGTTGAGCTAGTCTCTGAAAGAAGCGCCTCTGCTCATCCATGCAATGTCTCACAGGCAGCGTGGTTGAGTTAGTCTCTGAAAGAAGCTCCTATGTCCATCTATGCAATGTCTCACAGGCAGCGTGGTTGAGCCAGTGTCTGAAATAAGCTCCTATGCTCATCCATGCAATGTCTTGCAGGCAGCGTGGTTGAGCTAGTGTCTGAAAGAAGATCCTATGTCCATCTATGAAATGTCTCGCAGGCAGCGTGGTTGAGCTAGTGTCTTAAAGAAGCACTTATGTCTATCTATGCAATGTCCCGCAGGCAGCGTGGTTGAGCTAGTGTCTGAAATAAGCTCCTCTGCTCATCCATGCAATGTCTCGCAGGCAGCGTGGCTGAGGTAGTATCTGAAAGAAGCTCATATGTCCATCCATTCAATGTTCTCGCAGGCAGCATGGATTGGCTAGTGTCTGAAAGAAGCTCCTGTGCCCATATATGCAATGGCTCGCAGGCAGCGTGGCTGAGCTAGTGTCTGAAAGAAGCTCCTATGCCCATCCATGCAATGGCTCGCAGGCAGCGTGGCTTAGCTAGTGCCTGAAAGACGCTCCTCTGCCCATCCATGCAATGTCTCGCAGGCAGCGTGGTTGAACTAGTCTCTGAAAGAAGCTCCTGTACCTATCCACGCAATGGCTCGCAGGCAGTGTGGCTGAGGTAGTGTCTGAAAGAAGCTCCTATGCCCATCTACGCAATGGCTCGCAGGCAGCGTGGCTGAGCTAGTGTCTGAAAGAAGCTCCTATGCCCATCTACTCAATGGCTCGCAGGCAGCGTGGCTGAGCTAGTGTCTGAAAGAAGCTCCTATGCCCATCCATGCAATGGCTCGAAGGCAGCGTGGCTGAGCTAGTGTCTGAAAGAAGCTCCTATAGCCATCCACACAATGGTCTCGCAGGCAGCTTGGTTGAGCTAGTGTCTGAAAGAAGCTCCCATGTCCATCTATGCAATGGGTCGCAGCCAGCGCGGCTGTGGTAGTGTCTGAAAGAAGCTCCTATGCCCATCCATGCATTTATCTTGCAGTCAGCGTGGTTTCGCTACTGTCTCCAAGAAGCTCCAATGCCCATCCATGCAATGGCTCACAGGCAGTGTGGCTGAGCTAGTGCTTGAAAGAAGCTACTATGCCCATCCATGCAATGGTCTCGCAGGCAGCATGGATTGGCTAGTGTCTGAAAGAAGCGCCTATGCTCATCCATGCAATTGTCTCGCAGGCAGCATGGAGTGGCTCGTGTCTGAAAGAAGCTCTTCTGCCCATCCATGAAATGGTCTCGCAGGCAACGTGGATTGGCTAGTGTCTGAAAGAAGCTCCTATGCCCATCTATCCAATGGCTCGCAGGCAGCGTGGTTGAGCTAGTGTCTGAAAGAAGCTCCTATGTCCATCTATGCAATGGGTCGCAGGCAGCGTGGCTGAGATAGTATCTGAAAGAAGCTGAAATGTCCATCCATGCAATGGTCTCGCAAGCAGCATGGATTGGCTAGTGTCTGAAATAAGCTCATATGTCCATCCATGCAATGGTCTCGCAGGCAGCTTGGTTTGGGTAATGTCTGAAAGAAGCTCCTATATCCATCCATGCAATGGTCTTGCAGGCAGCATGGATTGGCTAGTGTCTGAAATAAGCTCATATGTCCACCCATGCAATGGTCTCGCAGGCAGCTTGGTTTGGGTAATGTCTGAAAGAAGCTCCTATATCCATCCATGCAATGGTCTCGCAGGCAGCGTGGATTGGCTAGTGTCTGAAAGAAGCTCCTATGCCCATCTATGCAATGGCTTGCAGACAGCGTGGCTGAGGTAGTGTCTGAAAGAAGATCCTATGCCCATCCACACAATGGTCTCGCAGGCAGCTTGGTTGAGCTAGTGCCTGAAAGAAGCTCCTCTGCCCATCCATGCAATGTCTCGCAGGCAGCGTGGTTGAGCTAGTCTCTGAAAGAAGCTCCTCTGCTCAACCATGCAATGTCTCGCAGGCAGCGTGGTTGAGTTAGTCTCTGAAAGAAGCTCCTATGTCCATCTATGCAATGTCTCACAGGCAGCGTGGTTGAGCTAGTGTCTGAAATAAGCTCCTATGCTAATCCATGCAATGTCTCGCAGGCAGTGTGGTTGAGCTAGTCTCTTAAAGAAGCTCCTATGTCCATCTATGCAATGTCCTGCAGGCAGCGTGGTTGAGCTAGTGTCTGAAATAAGCTCCTCTGCTCATCCATGCAATGTCCTGCAGGCAGCGTGGTTGAGCTAGTGTCTGAAATAAGCTCCTCTGCTCATCCATGCAATGTCTCGCAGGCATCGTGGTTGAGCTAGTCTCTGAAAGAAGCTCCTATGTCCATCTATGCAATGTCTCGCAGGCAGCATGGTTGAGCTAGTGTCTGAAAGTAGCTCCTATGTCCATCTATGCAATGGGACGCAGGCAGCGTGGCTGAGGTAGTATCTGAAAGAAGCTCCTATGTCCATCTATGCAATGTCTCGCAGGCAGCGTGGTTTCACTACTGTCTCCAAGAAGCTCCTATGTCCATCTATGCAATGTCTCACAGGCAGCGTGGTTGAGCTAGTGTCTGAAATAAGCTCCTATGCTAATCCATGCAATGTCTCGCAGGCAGCGTGGTTGAGCTAGTCTCTTAAAGAAGCTCCTATGTCCATCTATGCAATGTCCTGCAGGCAGCATGGTTGAGCTAGTGTCTGAAATAAGCTCCTCTGCTCATCCATGCAATGTCCTGCAGGCAGCGTGGTTGAGCTAGTGTCTGAAATAAGCTCCTCTGCTCATCCATGCAATGTCTCGCAGGCATCGTGGTTGAGCTAGTCTCTGAAAGAAGCTCCTATGTCCATCTATGCAATGTCTCGCAGGCAGCATGGTTGAGCTAGTGTCTGAAAGTAGCTCCTATGTCCATCTATGCAATGGGCCGCAGGCAGCGTGGCTGAGGTAGTATCTGAAAGAAGCTCCTATGTCCATCTATGCAATGTCTCGCAGGCAGCGTGGTTTCGCTACTGTCTCCAAGAAGCTCCTATGCCCATCCATGCAATGGTCTCACAGGCAGCATGGATTGGCTAGTGTCTGAAAGAATCTCCTATGCTCATCCATGCAATGGTCTCGCAGGCAGCGTGGTTTGGCTCGTGTCTGAAAGAAGCTCTTCTGCCCATCCATGAAATGGTCTCGGAGACAGCGTAGTTTGGGTAATGTCTGAAAGAAGCTCCTATATCCATCCATGCAATGGTCTCGCAGGCAGCGTGGATTGGCTAGTGTCTAAAAGAAGCTCCTATGCCCATCTATGCAATGGGTCACAGGCAGCGTGGCTGAGGTAGTATCTGGAAGAAGCTCATATGTCCATCCATGCAATGGTCTCGCAGGCAGCATGGATTGGCTAGTGTCTAAAAGAAGCTTCTATGTCCATCTATGCAATGGGCCGCAGGCAGCGTGGCTGAGGTAGTATCTGAAGGAAGCTCATATGTCCATCCATGCAATGGTCTCGCAGGTAGCATGGATTGGCTAGTGTCTGAAAGAAGCTCCTATGCCCATCCACACAATAGTCTCTCAGGCAGCTTGGTTGAGCTATTGTCTGAAAGAAGCTCCTATGTCCATCTATGCAATGGGTCGCAGGCAGCGTGGCTGAGGTACTATCTGAAAGAAGCTCCTATGCCCATCCACGCAATGGCTTGCAGGCAGCGTGGTTGAGCTAGTGTCTGAAAGAAGCTCCTATGCCCATCCATGCAATTGCTCATAGGCAGCATGGCTTAGCTAGTGCCTGAAACAAGCTCCTCTGCCCATCCATGCAATGTCTCGCAGGCAGCGTGGTTGAGCTATTCTCTGAAAGAAGCTCCTATACCTATCCATGCAATGGTTCGCAGGCAGCGTGGCTGAGGTAGTGTCTGAAAGAAGCTCCTATGCCCATCTACGCAATGGCTCGCAGGCAGCGTGGCTTATCTAGTGTCTGAAAGAAGCTCCTATGCCCATCTATGCAATGGCTTACAGGCAGCGTGGCTGAGCTAGTCTCTGAAAGAAACTCATATGCCCATCCATGCAATGGCTCGAAGGCAGCGTGGCTGAGCTAGTGTCTGAAAGAAGCTCCTGTGCCCATTCATGCAATGTCTCGCAGGCAACGTGGTTGAGCTAGTGTCTGAAAGAAGCTCCTATGCCCATCCATGCAATGGCTCGCATGCAGCGTGGCTTAGCTAGTGCCTGAAAGAAGCTCCTCTGCCCATCCATGCAATGTCTCGCAGGCAGCGTGGTTGAGCTAGTCTCTGAAAGAAGCTCCTCTGCTCATCCATGCAATGTCTCGCAGGCAGCGTGGTTGAGTTAGTGTCTGAAAGAAGATCCTATGTCCATCTATGAAATGTCTCGCAGGCAGCGTGGTTGAGCTAGTGTCTTAAAGAAGCACTTATGTCTATCTATGCAATGTCCCGCAGGCAGCGTGGTTGAGCTAGTGTCTGAAATAAGCTCCTCTGCTCATCCATGCAATGTCTCGCAGGCAGCGTGGCTGAGGTAGTATCTGAAAGAAGCTCATATGTCCATCCATTCAATGTTCTCGCAGGCAGCATGGATTGGCTAGTGTCTGAAAGAAGCTCCTGTGCCCATATATGCAATGGCTCGCAGGCAGCGTGGCTGAGCTAGTGTCTGAAAGAAGCTCCTATGCCCATCCATGCAATGGCTCGCAGGCAGCGTGGCTTAGCTAGTGCCTGAAAGACGCTCCTCTGCCCATCCATGCAATGTCTCGCAGGCAGCGTGGTTGAACTAGTCTCTGAAAGAAGCTCCTGTACCTATCCACGCAATGGCTCGCAGGCAGTGTGGCTGAGGTAGTGTCTGAAAGAAGCTCCTATGCCCATCTACGCAATGGCTCGCAGGCAGCGTGGCTGAGCTAGTGTCTGAAAGAAGCTCCTATGCCCATCTACTCAATGGCTCGCAGGCAGCGTGGCTGAGCTAGTGTCTGAAAGAAGCTCCTATGCCCATCCATGCAATGGCTCGAAGGCAGCGTGGCTGAGCTAGTGTCTGAAAGAAGATCCTATACCCATCCACACAATGGTCTCGCAGGCAGCTTGGTTGAGTTAGTGTCTGAAAGAAGCTCCCATGTCCATCTATGCAACGGGGTCGCAGCCAGCGCGGCTGTGGTAGTGTCTGAAAGAAGCTCCTATGCCCATCCATGCATTTGTCTTGCAGTCAGCGTGGTTTCGCTACTGTCTCCAAGAAGCTCCAATGCCCATCCACGCAATGGCTCACAGGCAGTGTGGCTGAGCTAGTGCTTGAAAGAAGCTACTATGCCCATCCATGCAATGGTCTCGCAGGCAGCATGGATTGGCTAGTGTCTGAAAGAAGCTCCTATGCTCATCCATGCAATGGTCTCGCAGGCAGCGTGGTTTGGCTCGTGTCTGGAAGAAGCTCTTCTGCCCATCCATGAAATGGTCTCGCAGACAGCGTGGTTTTGGTAATGTCTGAAAGAAACTCCTATGTCCATCCATGCAATGGTCTCGCAGGCAGCGTGGATTGGCTAGTGTCTGAAAGAAGTTCCTATGCCCATCTATGCAATGGCTCGCAGGCAGCGTGGCTGAGGTAGTGTCTGAAAGAAGATCCTATACCCATCCACACAATGGTCTCGCAGGCAGCTTGGTTGAGCTAGTTTCTGAAAGAAGCTCCTATGTCCATCTATGCAATGGGTCGCAGGCAGCGTGACTGAGGTAGTATCTGAAAGAAGCTCCTATGTCCATCCATGCAATGGTCTCGCAGGCAGCATGGATTGGCTAGTGTCTGAAATAAGCTCCTATGCCCATCCATGCAATGGCTCGCAGGCAGCGTGGCTAAGGGAGTGTCTCAAGAAGATCCTATACCCATCCACACAATGGTCTCTCAGGCAGCTTGGTTGAGCTAGTGTCTGAAAGAAGCTCCTATGTCCATCTATGCAATGGGTCGCAGGCAGCGTGGCTGAGATAGTATCTGAAAGAAGCTCATATGTCCATCCATGCAATGGTCTCGCAGGCAGCTTGGTTTGGGTAATGTCTGAAAGAAGCTCCTATGTCCATCCATGCAATGGTCTCGCAGGCAGCATGGATTGGCTAGTGTCTGAAAGAAGCTCCTATGCTCATCTATGCAATGACTCGCAGACAGCTTGGCTGAGGTAGTGTCTGAAAGAAGATCCTATACCCATCCACACAATAATCTTGCAGGCAGCTTGGTTAAACTAGTCTCTGAAAGAAGCTCCTCTGCCCATCCATGCAATGTCTCGCAGGCAGCGTGGTTGAGCTAGTCTCTGAAAGAAGCTCCTCTGCTCATCCATGCAATGTCTTGCAGGCAGCGTGGTTGAGTTAGTCTCTGAAAGAAGCTCCTATGTTCATTTATGCAATGACTCACAGGCAGCGTGGTTGAGCTAGTGTCTGAAATAAGCTCCTATGCTAATCCATGCAATGTCTCGCAGGCAGCGTGGTTGAGCTAGTCTCTGAAAGAAGCTCCTATATCCATCTATGCAATGTCTTGCAGGCAGCGTGGTTGAGCTAGTGTCTGAAAGAAGCTCCTATGTCCATCTATGAAATGTCTTGCAGGCAGCATGGTTGAGCTAGTGTCTTAAAGAAGCTCTTATGTCTATCTATGCAATGTCCCGCAGGCAGCGTGGTTGAGCTAGTGTCTGAAATAAGCTCCTCTGCTCATCCATGCAATGTCTCGCAGGCATCGTGGTTGAGCTAGTCTCTGAAAGAAGCTCCTATGTCCATCTATGCAATGTTTCGCAGGCAGCATGGTTGAGCTAGTGTCTGAAAGTAGCTCCTATGTCCATCTATGCAATGGGCCGCAGGCAGCATGGATTGGCTAGTGTCTGAAAGAAGCTCCTGTGCCCATATAAGCAATGGCTCGCAGGCAGCGTGGCTGAGCTAGTGTCTGAAAGAAGCTCCTATGCCCATCCATGCAATGGCTCGCAGGCAGCGTGGCTTAGCTAGTGCCTGAAAGACGCTCCTCTGTCCATCCATGCAATGTCTCGCAGGCAGCGTGGTTGAGCTAGTCTCTGAAAGAAGCTCCTATACCTATCCACGCAATGGCTTGCAGGCAGTGTGGCTGAGGTAGTGTCTGAAAGAAGCTCCTATGCCCATCTACGCAATGGCTCGCAGGCAGCGTGGCTGAGCTCGTGTCTGAAAGAAGCTCCTATGCCCATCTATGCAATGGTCTCGCAGGCAGCATGGATTGGCTAGTGTCTGAAAGAAGCTCCTGTGCCCATATAAGCAATGGCTCGCAGGCAGCGTGGTTGAGCTAGTGTCTGAAAGAAGCTCCTATGCCCATCCATGCAATGGCTCGCAGGCAGCGTGGCTTAGCTAGTGCCTGAAAGACGCTCCTCTGCCCATCCATGCAATGTCTCGCAGGCAGCGTGGTTGAGCTAGTCTCTGAAAGAAGCTCCTATACCTATCCACGCAATGACTCGCAGGCAGTGTGGCTGAGGTAGTGTCTGAAAGAAGCTCCTATGCCCATCTACGCAATGGCTCGCAGGCAGCGTGGCTGAGCTCGTGTCTGAAAGAAGCTCCTATGCCCATCTACTCAATGGCTCGAAGGCAGCGTGGCTGAGCTAGTGTCTGAAAGAAGCTCCTATGCCCATCCATGCAATGGCTAAAAGGCAGCGTGGCTGAGCTAGTGTCTAAAAGAAGCTCCTATACCCATCCACACAATGGTCTCGAAGGCAGCTTGGTTGAGCTAGTGTCTGAAAGAAGCTCCCATGTCCATCTATGCAATGGGTCGCAGCCAGCGCGGCTGTGGTAGTGTCTGAAAGAAGCTCCTATGCCCATCCATGCATTTGTCTTGCAGTCAGCGTGGTTTCGCTACTGTCTCCAAGAAGCTCCAATGCCCATCCATGCAATGGCTCACAGGCAGTGTGGATTGGCTAGTGTCTGAAAGAAGCTCCTATGCTCATCCATGCAATGGTCTCGCAGGCAGCGTGGTTTGGCTCGTGTTTGAAAGAAGCTCTTCTGCCCATCCATGAAATGGTCTCGCAGACATCGTGGTTTGGGTAATGTCTGAAAGAAGCTCCTATGTCCATCCATGCAATGGTCTCGCAGGCAGCGTGGATTGGCTAATGTCTAAAAGAAGCTCCTATGCCCATCTATGCAATGGCTCGCAGGCAGCGTGGCTGAGGAAGTGTCTGAAAGAAGATCCTATACCCATCTACACAATGGTCTCGCAGGCAGCTTGGTTGAGCTAGTGTCTGAAAGAAGCTCCTATGTCCATCTATGCAATGGCTCGCAGGCAGCGTGGCTGAGGTAGTATCTGAAAGAAGCTCATATGTCCATTCATGCAATGGTCTCGCAGGCAGCATGGATTGGCTAGTGTCTGAAAGAAGCTCCTATGCCCATCCATGCAATGGCTCGCAGGCAGCGTGGCTGAGGTAGTATCTGAAAGAAGCTCATATGTCCATCCATGCAATGGTCTCGCAGGCAGCGTGGTTTGGGTAATGTCTGAAAGAAGCTCCTATATCCATCCATGCAATGGTCTCGCAGGCAGCGTGAATTGGCTAGTGTCTGAAAGAAGCTCCTATGCCCATCTATGCAATGGCTCACAGACGGCGTGGCTGAGGTAGTGTCTGAAAGAAGATCCTATACCCATCCACACAATGGTCTCGCAGGCAGCTTGGTTGAGCTAGTGTCTGAAAGAAGCTCCTATGTCCATCTATGCAATGGGTCGCAGGCAGCGTGGCTGAGGTAGTATCTGAAAGAAGCTCATATGTCCATCCATGCAATGGTCTCGCAGGCAGCATGGATTGGCTAGTGTCTGAAAGAAGCTCCTATGCCCATCTATGCAATGGCTCGCAGGCTGCGTGGCTAAGGGAGTGTCTGAAAGAAGGTCCTATACCCATCCACACAATAGTCTCTCAGGCAGCTTGGTTGAGCTAGTGTCTGAAAGAAGCTCCTATGTCCATCTATGCAATGGGTCCCAGGCAGCGTGGCTGAGGTAGTATCTGAAAGAAGCTCATATGCACATCCACGCAATGTCTCGCAGGCAACGTGGTTGAGCTATTCTCTGTAAGAAGCTCCTATACCTATCCACGCAATGGTTCGCAGGCAGCGTGGCTGAGGTAGTGTCTGAAAGAAGCTCCCATGTCCATCTATGCAATGGGTCGCAGCCAGCGTGGCTGTGGTAGTGTCTGAAAGAAGCTACTATGCCCAATCATGCAATGGTCTCGCAGGCAGCATGGATTGGCTAGTGTCTGAAAGAAGCTCCTATGCTCATCCATGCAATGGTCTCGCAGGCAGCGTGGTTTGGCTCGTGTCTGAAAGAAGCTCTTCTGCCCATCCATGAAATGGTCTCGCAGACAGCTTGGTTTGGATAATGTCTGAAAGAAGCTCCTATGTCCATCCATGCAATGGTCTCGAAGGCAGCGTGGATTGGCTAGTGTCTGAAAGAAGCTCATATGTCCATCCATGCAATAGTCTCGCAGGCAGCGTGGTTTGGATAATGTCTGAAAGAAGCTCCTATGTCCATCCATGCAATGGTCTCGCAGGCAGCGTGGATTGGCTAATGTCTAAAAGAAGCTCCTATGCCCATCTATGCAATGGCTCGCAGGCAGCGTGGCTGAGGAAGTGTCTGAAAGAAGATCCTATACCCATCTACACAATGGTCTCGCAGGCAGCTTGGTTGAGCTAGTGTCTGAAAGAAGCTCCTATGTCCATCTATACAATGGCTCGCAGGCAGCATGGCTGAGGTAGTATCTGAAAGAAGCTCATATGTCCATTCATGCAATGGTCTCGCAGGCAGCATGGATTGGCTAGTGTCTGAAAGAAGCTCCTATGCCCATCCATGCAATGGCTCGCAGGCAGCGTGGCTGAGGTAGTATCTGAAAGAAGCTCATATGTCCATCCATGCAATGGTCTCGCAGGCAGCGTGGTTTGGGTAATGACTGAAAGAAGCTCCTATATCCATCCATGCAATGGTCTCGCAGGCAGCGTGAATTGGCTAGTGTCTGAAAGAAGCTCCTATGCCCATCTATGCAATGGCTCGCAGACGGCGTGGCTGAGGTAGTGTCTGAAAGAAGATCCTATACCCATCCACACAATGGTCTCGCAGGCAGCTTGGTTGAGCTAGTGTCTGAAAGAAGCTCCTATGTCCATCTATGCAATGGGTCGCAGGCAGCGTGGCTGAGGTAGTATCTGAAAGAAGCTCATATGTCCATCCATGCAATGGTCTCGCAGGCAGCATGGATTGGCTAGTGTCTGAAAGAAGCTCCTATGCCCATCTATGCAATGGCTCGCAGGCTGCGTGGCTAAGGGAGTGTCTGAAAGAAGGTCCTATACCCATCCACACAATAGTCTCTCAGGCAGCTTGGTTGAGCTAGTGTCTGAAAGAAGCTCCTATGTCCATCTATGCAATGGGTCCCAGGCAGCGTGGCTGAGGTAGTATCTGAAAGAAGCTCCTATGCCCATCCACGCAATGTCTCGCAGGCAACGTGGTTGAGCTATTCTCTGTAAGAAGCTCCTATACCTATCCACGCAATGGTTCGCAGGCAGCGTGGCTGAGGTAGTGTCTGAAAGAAGCTCCCATGTCCATCTATGCAATGGGTCGCAGCCAGCGTGGCTGTGGTAGTGTCTGAAAGAAGCTACTATGCCCATCCATGCAATGGTCTCGCAGGCAGCATGGATTGGCTAGTGTCTGAAAGAAGCTCCTATGCTCATCCATGCAATGGTCTCGCAGGCAGCGTGGTTTGGCTCGTGTCTGAAAGAAGCTCTTCTGCCCATCCATGAAATGGTCTCGCAGACAGCGTGGTTTGGATAATGTCTGAAAGAAGCTCCTATGTCCATCCATGCAATGGTCTCGCAGGCAGCGTGGATTGGCTAGTGTCTGAAAGAAGCTCATATGTCCATCCATGCAATAGTCTCGCAGGCAGCGTGGTTTGGATAATGTCTGAAAGAAGCTCCTATGTCCATCCATGCAATGGTCTCGCAGGCAGCGTGGATTGGCTAGTGTCTGAAAGAAGCTCCTATGCCCATCTATGCAATGGCTCGCAGGCAGCGTGGCTGAGGTAGTGTCTGAAAGAAGATCCTATACCCATCCACACAATGGTCTCGCAGGCAGCTTGGTTAAGCTAGTGTCTGAAAGAAGCTCCTATGTCCATCTATGCAATGGGTCACAGGCAGCGTGGCTGAGGTAGTATCTGAAAGAAGCTCATATGTCCATCCATGCAATGGTCTTGCAGGCAGCGTGGTTTGGGTAATGTCTGAAAGAAGCTCCTATATCCATCCATGCAATGGTCTTGCAGGCAGCGTGGATTGGCTAGTGTCTGAAAGAAGCTCCTATACCCATCTATGCAATGGCTCGCAGACAGCGTGGCTGAGGTAGTGTCTGAAAGAAAATCCTATACCCATCCACACAATGGTCTCGCAGGCAGCTTGGTTGAGCTAGTGTCTGAAAGAAGCTCCTATGTCCATCTATGCAATGGGTCTCAGGCAGCGTGGCTGAGGTAGTATCTGAAAGAAGCTCCTATCCCCATCCACGCAATCTCTCGCAGGCAGCGTGGTTGAGCTAGTGTCTGAAAGAAGCTCCTATGCCCATCCATGCAATTGCTCACAGGCAGCGTGGTTTAGCTAGTGCCTGAAAGAAGCTCCTCTGCCCATCCATGCAATGTCTCGCAGGCATCGTGGTTGAGCTATTCTCTGAAAGAAGCTCCTATACCTATCCACGCAATGGTTCGCAGGCAGCGTGGCTGAGGTAGTGTCTGAAAGAAGCTCCTATGCCCATCTACGCAATGGCTCGCAGGCAGCGTGGCTGACCTAGTGTCTGAAAGAAGCTCCTATGCCCATCTGCGCAATGGCTCGCAGGCAGCGTGGCTGAGCTAGTGTCTGAAAGAAACTCCTATGCCCATCCATGCAATGGCTCGAGGGCAGCGTGGCTGAGCTAGTGTCTGAAAGAAGCTCCTATGCCCATCCATGCAATGTCTCGCAGGCAACGTGGTTGAGCTAGTGTCTGAAAGAAGCTCCTATGCCCATCCATGCAATGGCTCGCAGGCAGCGTGGCTTAGCTAGTGCCTGAAAGAAGCTCATCTGCCCATCCATGTAATGTCTCGCAGGCAGCGTGGTTGAGCTAGTCTCTGAAAGAAGCTCCTATGTCCATCTATGCAATGTCTTGCAGGCAGCGTGTTTGAGCTAGTGTCTGAAAGAAGCTCCTATGTCCATCTATGAAATGTCTCGCAGGCAGCGTGGTTGAGCTAGTGTCTTAAAGAAGCTCTTATGTCCATCTATGCAATGTCTCACAGGCAGCGTGGTTGAGCTAGTGTCTGAAATAAGCTCCTCTGCTCATCCATGCAATGTCTTGCAGGCATCGTGGTTGAGCTAGTCTCTGAAAGAAGCTCCTATGTCCATCTATGCAATGTCTCGCATACAGCATGGTTGAGCTAGTGTCTGAAAGAAGCTCCTATGTCCATCTATGCAATGTCTCGCAGATAGCGTGGTTGAGCTAGTGTCTGAGAGAAGCTCCTATGTCCATCTATGCTATGTCTCGCAGGCATCGTGGTTGAGCTATTATCTGAAAGAAGCTCCTATACCTATCCACGCAATGGTTCGCATGCAGCGTGGCTGAGGTAGTGTCTGAAAGAAGCTCCTATGCCCATCTACGCAATGGCTCGCAGGCAGCGTGGCTGACCTAGTGTCTGAAAGAAGCTCCTATGCCCATCTGCGCAATGGCTCGCAGGCAGCGTGGCTGAGCTAGTGTCTGAAAGAAACTCCTATGCCCATCCATGCAATGGCTCGAGGGCAGCGTGGCTGAGCTAGTGTCTGAAAGAAGCTCCTATGCCCATCCATGCAATGTCTCGCAGGCAACGTGGTTGAGCTAGTGTCTGAAAGAAGCTCCTATGCCCATCCATGCAATGGCTCGCAGGCAGCGTGGCTTAGCTAGTGCCTGAAAGAAGCTCATCTGCCCATCCATGTAATGTCTCGCAGGCAGCGTGGTTGAGCTAGTCTCTGAAAGAAGCTCCTATGTCCATCTATGCAATGTCTTGCAGGCAGCGTGGTTGAGCTAGTGTCTGAAAGAAGCTCCTATGTCCATCTATGAAATGTCTCGCAGGCAGCGTGGTTGAGCTAGTGTCTTAAAGAAGCTCTTATGTCCATCTATGCAATGTCTCACAGGCAGCGTGGTTGAGCTAGTGTCTGAAATAAGCTCCTCTGCTCATCCATGCAATGTCTCGCAGGCATCGTGGTTGAGCTAGTCTCTGAAAGAAGCTCCTATGTCCATCTATGCAATGTCTCGCAGGCAGCATGGTTGAGCTAGTGTCTGAAAGAAGCTCCTATGTCCATCTATGCAATGTCTCGCAGATAGCGTGGTTGAGCTAGTGTCTGAGAGAAGCTCCTATGTCCATCTATGCTATGTCTCGCAGGCAGCGTGGCTGAGCTAGTGTCTGAAAGAAGCTCCTATGTCCATCTATGCTATGTCTCGCAGGCAGCGTGGTTGAGCTAGTGTCTGAAAGAAGCTGCTACGTCCATCTATGCAATGTCTCGCAGGCAGCGTGGTTGAGCTAGTGTCTTAAAGAAGCCATTATGTCCATCTATGCAATGTCTCGCAGGCAGCGTGGTTGAGCTAGTATCTGAGAGAAGCTCCTATGTCCATCTATGCAATGTCTCGCAGGCAGCGTGGTTGCGCTAGTGTCTGAAAGAAGCTCCATGCCCATCTATGCAATGTCTCGCAGGCAACGTGGTTGAGCTAGTGTCTGAAAGAAGCTCCTATGTCCATCTATGCAATGTCTCGCAGGCAGCGTGGTTGCGCTGGTGTCTGAAAGAAGCTCCTATGTCCATCTATGCAATGTCTCGCAGGCAGCGTGGTTACGCTAGTGTCTGAAAGAAGCTCCATGCCCATCCATGCAATGTCTCGCAGGCAACGTGGTTGAGCTAGTGTCAGAAAGAAGCTCCATGCCCATCCATGCAATGGCTCCCAGGCAGCAGGATGACGGTTGCAATGTTTCATTTACGCCCCTAAATTGTTTTCATAGCCTAAAAAAGTCAGAAAGTATTTTCGAACTATAGCAGTTAAAATGTCATAAAATGCCCATAGATTGCACTGTTTCAAATGTAACTTTCATGTCAGCAACGGGTAGAGGCATTCTTTAACTTAGTGCAGGATAGGTTTTAGTTTTGGTTATTACGTGGTGCTTAAGCACTATCTATAGGAAATAACTATTGCATTGGAGTACAGATAGGAGTGGCATGACCTGTAGCGGGGACGCACAGCTTGTAGGTGTTTATTCGTGATTTAGCCACCCATTAATTACCCATGGCAATGCTAATCCCTATTGCCTTTAATACCCGCTCTCTGCCCCTCCCTGCCGAATACACACCTTTCAGGGATGTCTTTAAGCTATCTCTATCAAGCAGTAACATAAAAACTTGGCCTGTCAGTGTTTTGTAAGGAGTGTTCTGAGAGTTAATGGTTTATTTACAGGTGTAAGTGCTTGCTGATGTTATAATAATGTCTTACCTACGTGTGCTTTCAGCCGCTAGATTTTTACATGTACCTCCTACTGAAGTCCTTTTAAAAACCAGCATTGATAAAGCCAACAACCTGGACATATACATGCGGATTGGAGAGGCATTTGGAAGATGGTGCTTCCGTTTGTCCTGTTAATAGCACCAATATTCCAGCTGTTGTCAATTTATGGCCCGGAAGTACTGTTATGGCAGTGCCTGCCAAATGTCTACACAAAAGTAAAAACTGTTGGCTTTGCCAATGGTTGTTTTCCATAGACATTAGCCTACTACTCTCCCCCCCCACACCCCCCCCCCCTCACTACTCCCAGATTGGGAATCTTACAGATCTGATTGGCTGCCCCGTCCTTTGTTTTGTTCTCTGACATCAGAAAAAGAGGGAGGAAAGTTCCTACCTAGCCGCAGACCTACCAATGACCTCCATTGCTTTGTCACCTACGTCATTGACAGAGCTCCCAAACTTTCAATACTGGAAGTGTTTTGACTTTAAAAAAGCTTTGACTGACGCACATTTTGTGGAATGGAATACAATGACTTCCACTCCAAAAAGTTGGGAGGGCTCCAATGAAACCTCCTTTGTTCATGACTGCCAGACCGGGCACACACGCTGTGATATGGCCTCAGAGGTCCAGGGTCTGATGTATTTCTTGGGTCCCTTTTTCCGACAGAATTTCCAGAGTGGCTCTCAGGGGACATGAAGTAGGTTGGTTGCTTGTAACTTGCTCACTAGAATTGGAAGAATCACTTCTGCACCCTTCAAGAGGAGAAATAAATAGAAGAACATGAGATATCAAGAGAAATCAGGGAGCAACAGGGAGTGGAATAGGAGTGACAGGGAGCGGAATCAGGGAGTGACATGGAGAGGAATCAGGGAGGGACATGGAAAGGAATAAGGGGATGACAGGGGAAGGAATCAGGGAGTGACAGGGAGAGGAATCAGGGGGTCACAGGGAGAGGAATCAGGGAGTGAAAGGGAGCAGAATCAGAGAGTGACAGGGAGCAGAATAAGGGAGTGACAGGGAGAGGATTCAGGGAGTGACAGGGAGCGGAATCAGGGAGTGACAAGGACAGAATCAGGGACTGACAGGGAGAGGAATCAGGGAGGCACAAGGAAAGGAATCCAGGGTGACAGGATTAGGAATCAGGGAATGACACGGAGAGGAATTAGGGGGTGACAGGGAGAGGAATCAGGGAGTGCCAGGGAGCGGAATCAGGGAATGACATGGAGAGGAATCAGGAAGGCGCAGGGAAAAGAATCAGGGGTGACAGGGAGAGGAAATAGGGAATGATAGGGAAAGGAATCGGGAGAGTGATAGGGAAAGGAACCAGGCAGTGACAGACAGAGGAATCAGGGAGTGACAGGGAGAGGAATCAGGGAGTGACATGGAGCGGGATCAGGGAGTGACAGGGAGAGGGATCAGGGAGGAACAGGGAAAGGAATCAGGGGTGACAGGGAGAGAAATCAGGGCATGACAGGGAGAGGAACCATGGGGTGACAGGAAGAGTAATCAGGGAATGATAGGGAAAGGAATCAGGGGGTGACAGGGATAGGAATCGGGGAGTGAGAGGGAATGGAACCAGGCAGTGACGGACAGACGAATCAGGGAGTGACAGGCAGAGGAATATGTGAGTGACATGGAGCAGAATCAGGGAGTGCCAGGTAGAGGAATCAGGGAGACATGGGGAGGGGTGACAGGGAGAGGAATCAGGGGCTGACAGGGAGAGGAATCAGATCAGGGAATGACAGGAAGTGGAATCAGGGAGGGACAGAAAGAGGCATCAGGGAGTAACAGAGAAAGGAATCAGGGATCAGCCTTAAGGAAGACATCAGGGAGGGAGTGGGAGAGGAATCATGGGGTTCAGGGAGCAGAATCAGGGAATGACAGGGAGAGGAACCAGGGAGTGACAGGGAGTGGACTCTGGGAGTGACAGGGAGCAGAATTAGGGAGTGACAGGGAGAGGAATCACGGAGTGACAGGAAGCAGAATGAGGGAGTGACAGGGAGAAGAATCAAGGAGGCACAGGGAAAGGAATCAGGGAGTGTCACGGAGAGGAATCTGGGAGTGACAGGGAGCAGAATCAGGGAGTGATAGGGAGAGGAATCAGGGAGGCACAGGGAAAGGAATCAGGAGTGACAGGGAGAGGAATCAGGGCATGACAGGGAGAGGAATCAGGGGGTGACAGGGAGAGGAATCAAGGAATGATAGGGAAAGGAATCAGGGGGTGACAAGGATAGGAATCGGGGAGTGACAGGGAAAGGAACCAGGCAGTGACAGGCAGAGGAATCAGGGAGTGACATGGAGAGGAATAAGGGAGTGACAGGGAGCAGAATCAGGGAGTAGCAGGTAGAGGGATCAGGGAGACACAAGGAGGGGTGACAGGGAGAGGAATCAGGGAGTAGGAGGGAAAGAAAGCAGGGGTGACAGGGAGATGAATCATGGGCTGACAGGGAGAGGAGTCAGGGAGTGACAGGAAGCAGAATCAGGGAGTGACAGGGAGAGGAATCAAGGAGGCACAGGGAAAGGAATCAGGGAGTGTCATGGAGAGGAATCTGGGAGTGACAGGGAGCACAATCAGGGAGTGACAGGGAGTGGACTCTGGAAGTGACAGGGAGCAGAATTAGGGAGTGACAGGGAGAGGAATCAGGGAGTGACAGGAAGCAGAATCAGGGAGTGACAGGGAGAGGAATCAAGGAGGCACAGGGAAAGGAATCGGGGAGTGTCACGGAGAGGAATCTGGGAGTGACAGGGAGCAGAATCAGGGAGTGGCAGGTAGAGGAATCAGTGAGACACAAGGAGGGGTGACAGGGAAAGGAATCAGGGAGTAGGAGGGAAAGGAAGCAGGGGTTACAGGGAGATGAATCATGGGCTGACAGGAAGAGGAATCAGGGAGTGACAGGGAGCGTAATCAGGGAGTGACAGGGAGCGTAATCAGGGAGGCACAGGGAAAGGAATCAGGGGTGAAAGGGAGGAATCAGGGTGTGACAGTGAGAGGAATCAGGGATGACAGGGAGAGGAATCAGGTAGGCACAGGGAAAGGAATCAGGGGTGACAGGGAGAGGAATCATGGGGTGACAGGGATCGGAATCAGGGAGTGATAGGGAAAGGAACCAGGCGGTGACAGACAGAGGAATCAGGGAGTGACACTGTCATGGGCGCTACTCCCAAGGGGCCAGGACTGGCCCAGCGCCCTCGGAAGCAGCCCCGTCTTCCACTACTCCGGACCCAGCAGACCTCTACAGGGGCCCTTTGGACCGTGTCCTGGCGCCTCTGGCGCCAGGCTCATGAAGGGTTTCAGTCCCGGCGCCATAGGCGCCGGGTTCATATGGATAAACAGTGTAATAATGCGTGGGTGGACTTACCTGAGGCAGACCATGCTGCATATTTACCCAGAACAATCCAGTCTGGTTGAAGTCCCCAGCCATCAGGGCTGGGAGGAACTATTCCCTCCATTCAGGAACTCTTTTCTTACCTGGGTGGAACCGGTGGAAGAACACACACTGGAAGCACTTCTCTGCTATTTAAACCACGCCCGATGGAAAACACGTGCTTCGCGTTATTCTGCAGCAGCAGCAGGACGCTCACCGAGTCAGCTCCTGCATTCCAGGCCCAGAGTCATCTTCAGCTTCCGCGCAGCAACCTGTGGATGAAGAAAGACACAGAACAATACTTACCAGATCCCGGAATCCAGTCACCGGCAAAACCTGCAAAGAATAAACATAAGGTTAGAAAAGTGCAACTCGCTCGCAGCCGCGCCCGCTTACCTGATCCATCCGTGATTGCAACGGAGCTAACCGCGGCCTTCTCTTCGGCAGCTTCTCTGCACCTGAAAGGCAAAGGACATAATTAAAAAGGGGTTCGGGTGAAGGCAGTCGCATTCATCTTAACTTACCAGTTTTTGCACGCGCAGAAGCGGCCGCATCAACCGCAGCATCCCGGCACCTGAAAACTAGAAAAAGGACATTATTAGAGGTGCCATTAAAAGCGGCCAACGATCATTATACTTACGTGCATCGGCACGTGGAGTGGCAACGGATATAAAGCCCGCAGCATCCCGGCACCTGAAAACTAGAAAAAGGACATTATTAGAGGTGCCATTAAAAGCGGCCAACGAACATTATACTTACGTGCATCGGCACGTGCAGCGGCAACGGAAAACTACGCCCACAGCATCCCGAGGCCTGAAACAAAGGAAAAGGGACATTATTGAGGTGCCCATCTTTTAAAGCCTAAAGACTACAGTATACTTACAGGCATCCGCTCGTGCAGTAACGGCGGCATCGCTCTTCGGCATCCCAGCACCAGTGCCACAACCAAGGCCGCAAAAGACTTGAGCTTCAACACTAAACTCATCCAGTGACGTAACTGGAATCCACGCACCCCTGCACCAGACGCAGGATGGAGAGCTCAGCATTTATACGCCTAAGGTGAGAGCTCGCCGAGACAAGTAGAAAGCTAGGCTGTGGGAGAAACTGGCGATTGGTGGGAGAAGGAATCCCATCAAACGGTGATTAACCCTTTTTCTTCCACCTGCAGAAAACTTACCCTGCAAGTCAGACATTCGATAAGAGGAAGCCCAGTCCTGAGAATTGTCCGAGCTCTACGCTTCTCAATTGAAGAAACGATAGCAGCCCAGCCGGGATCAGCGCCTCCGTGGGAATCATGTGAGCGTTACAGAACGCGAAGCACACCAATAACCTCCTACCCAGGCGCTATGGAAACTTCCGACACAGACCAACTGGCCCAGTTATTAGGGGAATTAAGAGCTGAAGTTCATGCTGCCCACCAGGAAACGAATGCCCTTAGGAGGGAATTGATAATATCAAAAGAACGAACTGATGATCTCGTCAGACAGTTATTACAGACACAAGCGGGGCAAACCCCGCTACCTAATTCAGGAGGGAGCTATATCCCAGCGGCTTCAGCCAATCCTGTTCAAATCAACCTACCCAGAAATGTGCCATTGGCACCGCCTGAACGCTTCTCTGGTGACCCTAAAAGGTTTGAGGTGTTTATAAATCAATGCCGATTGCACTTTCTTTGTAGACCTGCAGCCTTTCCGACTGACCAGACTAAGGTAGCCTTTGTGCTTTCGTATCTTAGCGGCAGTGCCGCTGATTGGTCGATCCCTCTGGTTACACAGGATGACCCGATCCTTCATGATTTCCCGACCTTCCAGGCAAATATGGAAAGACTTTTTGCAAGGCATTCCCAGGGGCAGGCCCTGGACAACGAACTCCTTTACCTACGACAGGGCAATCAAGATCTTTTGGCCTACATTGCATCATTCAATAGGCTTATTGTGGAAACCAGATGGCCTGAGGACAAAAGAATCACGCTTTTTCACAGGGGTTTGCGTGGCGAACTCAAAGACGTCCTTGCCCAGGTAGTGAATCCTCCTCAGGATTGTTCAGAGTACATTGATTTGGTGGTTCAATTGGATCACAGACTACAAAACAGAAAGGGGGATCGATCCAGGTTTGAAACACGAGTGTTCCCTAAGCCTCAAAGTCACACCAAAGGAGTTGAAGCCGTCAAACCTATGCAAATTGGGGTTGTAAAGGGTCCCCTAACCCAGAAAGAACGCGACAGGAGACGACAAATGCAACTATGTCTCTATTGTGGAAATTCAGGACATTTTCTTCGAGATTGCCCGGTGAAACCACCTAAGAAGACAGTGGGAGCTTCTGATAAGAGTTCTGAAAAGCCTGAGCTGGGAAACGACCTCGCCCGACAAGTGTAGAGGTCCGCTTGCCGAGCGTAAAAACCAGTTCTTTGACCTCGCACTTCATAATACCAATGGTCCTCGTAAACCCAGAGCAACCGGATCGTTTGCATGCAATTAAGGCATACATTGATAGCGGAGCAGTTGGAAATTATGTGGACCGCGAATTGGCTTCCAGGATGAACTTACCTCTTTGTCCAAAGGTGGTTAAAGACGTCATTACCACGGTGGATGGGACGGAAATCGCCTCCGGACCAGTGACCCATACCACTACTGAAGTGACGATACTAGGCCAAGACGGGCATCAGGAGGTAATTGTGTTCGACGTGATTAAGGCTCCTCAATTCCAAGTAATTCTAGGGATTCCTTGGTTGGAGAAACACAATCCTCAGATTGATTGGCGAGCAAAGACGATAAAGTTCCCAGAGTGCACACCAACTTGTTATCCACGACCCAACATAGGCCTAGCGTCAGTAACGGCTGACGGTCCACAATTACCTCTAGAATATCGAGAGTTCCAAGATGTTTTTCAAAAGGAACAGACTAACACTTTGCCACCCCACAGATCATACGATTGTCAGATAGATTTGCTACCCGGTGCAACTCCCCCTTGCAGTAGGATTTACGCCCTTACCGAGCCTGAGAACCTTCATCTGCGACAGTATTTAGACCAGTACCTGGCCAATTGCTTTATCCGTCCGTCGAAGTCCCCTGCATCCTCGGCTCTGTTCTTCATACCAAAAAAAGAAGGTGACCTCAGAACCTGTATAGATTATCGTGCTCTGAACCAGATAACAGTAAAAAACCGGTACCCCTTACCTCTGATCCCGGAACTCCTTGACCAGGTAAAAAACGCCTGTATTTATACTAAGCTTGATCTCCGGGGAGCTTATCACTTGGTACGGGTCAAGGAAGGAGATGAATGGAAGACGGCCTTTCGCACTAAGTATGGGCTATTTGAATACCAAGTGATGCCCTTTGGACTATGCAATGCACCGGCCGCCTTCCAATATTTTATGAATGATGTCCTCAGAGAGCTCATTGATGTCTGCGTTGTCATCTACATAGATGACATTCTTGTGTACTCATCTTCAGAAGCTGACCATCGAAATCATGTTAGGGCGGTCCTTGAAAAACTTCGCCAACATAAACTTTTTGCCAAGCTTGAAAAATGTGTTTTTCATGTCACTAAGGTCGAATTTTTGGGATTTATTCTGACACCCAAAGGAGTCCACATGGACTCGAGAAAAGTAGACGCTATCCTCAAATGGCCGTCTCCTACTTCCGTGAAAGGCGTTCAAAGCATGCTAGGCTTTGCCAATTTTTACCGTAGATTTATTCCAGAGTTTTCACGAGTGGTACAGCCCATCACCACCCTCTTAAGAAAAAATAAACGCTTTGAATGGTCCGCAGAAGCAGAACAAGCCTTCCAAGAGCTAAAGGCTAAATTCACCTCGGCGCCAACACTGAAACACCCACGCCCGGACCTCCCTTACATCGTTGAAACCGACGCCTCCAGCTTAGCAATGGGAGCAGTCCTATCACAAAGAGATACAGAGACTAACCAACTGCATCCTGTGGCATTCTGGTCTCGGAAGTTCTCGGCGCCTGAGATCAACTACACCATCACAGACAAAGAGCTTCTAGCGATTAAATCAGCCTTTAAGGCATGGCGGCATTATCTCCTCGGGGCCAGACACACCGTCACAGTGATCACCGATCATCGAAATCTGCAGTATCTGAAAACCGCCAAGGCTCAATCCTCCAGACAGCTTCGCTGGGCTCTATTCTTTGCTGAATTTGACTTCGTGATCACTTATTGCCCCGGCAACAAGAACGGCAAAGCGGATGCTCTTTCCCGAATTGGAATGGGAGATAACGTTGCCAATCCAGAACCTGTACCAATAATTCCTGAACAAAGGATCGTGGGTCTGATTTCTTAACAATCCATTGAGGATATTGAAGAAAAAACTAAACAACTTGTAACCTCACCAGACTTACTGAACTGGTTACAAAAAGGAAAAGATTTCACCGTAAGCAATGACTTGCCTTATTTCCAAGGGCGATTGTTCCTACCACACGCCGATTTACAAAGACAGGTAATCTCCTGCTATCATGATTCATTAATTGAGGGTCACCCTGGCATTGCCAAAACCACAGAAAAGGTGAAGAGACACTTCTGGTGGCCTTTGTGGAGAAAAGACATAAAGGAATTTGTGATGTCCTGCGGTGTGTGCGCTCAAAACAAGGGTCAGAAGAAGAGGCCGGCTGGTCTTCTGCAACCATTAGACATCCCACCGTGTCCCTGGCATACCCTTTCCATGGACTTCATCACAGACTTACCCTCGTGTTCCGGGTACAACACCATTCTTGTTATTGTGGACCTGTTTTCTAAAATGGCCCACTTCATTCCGCTAAAAGGCTTACCTTCAGCATCAGTCCCAGCCAAAGTATTTCTTGAAAACATTGTCCGACTACACGGCTTCCCGTCAGTACTAATCTCAGATAGGGGGAGCCAGTTTATTTCCCACTTTTGGCGTAGCTGTTGTTGATTAGCTCAAATCGATGTAAGACTTTCGACCAGCCATCATCCCCAGACCGACGGGCAAACCGAGAGAACAAACCAGACTCTCGAGCAATATTTACGATGCATGCTACAACAGTCGGAGAGTAACTGGAAGGACATCCTTTGGATAGCTGAATATGCTTACAACAATTCAGTTCATTCGGGTACCGGGAAGAGTCCCTTCTACATCTTGTATGGGATTCATCCTCGAACCTCCAACCTTGATCCACCTCAAGATCTTGGAACACCCGCCGTGGATCAATTGCACACCGTTATTACCCAAGCTTTTAAGGAAGCGACTGCACATCTACAACAAGCTAAAGAGAGGTTCAAAAAAGGAGCAGATCAACACCGAAGCAATGCCCCTCAATACCAGGTTGGGGGTCAAGTCTGGCTGTCCACCAAACATTTATCGCTTAAAGGGCCTCGCACCTTCAACCCCAAATACCTGGGACCATATCCAATTACGGCCATAATTAATCCAGTGGCCGTTAAATTAGAATTGCCAACCCATATGAGAATACATCCTGTATTTCAAGTATCTCTTTTGAAACCCATGCAACCTGGAACCAGATTGACCAATCCTCCAGAGCCCATTCAAGTGAATGGGGAGCCTGAATTTGAAGTAAAAGACATTTTGGACTCTAAAATCATCAGATCGAAGCTATTCTACCTAATCGACTGAAAAGGCTATGGACCTCAGGAAAGGTCATGGGAACCCTATGACCACGTCCATGCTCCTCGTCTAGTCCAGAAATTTCACCGAACCTTTCCCGATAAACCAAAACCCCCGGGGAGGACAAGTTTGGGAGGGGCCTTGAGGGGGGGTGCTGTCATGGGCGCTACTCCCGAGGGGCCAGGACTGGCCCAGCGCCCTCAGAAGCAGACCCGTCTTCCACTACTCCGGACCCAGCAGACCCCTACAGGGGCCCTTTGGACCGTGTCCTGGCGCCTTTGGCGCCAGGCTCATGAAGGGTTTCAGTCCAGGCGCCATAGGCGCCGGGCTCATATTGATAAACAGTGTAATAATGCTTGGGTGGACTTACCTGAGGCAGACCATGCTGCATATTTACCCAGAACAATCCAGTCTGGTTGAAGTCCCCAGCCATCAGGGCTGGGAGGAACTATTCCCTCCATTCAGGAACTCTTTTCTTACCTGGGTGGAACCGGTGGAAGAACACACACTGGAAGCACTTCTCTGCTATTTAAACCACGCCCGATGGAAAACACGTGCTTCGCGTTATTCTGCAGCAGCAGCAGGACGCTCACCGAGTCGGCTCCTGCATTCCAGGTCCAGAGTCATCTTCAGCTTCCGCGCAGCAACCTGTGGATGAAGAAAGACACAGAACAATACTTACCAGATCCCGGAATCCAGTCACCGGCAAAACCTGCAAAGTATAAACATAAGGTTAGAAAAGTGCAACTCGCTCGCAGCCGCGCCCGCTTACCTGATCCATCTGTGATTGCAACGGAGCTAACCGCGGCCTTCTCTTCGGCAGCTTCTCTGCACCTGAAAGGCAAAGGACATAATTAAAAAGGGGTTCGGGTGAAGGCAGTCGCATTCATCTTAACTTACCAGTTTTTGCACGCGCAGAAGCGGCCGCATCAACCGCAGCATCCCGGCACCTGAAAACTAGAAAAAGGACATTATTCGAGGTGCCATTAAAAGCGGCCAATGATCATTATACTTACGTGCATCGGCACGTGCAGTGGCAACGGATATAAAGCCCGCAGCATCCCGGCACCTGAAAACTAGAAAAAGGACATTATTAGAGGTGCCATTAAAAGCGGCCAACGAACATTATACTTACGTGCATTGGCACGTGCAGCGGCAACGGAAAACTACGCCCACAGCATCCCGAGGCCTGAAACAAAGGAAAAGGGACATTATTGAGGTGCCCATCTTTTAAAGCCTAAAGACTACAGTCTACTTACAGGCATCCGCTCGTGCAGTAACGGCGGCATCGCTCTTCGGCATCCCAGCACCAGTGCCACAACTAAGGCCGCAAAAGACTTGAGCCTCAACACTGAACTCATCCAGTGACGTAACTGGAATCCACACACCCCTGCACCAGACGCAGGATGGAGAGCTCAGCATTTATACGCCTAAGGTGAGAGCTCGCTGAGACAAGTAGAAAGCTAGGCTGTGGGAGAAACTGGCGATTGGTGGGAGAAGGAATCCCATCAAACGGTGATTAACCCTTTTTCTTCCAACTGCAGAAAACTTACCCTGCAAGTCAGACATTCGATCAGAGGAAGCCCAGTCCTGAGAGTCGTCCGAGCTCTACGCTTCTCAATTGAAGAAACGATAGCAGCCCAGCTGGGATCAGCGCCTCCGTGGGAATCAGGTGAGCGTTACAGACAGGCAGAGGAATACGTGAGTGACATGGAGCAGAATCAGGGAGTGGCAGGTAGAGGAATCAGGGAGACACAGAGAGGGGTGACAGGGAGAGGAATCAGGGGCTGACAGGGAGATGAATCAGGGGGTGACAGGGATAGGAATAGGGGAGTGACAGGGAAAGGAATTAGGCAGTGACAAACAGAGGAATCAGGGAGTGACAGTGAGAGGAATCAGGGAGTGACAGGGAGTGGAATCAGGGAGTGATAGGGAGAGGAATCAGGGAAACACAGGGAAAGGAATCAGGGGTGAAAGGGAGAGGAATCAGGATGTGACAGGGAGAGGAATCATGGGGTGACAGGGAAAGTAATCAGGGAATGATAGGGAAAGGAATCAGTGGGTGACAGGGATATGAATCGGGGAGTGACAGGGAAAGGAACCAGGCAGTGACAGACAGAGGAATCAGGGAGTGACAGGCAGAGGTATACATGAGTGACATGGAGCAGAATCAGGGAGTGCCAGGTAGAGGAATCAGGGAGACACATGGAGGGCTGACAGGGAGAGGAATCTGATCAGGGAATGACAGGAAGCGGAATCAGGGAGTGACAGAAAGAGGCATCAGGGACTGAGAGGGAACGGAATCGGGGATCAGCCTTAAGGAAGACATCAGGGAGGGAGTGGGAGAGGAATCATGGAGTGTCCAGGAGCAGAATCAGGGAGTGACAGGGAGTGGACTCTGGGAGTGACAGGGAGCAGAATTAGGGAGTGACAGGGAGAGAAATCAGGGAGTGACAGGGAGTGCAATCAGGGAGTGACAGGGCGTGGAATCAGGGAGTGACAGGGAGAGGAATCAACAAGGCTCAGGGAAAGGAATCATGGAGTGTCAGGGAGAGGAATCAGGGAGGCACAGGGAAAGGAATCAGGGGTGACGGGGAGAGGAATCAGGGCATGACAGGGAGAGGAATCAGGGGGTGACAGGGAGAGGAATCAGGGAATGATAGGGAAAGAAAACAGGGGGTGATGGGGATAGGAATCGGGGAGTGACATGGAAAGGAACCAGGTAGTGACAGACAGAGGAATCAGGGAGTGACAGGCAGAGGAATCAGGGAGACACAGGGAGGGGTGACAGGGAGAGGAATCAGGGGCTGACAGGGAGAGGAATCACATCAGGGAATGACAGGAAGCAGAATCAGGGAGGGACAGAAAGAGGCATCAGGGAGTGACGGGGAAAGGAATCGGGGATTAGCCTTAAGGAAGACATCAGGGAGGGAATGTGAGAGGGATCATGAAGTGTCAGGGAGCAGAATCAGCGAGTGACAGGGAGAGGAATCATGGAGTGGCAGGGAGTGGACTCTGTGAGTGACAGGGAGCAGAATTAGGGTGTGACAGGGAGAGGAATCAGGGAGTGACAGGGAGTGGAATCAAGGAGGCTGAGGGAAAGGAATCAGGGAGTGTCATCAGGGAGTGACAGTGAGCAGAATCAGGGAGTGACAGGGAGAGGAATCAGGGAGGCACAGGGAAAGGAATCAGGGGTGACAGGGAGAGGAATCAGGGCATGACAGGGAGAGGAATCAGGGAGTGACATGGAGAGGAATAAGAGAGCGTCAGGGAGCAGAATCAGGGAGTGGCAGGTAGAGGAATCAGATCAGGTAATTACAGGAAGCGGAATCAGGGAGGGACAGAAAGAGGCATCGGGGAGTGCCAGGGAAAGGAATCAGGGATCAGCCTTAAGGAAGACATCATGGAGGGAGTGGGGGAGGAAACATGGAGTGTCAGGTGTCAGGGAGCAGAATCAGGGAGGGACAGGGAGAGGAATCAGGGGGTGACAGGGAGTGTAATCAGGGAGTGACAGGGAGAGGAATCAGGAAGGCACAGGGAAAGGAATCAGGGGTGAAAGGGAGGAATCAGGGTGTGACAGTGAGAGGAATCGGGATGACAGGGATAGGAATCAGGTAGGCACAGGGAAAGGAATCAGGGGTGACAGCGAGAGGAATCATGGGGTGACAGGGATAGGAATCAGGGAGTGACAGGGAAAGGAACCAGGCAGTGACAGACAGAGGAATCAGGGAGTGACAGGCAGAGGAATACATGAGTGACATGGAGCAGAATCAGGGAGTGGCAGGTAGAGGAATCAGGGAGACACAGAGAGGGGTGACAGGGAGAGGAATCAGGGGCTGAAAGGGAGATGCATCAGAGGGTGACAGGGATAGGAATCGGGGAGTGACAGGGAAAGAAATCAGGCAGTGACAGACAGAGGAATCAGGGATTGACAGTGAGAGGAATCAGGGAGTGACAGGGAGTGAAATCAGGGAGTGACAGGGCAGAGGAATCAGGGAGACACAGGGAAAGGAATCAGGGGTGAAAGGGAGAGGAGTCAGGATGTGACAGGGAGAGGAATCATGGGGTGACAGGGAAAGTAATCAGGGAATGATAGGGATATGAATCGGGGGTGACAGGGAAAGGAACCAGGCAGTGACAGACAGAGGAATCAGGGAGTGACAGGCAGAGGTATACATGAGTGACATGGAGCAGAATCAGGGAGTGCCAGGTAGAGGAATCAGGGAGACACAGGAAGGGGTGACAGGGAGAGGAATCAGGGGATCAGCCTTAATGAAGACATCAGTGAGGGAGTGGGAGAGGAATTATGGAGTGTCAAGGAGCAGAATCAGGGAGTGACAGGGAGAGGAATCAGGGAGTGACAGGGAGTGGACTCTGGGAGTGACAGGGAGCAGAATTAGGGAGTGACAGGGAGAGGAATCAGGGAGTGACAGGGAGTGCAATCAGGGAGTGACAGGGCATGGAATCAGGGAGTGACAGGGAGAGGAATCAACAAGTCACAGGGAAAGGAATCATGGAGTGTCAGGGAGAGGAATCAGGGAGTGAAAGGGAGCAGAATCAGGGAGTGACAGGGAGAGGAATCACAGAGGCACAGGGAAAGGAATCAGGGGTGACAGGGAGAGGAATCAGGGCATGACAGGGAGAGGAATCAGGGGGTGACAGGGAGAGGAATCAGGGAATGATAGGGAAAAGAATCAGGGGGTGACAAGGATAGGAATCGGGGAGTGACAGGGAAAGGAACCAGACAGTGACAGGAAGAGGAATCAGGGAGTGACATGGAGAGGAATAAGGGAGTGACAGGGAGCAGAATCAGGGAGTGGCAGGTAGAGGAAACAGGGAGACACAGGGAGGGGTGACAGGGAGAGGAATCAGGGAGTAAGAGGGAAAGGAAGCAGGGGTGTCAGGGAGAAGAATCATGGGCTGACAGAGAGAGGAATCAGGGAGTGAAAGGGAGAGGAATCAAGGAGTGAAAAGAAGCAGAATCAGGGAGGGACAGAAAGAGGCATCAGAAAGTGCCAGGGAGCGGAATCAGGGAGTAACAGGGAGCGGAATCAGGGAGTGACAGGGAGAGGAATCTAATAGGCACAGGGAAAGGAATCAGGGAATGACACGGAGAGGAATCAGGGTGTGACAGGGAGAGGATTCAGGGATGACAGGGAGAGGTATAAGGGGATGACAGGGAGAGGAATCAGGGAGGCACAGGGAAAGGAATCAGGGATGACCGGGAGAGGAATCAGGGTGTGACAGGGAGAGGAATCAGGGGGTGACATGGAAAGTAATCAGGGAATGATAGGGAAAGGAATCAGGGGGTGACAGGGATAGGAATCAGGGAGTGACAGGGAAAGGAATCAGGCAGTGACAGCCAGAGGAATCAGGGAGTGACAGGCAGAGGAATATGTGAGTGGCAGGTAAAGGAATCAGGGAGACACGGAAAGGGGTGACAGAGAGAGGAATCAAGGGCTGATAGGGAGAGGAATCAGGGGGTGACAGGGATAGGAATCAGGGAGTGACAGGGAAAGGAATCAGGCAGTGACAGACAGAGGAATCAGGGAGTGACAGGGAGAGGAATCAGGGAGTGACAGGGAGTGGAATCAGGGAGTGACAGGGAGTGGAATCAGGGAGACACAGGGAAAGGAATCAGGGGTGACAGGGAGAGGAATCAGGGCATGGCGGAGAGAGTAATCAGGGGTGACAGGGAAAGTAATCAGGGAATGATAGGGAAAAAAAGCAGGGGGTGATGGGGATAGGAATCGGGGAGTGACATGGAAAGAAACCAGGCAGTGACAGACAGAGGAATCAGGGAGTGACAGGAAGAGGAATCAGGGAGACACAGGGAGGGGTGACAGGGAGAGGAATCAGGGGCTGACAGGGAGAGGAATCAGATCAGGGAATTACAGGAAGCAGAATCAGGGAGGGACAGAAGGAGGCATCGGGGAGTGACAGGGAAAGGAATCGGGGATCAGCCTTAAGGAAGACATCAGGGAGGGAGTGGGGGAGGAAACATGGATTGTCAGGTGTCAGGGAGCAGAATCAGGGAGTGACAGGGAGAGGAATCAGGGAGTGACAGGGAGTGGACTCATGGAGTGACAAGGAGCAGAATTAGGGAGGGACAGGGAGAGGAATCAGGGAGTGACAGGGAGCAGAATCAGGGAGTGCCAGGTAGAGGAATCAGGGAGACACAGGGAGGGGTGACAGGGAGGTACAGGGAAAGGAACCAGGGGTGACAGGGAGAGGAATCATGGAGTGACAGGGAGAGGAATCTTGGAGTGACAGGGAGAGGAATCACGGAGTGACAGGGGGTGGAAACAGGGAGTGACAAGGAGCAGCATTAGGGAGTGACAGGGGGAGGAATCAGGGAGTGACAAGGAGCAGAATCAGGAAGTGACAGGGAGTGGAATCAGGGAGTGACGGGGAGAGGAATCAGGGAGGCACAGGGAAAGGAATCAGGGGTGACAGGGAGAGGAATCAGGTGGTGACAGAGAGCAGAATCAGGGAGTGACAGGGAGAGATATCAGGGAGGCACAGGGAAAGGGATCAGGGGTGACAGGGAGAGGAATCATGGAGTGACAGGGAGAGGAATCATGGGGTGACAGGGAGAGGAATCACGGAGTGACAGGGGGTGGAAACAGGGAGTGACAAGGAGCAGCATTAGGGAGTGACAGGGGGAGGAATCAGGGAGTGGAATCAGGGAGTGACAAGGAGCAGAATCAGGAAGTGACAGGGAGTGGAATCAGGGAGTGACGGGGAGAGGAATCAGGGAGGCACAGGGAAAGGAATCAGGGGTGACAGGGAGAGGAATCAGGTGGTGACAGAGAGCAGAATCAGGGAGTGACAGGGAGAGATATCAGGGAGGCACAGGGAAAGGGATCAGGGGTGACAGGCAGAGGAATCAACGCATGACAGGGAAAGGAATTAGCAGGTGACAGGGAGAGGAATCAGGGAATGATAGGGGAAGGAATCAGGGGGTGACAAGGATAGTAATCGGGGAGTGACAGGGAAAGGAACCAGGCATTGACAAGCAGAGGAATCAGGGAGTGACATGGAGAAGAATAAGGGAGTGACAGGGAGCAGAATCAGGGAGTGGCAGGTAGATAAATCAGGGAGACAAAGGGAGGGGTGACAGGGAGAGGAATCAGGGAGTAAGAGGGAAAGGAAGCAGGGGTGACAGGGAGAGGAATCAGGGGCTGACAGGGAGAGAAATCAGGAAGTGACAGGGAGAGGAATCAGGGAGTGACAGGAAGCAGAATCAGGGCAGGACAGAAAGAGACATCAGCGAGTGACAGGGCCGGAATCAGGGAGTGACAGGCAGTGGAATCAGGGAGTGATAGGGAGAGTAATCAGGGAGGCACGGGGAAAGGAATCAGGGGGTGACAGGGAGAGGAATCAGGGAATGACAGGGAGAGGAATCACGGGGTGACAGGGAGAGGAATCATGGAGTGACAGGGAGCAGAGTCAAGGAGTGACAGGGAGAGGAATTAGGGAGGCACAGGGAGGGATGACAGGGAGAGGAATCATGGGCTGACAGGGAGAGGAATCAAGGGATGTCAGGGATAGGAATCGTGCAGTGACAGGGAAAGGAATCAGGCAGTGAGGGACAGAGGAATCAGGGAGTGACAGGGAGAGGAATCAGGGAGATGCAGGGAAAGGAATCAAGGGTGACAGGGAGAGGAATCAGGGTGTGACACGGAGAGGAATCAGGGGGTGACAGGGAAAGTAATCAGGAATGATAGGGAAAGGAATCAGGGGGTGACAGGGATAGGAATTGGGGAGTGACAGGGAAAGGAACCAGGCAGTGACAGGGAGAGGAATCGGGGAATGAGAGGGAGAGGAATCAGGGGGTGACAGGGAGAGGAATCAGGGAGTGACAGGGAGCAGAGTCAGGGAGTGACAGGGTGAGGAATCAGGGAGGCACAGGGAAAGGAATCAGGGGTGACAGGGAGAGGAATCAGGACATGACAGGGAGAGGAATCAGGGGATGACAGGGAGAGGAATCAGGGAGGCACAGGGAACGGAATCAGTGGTGACAGGGAGCAGAATCAGGGCATGACAGGCAGAGGAATCAGGGGGTGACAGGGAAAGGAATCAGGGAATGATAGGGAAAGGAAGCAGGGGGTGACAGGTATAGGAATTGGGGAGTGACAGGGAAAGGACCAGGCAGTGACAGGCAGAGGAATATGTGAGTGACATGGAGCAGAATCAGGGAGTGGCGGGTAGAGGAATCAGGGAGACACAGGGAGGGATGACAGGGAGAGGAATCATGGGCTGACAGGGAGAGGAATAGTGCAGTGACAGGGAAAGGAATCAGACAGTGAGAGACAGAGAAATCAGGGAGTGACAGGGAGAGGAATCATGGAGTGACATGGAGTGGAATCAGGGAGTGACAGGGAGAGTAATCAGGGAGATGCAGGGAAAGGAATCAAGGGTGACAGGGAGAGGAATCAGGGTATTTGTATTTTATTTATTTGTATAGCGCACCAGGCCCAGGGGCAACCGGGCGCATCACTTAGTTACAACATAAGAAAAACAGACAGAACCATAATTACAAGGTTTACAAGTATAATACAGAATTTACAGGTATAATAATAGCAATGAGAGGACAAGCAGATTATATATACATGTTCAAATTACGCAGAGAACCCAGAGCTACGTGTCCTGGGCAGCCAGCCAGGTTTTCGTAAGGTGTTTGAATCTCGGGAATGAGGGTTCTGCTCTAAGCGCATTAGGAAGCGTGTTCCAGAGTTTAGCTGCCAAGATAAGGAAACTAATTCCACCTGATCTTTGGAGATTGAAACGTGGAACCTCAAGGCAGTTTAAATGAGCCATTCTGCGGGTTCTAATGGAGTTGTGGAGGGCAAATCTGTTGGCCAGGTAGCAGGGAGCTTGGTTATGAAGGCATTTGTGAGTAAGAGCCAGGTTTTTCACGGAGATACGGGGCCTCATTACACGGTAGGTGGTGGACCAAGGTGCTATTAGCACCTTGGTCCATGCCGGTAAAATACCGGCACCGCCTTGGCGGAAAGGGGATTTACCACCCCATTCCAAGGTTGGAGGGGCGGTAAATCCCCTTTCCCCCATTGCCCTTCCCCATTCCCATTTCTGCCCCATAGGGCTCTATGGAAATGGGGAAGGCGCTAATTACGGCACCGCAATTTTGCGGTGCCGTAATTAGCTCCGAGGTCCCTTAGCGGGTTGGATATTAACGCCTGCAAGAAGCAGGCGTTAATTCCTCCAACCCGCAAAGGGACCTCGTAGTACGGCGGTAAGGGTTAACGGTCACCGTTGCCATTAACGGTGACCGTTAACCCTTACCGCCGTCTGTGTAATGAGGCCCACGGTGTGGGACTGAGAGCCAACGAATATTGCGTCTGGTGTTGGATATGTGTTGGCGCCTGGGAATGTTGAGGGCAGCTCTAATCGCATTGTTTTGGACAATTTGCAACTTGTTTAGGTTGCAGCAATTGGTGCCTAGGTACAGTGCATTGCAGTAATCAATCTTGGATAATACAAGAGTTCTAGCCAGGGTGGCACAATTGGTTGCAGAGTGGAAAGGGCGACAGGCTGTAATAAGCTTGCAGGTATATGCTGCTGCGGAAAAGACTGAGTTAGTTTGTCTGGTCAGGGATAGGGTTGAGTCAATGTAGATCCCTATGGTTTTTGTGTCCTTGGCAGTTGGGATAATATTCCCATCGATGATGAAGGACTTGAACGCAGGGTCGAGTTTGGTAAGTTTTTGTGGCGAACCAAGAATAAGGAGCTCAGTCTTTTCATCATTAAGACAGAGTCTGTGTTGAGCCATCCACGCCTGGATGACCTGGTAGATGACATTGATAGCGAGGGAGTCAGCCGTGTAGTCACCTTAGATAGGGATTAGTATCTGGGTGTCGTCGGCGTAGTTGGTGTAAGTGACACCCAGATAGTCCAAGATATCGAAGAGAGGTTTGGTGAACACGTTATACAACGTGGGCGAAACACAAGATCCTTGTGGCACGCCACAGGAGACAGATGCAGGTGGGGCGGTTGCTAGTGGAGAGAACACGCACATAGATCTATTGTCTAAAAAGGAGCTAATCCAGGTTGTAGCTTTATCGGAGAAGTGTGCAGCTGATTTAAGGTGGTGGCAGAGGATTTCATGATTGACAAGATCAAAGGCTGCTGAAAGGTCCAAGAGGAGTAAGAGAGGAAGTTTGCCTTTGTCTTTTAGATCTTCAACCCGTGTTTTTAAATCTATGAGGGCAGTTTCAGTGCCGTGACGTGGCCAGAACCCAGATTGCCTAAGTCCCAAGAGTTTGTTAGATTCAAGGTAATCTTGAATTTGTAGATATGCTGCACGGTCGAGGATTTTTAGTAAAAACGGGACCGTGGTGATTGGCCTGTAGTTTGTGGGTATACTAGCGTCCAGGGTAGGTTTTCTCAATAGGGGGATGACCCACGCGTCCTTTAGATTGTCAGGTACGATCCCAGAGCTAAAGGAAGAGTTGATGAGCATAGCAATGAATGGCGCTAGGTCATGAGCTGCTTCCTTGATTATAGGTGCAGGGCAGAGGTCGCCTTGGCAATTGGTCGGTTTAAGGCTGGTAATGAGCTTTTCCACTTCGGAAATGGAGAGTGGAGAGAAGCTAAAAGGAGTCAGAGAGTCTGGGATGGGGTGGTTTAGGGTGGGGATAGGGTTGGGTTGTGGGTTGGATTGTAGGCTTGATTGTTTGTTATTGATTTTAATTTGGAGGGTGGCAATCTTGCCGAGGAGAGCCTCTTGGATTTTGGTACACCAAGTGCTATCTTTGATGCAAGTGTCGGGTGCAGTGACAGGGGTTTCAAGTTCTTTTAGGATTCTAAACAATTCTTTGGTGTTGGATTTGGCTTGTTTGATACGTTTATTGTAAGTGTCTTTTTTAGCCTGGAATATGGCTTTCTTGTAGTTAAGGGTGGCCAGGAGAAGGCACCATTTGTTGGCTGCGGACTGGTTGCTTTTCCAATGTGATTCCGCAATTCGTTTTTCTTTGCGCAGGGTTCTGAGCTGGGGAGTGAACCAAGAGTTCAGGTGGGCTCGAGGTTTGGGTTTTCTCAGTTTGGATGGGGCGATGATATCTAAGGCTTTTTTCAGAGTGCGGTTAAAGGTGTCAACCATAGCCGTGGGGTCGGAGCATGAGCGAACCTGGTCATTGAGAGCCGGGAGGAGGAGGGGGAGGAGTCTGTCGCAAGTGATGTCACGTTTATTGCGGGTGGCAGTAGCCGGTGCAATGGTAGGAGAGAGGCTGGCAGGTATGGACTGAATGTTAAACGTAATTAAGTTGTGGTCGGTCCATGCATACTGTTGGTTAGAGATGATATGGATAGGACAATTGTGGGAGGCTAGCCAGTCGAGGGTTCTGCCCTTAACGTGGGTAGGTTGGTTGATAAGCTGTATGAATCCTGCGTTCATAAGCATATTATCAACAGTCATGGCAGCAGTGTCATTGGGATCAGTGAGGCCCAGGTTAAGGTCCCCTAATATCGAGGCTTGGGATTTGGTTTTGGTGTTATGAGTGATGATGTTAGCGAGGTCCTCGGCGAAGGTGGATAGCGGCCCAGGTGGCCGGTAAAGTAGATGGAAGGTGATAGAGTGGTTAGGAA
Source organism: Ambystoma mexicanum (assembly GCF_040938575.1). NCBI lineage: Eukaryota > Metazoa > Chordata > Amphibia > Caudata > Ambystomatidae > Ambystoma > Ambystoma mexicanum. The sequence continues at coordinate 8,080,797 of NC_090940.1, forward strand.
TGACGGCTAGTTTGGCTGTCAGTGCTTCCATAGAGGAAAAGTGATGCACAGAGGAGAGGTGGAAGTTTAGAGCATTTTTATGGATGATGGAAATGCCACCACCTTTGGACTGGTTAGAGTTACGATCGTGTCTGATAATGTTGTAACCTGGAGGGATGGCAAGGGAGAGTAGTGGGCCAGAGGCTGCGTGAAGCCAAGTTTCGGTGATAGCCATAAAGTCGAGGTCGAGGGTAAGAATAAGGTCAGCCACTTCTAGAGCGTGAGCCGTGAGTGATCTGACATTGATTAATGCACCCTTAATATTGCTAGTGTCAGGGAGGTTGGGGTGATGTGAGGATGGGTTTTTCAAGAGTGTGGATGCTGTGGAGGTCAGAGGCTGTTTGTTAAAATGCACAGAGTGATGGGAGGTGTGCGTGAGTCGCGAGCCAAGTCTGGCATTTCTCAGGGTGATGGAACATGGTATGTTTGGTGAAGGTCTGGAAGCAAAGTGTTGGAGCCATAAGGCTGGGTTGTTGAGGTAAGTGTTGGTGTGGTGAGCAATGGACGGCATAATCATGGTGTTGTAAGCCATGGGGTAGTGGAGGGAGGCGGTGGTGTAATTGGGTACTGTCCCACCGGTGTGCCATGTGAGGTAGAGTAGGGTGGGCAGTATTCTTGCAAATAGAGTAGTGAGGGTGGAAGTCATGTTGGCCTAATACAGTCTAAAAGCAGATGCCTACCAGATCTACAAAAAGGGTGGTTGAGGTAGAGGTGCTGTCGTAGGCAATTGCACACAATGTTAAACAATAATAACAATGACCACCGTAGATGCAGTGGCGTGCACAGAAAGTAAGGCAGCAGTAACCGTGGTAGCAGTGTATTAGGGTACAGATACCTAGATACCTAGATACCTAGATTCGATTTTAGCAGAGGGAGCCAAAAAGGCAGTCAATTAAGATGCAGAAAGGCACAAGTTCAAATACATAATCCAAACATACCTAGATTCAATTTTAGCAGAGGGAGCAAAAAAAGGCAGATGATTAAAATGCAGAGAGGCACAAGTTCAAATGCATTAGTAACGAACACATAAATGTGATTTGTCTATGAGGAGAGTGGATAGTAGCAATGTCTACAGAATGTAGAGTACATAGGTCCGACTAAAGGTGGCGTACTGTTGCAAATGTTTTAAGCACCCTTAACGTCCAATGCAGTGGCTGGGACACATAGCAGATGCCGGTAAGGTAATAAAGGGAGCAGATTGAGTGGACAAGGTAAGGGGTGCAGGTGGAGTAGGTAAGACACATATGGATTACTCACAACCTCATAAGAAACGAGCAGGGGGTATGGCCCTGGGCTCTGGTCAGCTCAGGACAGTCTCTGGACAGTTGTTGGCCTTGTGACAGGGAGAGGAATCAGGGGGTGACAGGGAAAGTAATCAGGGAATGATAGGGAAAGGAATCAGGGGGTGACAGGGATAGGAATCGGGGAGTGACAGGGAAAGGAACCAGGCAGTGACAGAGGAATCAGGGATTGACAGGCAGACGTATACGTGAGTGACATGGAGCAGAATCAGGGAGTGCCAGGTAGAGGAATCAGGGAAACACAGGGAGGGGTGACAGGGAGAGGAATCAGGGGCTGACAGGGAGAGAAATCAGATCAGGGAATGACAGGAAGCAGAATCAGGGAGGGACAGTAAGAGGCATCAGGGAGTGACAGGGAAAGGAATCGGGGATCAGCCTTAAGGAAGACATCAGGGAGGGAGTGGGAGAGGAATCATGGAGTGTCACGGAGCAGACTCAGGGAGTGACAGGGAGAGGAATCATGGAGTGACTGGGGGTGGAATCAGGGAGTGACAGGGAGCAGAATTAGGGAGTGACAGGGAGAGGAATCAGGGAGTGACAGGGAGCAAGATCAAGGAGGCACAGGGAAAGGAATCAGGGAGTGTCACAGAGAGGAATCAGGGAGTGACAGTGAGCAGAATCAGGGAGTGACAGGGAGAGGAATCAGAGCATGACAGGGAGAGGAATAAGAGAGCGACAGGGAGCAGAATCAGGGAGTAGCAGGTAGAGGAATCATGGAGACACAGGGATGGGTGGCAGGGAGAGGAATCAGGGAGTAAGAGGGAAAGGAAGCTGGGGTGACAGGGAGATGAATCATGGGCTGACAGGAAGAGGAATTGGGGAGTGACAGGGAGCGGAATCAGAGAGTGACAGGGAGCAGAATCAGGGATTGACAGGGAGAGGAGTCAGGGAGGCACAGGGAAAGGAATCAGAGGTGACAGGGAGAGGAATCAGGGTGTGACAGGGAGAGGAATCAGTGGATGACAGGGAGAGGTATCAGGGAGGCACAGGGAAAGGAATCAGGGGTGACAGGGAGAGGAATCAGGGAGTGACAGGGAGAGGAATCAGGGGGTGACAGGGAGAGGAATCAGGGGGTGACAGGGAAAGTAATCAGGGAATGATAGGGAAAGGAATCAGGGGGTGACAGGGATCGGAATCAGGGAGTGACAGGGAAAGGAACCAGGCAGTGACAGACAGAAGAATCAGGGAGTGACAGGCAGAGGAATACGTGCATGACATGGAGCATAATCAGGGAGTGACAGGTAGAGGAATCAGGGAGACACAGGGAGGGGGGACAGAGAGAGGAATCAGGGGATGACAGGGAGAGGAATCAGGGGGTGACAGGGATAGGAATCGGGGAGTGACAGGGAAAGGAATCAGGCAGTGACAGGGAGTGGAATCAGGGAGTTAGAGGGAGAGGAATCAGGGAGACACAGGGAAAGGAATCAGGGGTGGCAGGGAGAGGAATCATGGCATGACAGTGAGAAGAATCAGGGGGTGACAGGGAAAATAATCAGGAAATGACAGGGAAAGGGATTAGGGGGTGATGAGGATTGGAATCGGGGAGTGACAGGGAAAGGAACCAGGGAGTCACAGACAGGAATCAGGGAGTGACGGGCAGAGGTATACGTGAGTAACATGGACTAGAATCAGGAAGTGCCAGGTAGAGGAATCAGGGAGACACAGGGAGGGGTGACAGGGAGAGGGATCAGGAGCTGACAGGGAGAAGAATCAGATCAGGGAATGACAGGAAGCAGAATCAGGGAGGGACAGAAAGAGGCATCAGGGAGTGACAGGGAAAGGAATCGGGGATAAGCCTTAAGGAAGACATCAAGGACGGGGTGGGAGAGGAATCAGGGAGTGACAGGGGGTGGAATCAGGGAGAGACAAGGAGCAGCATTAGGGAGTGACAGGGAAAGGAATCAGGCAGTGACAGACAGCAGAATCAGAGAGTGACAGGGAGAGGAATCAGGAGTGACAGGGAGTGGAATCAGGGAGTTACAGGGAGAGGAATCAGGGAGGCACAGGGAAAGGAATCAGGGGTGACAGGGAGAGGAATCATGGAATGACAGGGAGAGGAATCAGAGGGTGACAGGGAAAGTAATCAGGAAATGATAGGGAAAGTAATTAGGGGGTGATGGGGATTGGAATCAGGGAGTGACAGGGAAAGGAACCAGGCAGTCACAGACAGAGGAATCAGGGAGTGACAGGCAGAGGTATACGTGAGAGACATGGAGTAGAATCAGGGAGTGCCAGGTAGAGGAATCAGGGAGACACAGGGAGGGGTGACAGGGAGAGGAATTATGAGCTGACAGGGAGAAGAATCAGATCAGGGAATGACAGGAAGCAGAATCAGGGAGGGACAGAAAGAGCCATCAGGGAGTGACAGGGAAAGGAATCGGGGATAAGCCTTAAGGAAGACATCAGGGACGGAGTGGGAGAGGAATCAGGCAGTGACCGGGGGTAGGATTCAGGGAGAGACAAGGAGCAGCATTAGGGAGTGACAGGGGGAGGAATCAGGGACTGACAAGGAGCAGAATCAGGAAGTGACAGGGAGCAGAATTAGGGAGTGACAGGGAGAGGAATCAGGGAGGTACAGGGAAAGGAACCAGGGGTGACAGGGAGAGGAATCAGGGGGTGACAGGGAGAGGAATCAGGGGGTGACAGGGAGAGGAATCAGGGAGTGATGGGGGTGGAAACAGGGAGTGACAAGGTGCAGCATTAGGGGGTCACAGGGGGAGGAATCAGGGAGTGACAAAGAGCAGAAACAGAAAGTGACAGGGAGTGGAATCAGGGAGTGACAAGGAGAGGAATCAGGGAGGCACAGGGAAAGGAATCAGGGGTGACAGGGAGAGGAATCAGGTGGTGACAGGGAGCAGAATCAGGGAGTGACAGGGAGAGAAATCAGGGAGGCACAGGGAAAGGGATCACGGGTGACAGGCAGAGGAATCAACGCATGACAGGGAAAGGAATTAGCAGGTGACAGGGAGAGGAATCAGGGATTGATAGGGAAAGGAATCAGGGGGTGACAAGGATAGGAATCGGGGAGTGACAGGGAAAGGAACCAGGCAGTGACAGACAGAGGAATCAGGGAATGACATGGAGAAGAATAAGGGAGTGACAAGAGCAGAATCAGGGAGTGGCAGGTAGAGAAATCAGGGGGCCACAGGGAGGGGTGACAGGGAGAGGAATTAGGGAGTAAGAGGGAAAGGAAGCAGGGGTGACAGAGAGAGGAATCAGGGGTGACAGGGAGAGCAATCAGGAAGTGACAGGGAGAGGAATCAGGAAGTGACAGGAAGCAGAATCAGGGCGGGACAGAAAGAGACATCAGCGAGCGAGAGGGCGGGAATCAGGGAGTGACAGGCAGTGGAATCAGGGAGTGACAGGGAGAGTAATCAGGGAATGACAGGGAGAGGAATCAGGGGGTGACAGGGAGAGGAATCGTGCAGTGACAGGGAAAGGAATCAGGCAGTGAGAGACAGAGAAATTGAGGAGTGACAGGGTGAGGAATCATGGAGTGACAGGGAGTGGAATCAGGGAGCGACAGGGAGAGGAATCAGGGAGACGCAGGGAAAGGAATTAAGGGTGACAGGGAGTGGAATTAGGGTGTGACAGGGAGAGGAATCAGGGGGTGACAGGGAAAGTAATCAGGGAATGATAGGGAAAGGAAGCAGGGGGTGACAGGGATAGGAATCGGGGAGTGAAAGGGAAAGGAACCAGGCGGTGACAGACAGAGGAATCAGGGAGTGACAGGCAGATGTATACGTGAGTGACATGGAGCAGAATCAGGGAGCGCCAGGTAGAGGAATCAGGGAAACACAGGGAGGGATGACAGGGAGAGGAATCACGGGCTGCCAGGGAGAGAAATCAGATCAGGGAATGACAGGAAGCAGAATCAGGGAGGGACAGAAAGAGGCATCAGGGAATGATAGGGAAAGGAATCTGGGGGCGACAGAGATAGGAATCGGAGAGTGACAGGGAAAGGAACCAGGCAGTGACAGACAGAGGAATACGTGAGTGACATGGAGCAGACTCAGGGAGTGGCAGGTAGAGGAATCAGGGAGACACAGGGAGGGATGACAGGGAGAGGAATCCTGGGCTGACAGGGAGAGAAATCAGGGGGTGACAGGGATAGAAATCATGCAGTGACAGGGAAAGGAATCAGGCAGTGAGAGACAGAGGAATCTCGGAGTGACAGGGAGGGTAATCATGGAGTGACATGGAGTGGAATCAGGGAGTGACAGGGAGAGGAATCAGGGTGTGACAGGGAGAGGAATCAGGGGATGACAGGGAACGTAATCAGGGAATGCTAGGGAAAGGAATCAGGGGGTGACAGGGATAGGAATTGGTGAGTGACAGGGAAAGGAACCAGGAAGTGACAGATGGAGGAATCCGGGAGTGACAGGCAGAGGAATACATGAGTGACATGGAGCAGAATCAGGGAGTGGCAGGTAGAGGAATCAGGGAACACATGGAGGGATGACAGGGAGAGGAATCAGGGGCTGACAGGGAGAGGAATCGGGGGTTGACAGGGATAGGAATCAGGCAGGAAGTGACAGGGAAAGGAACCAGGCAGTGACAGACAGAGGAATACGTGAGTGACATGGAGCAGAATCAGGGAGTGGCAGGTAGAGGAATCAGGGATACACACGGAGGGATGACAGGTAGAGGAATCATGGGCTGACAGGGAGAGGAATCAGCGGGTGACAGGGATAGGAATCATGCAGTGACAGGGAAAGGAATCAGGCAGTGAGAGACAGAGGAATCAGGGAGTGACAGGGTGAGGAATCATGGAGTGACATGGAGTGGAATCAGGGAGCGACAGGGAGAGGAATCAGGGAGACACAGGGAAAGGAATTAAGGGTGACAGGGAGTGGAATTAGGGTGTGACAGGGAGAGGAATCAGGGGGTGACGGGGAAAGTAATCAGGGAATGATAGGGAAAGGAAGCACTGGGTGACAGGGATAAGAATCGGGGAGTGACAGGGAAAGGAACCAGGCAGTGACAGACAGAGGAATCAGGGAGTGACAGGCAGATGTATACTTGAGTGACATGGAGCAGAATCAGGGAGTGCCAGGTAGAGGAATCAGGGAAACCCAGGGAGGGATGACAGGGAGAGGAATCAGGGGCTGACAGGGAGAGAAATCAGATCAGGGAATGACAGGAAGCAGAATCAGGGAGGGACAGAAAGAGGCATCAGGGAGTGACAGGGAAAGGAATCAGGGAATGATAGGGAAAGGAATCTGGGGGTGACAGAGATAGGAATCAGAGAGTGACAGGGAAAGGAACCAGGCAGTGACAGACAGAGGAATACGTGAGTGACATGGAGCAGAATCAGGGAGTGGCAGGTAGAGGAATCAGGGAGACACAGGGAGGGATGACAGGGAGAGGAATCATGGGCTGACAGGGAGAGAAATCAGGGGGTGACAGGGATAGGAATTGTGCAGTGACAGGGAAAGGAATCAGGCAGTGAGAGACAGAGGAATCTCGGAGTGACAGGGAGGGTAATCGTGGAGTGACAGGGAGTGGAATCAGGGAGTGACAGGGAGAGGAATCAGGGTGTGACAGGGAGAGAAATCAGGGGATGACAGGGAAAGTAATCAGGGAATGATAGGGAAAGGAATCAGGGGGTGACAGGGATAGGAATCGGGGAGTGACAGGGAAAGGAACCAGGCAGTGACAGACTGAGGAATCAGGGAGTGACAGGCAGACGTATACATGAGTGACATGGAGCAGAATCAGGGAGTGCCAGGTAGAGGAATCAGGGAAACGCAGGGAAGGGTGACAGGGAGAGGAATCGGGCTGACAGGGAGAGAAATCATATCAGTGAATGACAGGAAGCAGAATCAGGGAGGGACAGAAAGAGGCATCAGGGAGTGACATGGAAAGGAATCGGGGATCAGCCTTAAGGATGACATCAGGGAGGGAGTGGGAGTGGAATCATGGAGTGTCACGGAGCAGACTCAGGGAGTGATAGGGAGAGGAATCATGGAGTGACAGGGGGTGGAATCAGGGAGTGACAGGGAGCAGAATTAGGGAGTGACGGGGAGGAATCAGGGAGTGACAGGTAGTGGAATTAGGGAGTGACAGGGAGTGGAATCTGGGAGTGACAGGAAGAGGAATCAGGGAGTGACATAGAGAGGAGTAAGGGAGTGACAGGGAGCATAATCAGGCAGTGGCAGGTAGATAAATCAGGGAGACACAGGGAGGGGTGAAAGGGAGAGGAATCAGGAAATAAGAGGGAAAAGAAGCAGGGGTGACAAGGAGAGGAATCAGGGGCGGACAGGGAGAGGAATTAGGGAGTGACATGGAGAGGAATCAGAGAGTGACAGCAAGCAGAATCAGGGAGGGACAGAAAGAGACATCAGCGAGTGACAGGGAGCAGAATCAGGGAGTGACAGGAAGTGGAATCAGGGAGTGACAGGGAGAGGAATCACGGAATGACAGGGAGAAGAATCAGGGGATGACAGGGAAAGGAATCAGGGAGTGCCAGTGAGCGGAATCAGGGAGTGACAGGGAGAGGAATCAAGGAGGCGCAGGGAAAGGAATCAGAGTTGACAGGGAGAGGAATCAGGGCATGACAGGGAGAGGAATCAGGGGATGACACGGAGAGGAATCAGGGAGGCACAGGGAAAGGAATCAGTGGTGACAGGAAGCAGAATCAGGGCGTGACAGATAGAGGAATCAGGGGGTGATAGGGAAAGTAATCAGGGAATGATAGGGAAAGGGATCAGGGGGTGACAGGGATAGGAATGGGTGAGTGACAGGGAAAGGAACCAGGAAGTGACAGATGGAGGAATCCGGGAGTGACAGGCAGAGGAATACATAAGTGACATGGAGCAGAATCAGGGAGTGACAGGTAGAGGAATCAGGGAAACACATGGAGGGGTGACAGGGAGAGGAATCAGGGGCTGACAGGGAGAGGAATCGGGGGTTGACAGGGATAGGAATCAGGCAGGAAGTGACAGGGAAAGGAACCAGGCAGTGACAGACAGAGGAATCAGGGACTGACAGGGAGAGGAATCAGGGACAGACAGGGAGCGGAATCAGGGAGTGACAGCAAGAGGAATCAGGGAGGCACAGGAAAAAGAATCAGGGGTGAGAGGGAGAGGAATCAGGGCATGACGGGGAGAGGAATCAGGGGGTTCCAGGGAGAGTAATCAGGGAATGATAGGGAAAGGAATCATGGAGTGACAGGGAGCAGAAACAGGGAGTGACAGAGAGTGGAATCAGGGAGTGACAGGGAGCAGATTCAGGGAGAGACAGGCAGAGGAATACGTGAGTTGCATGGAGCAGAATCAGGGAGTGGCAGGGAGAGGAATCAAGGAGTGACAGGGAGCAGAATCAGGGAGTGACAGGGAGTGGAATCAGGGAGTGACAGGGTGCAGAATTAGGGAGTGACAGGGAGTGGAATCAGGGAGTGACAGGGAGCAGAATTAGGGCGTGACAGGGAGTGGAATCAGGGAGTGAAAGGGAGCAGAATTAAGGAGTGATAGGGAGTGGAATCAGGGAGTGACAGGGAGCAGAATTAGGGAGTGACAGGGAGTGGAATCAGGGAGTGAAAGGGAGCAGAATTAGGGAGTGACAGTGAGAGGAATCAGGGAGTGACAGGGAGCAGAATCAGGGAGTGACAGGGAGTGGAATCAGGGAGTGACAGAGTGCAGATTTAGGGAGTGACAGGGAGAGAAATCAGGGAGTGACAGGGAGCGGAATAAGGGAGTGACAGTGAGTGGATTCAGGGAGTGACAGGGAGCAGAATCAGGGAGTGACAGGGAGTGGAATCAGGGAGTGACAGGGAGCAGAATCAGGGAGTGATAGGGAGTGGAATCAGGGAGTGACAGGGAGCAGAATTAGGGAGTGACAGGGAGTGGAATCAGGGGATGACAGGGAGAGGAATCTGGGCATGACAGGGAGAGGAATCAGGGGATGACAGGGAGAGGAATCAGGGGATGACACAGAGAGGAATCAGGGAGGCACAGGGAAAGGAATCAGTGGTGACAGGGAGCATAATCAGGGCATGACAGGTAGAGGAATCAGGGGGTGATAGGGAAAGTAATCAGGGAATGATAGGGAAAGGAATCATGGAGTGACAGGGAGTGGAATCAGGGAGCGACAGGGAGAGGAATCAGGGAGACGCAGGGAAAGGAATTAAGGGTGACAGGGAGTGGAATTAGGGTGTGACAGGGAGAGGAATCAGGGGGTGACAGGGAAAGTAATCAGGGAATGATAGGGAAAGGAAGCAGGGGGTGACAGGGATAGGAATCAGGCAGGAAGTGACAGGGAAAGGAACCAGGAAGTGACAGATGGAGGAATCCGGGAGTGACAGGCAGAGGAATACATGAGTGACATGGAGCAGAATCAGGGAGTGGCAGGTAGAGGAATCAGGGAAACACATGGAGGGGTGACAGGGAGAGGAATCAGGGGCTGACAGGGAGAGGAATCGGGGGTTGACAGGGATAGGAATCAGGCAGGAAGTGACAGGGAAAGGAACCAGGCAGTGACAGACAGAGGAATCAGGGAGTGACAGGGAGAGGAATCAGGGACAGACAGGGAGCGGAATCAGGGAGTGACAGCAAGAGGAATCAGGGAATGATAGGGAAAGGAATCAGGGGGTAACAGGGATAGGAATCGGGGAGTGACAGGGAAAGGAACCAGGCAGTGACAGACAGAGGAATACGTGAGTGACATGGAGCAGAATCAGGGAGTGGCCGGTAGAGATATCAGGGATACACACGGAGGGATGACAGGTAGAGGAATCATGGGCTGACAGGGAGAGGAATCAGCGGGTGACAGGGATAGGAATCATGCAGTGACAGGGAAAGGAATCAGGCAGTGAGAGACAGAGGAATCAGGGAGTGACAGGGTGAGGAATCATGGAGTGACAGGGAGTGGAATCAGGGAGCAACAGGGAGAGGAATCAGGGAGACGCAGGGAAAGGAATTAAGGGTGACAGGGAGAGAAATCAGATCAGGGAATGAAATCAGATCAGGGAATGACAGGAAGTAGAATCAGGGAGGGACAGAAAGAGGCATCAGGGAGTGACAGGGAAAGGAATCAGGGAATGATAGGGAAAGGAATCTGGGGGTGACAGAGATAGGAATCGGAGAGTGACAGGGAAAGGAACCAGTCACTGACAGACAGAGGAATACGTGAGTGACATGGAACAGAATCAGGGAGTGGCAGGTAGAGGAATCAGGGAGACACAGGGAGGGATGACAGGTAGAGGAATCATGGGCTGACAGGGAGAGAAATCAGGGGGTGACAGGGATAGGAATCGTGCAGTGACAGGGAAAGGAATCAGGCAGTGAGAGACAGAGGAATCTCGGAGTGACAGGGAGAGTAATCATGGAGTGACAGGGAGTGGAATCAGGGAGTGACAGGGAGAGGAATCAGGGTGTGACAGGGAGAGGAATCAGGGGATGACAGGGAAAGTAATCAGGGAATGATAGGGAAAAAAATCAGGGGGTGACAGGGATAGGAATTGGGGAGTGACAGGGAAAGGAACCAGGCAGTGACAGACTGAGGAATCAGGGAGTGACAGGCAGACGTATACATGAGTGACATGGAGCAGAATCAGGGAGTGCCAGGTAGAGGAATCAGGGAAACACAGGGAAGGGTGACAGGGAGAGGAATCGGGCTGACAGGGAGAGAAATCATATCAGGGAATGACAGGAAGCAGAATCAAGGAGGGACAGAAAGAGGCATCAGGGAGTGACAGGGAAAGGAATCGGGGATCAGCCTTAAGGATGATATCAGATAGGGAGTGGGAGTGGAATCATGGAGTGTCACGGAGCAGACTCAGGGAGTGATAGGGAGAGGAATCATGGAGTGACAGGGGGTGGAATCAGGGAGTGACAGGGAGCAGAATTAGGGAGTGACGGGGAGGAATCAGGGAGTGACAGGTAGTGGAATTAGGGAGTGACAGGGAGTGGAATCTGGGAGTGACAGGAAGAGGAATCAGGGAGTGACATGGAGAGGAATAAGGGAGTGACAGGGAGCAGATTCAGTGAATGGCAGGTAGATAAATCAGGGAGACACAGGGAGGGGTGAAAGGGAGAGGAATCAGTGAGTAAGAGGGAAAAGAAGCAGGGGTGACAGGGAGAGGAATCAGGGGCAGACAGGGAGAGGAATCAGGGAGTGACATGGAGAGGAATCAGGGAGGGACAGGAAGCAGAATCAGGGAGGGACAGAAAGAGACATCAGCGAGTGACAGGGAGCAGAATCAGGGAGTGACAGGAAGTGGAATCAAGGAGTGACAGGGAGAGGAATCACGGAATGACAGGGAGACGAATCAGGGGATGACAGGGAAAGGAATCCGGGAGTGACAGGGAGCGGAATCAAGGAGTGACAGGGAGAGGAATCAAGGAGGCGCAGGGAAAGGAATCAGGGGTGACAGGGAGAGGAATCAGGGCATGACAGGGAGAGGAATCAGGAGGTGATAGGGAAAGTAATCAGGGAATGATAGGGAAAGGAATCAGGGGGTGACAAGGATAGGAATCGGTGAGTGACAGGGAAAGGAACCAGGAAGTGACAGATTGAGGAATCCGGGAGTGACAGGCAGAGGAATACATGAGTGACATGGAGCAGAATCAGGGAGTGGCAGGTAGAGGAATCAGGGAAACACATGGAGGGGTGACAGGGAGAGGAATCAGGGGCTGACAGGGAGAGGAATCGGGGGTTGACAGGGATAGGAATCAGGCAGGAAGTGACAGGGAAAGGAACCAGGCAGTGACAGACAGAGGAATCAGGGAGTGACAGGGAGAGGAATCAGGGACAGACAGGGAGCGGAATCAGGGAGTGACAGCAAGAGGAATCAGGGAGGCGCAGGGAAAGGAATCAGGGGTGACAGGGAGAGGAATCAGGGCATGACGGGGAGAGGAATCAGGGGGTTCCAGGGAGAGGAATCAGGGAATGATAGGGAAAGGAATCATGGAGTGACAGGGAGCAGAAACAGGGAGTGACAGGGAGTGGAATCAGGGAGTGACAGGGAGCAGATTCAGGGAGAGACAGGCAGAGGAATACGTGAGTTGCATGGAGCAGAATCAGGGAGTGGCAGGGAGAGGAATCAAGGAGTGACAGGGAGCAGAATCAGGGAGTGACAGGGAGTGGAATCAGGGAGTGACAGGGAGCAGAATCAGGGAGTGACAGGGAGTCGAATCAGGGAGTGACAGAATGCAGATTTAGGGAGTGACAGGGAGAGGAATCAGGAAGTGACAGGGAGCAGAATTAGGGAGTGACAGGGAGTGGAATCAGGGAGTGACAGGGAGCAGAATCAGGGAGTGACAGGGAGTGGAATCAGGGAGTGACAGAGTGCAGAATTAGGTAGTGACAGGGAGAGGAATCAGGGAGTGACAGGGAGCGGAATCAGGGAGTGATAGGGAGTGGATTCAGGGAGTGACAGGGAGCAGAATTAGGGAGTGACAGGGAGAGGAATCAGGGAGGCACAGGGAAAGGAATCAGTGGGTGACAGGGAGAAGAATCAGGGAGTGACAGGGAGCAGAATTGGGGAGTGACAGGGAGAGGAATCAAGGAGGCACAGGGAAAGGAATCAGTGGTGATAGGCAGATGAATCAGGGCATGACAGGGAGAAGAATCAGAGGGTGACATTGAGAGGAATCAGAGAATGATAGGGAAAGGAATCAGAGGTGACACAGATAGGAATCGGGGAGTGACAGGGAAAGGAACCAGACAGTGACAGACAGAGGAATCAGGGAGTGACATGGAGAGGAATAAGGGAGCGACAGATAGCAGACTCAGGGAGTGGCAGGTAGAGGAATCAGTGAGACACAGGGAGGGGTGACTGGGAGAGGAATCAGGGAGTAAGAGGGAGATATGATATGATATGATATGGCATTTGTAACGCACCTATACACAAGTGTTTCAAGGCGCGACGAGGCAGGGAGGGGGGAAGAAGGGGAGACAGACAACGATCCTACTAGGCCAGGTGTCATTCAGATCGCGCAAGTGCATGGGTAGGGGGGACGGGAAAAGTGCACGGGGGAAAGGGAGAGGGGAAAGTGCAGTACAGGGAGGAAGCAGGGGTGACAGGGAGAGGAATCAGGGGCTGACAGGGAGAGGAATCAGGGAGTTACATGAAGCAGAATCAGGGAGGGACAGAAAGAGGCATCAGCGAGTGTCAGGGAGCAGAATCGGGGATTGACAGGGAGATGATCCAGACGGTGACAGGGAGAGAAATCAGGGATCAGCTGTAAGGAGGACATCAGGGAGGGAACGGGAGAGGAATCAGGGCTCAGCCATAAGGAGGATATCAGGGAATGACAGGGAGAGGAATCAGGGCTCTGCCGTAAGGAGGATGCCATGGAGTGACAGGGAGATTAATTAGGGCTCAGCCGTAAGGAGGATATTGTAATGGGCATCTGTGTGAGGATGCAAGTTGGTGAGGTCACCTGGAGTGTTGGTGTGACTGGGTTCTATGGGTTCCTATAGTGACAGTTGGAGTTGTTGTGCTGGCCGAGGTGGATGTCCCAGTATTTCTATCATCTAACTTACCTATAACTTACCTCCTGACTCCAACGTGCTATGTGAGCCTGAGAACCCCATTACTTCACTGGCGATGAGGATGTCTTGGCTGCTGCGAGGGGGAAGCAGGGGCTGAAGTACTGCTCTCCCGGTGTCACATTCATCCAGGAAGGTGCCAGTTCCATGAGGGTAAGAAGGAGTTGGTCGGGAGGATCCTGCAGGCCGGGTGGTGCAGGAGCAGCAGCTGTCCAGGGTCAGGGCCCAGGCTCGGCAGCCTTGAGGAACTGTCAGGGCTGGCAGTCCAGGCGAAGTGGCGCACAACCAGCATTGACATGGGTCGAGGCCCAGGAAGGGTGGCCTTTAAGGATACTGCCCATGCAGGTAGTACAGGCGGAGGTGCTGTGGGTGTCCAGGACCCAGGAAGGTGTTGTGCCCCAGGAGGAGTGTCTTCCTGGCGGGCAGCCTCATCCACACTGATGGGCCAACAGGAGGCAGGATATTTTCTGGGCGGCGTGTGGCGGTCCTTGGGGGCTGTCAGGACAGTAGGGCCAGCAGACGGCTGGTAGTACGCAGGAATGGCTGAGAGCCAACAAGCACACTGGGCAGTGCAGGAGCTGTGGAGCGGCCTCAAGCCAGTGGAGCGCCGGGCAGAGTGGGCTCGTCTGCAGTGGGCAGCTGTGAACAGGTATGGAGGGACCAGTATTCATGAACCAGTGTGTCGGCGGATGGCTGGTGGATGATCACCAGGGAAAAAGTTGTGCAAGGCAACAGGTCAGGTGTTGCGGGTGGATGATCAACAGGTAAAGTGGTGCGAGGCAACAGGTCAGGTGTCGCGGGTGGACAATCAATGCTTTTCCCCCTCGCGGGTCAGGTACTGCAAAAGAAAGAGGACTTTTGGCTCCGGCTGGAGGCGGTGTGAGGCAATCAGTGTGTTCAGCCTCTCTGGCGTTAACAGGAGGTGGGGGGTGTTTGACCACAGAAGGCACCCCGGAGATCCTGTTGACTTTGTGGTGAGAGGGATACTGATGACGTGTGCACGAGATGTAACAGCCGCAGTCACCAGTGTTCTTGTCAGGTGACCACACTCGCCTGCGCTGCTCCTGGCAGTGTTTTCTAGCAATGGTGGGTGAATGGCAGTGCGCGGCGGGGGACAGGGTGTCCATCCCTCTCTCCAATAGTGAGATCTGGAGAAAGGTGGTCTCTGGTGTCGGATGAGTGGGGGAACAGGACGCTGCCTGTGGTGAACTTTTGGCAATCTTTTCAACGGTAAGCTCGAGGTAAAACACCTGGTCCTGGTCGAGGTCCTGGTCAATGTTGAGGCCTGTTATTATGATGTTGTCTTTGTGTTGTGGCCTCAGGGGTACAGAAATGGGATTTCAGGGCAACTTAGTGTACCCTGGGAGTTTATGTAGTTCCTTACCGGACATGTGGGCGGTTTGGAACATTCGTTTGACATTTATTTCTGCATTACTATGTTTTCCTTTTCAGGAGGCTATGTGGACACATAGGTGCGGCGATGCACAGGACTGATTTGGGACACTCACTTGGACATGTGGGTTCCCGGGTTACATGGGTTTCAGCATTGTATCTTTTGTTTCTGTTGCTATTTTGGACATGAGGGTGTGGGGCAACATTGGAACTCAAGAGCTGGTACTTAAGCGCTGTAACTCGATTATCTAAAACAGGGAGTTACAACGAACATCAACGAACATCCGCTCATTCTTCTTACTCAACGAAGTTCATAAAAAATACAACATTTATAGTAAAAACTCTTCATCATTGACGTCAATCTACGTGGCAAACTGCAAAAACCTACTTGGGAAAGTGATTGGATTAACAGGAACATCTAGGTATACGTTCCATACTTGTTGAGAAGGTGATTGGCTCTCTAACATCAGGTGGGGCAACTAAGCCCTCCTCTAGTGCAAGTCACTATGAGCGTCATTAAATACACAATGCCTCATTAGTTATACAAACTATAGGGCTCTCTATTACATGTCCCTCTACAATTGGTTGGCACCCTTGCACCCCTCTGTTCTATTCCACACATGCCAGCAGCACGCAGGCTGGCACCCAAGTGCTGGTGGGCTGGTCATAACCATACCTTCCCACCTCATTAGCCTGCCATCTATCATCACCCTTGCGGTCTGCCAATCAATTAGCCCTTTGAACATTGGCCTTGGAAATGTTCTCTGTGCCTGAGAATAAAAGGGAGTAGAGCTCTGTCTCTTGGTTTTTCGATACAGCTCAGCTCAGTATCTATTTTTATCCATCGACGTGACTAGAGACCATGTTTCAGAGCTTTTCCGTATTTGAAATACTATTAAATGATGAACCTCTTACGTCTTCAATGTTCTTGCTCCTCACCTCAAACAGGAGTTTGTTCTTTTTACACGTTTCAAAGCTACTGCATGAACATCCAAGCTCACGTGGCCTTGACTTTCTGGTACTGGGCCAGCCAAGCTCTTCTTGAATCGACCTCCATCATTAAGGCGTTTTCCAACTGCGCCACACTGAAAAAGCCTGTCTATTTACTGGGGTCAAACTCTGCAACAGTGCGTTGTGGAACATCCATAGTCTATACATTCTTATGCATCTAGGTTGGCGCATTGCCACAATCTATTCACTACGTAGCCAGCCTTTAAGAATACTCGGTCTACTTGCGTTAATGCATCTGTACAATTGTAAAATTACTTGATGTTTTCTTCATCGTTTTTGTAGCATGAGCATCTTCATCTCGAGCCCGATGATTTCGTTTCGCATGGTGGAGCGATCTTGTGGCACATTTAATGTTTATTCTCTGAACTGAGATGTGTCATCCGGAAGTGAGTTCCTCGCAGATTGCCTTGACAACGGTGCTCTGTTTCAGAATTTGGGAAATGAGAGACTTGATCGTTGTGATGGGCGTTATTCCTGATCTGGGTTTTCGTTTTTGAGGCCGGTATAAATGTGAACGTAGGTTTCCTTTTGCTGTGGCTGGGCAAAAAGAGCATCTGCCGGGCTTTCAAATGGCAATGTGCTTTAGTGGAACTGCTCAAGTTAAAGACAGTTAAATAATAAATGTTGTGTCTGGCTGAGCCTAAGGCTTGGATTTGGAGAGGGGAAATGGGATGTTTAATCATCACTGTAGGGAGCATCCTGGAAGTTAGGGACGTTGCTATGATTAATAGATGGAGTGCAGTACAATGGATGTAGGGAAAGGATGTAATGTGCACGGATTGAAGGCTATTAGACAATTGCTGTTTTTTGCACATATGTCATATCTACATTGATTCGTATTTCTTCTTACCTCTGTCTTGGCTCTTTACTGTGGACCAAGGTTCTTGGGTGGGTTGTGGGTGGTTCTTATATCTGGTTTTTGTTTCTGCTTTAAGTGGGGACCGTTCAGCCGCCTCAGGCCTTGATTTGGGGGGGGGGGGGGTGTGGAGGTGAGTTTGGTGATGTTTGAAACTGACAGAGTAAGAGTAGGTAGACAATGATTTCCATAATTTAATTATATTGGTTATTGATGCCTTGGACTTGTGGGTTAGATGCATTTTTGTGGTTTATATAGTTGTGGGGGAATGGAAAGGGGGTAGGGTAGGTAGTTACTTTAAGACATTGAGATATGGTATTAGGTGTATCCTCTGGAGTGACTGAGATTCTGGAAGCGGGAATAGTTGTAAATATTGAAACTCAGTATCGCCTGGTAGTGGTGCTAGGTGTTAGATTAGATAGGTATAGGTTGCTAAATGTTTTATGTTTGTTTGTTCTGTTATTTGTCGTGTTTGTCAGTGTTTTTGGTAGTCTTGGAAGCTCGCCTACGTCTTCTTTGTTCACTCTCCCTGCGAGTCCTACCATTAGCAGGTTTGTTTGCTTGTTTTCGTGTATATTAGGAAAGGATTGATGAATGATGCCTGGGTTACATATATGTTCATGGAATGTTAAAGGCCTCAACATCCCACAGAAAAGGAAGGAGGTGCTAGCCATGTTGAGAATGAGTGCAAAAACCTTCTTGTCAATAAATGGTTCACAAAGGTCCTGCTAAATTGTAGCAAATCAAGAGGTGTGGGAGTTTTATTTCGTAAGGGGTTGAATATGATGGTGGATAAGGTGGTGATGGATGAAGAGGGAAGAATAATTTTGATTGATGTTATTTATGAGGGTTGTAGGGGTGTCACGGTATTAGTTTTATGACGGTACGATAACCTTCTTGCAAAATGATGGTATATCATGGTTATCGCGGTAGAGCAGGAGTTATCCAATCTTAACAAATATTTTCTAAAAAGGTCATAAATTGTTGGATTTATCATCACAAACAAAACCAAGCACCCAGGACCAGAATTGGGCTTTTCAAACATACTTTCCACTGAAATGTCACCCCTTGCTTCCACCAAACACAAACACACGTGTGGAGAGGAGGAGGGGACGGGGGAGCCCTGCTGCGACTGGCAAAGCAAACTGAATAGCTTTTCTTAAGTGGTCTTTAGGCTTTTAGCTCCCCCACTGGCTAATGGTAAAGATGAACATGTTGCCATCTTTATAACCTGCATGCCGCAGATCAATGGAGGCTGATGGTAGTATACGCATGTGTGCACACACGCACACGCACGCTCTCTTCATGTTACAGCCTTTAGTTTACTTGAGGGCCAAAAGGTGTTCAGTAATCACGGACATCTTACCCTTTGATATGGCAGCAGGGAATACCCACAGATGACTGAATTTCGCAGTATGACTTATTATGTGTAAATTCAATGATAGAACCACGGAAATCCCCCATTGTCATATGTTTAGCAAACATTATCCATTATAAATATATAAACCCCAAAGCCGCCAACCCAAAGTAAACCCCTTTCCTTCTTGGCACTGTATTTATTCTTCCTATTGCTAACATACTGATTTTGTGTCAGGCACGTGTGGTTTATGGAATGGCATTAAAAACTGCTCCAACTGATACTGCTTGGCAGATGGCACATCCAACAGTGCAAGACCAAGACCAAGACTGCGCAGCACTTGCTTACTGCAGCCTTTCCAAATCAGATTGAAAAGCACGGTATAAACGGTATACCGGTATAAACAATGTGACGGTTATTATTGTTCAATTAAGTGGTTCACGGTATGTTTAACGGTATACCGTTATACCGTTACATCCCTAGAGGTTAGTTCTGTCACAATTGGCTCTATTTATGGTCCTTGCTCTAGTGGGAAGTTTTTTTTATAGGGTTTTGTCGCTCTTACGGGACATGACTGGCGAATATGTGATTTTAGGTGGTGATTTTAATTGTGTACTTGATGGGCGGATGTATCGTACAGCGCATTGTAGATACACAGCTGAGAGCTCTAGTAGGGCATTTAGGGACTTTATAGACAGTCTTAATTTAGTGGATGCTTGGAGGTTCATGCATCCTGTTGGTAGGAAGTACACCTTGTATTCCCCTGTACATGATTCTCATTCGAGAATTGATTATTTCCTACTTACGGATAAATTGAATGACAAAATTCATTCAGTGAATATTAAGGAAAGGGGGATATCTGATCACTCCATGTGACCATGCAAATGACTATGGGTCAGGGTGAAGCCGGGTTTTCTAAATGGCGGATGAAATCCTATATTTTGCGGGAACCGGGGGTGATTGAATCCCTAGAGAGTTTTATAAATACATTTTTTGAACTTAATGTTAACTCGGCTTCGGACCATATGGTTTGGGATACTTATAAAGCGGCCATAAGAGGGGAAATCATTAACATTACTTCTAGGTCAAGGAGAAAAGGGATGGCTGAACTTAAGAAATTGGAAGATGAACTGCATGCTGCTCAAAAACGATATGCAGTGTCTCACAGGATTGAGGATAAAACGGCTATAGGGAGTCTGAGGGACCAGATTAAACAGTTGATGGATTCTCAATACGAAAAGGGTATGTTTTTTTATGAGACAGAAATTCTGGGAGCAGGGGGATAAAAATGGTAAACTCCTGGCGAATAGACTTCGTGGTCTCACGGAGAGTAGCTTTGTTCATAAATTGGAAGGAGTGAATGGGGATATTATCATCAAAAAACATGATATATGTGAAGAGTTTAGGACATTTTATACTGCTTTATATCAGGAGGAACAGTCCCCAATGACGACTGATATGGATGCGTTTTTTGATAAAATTGTCTTGCCTAGGTTGAGTGTGCACCAAGCAGGAGTGGTAGATAGTCTTGTAACGGAGGAGGAGGTGCTGACAGCAATTAAACAACTTAATAGAGGTAAATCCCCGGGTTTGGACGGGCTTCCCGCTGAGTTTTATCAGGGACTGAGTGGTGTGTTGGCTTCCTTTTTATGTAGTCTATATAATGGTTTTTTGAGGGACGGGGTCATGTGTTCATGGTAGTTTTGCCGAAACCAGGGAGGGATTGTAGGAAGTGTAAGAATTACAGGCCAGTTTCACTTTTGAATGTAGATCTGAAAATATTTACTAAAATATTAGCGAATAGATTGGATACATGTATTGGACACTTGATCGGCGGTTCCCAGGTTGGTTTCATGAGAGGGAGGTATGGATATGATCACATTAGGACACTGATTGACATTTTGGGATTGCCACGGACTACAACTCGAGAGACCCTGCTGCTTTTCATGGACGCTGAGAAAGCCTTTGATCGAGTCAACTGGTCCTTCCTTTATCATATCCTTAAGAGAATGGGATTTTGAGATATTTTTGTTAATGTTCTTCGAGCATTGAATTTGAACATTAATGCTAAGGTTTGGGTGAATGGTGCTATGTCTTCCTCTTTTTTCTTGTATAGGCGGACGAGACAGGGAGGCCCATAGTCACCCTATCTTTTTAATTTGGCACTGGAACCGCTCATCGCAAATCTGGCGCAGGAACCAAGTCTACGTGGTCTCAAATTTGGGAATGATGAGGTAAAAGTTCTTTGTTATGCGGATGATATGACCATTGTTTTGTCCAATCCAGCGGAGAGTTGCGACAAGCTTAAAAGTATGTTTGAAGAAGTTGGTTGGTTATCAGGCCACAGGATTAATTGGGAGAAAACGGTGGCCTTCCCTCTGGATGGAAGTCTGCCACGGGATGTCTTGGGCTCATGGGATTGTAGTTGGGAAGTATCTGGCAGTTTATCTAATTCGAGATTTGAAGAGGATGGTGGGTTTCAATGTGTCCAAAATACTGGAGACCGTGAAAAGAGATATACTTAAATGGAGTCTCTTGAAATTAGGGTTGTGGGCTAGGGTGAATGCAATAAAAATGGTTCTTTTACCCAAAATTCTGTATATTATACAGTCCATCCCTTTAAAATTCACAAGGAAAATTCTTGGTTCTATTGATAAGGTTTTTCAGTCCTTTCTCTGGGGTGATGGTAATAGACCAAATTCCTAAATATATTATGCAGCGTTCTGTAAAAGAGGGAGGGTTTTTTTATATCCGGATCTGAAGAAGTACTGTATTGGTTTTGTCCTGAAAAAAATGACTTTTTATCTCTCTAAAGCGGGCAACTATATACCTACTTGGCATATCATTGAAAATTCTCAGTTTTTACTGTATTCTCTGAATACAGTCTACTCAATGTCGAAACTGCCGAATTCAGGTGTGAAATTGCCGACTATGTGGACTACTAGGGAGTCATTGCATGACTTTGTGAAGAATAGTGGAGATGAGGTTTGGAAGCACTATGATTCCTCCCTATGGCATAATTTGGGACTGCAGTTGACAAATAAGCCCTTATGCTGGAAATGTTGGATTAATAAGGGTATACTCAAGATTCGTGATGTATGGCACAATGGGTGTATGATTCCCTTTGATCGACTGAGGGCGTCTTTTGGGATTGGATGTAGGGAACGGGAACGCTATAGGTCTTTGAAGGCTCTTTTGATTGAGCGGACTGGTATGTTGAGTGGTGCTATGATGGAAAGACCCTCAGTATGCGAGATTGTTCGCTCCTGCCAGTGTACTGTGTCCACATATATTATGTTGATGCCAATGGATGATCGGTAGATGGTAGCATGGGATAGGCTTCGCTAGACTTGGATTGATGACCTTGGTGTCGATATACCTGTGAATGAATGGGAATTCTTGATCTGTGTGGGGGTGCAATCAAAACTAGATCTGGGCCTACTTTACATTAGGCAACGGATCCTTTACAGATTGTATTGGACCCTGTCTAGGATGTCAAGGTTGGGTCTTTTAGGTAATGATTCCTGTTGGGGGTGTGGATGCGGCAGGGGGATTTTAATGCATATGTTGTGTGAGTGTTCGAGGGTGTCGTTTTTTTGGTCTGAGGTGTTGCATAGATTGACCATTGTGGTGGGGGAACAACTTCCACATACCTTTAGTTCCAATATCCTCTTGTCAAACAGGGGAAGGGGTTGTAGGGCCAGGGACAAAGCTGATTGGTTGAATAGAGTTTTGGTGGTGGGAGCTAAGCAAATACTGCGAGTTTGGAAGTCACGGAAAAAAACAAAAGTAGAAAATTGGCTGTTGGATGTGAAGACACTGTCAAATTATGAAAAGGTTATGTATTTATAGCAGAGGAAGGAAGATTGTTATTTGCGCTTGTGGGGATCCTTTAATTAATTGTATGTCTAGGTACCTGTATTTTATATATTGTTCTTAGTGCACTTTGATTGAGGTGTTGGATGGAGTGGTTTATGCATCATTATATGCCGAGCTTTTTTGTGTTGTCTTGTCTGGATGGTTGTGTGTCCGATGACTGTTTGCTGGCTGGGTTGTATTGCAGTATTTTCTTATTCACTTGCTTTACCAGTCTTCATGTAATATTTTGTATATTTAATGGTTATTGTTATTACTACATCTTTTATGATCTATGCTATGTATTGTTTAATTGGGCTTGTCTTTGTTTTAGTGATATATTTGAAAATGAAATAAAGTGAATACAAAAAAAAAACAGGAGTTTGTTCTTTTCACACATTTTGTAGCTACTGAATGAACATTCAAACTCACAGTGGCCTTGACTTTTTGGTACTGGGCCAGCCAAGCTCTTCTTGAATCTACCTCTGGTATTAAGTCCTTTCCCAACTGCGCCACACTGATAAAGCCTGTCTATTTACTGGGGCCAAACTATGCTAAAGTGCGTTGTGAAACATCCATAGTCAAAATATTCTTATGCATATACGTTGGTGAATTGCTGCAATCTATTCACTACTTAGCCAGCCTTTGGTCTACTTGCGTTACTGCGCCTGTACAATTGTAAAAAAGACTTGATATTTTCTTCATCGTTTCTGTAGCATGAGCATCTTCATCTGAAGCCCGAAATGGTGCTCATCTTTAACACCTCCTCCTTAGATCTACCTAGAGTATTTACATTCTTCAGCCTCTTGTCTCTTCTCTGGATACGTCAGCTCTGCTTCGCATGATGTCATCAATCTTCGCTTTTGCTCGTTTTTCACACTTCTTCAGGGATTTCATTCAAATGGCCATCATATTGTCGGGAGTGCATATATGGCTTTCTCAATGGGTATCTTACTTCCAGAATTCTTTTCGGTATAGGTACTCTCACTGGTACTGCACATGTCTCAGACTCTGGATCCCAACATACAGGCAACATGGGGGCAGAGCTTTGAGTGGGGGTACTTGGCTCCACCTCTACCCTCCCCCCTAAGGGAGATTCATCAACCACTTTCCCATCATCCTTCACATTTAGACATCCTCGTCTGAAGAAATGCTTCTTTGGGACTCATATCTTTATGACTCCTTTCAGGCCTCCTGCTGCTTCCACACGCTCATTTTTATTCCATGACATAAGCATGCATTGTCCATTTGGACTGCAGTAGATCCATCTCCCCAGATACTTCTGGTGGTTCTTTGGGTACAGGAACTTCGTTCCCTCAGGTGCATGGCAGGTGAATGCTGGCCTTCACATAGTCTGTCATTTCTTCATCTGTCAGTTCCTTAGACTTCCATCCTGATTCAACATCAACCATGATCTTCATTCCTACTGCCTTCTTTGCAGTCTTCTTACATTGTGAGATTATTATCCTGATCACACAAAATCCGAGCAAATCCATCACTATCAGGGCTCCAAGGAACTTCAACATGTCTGCCATCCATTGTGGAACCCATGAGAAAATCAGCAATGTCTTCCACTTCGTCTATAATCTGGACATGTAACTTCGTCAGCAACGTTTGGCCTCTGTCAAGGTGCCATTCTCGTCATCATGAGAAGGTATGAACGTGCAACATGATTCTCCGATTTTGGCACAAACACCTCCATCCATAGCTGTAATCATGTACAGGACGTATCTATTCTGAAGAGTCATCAGTCATATGGCTCTCAGCTCTTCCTTGATGGCATTGAAACCCTTTACAGTAGTGTTAATCGTTTGCAACAATTCCCATCCAGTTATCTGCAACCACTTAGTATTTGTTGCTGTCTGGATCCTTGGCATGAAGGGTATCGTGAATATCGATGTGGTCTGACTGAATAATCTGTGTTCATATGGAATGGAATCAAAAGCTTCTATTGACTTGGCTGAGAAATAGTTCTCTCTCTTCATTCGATTTATCAGCTCAGCAGATCTCTTTTTCCTCAGGGGAGCATCTGCCTTTGGAAAGTCACCAATGTTCAAGTCACTTTTAGGAATCACCAACGCTAGAACATGGCCGGTTTACAATAGAACATCGTCCTCCCCAATCTCTGGACAGCTTCATATAAACTCTGGATCCACAGGCCCAGCAGTGATCCATTATCACTGCTGTCCTGTCATTCATTGGCCTGTCCACTTCTGGCCATGCAGGTTGTCCCTTGCCCTTCGTGGGACAGAGCCTGCAGCTTCTACAGCAACAGAGTTCCGACCTCGGACCTTTTTAAGATGGCCGCTGCCTTTTTCCCTCTACATGCTGCCTGTGGTGCCTGGAGGTCCCCTGCTTCATCGTGTAGCCCGATTGGTTACTGCCTCCAGCAAATGCTGAGGCCCAACCGAGCCGTGAGGTGAAGCTGGGCCTGGCATCAAAGGCATGACATTCAAGGCTCCCTGTCTTTGCCCTGTCCTTGCCCGGGAGTTGCCAGAGATCCTTATGGCTGCTTGTGGCCCCCAACCCTTTTTGTCCTCAGGTTGCCCCATATAATTTATCGGGTAAGATGGGAGTCATTTTCCTCGATCTACGTTCTCTACTCCATCCTGTTATTCACCGCTTCCTGCTTTCTGCCCTTCTTCTTGATGAGCTTCCTTTCCTTACCCATACGCACCTCCCTCGCCGAACCTGATGCACACTCACCAAGCGACTTTCCGCTACTGATCCCTCTACATGCTGCCTGTGGTGCCTGGAGGCCCCCTGCTTCATCCTGTAGCCCGATTGGCTACTGCCTCCAGCAAATGCTGAGGCCCGACCGAGCCGTGAGGTGAAGCTGGGCCTGGCATCAAAGGCATGACATTCAAGGCTTCCTGTCTTTGCCCTGTCCTTGCCCAGGAGTTGCCAGAGATCCTTATGGCTGCTTGTGGCCCACCAACCCTTTTTGTCCTCAGGTTGCCCCATATAACTTATCGGGTAAGATGGGAGTCATTTTCCTCAATCTACGTTCTCTACTCCATCCTGTTATTCACCGCTACCTGCTTTCTGCCCTTCTTCTTGATGAGCTTCCTTTCCTTACCCATACGCTCCTCCCTCGCCGAACCCGATGCACACTCACCAAGCGACTTTCCGCTACTGATCCTGCCTACAACAAGTTGACCAACTCTCCGTAAAAATGTCAACTACCTCCATGTTTTGCATAGTTTGTATTGGTGTTATTTCACATGAGGTGCCACGTCATTACCCTGTATATGCTAGATGTCCGTCCCTACCGAGGCTAAAAACCACTTTTTTCTCTAACGCTATCACCTTGCAACGGCCAGCTGCTATGGTCGTCAGTGCCTCTGTGAGTGTACCCTCTCCCCTTGGTCGCTTGTGTTGTAGCGTGTGTATCCCCCTCTTCCTGCATCATCGGCAAGGCACCATGTATCTGCATGCCTACCTTCACTCTGCATTTGTATGTAGCTGCCGCCCTGCATCATGGGGCAGGCACCATGTATCTGCTCACCTATTTTGATTATACATTTATAATGACCACATATGTACTATGATGTAGCTCCCTGTAACTCGAGGCGAGGCGTTCCATAGTATATTTTTCTTGCACTTCTAGGCACTGTGTTGGCCTGTTTTGTAACTCTGAACTTGCATGCACTTTTTGTAACTATGTCCTTAAGTGAAAGCGCCTTGGCACCTCCGGTTTTGGGCGCTATTCAAGAACAATAAATAAATAAATAAATACATAAAATCAAATACTCGATAACAATTTTGATTCTCTCCAACTTTTCTTGGGCCATTGTTTCTGAAACACAGCTTTGCACTGTCCAGGGACACTATCTGTAAGAGCCTTCCTTTGTCTTCGACCCATGTCAGTAGTTTAGTAAGTCTTGGCCATAAAGGTTTGCATCCATTCTCTACAAGGTCAATGGTTGGTTTATAGCAACCAATTACTACCCACGCTCTGAAAATAACCACTCCTTCCT
This sequence comes from Ambystoma mexicanum, assembly GCF_040938575.1. Classification (NCBI taxonomy): domain Eukaryota; kingdom Metazoa; phylum Chordata; class Amphibia; order Caudata; family Ambystomatidae; genus Ambystoma; species Ambystoma mexicanum. Next base: position 8,107,083 of record NC_090940.1, read on the forward strand.
TCGATCCGTCTGGAGAAAGTACTGATCCCCAAATCTGCATTTGGCCTCTGTTCTTCCATCTTCGAATTTCTTCTGCAGATATTTCCTGGACTCTCAAGTCTTCTCTTCACTTCCCATCTAATTCCAGACCCTTTCACTCCAGGTTGTTCATATCTTATCCCATGATTTCTTGTGTGGGTTCTTGCTCTTGTCTTTGTGTCTTGAACATAATCATCTTCATCTGGAGCTGACCATTCTGTTGCCTACACCAAAGATGCTGTTTGGCCTGTGAACTGACCTCTTGCTCAGCAGAGTGCAATATGAGATAGACAATGTTCTGTCTGGGCATCTACTTCAACAGCTATGAATATCTTAGACTTTCCCATACTATGAGGCAGGAGTGCATGTCTTTACATGTGCTGCTGGTGCAGGAACGATCACAAAGTACCTTGGCTTTTGCACAATTGCTAGATCTGTACCTTCTTTCTGCATAGGAAGATACACAGGAACCACTGCTCTCTTTGGACCAACATAATAAACATTGTTTATCGTGAGAGCCAAAAGAAGGCGATAAATATAATACATGTGTAAATTATGCACCCGTACATCCATCCCCAGCAACACTGGCTTCTTGCATGTTGCTGTGTTCTCTCGTTGTTTGCCACATTATTATTATTACTATCAATGTTACCCATCTTTGCCTGTAATTACTTTTAAGCAAGGAAAAACCAATTTTAATCAGGCAAGTTTGTCAGGTGCTCAGGAAGTAGACAAATCTCCTTGCAAATCTCATGTATCAGCCAATTTATTGCAGGTCGATTCCTGAGGTCCCTCAGAAATACACGAGTGTTAGTGCATTGTCCAACAAGATAAGGATGTTTGTGAAGCAGAAAATAAAAGATCAATCCAAGTAGTTTGTGAGCGTCTTCATCAGAGAGGACCATCTGTACTTTCTGTACAGAACTCAGGTAGCTGGAGGATCTGCTCTATGATAGCTGCGAGCTGTCTCCTCACAAAAGCCAATTTTTAGGCTCTTGCAGAAACAAGTGTATGTCACTAGTTCTCCCAACCAGTGCAGGATATGAACGAAGAAAGAAGAGGAAAACAGCAAAAATGATCCAATTAATGTTGCCATTAGACACCACCATGGGTGCCCCCAAACAGAAACTCAGTGAGAAAGGAATCAGGGAACTGCTCCCTCTTCCAGTCGTCAAAAAGGAATTCGAGATTTGGAATTTTTCTTCTTCTGGATCTCAATGCCTCACAGTCCACATTCAGCAAACTCCTGTGGCTCAAGAACAATAGCTTTTTCACTCCTTGCTTAGCAGCTACAAAGAGTGCATCGGACAAACCACAGTCCAATGTGCACACTTTCCTTCTGTCTACTTGACAGTCTCTGCGTCCTTATTCCTCTTCATTGATCTAGTTTGTACGTGTTGAACTTCCTCTCAGTGGCTTGCTTACGAATGGGGTAGGGGAGTGGTGCTCTCTCCAGCATCGACTTTAACATCTCCCAGGTGTATCCATGCGTGTCTCTCTAGTACCTTCACCGCTGATGGGGTAACGTCCTCCACTATGAAGGGGCTGTTAAACCTTGACTCGTGCCACTTTCGTGTGAAATTCCTAATTAAAACTGTGCCACCTGGGAATAGTCTGGGTACAGGTAATTTTTCAAGTCCGGTAGCTGTATGATCTTCATCTGTGTTCTGAGACCGACACCCCATTTGCTTGACTTGTTCTGAAACGACAGAGATACTTGTGGTCATGCATGTTAAGTAGGCAAATAGCTCATCTCCTAACAATTCTGCTGTTGTCTGGGCATCATTTCTAGTAATCGATGGAGGAGTGAGAGGTATTCTCATTCGCCTCCCTGTTACTAGTTCATGGGGTGTGAGGAGATGGTCAGAGCCTGGTTGATTCCTCAACGCATATAATGCAAGAGGCAGGCAATGCAGCCATCCTTTTTTCAATGTTAACTTTAGTGTGGCTATCCTCTCTTTGAGCAGACCGTTGTGTCTCTCACATATACCATTTGCTTGCGGGCGATAAGCAGAAGAAAACATATGTTTTATGTTGAGCAATAAATAAATTTGCTCGAACACTTCATTCACAAAATGTGAGTCATTATCTGATCTCAATACCTCACATATTGCCAATCTAGGAAATACTGCTCGGACTAAAAACTTCACAGTGCATGTGGAGTCTGGGTGTGTGCATGGATCGGCCTCGATCCACCTAGACAAGGGGCACACCACCACTATCATACACCTATAGCCATTAAAGACCTGCAGCATATCAACATAATCAATATGTAAATGCTTAAAAGGACGATTTGGTTGAGGGATAACTCCTCTAACTGTTCGCAATGTGTGCCCAGCAGTAAACTTTTGACACACGATGCAATTTATTACATAAAAAGCAAAGTGTTCTAACAAATTCGGTATGAACCATTCCGCCACAATAGTTGTTGCAAGGCTTTCTCTAGTGACATGCACAGGGTAGTGTAGCTGTTTCAGCGCCACCCTTAACAAGGCTAGAGGCATCACTGGTTTACCAGTGCTTTCCTGTCACCACAGTGCCTCAGAAGGGGATAAAGAACACCCCCTCCGTTTCAACAGGTCTTTCTCATCCTGCAGGGCTCCACCTTGAACTTCCATCAATTTCGTTTTCGACAAATGATTAAAGCTTTCATTCACAATCATCATCACCACCATTCTTTCTTTCACATCAGGTGTATCAAATCTCATAATATCAGGTGAATATGCAACTCTTTTTGATTCTTCGTCTGCGGCTTGGTTTCCGCACAAGATAAAGTCTGTTCTTTTAGTGTACACTTTGCACTTATCTACTGTGATGGCTACTGGGAGTTGCAGTGCTTTAATAAGTCTGTCCAATAAGGCGGCGTGCAGTACTGGAGAGCTGTCCGCTCAGAGGTAGCTCTTCCTTTTCCAATGGGCTAGCTCTGGTGTACTGTTGACGTCACATAGGTGGAGTCACTGTACACCATTACTTCCTGGTCTGTGTGTTATTCGAGCGCGACAATCAGTGCCACTAATTCTGCAGCCTGTGCTGAGAAGTAAGATGGTAGTTGTACACTTGTCATTATTTTGAATTCTCCGTTAGCCCTGTGTTTTACCACAGCAGCACCGGAGTATCTTTGCCCATCAGTTTGATCGATCTTTGAAGAACCATCAATAAAGAGAATTCCCCCGCTGTTAGAACGTTTTCCATCACCCTTGGGATCCCGTCATAAAATTCTTCATAATTCGAGCAGTCATGTGCCTGCTCATCCTCTGCCAGTGGTTCAGCTACAAACGTGGCAGGGTTCACCGTTTTACATCTGACTATTTTAATTGCTGTATTCGAAATATAACCACCTCAGAAGCAGAAGCTCTTTGAGATGTCAGTGTACCTTTAGGCTCCTCCAAAACAGCAAACAAAGCATGTTCAACAAATAACATAATGGAACGCCCCATTACTATGCTGGTAGACTTCTCAATAGCGAACGTGGCAGTTGCCAACGATTGTTCACACAGGAAGTGACCCTTCATTACTGGGTCCAAAATCCCACTGTAATATGCTAGAGGATTGTACCCCAACGTAGTCCTCTGCATGAGTACTGCTGTCATGATGGTTCCATTTGTTTGCGAAAATAAAAAGAATTCCTCCGAATAATTGGGAATCCTTAGAACTGGAGCTGTACAAATTGCCTTTTTAACTCATCAAACCCTTCCTCCATGTCTTCGGTCCATACAATCTTTTCATGACTTTGATGTATCTTTTTCAGGGCTTGCAACAATGGTCTTGTGTAAGAACTATAATCAAATACCCATGCTCTGACACAATTGCACAGGCCTAAAAACTGTTGTATTTGCTTTATTGTGTGCGATTTTACTGTTTTCAAAATCGCCACAGCCCGTTCATGTGTAACATTCTTTCCCTTGTGAGAGATTAACTGTCCTATGTATAACACCTCTTCTTGGCAATACTGTAATTTCTCTTTGTCCACCTTATATCCCTTCTTGGCTAGTATAATCATTAGCTGTACTGAGTCGCGTCTGCATTTTTCTTCAGATGTGCTGCAAACTAAAATATCATCTACGTATTGTAACACAACACTTGGTTAATCAATATTGCTTAAGTCCATCTGTAGGACTCTATTGACAATATCCTTGAGGCAGCCTTGTGCTTTTCAACTTAGTCTGACGAAACATAAATGACGTCAGCTCCTGAGAATCTTTATGTAACGGGATTGAGAAAAACGCATTTTTCAAGTCAATCACAGTGAAACATCGCGCCTCAACAGCTATACTACATAAGATTGTCACCAGGTCGGGAACTAAAGGAAACTTGGCCTCTACAATCTTATTAATTGGTGGCATATCTTGAATTAAACACCATGACCCCCCCTTAGATTTTTTGATAGGGTACACCACAGTATTGCATGATGACTCTGAAGTCACTAAAATGCCTTGATCCATCATGGTGGATATCATTTTAAAAATACCCTTATCTGCCTCTAGAGACATGGGATACTGTCGTGCTTGAGGTAAAATTGCTCCTGGCTTTAGTTTAATCTTAACTTCTCCAACCCCCTTTAATAGGCCTACATCATAGGGGCCCGTGGTCCATAAATAAACTAGCACTTTCGCCATATCTTCATCAAAAAATGCAAGACACTATCGCACTATCATCATTTTCTGTGGAACCTCGCGTCTTTCTGCTCTAACCCAATATGTAATGATCATTTCAAACACCACTTCGTCTGATCGGTCATCTTTAAATATGTCCTCATCAGTGACGTCAATCAATCTATAACCCTCTGCAATAGCAATTACTGTGCTCCATGATCTGTCTTCATCATCAAATCCTATGAGCATGGCCAATTCTCCTCGTACCACACCTGCTTGCAATTCTAAGGGAAAAATCCATACGCCCTCTTCGTCCATTGCAATATCTGGCCTAAAAAGAAATTCATCAGGTATTCTCATTGTCTTACCCATGATACCAGGCAGCCATATTAACAAAATGTGTACCCCATAGTGAAATACTTCTGGCTCTAAGGGAACTCATTGTATGGCTATTTGCCCTTTAAATGCCATGATAGGTTTGCCTACGTTTAAATAATGTATTCCTGGCGTTGAACACACTATGCCTTCATCAGTGAAAGAAATCATCATATTTAGTTTCGTCATTAAATCTCGGCCCAGTATATTAACGGGTGTCTGTTGTGAATACAACAATGGAACAGACCTGTATCATTCTCCTATGGAGATTGGCAATTGTTCATTAAAAGAAACTCTACTTGTAGCTCCTGAGAATCCTTGAGCGTTCATGGCATTTCCAGATAACGAAAATGTTCCCTCTCGTATACATGAGCGAGTTGCACCTGTGCCTACTAAAAAAGAAAAAGATTTGCCCCCTATAGTGACGTCAACCCTCGGTTCCTCTTGAGGATTGGGAGTCACTGATAGTACTGAACACATCAAGTCACGCAGTGAGCTGTCCTATTGAGAGTACATACTGATTCCTGTGCCCGTGAAAGGATTCCCACCCTCAACAGTGACACCCCCTATCCTAGGAGTCAATAGCTGCCCTGTGTTTGCACTCTGCTGTATCTGCATAGGTGAATGCTGTGACTGCCCTTGTGGCTGATTCATTGGCACTTGCTGTGGTTGCCAAGCATGTTGCATTCTCTGTGCTTGTGCCTGATACACTGTCTGACGTTGGGGGAACCCATCCCTACTTTGTGAGCTATATGCAGGCGATTAAGCGGTCCCCCCTCTTGTGAACTGCCCATTCTGTACATACCCCTGTCATTCCACATGTCCAACATACAGGAGGGAGTCTTCTAATTTGCCTCACTGGTTTCGCCTCCATACCCACTAGCTTCTTAAGCTGTATCTGTACCTTGTCTAGTAGTCCTTCACATAATATATGATAGAATACAGGTATATATTTTCCCCACCGCTCCCGCGTTTCTAAAGACCACTGCTCTTGGAAATCCAGATTGTAAACAAGCGGATCCTCCCCTTTGTGCACTAGGACCCCAACCGGCCCATAAAGCTGGGGGTTGCCCAATAGCACTTTGAGATGAGTAGCAGCACCGTGAGATGGATGGGGATGCAGATTAATACTCTAGCATCAAATCAATAATGACAACTCAACGGTTTGGCAAAGGGAGTCCGTTTAATTATGAGTACAAAAAACGGGGCGTTCATGAATATCAGAAATCACTCGATTTCCTTCTCGCTTTAACAACTCCAACAAACTTCATAAAAAACACTTCATTTATACTAAAAACTCGCCATCACTGACGTGTAACGCTCAAAATGTTGCATGCAATTCTATTGGTTATGGGAAGGTAACTTTAATATAGGTACTATATCTGTATAACGGAGTGAGGGGACTGGACAAACACTGTCAGGTGGGGATCTAAGCCCTACCTTCAAAATGGCTACTGTAAATGCCACTAAAAGTACGACGTCTCATTGGTTTTACTCACTATAGGACCCTAGATTACTTGGTCCACTAGGATTGAGTTGGCAACGGCCCCACTCATACTTTTCCACTAGCATAGTAGCATGCAGATTAGCCGGCCAGGTGCAGGGAGTTTGTCTGCACCCCCAGCCTCCTTCCAATTATTGCAACAATCAATCATCACTTCAGTGGTCATGTGTCAATTATTTCCTTGTATTTCTTTGTATTTCGGCCTTGAGACTGCTTCTTGGTCTGGAAAAGTTAAGGCGTCTGGGCATGGCACAAATCCATGTGTAGGTGTGAAAGTTTCATCCCTTCTCGCTGGTCTGGTCACGTGATTTCGACACATTAAAATCGTCTTATTCTTCATGCGATTTGTGTATTTGATTTAATTCTGCCAGCATCTGCCTCCTGTGGCTTATCTTGACCTTTCTGAACAGGATACTCTGTTCTTCTCTTCATTAATTGTATCCACTGTTGGGCTATTTCAGCTGATACAACCTTGGCTTCTTGGCATGACTTGCCTTCGTCTGAGTTTTCTCTCTGTCCTTAATTCTCGATTTTCTTGCTGCAAAACTCTCCTCTTGAGACCTTAAGTAACCTTTGGTTGGTTCTGCTCTTGTGCATAGTGTAAGTATACTTATATAAAGTGTTTTCTTGAAGTAGATATGTATAGGTGGCACTTGCCGTGATCTATTTTACTACTAAGCTTTAGCAAGCCTAACGCTTTTCTTAGCTTCTTGCGCTTCCATGCATATGCACACGTGTAAACTGGCTGAATATCTTCATCACGCTTATGGCATAAGTTTCTTACATTTGACATCAATTGTTTTACTTTAAACTCAGGAAGATATTTATCCACAGTGTTTCGTCTCTTTTCATCATTCACAGGTCGCCATATCTTCAATATGTGAGACAGTGCGGGTTCTTGTGTCATCATCATTCGTCTTCTTTTAGTATCTTTTTGGCTTCTTCAGGTATTGCATTTTGACAATCATCATTCTGTCTCATTTGTCTATATGGTTTTCTCAGTGGATACCTTACTGTCCAGGTTTTCTTAGGTGTCGGTATTCCAATAGGTGCTGTCAGTCTGATAGGTACTGGACAGAACCCCACTGTGACTCTCTGCTCTCTGCTGGTTTATTTGTTCATAATATGTCACATATTTCGGCATGATTGTTCCTGGTACTTCAAAATGGATGGCTGGAGTGCGGTTCATGCTTGGGACCTCCTCTACACCTTCCTCTACACCTTCCTGCATCTTTCGTGCCCTAATAGCTCCCATATCTGACATATCAGGATATTGTACTCAAAGCGCATTCCAGACTGCCGCTCTACAATTATTAAACAGTGCTTCATTGCGCTGTGACACTGTGACACTAGCTTAGCCTGCTCTCGACCAAATGTCATCAGCCCTCTCCCCAAGGATAGCTGCTATAAGACCCATAATGTCCCATATGGCAAGCAGATTTCCTCCTGTCATTTTCTCTAATTCATTTTCTCTAATCCCAATCCATTTTCTGACACCCAAAGTTAATCTCAGGAGTTTACACTTTAAATTATCCTTATCCATTTTGGGCTACCTACGGTACATAGAATCTGAAATTTACAGAACAACACAACAAGTCGGAAATAGTCTATTTAGACATAAAAGTGAAAGTTATTAGAAACAGTATAAGCACAGTGCTACACAGAAAAGAAACAAGTACCAATACACTTTGACATGCAACAAGGGCTCACCCACAATGCCTTAAAAATAGCATTCCGTACGGTGAATTCTTAAGGATTAAAAGGATATAAGAAAAGAATCATAAGGAAAGCCTATGACCGCAGTTGCAATAAAAGTCGGGAAATGATTCTAGCAAAGAGCTCGCATAATGAACAGCCAAAAGATCAACAGAAAGAGGACTCCATTATTAGATTCATTACGACGTACAATTCCGGAGCTAAAGAAAGAAAACAGATTTTGAACAAGCATTGGTATCTTTTGAAACAAGATTTTGACATTAGTCCACATTTGCCGTCACATGCCACAATAACCTATAGGAAGCCACCATCAACACAAACAAAACTGTCACCCAGTATGTTTCAGTCACCCAGAAAACAGAGCACTAATACCTAGTTAACAAAAAGATTACCAGGTTTTTACACTTATGGTAAATGCAAAGCGTGTCGCTATGGAATAAACACCAAGGCTTTCTTACACCCTCGAACCAAAAAGGAAATCAAGACCAAGCAGGATTTGAGGTGTTCTACACAATTTTTCATTTACGTAATTACATGCTCATGTAATTTGTGGTACATTGGTAGCACAAAACTGGAAGCCAAGCTACGGATATTACAACATTTACGTGCAATCAAGAATCATGATATGTCCTATCCACTTGCCAGACATTTTGAAGACATTCATTAGAAAGATATTGGATCATTCAAATATTTTGTCATTGACACAGTGGGGGTCACCCAAGAGGTGGGGAAAGATTATGAAAATTGAGACAAATGGAATCCAGATGCATAGTGGATTTTAACACCAAGTTTCCGGGAGACCACAATCATGATGAAGAATTATATGTATTCTTGGGATACTAAAAATATGACCACCATGAAGAATAGACTGTGTTCCTACCATCAGATTTAAAATGTTCTCTTTCTTTATATTTTTTTTGTGTGCATACAAAATTAGTAGGGGTGTATAGTACACTAAGTATGAATCAGACGTCCAAGCATCTGTTTGCAGTTTTTGCATTTGTTTACTAATTGGTTTTTCTTAAACGTTTTTTCAATTTATTGCTTTATCACTTGTAAATAGAGAATAATTTGCACTTATAGACAAAGTATGCTGCATTTGCAGGTTCACAATGTGCCAGAATCTTACATCTGTGAAATTCAAAGGGAAACATTTTTTAACAACAATACGAATAGATTTGATGGGATTTTAAAAATCATGACCAATATCATCATGAAATAGTGGCAATTCTACTTTTGGAGACCATTTCGTCATAATGTTTACTCTTTGGTTTTAACATGTGATTTGTTTACCAAGCACTATGCACTTTAACTTTTAACCCTTTTTTTACTATAAAGTGACTCAATTTATGATATTGTGAGTTAAACGAATATGTATGTTTTACCTGTTGGTAGTAACATGTGATCCGGGTATATAGCACAATCCACTTTAAGATTTTTGACTACAAAATAATCTACTAGGGACTTCTGCATGCCCTATGTATCACAAGGATAACCTGCAAGGGCAACATATAGTCTCCCATTTTACATTGCCACCTATAGAAATATTTTATTTTAATATATTTTTTTAAATATATAATTCGAGCGAGACGCCTGCAAGGGTAACACACAGTCTCCCATTTGAATTAATGATTTTTGTACAATCTCCCCTGATTTTGTAATGTTAAAATACAAGTTGGTCAATCTATATTATAGAGGCACCGCAAGGGTAACACACAGTCTCTAATTAGATTTAATGATCTTTTTATAAAATCCTCCCGTCTTTCAATGTTAAAACTAAGTTGGGCTAGTAATATCATAGAGGCACCCGCAAGGGCAACACACAGTCTCTATTTTAAATTAATGATCTATTTATAGATTTTTTTCTTTTAAATGTTCCAATCTAGTTGGTCCAACAATATTATTGTCACAATACACAATAATAGGAGGAGAGGTCGACACTCTCCCCCGAACCACAGAAGCCGAATGAAGTCGACCCTCCCACCGTGGTTGGCACAGGTACCTGATATATATATATATATAGACAGGACACCACGTGGCAGCCAGTGGGGGGAAGAGGGTTAGGGAGAGGTTGTGGACAGGGTGAGGGGTTTTAGGAACACCGGATAGAGGGTATAGGAAAACCTAGTTTGGATAGGACTGGGGGAAGTACAGGGAAAAAGCCTACACTTAGTAATACTTATAACATCATACTCTGCAATACTCTGATTACTTGATTTCATATGTGGTATTACTGCCTGTTACCTGATAACCCATACCTTGAGAACATCTTAATACATGTATCTCACACACTGTATGTCATTGACATGAAACAACAAAGCATGATTAGCAGATGAAACATACGATGGGAATACTCCCAAGATGAAGACATGACACATGGCCCCTTGGGCTGGTATATGCAACACTTATAGCAACTAACAAGTACCACAAGCACGACAATAATTAAACGTGTAGAACATAAAGATTTGTCGAATGCTTCCTTGCAGCAGAACAGAAAAATGTGCACAGTCTCTCAACGCCGAGTACTTCTATGAGCATGCTCGTAATCACATGTGCATTTCATTAATGACCAATAAACCCTTTCCGCACTTATCTTGTGTCCGGGAAGCTCCTGAGCCTTCCCGGACGTTGAATGCTGTCGCCCGTAGCAGCCGTGAAGATCACTCCTCTCCCCGCTGCAAAGTGCTCACGCCCGCCGCCTCCGTGTTCCTGCCAATTTCATAGCGGGCGGCTCCTGACTTCTCCGAATGCTGCTCCGACCGACGCAGCTTCGACCTCCAAACAAAATAAGCCACACCTGCCGCGCGGCGTGGGCCGCTCATAAACCGTTAGCTATCATGATCAGCTGGCCCCACGCGCGCACGGCAGTAAACTACCCAGCCTCCCAAGTACTGCTGGGAATTGTAGTTTTGTTGGACTTTTCAGTGTTTTAGCCCTCTGAGCCCAGTGTACACATGCTTGCCCTTATTTCTGACATTACCTCCTCTCCGAGGGCCCTTCCCAGGACCTGGTTTATCCGGATGTTGTCGATGAAATTGTTTAACCAACCTTGGAGCATGTACTGATTCCGCCAGCTCCCAAGAACAGTCCTCCGGCCCATAACCTGTCCAGTTAATCAGGTACCATAACCGTTGATTCCTTATTTTTGCATCCAGAATACTTTTCACTTCATACTCCATCTGACCTTCTTTCATGATGGCTGGTGGTCTCTTAGCAGTCATCCCCGGAGCTGCGGGTTTAAGTAAAGAGACATGGAATACCGGATGGATAGGTACATTTCTTGGCAAACGTAATTTCATTGCAGTGGCTGACACACATTTAATTATCACGTAAGGCCCAATGAAACGAGGCAAAAGTTTTCGCGAGCCTATCAAGGCTAAATTTTGTGTGGATAACCACACCTTATCTCCCACTGCATATTTAGGACCTGCTTGTCTATGTCTGTCAGCTTGACTTTTATATTGTCTTTTGGCTTGTTCTAAATTTGCCCGTGCCTTTTGCCTGAGCTCCAGAAGCAACTGCTTTCGCTCTTGTAACGCGGGGATTTGTCCCACTTCTGGCAAATGTTCGGGTAGCATATTCTGCACTTGTCCATATAAACATTCATTTGGTGCCATTCCCAGGGAAGTGTGATAGGTATTATTGTAGGTGAATTCTGCCAACCATAACGCTTGTACCCAAGAATCTCTGCCATCTCCCAAGTACCCTCTTAGATATTGCTCTAGAGTCTGATTAACGCGCTCTGTTTGCCCATCAGTTTGAGGATGATAGCTGGTAGAGAGCGCACAGTTGATTCCCAGCATCTGACAAAAGGCACGCCAAAACCTGGAGGTGAATTGTGAACCTCTATCCGATATTATAGACTTTGGTAACCCATGCAATCTGGCCACATGTTGCAAGAATAACTCTGCCAACTTTCCTGCTCCTGGTATTCCTGCACATGGAACAAAGTGAGCCTGCTTAGACATGAAGTCCACTACTACCCAAATGGTATCATAACCATTATCAGGAGGTAAATCCGTAATGAAATCCATCGAAATGGAAGTCCATAGCTGACTTGGGGTTGGTAAGGGCTGTAACAACCCTCTCTTCTTCCCATGCTTTGCCTTTTTACGTGCACAATTCTCACACAACCTTAAGTACTTCTCCGAGTCTTGTTTTACTGTGGGCCACCAGAAATATTTCCCTAGCATCTCTTGCATTTTTCTCAAACCTGCATGCCCTGCCAATGGAGAATTATGGCACCAGTATAATGCTTGCTTCTGTAATTCCTTGGTGGGCAAGTACAGTCTACCCTGATGATAGGGTAAGCCTTCTCGTAGGGTACGTGCGGGATGTGTTTTACACCATTCCTGCAGTTGTCTAACTGGTAAAGCCTTCTTGACCTGCTCAATGATTTTCTGTGTAATAGCCCCGACAATTCTTTCAGGTGAAATAACAGTTTTAATTTCCCCTACTGAATTATCCACATTTTGTTGTCTAGACAAAGCATCCGCTTTTCCATTCTTACTACCTGGTCTGAATGTAACCACAAAGTCAAATTCATTAAAATATTGAGACCAACGTAGTTGCCTAGGGCTTAGTGATTGTGCCGTTGTGAAGTATTGCAAGTTTTTGTGGTCTGTTACCACCACCACCTGATGTCTTGCACCCATCAAATAATGTTTCCATTCCACAAATGCTAATCGAATGGCCAATAATTCTTTATCCGTAATAGAATAGTTTTGTTCACACCCTGACAATTTCTTAGAAAAAAAAGCCACAGGATGCAAAATTCCCTCTTCATCCTTTTGTGATAGAATAGCTCCTACTGCCACATTACTAGCATCAGTTTCCACCTGAAAGGCTCTCTCTAGTTTAGGATGCCTTAACACAGGAGCGGTAGTAAACGCTGTTTTTAGTTGTTGAAATGCTTGCTCTGCCTCCACACTCCATGTAAATCTCACTGCCTTTTTTAGTAGTTGTGTAATTGGACTAACGATCTTGGAGAAATTGCCAATAAAACGTCTGTAGAAATGAGCAAACCCCAAGAAGGATTGTATATCTTTTATACATTGTGGAGAAGGCCAATTCACTACTGCTTGCACCTTCCTTGGGTCCATCACAATCCCGGTGTTTGTCAATATAAAACCCAGAAATTCCACCTGACTTACATGAAATGCGCATTTCTCTGATTTCACACATAATTGATATTCTTGTAACCTTTTCAACACTGCTGTTACATGTTTTACATGTTGTTCCTTGGAATCTGAATAAATCAATATATCATCAATGTACACAATTACAAAGAGATCAATAAACTCATGCAATACTTCTTGCATAAAAAACTGAAAAGCAGCAGGGGCATTACACAAACCAAACGGCATGACAAGATACTCAAATAATCCAAACTTTGTTCTGAATGCCGTCTTCCACTCATCTCCCTCCTTCACCCGTATCAAATGATAGGCTCCCCTTGAATCCAATTTGGTATAAATCTTTGCATTCTTTACTTGGTCCAATAGAACCGAAATCAAAGGTAAAGGGAATCGATTCTTGATGGTCACCTTGTTTAGTGCCCGATAGTCTATGCATGTGCGTAGCGTCCCTTCCTTTTTAGGGACAAAAAATAATGGAGAAGAAACTGGAGAAGTAGAGTGCCTAATAAATCCTTTAGACAACATTTCATCAAGATACTCTCGTAAGTGTTCATTTTCCTTCTCTGTAAGGGCATATATTCTACTACAAGGTAATTTCGCCCCTTCTTCTAGTTCAATAACACAATCATAGGTCCTATGAGGAGGCAACTGCTCCGCCACTCTTTTGTCAAACACTTTTGCAAATTCCATGTACTGTGAGGGAATTCCTTTTTCCACTGCTCCCACCACTTGGGGCCCTACTACCTTCTCAATTAACAATGCTGTGGGGCCTGTTTCAAGCAGCATGTGTTCTTGACACCGTTGTTCATCAAACCTTACTGTCCGTAGTACCCAATCAATTTGCGGGTTATGTAATCTTAACCATGGCATTCCCAGAATCAACCCAAATTGCGGGGGTGCTATAAGGTCAAAGGTAATTAGTTCTTGATGACCTCCTTCACAAATCATTTCCAATTCCTCAGTCTGTTGTCGTATGGGACCTGATATTAATGTTGAACCATCTACCGACTGGACTCCTTCTACCTGCTGCTTGTCAACTACAGGTAACCCTAACTGAGTAGCCAGTGATATGTCTACAAAGTTACCTGTGGCCCCTGAGTCCACCATCGCCCTAACCTCCTGTTTCGTCAAAGCAAAACATAATGTAACAAGAATGTAAAAATGGGAAGTTGTCCCACCCACCGTGTTTGCAATCCACCTGGGGAATCTTACTTCTAATGGGCCTGACACCTGTGTTCCCCTCAAGGCCGGCCCAATTCTTTTCCCGCCTCCTTTGAACTCTTTTCACCACTCTTCTGAGGAGTATTGGGACATGTTCGTATAAAATGCCCTGCTTGCCCACAATACAAACACAACTTATTGGACCTACGTTGTTCCTTTTCTGCCGCCGATAATGGCCCTCTGACACTTCCAATCTGCATTGGTTCTGCTTCACTTGCCCTTCCTCCTCTACTTCTGTCTAGTCGTACAAAAGGTGCTACTTCTGGTCTCTTTTTATCACCTTTCCTTTCATTCATGCGATGATCCAACCTCAGCGCTAAATCTATCATAGCAGTACATGTGCTCGGTTGAGGCTCCACTTGTGCAATGGCATCTTTTAATTCCTCCCGTAATCCTTGGTAAAACAATACTGTTTGTTTGGCTGTTGGCCAGTCTGTCTCTATGACTAGCCTGTTAAACTGAGTTACATACGTTACTAGGTCCCGCACTCCTTGTTTTAATCCCAACAATTCCTTATCCTGAGCTAGAGATACCTCTCGGCGATCGAATAGCCGGCCAAATTCCGTCAAAAACCCATCCCAGTTATATAATAGGGGATCATCCTTTTGTACCAAGGGCATTGCCCATGCTGCAGCATCCCCGGTTAAATAGGAAATGACAAAAGCCGTTCTAGCTTGAATAGTCTCGAAGGCCGTAGGTTTACACAGGAAATGTAATCTACACTGTGTAAGGAACATCATGTATTTTCTGGGATCCCCCGAAAAACGCTCGGGGGCTGCCAAGGGGACACTACTGGGAGGGTGGACAATTACCGTGGAATTCTGACTAGAAGAGGCAACTCCCATTGCACCTACCCCCTCCAAAGGAGTTCTCTGAGCAACCAAACTTTGAACTTGAGTCTTCAAATTATCAGCTTCTTGTCTTGTCTGAGCTAATTCTAACTGCATATCTTGTAGGGCCTTTAGCACATCGGCCAAAGGCGGAGGAGTCGCTTCCATTTGGCTTGGGTGGTTGTGAGTATCCCAATATGGGGGTGGCTTATTATGTCACAATACACAATAATAGGAGGAGAGGTCGACACTCTCCCCCGAACCACAGAAGCCGAATTAAGTCGACCCTCCCACCGTGGTTGGCACAGGTACCTGATATATATATATATATATAGACAGGACACCACGTGGCAGCCAGTGGGGGGAAGAGGGTTAGGGAGAGGTTGTGGACAGGGTGAGGGGTTTTAGGAACACCGGATAGAGGGTATAGGAAAACCTAGTTTGGATAGGACTGGGGGAAGTACAGGGAAAAGCCTACACTTAGTAATACTTATAACATCATACTCTGCAATACTCTGATTACTTGATTTCATATGTGGTATTACTGCCTGTTACCTGATAACCCCTACCTTGAGAACATCTTAATACATGTATCTCACACACTGTATGTCATTGACATGAAACAACAAAGCATGATTAGCAGATGAAACATACGATGGGAATACTCCCAAGATGAAGACATGACACATGGCCCCTTGGGCTGGTATATGCAACACTTATAGCAACTAACAAGTACCACAAGCACGACAATAATTAAACGTGTAGAACATAAAGATTTGTCGAATGCTTCCTTGCAGCAGAACAGAAAAATGTGCACAGTCTCTCAACGCCGAGTACTTCTATGAGCATGCTCGTAATCACATGTGCATTTCATTAATGACCAATAAACCCTTTCCGCACTTATCTTGTGTCCGGGAAGCTCCTGAGCCTTCCCGGACGTTGAATGCTGTCGCCCGTAGCAGCCGTGAAGATCACTCCTCTCCCCGCTGCAAAGTGCTCACGCCCGCCGCCTCCGTGTTCCTGCCAATTTCATAGCGGGCGGCTCCTGACTTCTCCGAATGCTGCTCCGACCGACGCAGCTTCGACCTCCAAACAAAATAAGCCACACCTGCCGCGCGGCGTGGGCCGCTCATAAACCGTTAGCAATTATGATCAGCTGGCCCCACGCGCGCACGGCAGTAAACTACCCAGCCTCCCAAGTACTGCTGGGAATTGTAGTTTTGTTGGACTTTTCAGTGTTTTAGCCCTCTGAGCCCAGTGTACACATGCTTGCCCTTATTCCTGACATTTATAGAGGCACCCGTAAGGGTAACATACAGTCTCCAATCCCAATTTGTGATTTACCCACAAATTTACAATATTCATAGCACAAGCACAGAGCACTTTAATGTTTAGCAGCCCAACAGTGTTTCTATGGCACAAAGCACTTTAGTATATAACATCAATTGCAATAATAAGGCGCTGTGCACTTTAATATAGTGATGTAAACATACGGCTTCTAAGGGTCATCAAGATGTGACTAGTAGCACTGAGCACTTTATTATACCCACTAGGGACAATGAAACTCAGTGAATACTATAACAAATGAAAAGAAATTCTTTTTGCTTTCATCATTTACTGATAAACACTCGAATAGAATGAATGCATTGTTAATAATCCCATATAACATTGTTATCAATAGCTCCAAGCACTTTAGTACGAATCCATTGGAATAGTGAAGTTTGGCGAAAATCATGGGATATGTATAACAAGTAATGCGTCATGTGTATTGTTTAAATGTGAGGCAAAAATAGAACGAAAGCATTGGCAAAAAACATTTAAAAATGGCCGTCTGTTTCTATAGAAAAGGTTTGGACACTATACCAACACACAATAATGCTAAACATTAAAGATGGACTTATACCATTTGTCTATAATAATGCAGTCCTCTCTCCATTGCACATACCAGACGAAGCCCGAGTAGGGTGAAACATGTCGTTCTTTCTTGGAAGCTGCTGCTGCCTTCCTTGTCCACATACATTTTTATCTAATAAAGGACTTTCTGGCTGCACAGCAAACAAGGTCTGCGTGTGGATTTATGAGGACTAATAGAGTTTTTCAAGACAATTACAATTACAGCCGAAGTGCCGTTGCGCTCAAGACTGAATTCCAGTCTGTTTTGTTTAATATATATATATATATATATATATATATATATATATATATATATATATATATATATATATATATATATATATATGGTGAAAAAAAGAGGAGAGGGGCGCACTCCAGTTCCCTGCACAGTAAACCTTCTCAGCCACAGGTGTTCTCCTCCGACCGGTTTCTGTGCCAATACACGTCATCAGGGAGGCTGTCTTAACTTGCAGCTCACAGCAAGTGCAGGTGTTACCACTTAGTGAGGATTCTGCTGCAAGGACTTCTGGTAGCTGTAGTCATCAGGTTGCAAGGAAAAGACTCACTGTAGGCTACTCCCCCCCTTTCCCCACTGTGGGATTGGGTGTGAGTCTGTTCCCTGCAAACCTGATGACTACAGCTACCAGAAGTCCTTGCAGCACAATCCTCACTAAGTGTTAACACCTGCACTTGCTGTGAGCTGCAAGTTAAGACAGCCTCCCTGATGACGTGTATTGGCACAGAAACCGGTCGGAGGAGAACACCTGTGGCTGAGAAGGTGTACTGTGCAGGGAACTGGAGTGCGCCCCTCTCCTCCTTTTTTTCTCACCATATTTCCAAGTTTTCTGAAGGGTGGAATCTTCAGAAATCTTGTAGGGTGCTGCACCAGGGTAATTTATGCCCAACTTTGGAGTGCCTCACTGTAGGCTACTCCCCCCCTTTCCCCACTGTGGGATTGGGTGTGAGTCTGTTCCCTGCAAACCTGATGACTACAGCTACCAGAAGTCCTTGCAGCACAATCCTCACTAAGTGTTAACACCTGCACTTGCTGTGAGCTGCAAGTTAAGACAGCCTCCCTGATGACGTGTATTGGCACAGAAACCGGTCGGAGGAGAACACCTGTGGCTGAGAAGGTGTACTGTGCAGGGAACTGGAGTGCGCCCCTCTCCTCCTTTTTTTCTCACCATATTTCCAAGTTTTCTGAAGGGTGGAATCTTCAGAAATCTTGTAGGGTGCTGCACCGGGGTAATTTATGCCCAACTTTGGAGTGCCTCACTGTAGGCTACTCCCCCCCTTTCCCCACTGTGGGATTGGGTGTGAGTCTGTTCCCTGCAAACCTGATGACTACAGCTACCAGAAGTCCTTGCAGCACAATCCTCACTAAGTGTTAACACCTGCACTTGCTGTGAGCTGCAAGTTAAGACAGCCTCCCTGATGACGTGTATTGGCACAGAAACCGGTCGGAGGAGAACACCTGTGGCTGAGAAGGTGTACTGTGCAGGGAACTGGAGTGCGCCCCTCTCCTCCTTTTTTTCTCACCATATTTCCAAGTTTTCTGAAGGGTGGAATCTTCAGAAATCTTGTAGGGTGCTGCACCGGGGTAATTTATGCCCAACTTTGGAGTGCCTCACTGTAGGCTACTCCCCCCCTTTCCCCACTGTGGGATTGGGTGTGAGTCTGTTCCCTGCAAACCTGATGACTACAGCTACCAGAAGTCCTTGCAGCACAATCCTCACTAAGTGTTAACACCTGCACTTGCTGTGAGCTGCAAGTTAAGACAGCCTCCCTGATGACGTGTATTGGCACAGAAACCGGTCGGAGGAGAACACCTGTGGCTGAGAAGGTGTACTGTGCAGGGAACTGGAGTGCGCCCCTCTCCTCCTTTTTTTCTCACCATATTTCCAAGTTTTCTGAAGGGTGGAATCTTCAGAAATCTTGTAGGGTGCTGCACCGGGGTAATTTATGCCCAACTTTGGAGTGCCTCACTGTAGGCTACTCCCCCCCTTTCCCCACTGTGGGATTGGGTGTGAGTCTGTTCCCTGCAAACCTGATGACTACAGCTACCAGAAGTCCTTGCAGCACAATCCTCACTAAGTGTTAACACCTGCACTTGCTGTGAGCTGCAAGTTAAGACAGCCTCCCTGATGACGTGTATTGGCACAGAAACCGGTCGGAGGAGAACACCTGTGGCTGAGAAGGTGTACTGTGCAGGGAACTGGAGTGCGCCCCTCTCCTCCTTTTTTTCTCACCATATTTCCAAGTTTTCTGAAGGGTGTAATCTTCAGAAATCTTGTAGGGTGCTGCACCGGGGTAATTTATGCCCAACTTTGGAGTGCCTCACTGTAGGCTACTCCCCCCCTTTCCCCACTGTGGGATTGGGTGTGAGTCTGTTCCCTGCAAACCTGATGACTACAGCTACCAGAAGTCCTTGCAGCACAATCCTCACTAAGTGTTAACACCTGCACTTGCTGTGAGCTGCAAGTTAAGACAGCCTCCCTGATGACGTGTATTGGCACAGAAACCGGTCGGAGGAGAACACCTGTGGCTGAGAAGGTGTACTGTGCAGGGAACTGGAGTGCGCCCCTCTCCTCCTTTTTTTCTCACCATATTTCCAAGTTTTCTGAAGGGTGGAATCTTCAGAAATCTTGTAGGGTGCTGCACCGGGGTAATTTATGCCCAACTTTGGAGTGCCTCACTGTAGGCTACTCCCCCCCTTTCCCCACTGTGGGATTGGGTGTGAGTCTGTTCCCTGCAAACCTGATGACTACAGCTACCAGAAGTCCTTGCAGCACAATCCTCACTAAGTGTTAACACCTGCACTTGCTGTGAGCTGCAAGTTAAGACAGCCTCCCTGATGACGTGTATTGGCACAGAAACCGGTCGGAGGAGAACACCTGTGGCTGAGAAGGTGTACTGTGCAGGGAACTGGAGTGCGCCCCTCTCCTCCTTTTTTTCTCACCATATTTCCAAGTTTTCTGAAGGGTGGAATCTTCAGAAATCTTGTAGGGTGCTGCACCGGGGTAATTTATGCCCAACTTTGGAGTGCCTCACTGTAGGCTACTCCCCCCCTTTCCCCACTGTGGGATTGGGTGTGAGTCTGTTCCCTGCAAACCTGATGACTACAGCTACCAGAAGTCCTTGCAGCACAATCCTCACTAAGTGTTAACACCTGCACTTGCTGTGAGCTGCAAGTTAAGACAGCCTCCCTGATGACGTGTATTGGCACAGAAACCGGTCGGAGGAGAACACCTGTGGCTGAGAAGGTGTACTGTGCAGGGAACTGGAGTGCGCCCCTCTCCTCCTTTTTTTCTCACCATATTTCCAAGTTTTCTGAAGGGTGGAATCTTCAGAAATCTTGTAGGGTGCTGCACCGGGGTAATTTATGCCCAACTTTGGAGTGCCTCACTGTAGGCTACTCCCCCCCTTTCCCCACTGTGGGATTGGGTGTGAGTCTGTTCCCTGCAAACCTGATGACTACAGCTACCAGAAGTCCTTGCAGCACAATCCTCACTAAGTGTTAACACCTGCACTTGCTGTGAGCTGCAAGTTAAGACAGCCTCCCTGATGACGTGTATTGGCACAGAAACTGGTCGGAGGAGAACACCTGTGGCTGAGAAGGTGTACTGTGCAGGGAACTGGAGTGCGCCCCTCTCCTCCTTTTTTTCTCACCATATATATATATATATATACATACAGACACACACACACACACACACACACACTGTGGACAGGCTCCTCATTTTTATAATAACGGGAACTGTGAAATCCCAAAATCACACACGCCCGCCAGTCCATAGCAGGGACAATGGTTCCGCACCACCTTCTTCCCGGTAGTGATCTTAGCCTGCTCAAATAAGGTGGCGAGTCCCCCCTCACATAATGGGATCGCCCTTTAGGTCGATATGGCCATGCCAGGGGCTATGGCATCCTCGATTTAGGTAGGTCTAGATCCGACCATCTTAATTCCATTTATGTCGGAGAATACCCTCCCATTCCACTTTTGGATTAGGTTCCACTAACTCTTTCTCTATGCGATTGATGTTGCATGCCCTTTGCCTTCTCTTGTGTTCCATTTCGTCATCAAACTCTCTTTGTTTCTTTGGTTCCTCCCTTACCCTTTCCTCTTCTTGTCTTTTCACCTCTCTTCTCTCCTTTGCTCTACGCGCTTCTTCATCTCTGCGTCTTTGCGTTCTTTTATCTCTTCATTCCTGTTCTTCCTCTTCTTCTATTCTTTATTCTAGCATGTCCCCTCTGCTCTCTCCTGCTTCCTCAACTGTTCATCTTGATACAGTTGTTCCCGTCTTTATTTACTCTTTCTTTTAGCTATGTCGTCCTTCAATCATTTCTCTCGTTCTCTGTCTTTCTTATCTTGATCGTCCTGATCTTCCTTTTACTCTTTCCATCAAGCTTGAGCAATATCTGGCCACCCATCCATTTGTTCTGTATGAGCGCTAGCTTGTCAGCTTTGTCTTTCTCTCCTTTCCATCTCTTTATTTCTCTCTCTATGTCTAGGGACATACCTGGTCGTTCACCTTTCTCTATGTCCCGTGGAACCTTAGGGATCACATCTCTTTCTGGAGGCTTTTTGGCACTCTCATCACTGCTACATGCAGGCGACGTATGTGTCAGGTTGCTATACCCTGTCACTACCATAAGCTCTCTTGAAGGATATTATCCTTCATCTTTCATACTTTCATCATTTACTTCAGGTGCAGTGGGCGGAGCAGAAGGATGTTCACCCCACTCTTTACACTGGTTAAGCATCCAGTCCTCAGGAGGCTGTCTTCCATTTCCTCTTGGTACATCTTCCAATGCTCTAAGCTAGCTAACCTCATTTCTAGCTTCTTTCCCATGTACGCTGCATGCAAATATGTCGTAATGTGTTGCAACACTGCTTTAGACAGTGATCCCTCTTGTGGCCATGGCATGAGAATTTTATCTGCCCTGCACTTAACCCATTCTGCACTGTGCTGTTTAAGCTTGGGTGCGTGTTTTGACAGCTGTCTGCAGAAGTGTATAAGTGGAGTAACATCCTCCATCATGACTTGTCACAATTGACTGTCAATATTCATTGTTATTTTATACAAATAAATATTTTTCCGAAAAATAATACAATATGAGCGTGCACCAATCGTTGCAGATCCAATCCTCTTTCACTTTACTTCAATCTACTTATTGACTGAACATTATCAGTTGACTAAATAAATAAATAATCACTTTTCAGCCTTTTACCACAATCTGTTACTTTTTGTTTCTTCATTACCTCACCATATACAACACATACACTATGCAGACAAACAGCCAAACTGACAGACTGGCCGACCCACATAAATCTCTGTCAACGCTCCTCATGACTTATTCCTGACCTTAATAATGACTCTGATCGGAGTATGAATTGCCCTCTTTAAATATCCTCGATCGTTTGTAGCCTAGGTACGTCCACTTGGACTCTAGGACAAATTCCTTCTAGACGTCCTTGACGTAGGATTCTGGGCTTATCATATAGATCGCTCCTCGTCTATATACCTTAAACTATGATGCTCTTAATCTTAAACCAAAAATAAAATACCCCAACCAACCCTCCATTTCTCTTTCCCCGTTATTCCTTTATCACTTTCCCCACTCAATGCCCAATCATCGTTTGCCTTCTCTCTCAGTCTACTCACCATTAGTGTTTCAGCTTCTGACCCTCGAGATCGCCTCCTCCTCAACCAGCCGCTTCAGCCTTCGGTCCCCTCAGCTGCATGTAAAAGAAATCGGAGGGGATTCTGTGAAATGAGGACCCGTCCCAACTGTCTTCAGTGACTTGAATGTTTTTTTTTTACTAATGACCGCTATCTACTACAGGGAAGTTCGCGTTCCTCCAGCTAAACGGCAGAGGAAACTTTATATTTCGAGTCCCTTTAAGCCTACTAGATTGATGTGCCTTTTAATAACCATCACCTCTCTGCTACCACGTAAACCCGTGTACAGGCCCTTTAAGATGAGTAGCAATACTTTGAGATGGATGGAGATGCAGAATATACTCAAACATCAATAAACAGACTGACTCAGGAAGATGGCAAAATACATTTATTTTAATATCAATTATCTAAAACAGATTTACAATGAACATCAACGAGCATCTGCTCGATCTTTCCACTCAACTAAGTTTATAAAAAATACAACATTTATAGTATCTATGTGGCAAACTACAAAAACCTACTTGGGAAAGTGAATAGCTCAATGGGAACATCTGGGTATACATTCCATACTTGTTGGGAAGGTGATTGGGTCTCTAACATCAGGTGGGGCAATGAAGCCTTCCTCTTGTGCAAGTCACTATGAATGTCATCAAATACACGACGTCCCATTGGTTATACAAACTATACGGCTCTCTATTACATGTCTCTCTACAATTAGTTGACACCCTTGGTTGACACCCTGGCACCCCTCTGTACTATTCCACAAACACTAGCAGCACACAGGCTGGCACCCAGGTGCTGATGAGCTGGTCAGAACAATAGCTTCCCACCTCATTAGCCTGCCATCTATCATCACTCTTGCGGTCTGCCAGTCAATTAGCCCTTTGAACATTGGCCTTGGAAATGTTCTCTGTGCCTGAGAATAAAAGGGAGTAGAGGCATACTATGTCTCTTGGTTTTAGATGCAGCTCAGCTCAGTGTCTATTTTTATCCATCCACGTGAGTAGAGACCATGTTTCAGAGCTTTTCGGTATTTGAAATACTATTAAATGATGAACCTCTTACGTCTTCAATGTTCTTGCTCCTCACCTCAAACAGGAGTTTGTTCTTTTTACACCTTTCGTAGCTACTGAATGAACATCCAAGCTCACGGTGTGGCCTTGACTTTCTGGTACTGGGCCAGCCAAGCTCTTCTTGAATCTACCTCCGTCATTAAGTCGTTTTCCAACTGTGCCACACTGAAAAAGCCTGTCTATTTACTGGGGTCAAACTCTGCGACAGTGCGTTGTGGAACATCCATAGTCTATACATTCTTATGCATCTAGGTTGGCGCATTGCCGCAATCTATTCACTACTTAGCCAGCCTTTAAGAATCTTTGGTCTACTTGCGTTACTGCATCTGTACAATTGTAAAATTACTTGATGTTTTCTTCATCGTTTTTGTAGCCTGAGCATCTTCATCTTGAGCCCGATGATTTCGTTTCGCATGGTGGATCGATCTTGTGGCACATTTAATGTTTATTCTCTGAACTGAGATGTGTCATCCGGAAGTGAGTTCCTCGCAGATTGCCTTGACAACGGTGCTCTGTTTCAGAATGTGGGATATGAGAGACTTGATCATTGTGATGGGCGTTATTCCTGATCTGGGTTTTCGTTTTTGAGGCCGGTATAAAGGTGAACGTAGGTTTCCTTTTGCTGTGGCTGGGCAAAAAGAGCATCTGCCGGGCTTTCAAATGGCAATGTGCTTTAGTGGAACTGCTCAAGTTAAAGACGGCTGTAAAATATGTTATTTAAAAAAAATAATAATAATAAATGTTGTGTCTGGCATAGCTATACATTCTTATGCATATAGGTTGGTGCATTGCTACAATCTATTCACTACTTAGCCAGCCTTTAAGAATACTTGGTCTACTTGCGTTACTGCATCTGTACAATTGTAAAATTACTTGATGTTTTCTTCATCGTTTTTGTAGCATGAGCATCTTCATCATGAGCCCGAAATGGTGCTCATCTTTAAAACCTCCTCCTTAGATCTACATAGAATGTTTAAATTCTTCATCCTCTTGTCTCTTCTCTGGATACGTCCGCATGATGTCATCAATCTTCTCTTTTGCTTCTGGGATTTCATTCAAATGGCCATCATATTGTGAGGAGTGCATATATGGCTTTCTCAATGGGTTCTTACTTCCAGAATTCTTTTCGGTATAGGTACTCTCACTGGTACAGCACGTGTCTCACTTGTCACACTCTGGCTCTCAATATAACAGCAACATGGGGGACGGAGCTTTGAGTGGGGGTACTTGGCTCCACCTCTACAGTTTCATATTTTGGGCATAGCATATTACATATAGTTGCATATTTTTATGTCTTGTGTATTGTTAGTAGGGGATTTTCCCCTGGTGGATTTTGTGCATTTCTCGGATGGCCAGGTGCAGGGTTGGATTGGCCCGTCGGCCAATCGGCCCATGGCCGTTCCGAAATCCTTAGAGGTGAGCGAGGGCTGGGTTTCAAGCCCATGACTGGGCCGGTCTCGTGCCGGCTTGGGGCTGCCTGCAGGCCCTTTCTACTCTGACCTGCTCTGCATGATCAGAGCCTGCAGGCAGCGAGTCGGTGCGAGACACCAGGGCACCAGCTGTACTGATAGTGAAGGAAGTGTTACTTTTTTTACAAAACACTGGGAGCGGGAGTGTTTTGTAAACAAAAGTTACATCCTGCAACTGCTCACCGATGCCCACCCTTGAAGGACTGTGGCAGCAGGGCAAGCTGCAGGAGGAGCGGCGTCTGGAGGCTGTCACACACGAGACTAGATCAGATCATTGATTCTGATTTTGGCACACAACCCACCCCTCCCTGCAAACTGAGCCCAGGCCGCCGGATCCCACCACCCTCCTGTTTATCTGACTGGTCATGGAGAGCTTGCAGCCTGCAGAGAGCCTGCACAGACTGACACAAATTGCCACAGTGGGTCTAGCTCCCATCAGATGGGATCTGTGCCCCCACTAGAGTACTCTACGGCACAGCTTCAGTTGACTGCACAAAGACCGCTCCAGGTCTTTTAACTTAGAAACCCTCTACTGGTTGAAAAGGATCATCCCAGTTATCCTGGCTGAAACTGGCACGGAATGGAAACCGAAAGCCGAATGGATGTGAAGGCTCACAGGTTGGTGTTTTATATAGGAGAGAGTCCTCGCTCAGAGAGGACACCCAGGCGGTGCACACCCCCAGACATCCGAAGCCCACCGACCACCCCAGGACCCAGAAGCGTCTGAAGCCGGAACCCAAGGTGGCAGCTCCGGCCTTGAGGTAAGGAGAAGTCGCACGCTAATTATAACATAATGGCAGATCCTAAATGCATGATAATATGCAATCTTCATGCCCCACCCCCACCCCTCCCAAAAGTGAGAAGCTTTCCTTAAAGTTGGTTTTGTTAAGTTTCGCTGATAAGTGCGCTGTTACTCGTCCTCATGCATGATTGTGATTGTTTTATAGCCGTTAGAAGCGGTGCTCATGGAACCGCTGACAACCGTGGCCAGTGACCACCATGCGTGGCCCCCCGGACTCCCGGTTTCTGTGCACATTAGCCCCCGCCCTCCAGTGCTCACAGCCACACCGTCCCATGCACGTTAATGCCACCATGTGTCCAGAGTGGTGCCTCGAGGCTAATGTAAGAGCAGCGACACCTGTGTGGCTTCATAGCGCCTAGATGCGGTGTTCGTGGAACAGAGAACACCCATTGCCAGTGGCCCCGGCCAGGTTTGGTCCCTAGGCTCTGACGTGGCTAGTAGTGGGCTCACTAGTCACGGCAGAGCCCGGGCGCCACCAGGCAGCTGTTGGCCTCCCTAGCACCGTCCCCTGGTGCTCGCAGTCGCACCCGCACCATCCATAGTGACCAACACTATTTATCCAAAGTGGCGCCTTCACTTCCAAAATGTCCGTATTTACTGCAGAGAAATCACAACCTAGCGCCAATGATATCTCTTCTGCCCCCACCACTTTCAATCCGCCGTATTGAGTATACCCGCTCTATCCATCACTACACGGATTTCAGCCCCCGCCGCCGATCACACCTGCAGGTAACATGTGACTACCACAGAACCCCCCCCCCCGCGACCCCTGCGACAGACCCTTTCTAAGTCGCCTCGCACGTGCACTGAGCTCAACACCAGGTCGGCATGCGAGGAGTTTTCGCAAGGTTAGGAATACATGTGTGATGCTATCACCCCAATCTACACTAATGTACGTGCAGTGACTCCTATGTGTGCTCAGCCATGGCCAGTAGTGGGCTCACTAGTCCTGGCAGTGCCCAGGCACCACCAGACCGCTTGTGACCTCCCTGGTCCAGTCCTCTGGCGCCTACAGTGGTCGCAGCACGTCTGCTAACACAGTTTATCCAAAGTAGTGCCTTCGCTTCGAGCATGTCCGTATTCAGCACAGAGAAAATGCAACCTAGTGCCAACGTGTTTCACTTCTCAATCCCACCGCTACAAAACGTTCTATTATGGGGCCCGGCCACCCCTGTGAATTAGAGAAAGCCAAGTCTGTCCATCGTTACTTGGCTTTCAGCTACCCCTTCTACTCCCCACACTCCCAGGAAATACAAGGGACCGCTTGCACCATGATCCCGACCCCTCCCAAACACACGGCAGACCCTTTCTAGGGCATGTCGAACATGCACTTAGCGCAGAACCAGGTGGGGGTGAGAACGAGTGTCACGATAGCCATCCTGCAACGATAAGCCCCAGCGACCCCAATATAAGGGCAGCGACTAATGCATTCACAGGACCCTTGACTCAATGCAGTATCGCAACAACTCCCCAGCTTTCCCAGTTCCCTGCGACCACATCCTTACAATATTAACAGGCACCACTTGCAAGCATTTTCTCTGCTCAGTGACGCCAGTATTACAACACTGACCTTCATCACCTTGCAAGCTTCCCCAGTGTCACACTGCGAATTTCCTGTGGCTTGTGACAATATCATTATTGATTGTTTGATTGATTGTGACAGAACTGTATGCAAAGGTATGTTATTTTTATGAGTTGTGTTGTAGTAAAATAACAGACACATGAACCCTAAGTAGCATTTTCTGTAACGTCGTGAATTGATGCGATTCATGGATGATGGTTTGAGGGCCACTTTTTTGAGGCGCAGGGTGGGCCACTTTTTATTTAGGAGAGGGGTGGGACACTTTTTTTTGGGTGTCCGGGCCTATTTCATGTCCCAGTCCGACCCTGGCCAGGTGCATCTTCAGTGTTTTTGCAATGAGGTGCTGCGGGGTTCAGAATGGCCGAGTGGGTTCTGAGTGTTTTGTGGTTTGCAGTGAGGGGCTGCTGGGCTCAATATGGCTGGGTGTGTCCTGAGTGTTATTGGTTGCAGTAAGGTGCTGCCGGAGTTCAAGATGGCAGGGTCAGTCCTGGGTGCTGGGTGTTTTTGCTGTGAGGTGCTGCCGGGATTGTATTCTTTTTTTGTGCTTTGCATCAAACAATTTCTCCTCTATCTTCTTTGCCAGATGTCAGGCTCAGGGCATGGACTTGTTTGGGTTGTGTTGTACTTAACATTTTTCATGTTCCCTTTGCCTGCTTACTGGAAGTTGCATCGTGGGGTTTGCCTGGTGGGTTGGATTTTGTGTTTGTGGTTGGTGGAATGTTAAAGGAGGAAGTGGAGTTGGTGAGGTGTGAGTTCCAATAGGTGGTGAGTAGTGAGTTCCCATAGGTTGGTGTGTTTGGGACGTGTTTCCAGTTGGTGGTTGGAGCTGGACTTTGGGCTTCACGTGTTTCCAGTGGGTAGTTTAGCTGGAGTTTGCATTTCTTTTGCTTTTGGATTTTCTGTTTGGAGTTGGTGGTTTCATGTAGGCGTACCAGTTTCAGTTCTCTATTTTTTTCTTGAGCTTGTGCGTTTTCAGGTTTGCTTTGCCATGGTGTTGGTTTCCACATCTAGGCGTTCCAGTCTTCAATATTTTTCTCTGGAGCTTGGGCGTGTTCAGGTTTGTTTCGCCATTCCTGTTACCAGGTTTTGTTGTTGCCATCAATGCGTGTCCCAGTTTTCTCTCGCTGGAACATGTGTATATTTAGGTGGTCATAGCATGACAGTGTTTTCATGGGGTCATCATGCAGGTGTGTGACTTTTGCAGTGTGTTGGTATTGTGGTGTGAGAGTTGCTTGGCATGCGCAAGTCGGGGAGTTTTGTTGTTGGTCTGTATGCTGGCCACACGTGGATTGTGCGAGAAATGATTGGTAGTGTTGTGGATTCTCTCCTTGTGTGCATTATTAGGGAGGGAGAAGTGTTGTAATGGGCTTCTGTGTGTGGATGCAGGATGGTGATGTCAATGGGCATTGAGCGCTTTGAGGCCTATCGGCGATATGGAGCTATACAACAATTACAATAGATAGATAGATAGATCTGTGTGTGGATGCAAAATGGTGATGTAACATGGATCCTGGAGTTTTGGCGTGACTGGGTTCTATGGGTTCCTACAGTGACAGTTGGAGTTGCTGTGCTGGCTGAGGTGGATGTCCCAGTATTTTTATCATCTAACTTACCTGTGCACACAGTCAGGAATAAACATACCTATAACTTACCTCCTGACTCCAGCATGGAGTGTGAGCCTGAAAACCCCATTACTTCAGAGGACGTCAGGGAATGACAGGGAGGGGAATCAGGGCTCAGCCGTAAGGAGGAGGTCAGAGAGTGACAGGGAAAGGAATCAGGGTACTACTGCAAGCAGGACATCAGGGAGTAACAGGGAGAGGAATCAGGGCTCTGCCGTAAGGAGGACGTCAGGGAGAGGAATCAGGACTAAGCCATAAGGAAGACGTTAGGGATTGACAGTCAGAGAAATCGGGGCTCAGAAGTAAGGAGGAAGTCAAGGAGTGACAGTCAGAGGAATTGTTAGGGAGAATTCTCTGTTTAGGCTGAATTTCCTAACCTAGTGAGTCCCCCAGCAGCTTTGCTGGATTTCTGGAGTTTGTTTTTTCCATCCTGCCAAGAGTGAGACTCTTTTTCTCCCACTCTTGGACACGAATGTGGTTAATTCCTTTAAATGTCAATATGTTCTATGGGCTATGGGGTCTTTTACTCCATAGGGTCTCATGTGTTTTACTATGTGTGTTACACAACACCCTCCGTGCCGTAACACTGGGGTGTCCTAGAAGATCCCCACCATAGACTCCATACCCTGGGGCTGACTAATGTCCCCCAGGGCATGTAAAGTCACCATTGTCTTTACTAGACCTAAATTTACTAACAGAACTAGTACCAACCATCCTATTGTGGACGTACTGGTAGGGGTAATTTGATTACCCCTGGGTCTGTTATTCGAGGGGGCACTGTCCCGTCCCCCCTCGTCGAGTTTTGGCTGGTGGCAGTGGAAACTACTTGTTATATTCGACCTCGAATATAATTCTATGGGATTTTTCCCATTGTTGAGGGCTAATACTTTTTTCCCGTTAGTCTCTAACATACCGCCGGTTTATTTGTCTTAAATAAATCTACCGGTTGGTATTTTCTGCCAGAACTCGGTTTTTAAAATGGCGTCTGTGTTCGCCTCTGTAACTCCGAACCAAAGGTTGAGCCCTTTTTTCCACTTTTGGCGGGCTTCTGCACAGAAGCCCTCCAAAGTGGTGCCATTCTGTCTGGGTACCATAGGGGTGTGGGAGGGGGTTTCGGCATCCTGGACTGAGTTGCCTTGCCAACTCAAGTCGCACTCTGGTGTGATTGGCCCAAGCGGTGAGCCACCCCGCTCACCACTTAGCATGGTTTGATTGACTGCTAGGCTGAATGAATGGGGGTTTTTGCTGCATAAAAGCAGGGCTTTTGGGACTGGATCTTCCGAAGTCGCCACAGGACCTAAGAATCCGTCGAGGGTAAAGCTGAACCGACCTGCAACGACGACACCTCCGGTGGAGCCCTGCTGAACCGACTCACCACTTCCCAACGACAGAGGAGATCTCCCGGCCGGAGAGTCTTCTTCCCCTGACTGGTGGGAACAACCAGTCCCTTTGCTTTTTCTTCGCTTCCAGGACGTAGTGATCGAATTGCCCGTGCTGAGCACCCCGGCAACCGGATAGCCACTTACCACTGTACCGCGACCAAAAGGTGGTGCCTTGTGACGGAGCACTCTGCGGCTGGTCTCTTCGCCTGTGGTGCAACGATCTTCAACTTTCCTTCGACAACAAGAGCATCTCATCTCTTGGCAAAGCCCCGACTTGCATCCACCACCAGGAACAACTGCCCCCGCCGGAGCTGTCTCTGCACTTACAAGGTATCGTGTCCGTCTGGCTGCCCTTGTGATGGTTAGCGTGAGGTGTCTTAATCCTTACCTTTCCCTTGGGTCGCCTCCAGACCTTCTTAACTTTCTGTTCTAAACTGGTCCAACCTTTCTGTGACAATTTGCTACAAAGACTCAAAGTGCATTTCCACTGTGATACTTTTTGGGACATATCACCTTGCCTCTCTCCAAGTGGGCCTGGCCTCTGAACTTTGTGATCGACAGTAGACCCTGCCTTACTTGCCTTGCATTTGCTTCAAAAAAAGTGTTGGTACCGAGTTGGTTTCATACCCTGCCTTTTCTCTCCCGTTCTAACGAATATTAGAGTGCCATCTGGGTTAAAGCATTCACCTCTGTCTGCAAATAAGTGGTGCCGTTGAACCTAGACTTGTCGAAATATTGTTAGAGGATTGAGATACTTTTAGTAATTGTGATTGAAGTTGTTTGCCGTATTAGTGCCAGTGTGTTTTCATAGATGTGTTCTTAAAAATAAATAACTATATATCTTTACACCGAAGCCTTGTTGCGTGTTTGCTTGTTCTACTGTGTAAATTGCCCTATCTTGTATACTCCACATACTGCCTAACTTTTCTTGAGAGAAGTCTGACTGCTCAGCCACAGCTACCAAGTGAATCTGTGTGGTACGGACGGCTACCAAGTGGGTTTACTGCCAAACACCTGTAGGCCTAAATCTTTTGCAGTGGTCCCAGAGGGAATTGCACAGGTTTCCGCTTAACACTGGTGTACAGCGGTGGGATTTGTATATAGTATAGAGTGCTTTTCAACACTTTAGGATAACTAACCACAGAGCTTAGCATTAAAAAGCAACTTTCAAAAAAACATGTCTACTATGGAAGTTTACAGCCAAGAGTCCTTGTCAGGTGAAAATACTGAGAGTTTGAGAGCTCTCTGTAGACAAAGGAACCTTTCTGTAAGAGGCAAGAAAGTAGAACTGATAGCGAGATTGCTGGAAAACCAAAGTCTGGGTACTGGTTCAGAGGAACCAACTTCTCCAGCAATCGTAGAAAACAGTGATGGTATTGATCTGAATCAAAGTCTTGATAATGAGTCAGAAGAGGAAAATGAACCTAATGAAGTTAGGCACTCTGAGCCTCTGTCTGCCTTACCTACTGTACCTACTGGGCCTATACCAGGTCCCACATGTAACCCTGCTTATTTTGAACTTGAAAAAATGAAGCTTGCATTAGAGTACAAACGGTTTTTAGCTCAATCTGAAAGAAACCAAGAGCTAGAGTTCAGACGGATGAATGCCCAGGCTGAGCAGAAGCAAGCTGAGTTAAGGCTCAGAGAAATAGAACTAAATCATGAG
The DNA here is from genome assembly GCF_040938575.1 of Ambystoma mexicanum. Taxonomy (NCBI): domain Eukaryota; kingdom Metazoa; phylum Chordata; class Amphibia; order Caudata; family Ambystomatidae; genus Ambystoma; species Ambystoma mexicanum. Next base: position 8,139,650 of record NC_090940.1, read on the forward strand.
TTAGAGATGAAAAAGTTGTCTGTGGAAAATGCTTCTCTCTCCTCTGGTTCCTCTAGAAGTTCCAGTCCCAAAAGACCCCGGATGCCTAAGGAATTAGTGGGTATGTATGAACCGAGATTAGATGTGTTGGATTGGTTAAAACTGTTTGAATATAATCATGGGCTCCAGGACATTGCTGGGAATGAGTTACTTCCCTGGTTGTTCTCTAGGCTTCCCCCTGTTGCGACTGATGTGGTAATGGAGTTGGGGGAGGTGGATAAGAAGGATTATGAAAGTGTGAAACTAGCTTTGATAGCTAGATTCGGGAAGACCCCTTCCCAGTACCTTAAGAGGTTTAGGACCCTCAAAAAGCATGATGGTACCCCTTGGGCTACCTGGGTGAGTGAAAGTTTGAAAAACTTAGAGGGATGTATTAAGGGTTACAGGGTTAACACTTATGAAGGAATGAAGAATCTTGTAATGTTGGAGTCTATTTATGATGCCTGTTCTGAGCTCAGAAAGCACTTGGCTGATTCGAAGGAATTGGATTCCAAGGAACTAGCTAAGGCTGCTGACTTATGGGTTGCCAACAGGGCCACTCATAAGGATTCTGGGGCAACTCAGAAAAAGGATGAGGGAAAACAGCCTAAAAAAGACTCAAAAGAGAATTCTAATAACTCAAATTCCAAAGAGGGCCCCAAACAAAACCATAAGGGTAAGCCACAAGGAAAACCGCAGCAGAATAGTGTACCCTCTGGTGCCAAACCGGAGGGAGGCCAGAACAAGCCACCATTCCAGAAAGCGTTCGGTAAATGCTTTGTTTGTGGCTCGACTGACCATGTGAAAGGAGATCCCAGATGCAAGGGTAAACCTTCAGGGGTCCAGCTTGTCTCCTTAGCCTTCGCTCCAGAGGAGGAAGTCCAAATGGCAAGTGGAAACTTTCTACTACTAGCTGATGAACCCACTGGAGTCTCAGCCAGTGTTTCTTTAGTGTCTCTGGGTTTGTGGGAACAACAGAATTTAAATGTCTATAATTCTATCCCAGATAATACTAAAGAGTATTATAAGGACAGTGTCCAGGTGAATGGACAGGAGACTCCTGCCATTAGGGACACTGGGGCCAGCATAACTGTGGTGGATAAATCTTTTTTTCAGGCTGAGGTTGCTGCTAAGGCACCCAAACGCCTCACCAAGTTAGCTGGAGGGCCTCTGCAGATGCTTCCCCAATTACCAGTTCTCATCCAGTGTAATGACATGACTGTGAAGATACCTGTCAGCATACAGAGTGAGGTACCAGGACGCGTTCTGTTGGGTAACGATTTAAAAACTCTCGGAGTTGTGTCTCATACCCCCAGACCTCCTAGTAAACAGTTACAGGAGCTAACCAGACCTGCAAGGGAGAGAACCATGAGAGGTACTCTCGGGGAGATGATGAAGAAGGATATCACTCCTGCTCCACTTGAATTGTCAGCTGCTGTCTCCAAGAAATCAGAGGCGAAAGGGAAACCTAAAACTTCTATACCGAAACCAGCAGCCAGCACTTCAGTGCAGCCAAAACGGACTTCCCCGCGGTTGTCCAAAGCCAGGCTGAGGCTGAGAGGGTGGTACAAATCTGTGTGGTAGAATTAAACTCTGAGGAAGAGCTAATGGAAGGCCAGGAACTCATTGGAGATCTGGATCCTGTTAACCATCCTGAGCTGCAGTCTTTACTGGCAGAAGGTGGACCCAACAGGGCAGACTTCAGTAAGGGACAGAGGGAATGTCCAACTCTGGAAGGTCTTTGCCACCAGGCAGAAGCTCAGGCTGAGGGGCAAGAGCCTGGGAAATACAGGTTGCACTGGGAAGATGGCCGCTTCTACAGTGAACCGACCGAGTCTGCACCTGGAGACCACAAACGACTTGTAGTACCCCAAGGGTACAGACCACAGTTCTTGCAGTTAGCCCACGAGATTCCTTTGGCTGGTCACTTGAGTTTCAAGAAGATTAAGGAAAGGCTCTCGCTCTACTTTTATTGGCCAAAAATGGGGGCCGAAGTAGAAAAACACTGCAGGAGCTGCCACACCTGCCAGACCTCTGGTAAGGTTGGCTCCAAGAATGTGGCACCTTTAGTGCCTCTCCCCGTTGTGGGAGTCCCATTTGAGAGAGTAGGGATTGACATTGTTGGTCCCCTTGATCCTCCAACTTCCTCAGGCAACAGGTTTATACTTGTAGTAGACCATGCTACTAGTTATCCTGAGGCAATTCCTATGAGGACTGTTACAGCTCCGGCTGTGGCTAAGGCCCTCCTTGGTATTTTTACCAGGGTCGGGTTCCCTAAGGAAGTAATCTCTGACAGGGGGTCAAACTTTATGAAAGCCATGTGGAAAACCTGTGGAGTTACTTACAAGTTCTCAACAGCTTACCACCCCCAAACCAATGGGTTGGTAGAACGGTTCAACCGAACCATGAAGTGCATGATAGGTGCTTTAGAAGAACCCCTTAAACGAAAGTGGGACCTTCTACTGCCATGCCTTCTCTTTGCTTATAGAGAAGTCCCTCAGGAGAGAGTAGGTTATTCTCCCTTTGAGCTTCTCTATGGTCATCCCGTCAGAGGTCTGTTGGCCCTAATAAAGGAGGGGTTGGAGAGTGCTCCTTCCCCCAAGCCAGTCAGAGTGACTGACTACGTGATAGGTCTCTGGAGGAGAATGTCACACATGATGACAGAAGCAAGCAATAACTTGAAAGCTGGACAAGCTTTGGTCAAGCACTGGCATGATCAAAAGGCTAACATGGTTGAGTTCACTGAAGACCAGCTAGTTCTCGTTATGATCCCAACAAGGCAGAGGGCCTTGCAAGACAAATGGATGGGACCCTTCAGAGTTGTGGGTAAACTCGGAGAGGTCAACTCTCTGGTGGACTTGGGCAATCCCAAAGAGGCTCCGACAGTCTTCCACACCAACCGACTCAAAGCGTATGTCTCGAGACCAGATGTAGGAGCGTTGCTTCTAGCATCTTCAAAGGAAGAAGAAGAGAGTGAAGCTCTTCCGGATCTCCTCAGAGGCTTACCTTTAGACGAAAAAATAGACGAAAAAATTGAAGGAGTAAATCTCTCTTCAAATCTGACACCTGAGCAACAAGAAGAGTGCAAATCTATGTTGAATCAGTTTGCCTCCCTGTTCTCACTTTCAACAGGCTTGACCCCTTGGGGCCAGCACGATATACTCACTGGAGACTGTCTGCCAGTCAAAAGCAGAGGATACCGAATGTCAGAAAACGTACAAACCCACATCAACGGTGAGGTCAGCAAAATGCTTGATCTCGGGGTAATAGAGCCCTCTACTAGTCCATGGTCTAGCCCAGTTGTGTTAGTACCAAAGGCCGGATCTAAAGAACTTAGATTCTGCGTGGATTATAGAGCTCTTAATGCAGTCACCAAGACTGATGCCCACACTTTGCCAAGAACAGATGAGTTGGTGGATAAACTTGGTTCCGCCAAGTTCCTCAGCACATTTGACTTGACGTCAGGCCCTGACAGACCATGCCAAGGAGAAAACTGCATTTTCTACCCCTGTTGGCTTATACCAGTTTAAGGTAATGCCTTTCGGACTGAAAAATGCACCTGCTACATTTCAACGGATGGTAAACCAGGTTCTGAATGGGATGGAGGACTTCTGCATGGCATACTTGGATGACATAGCAGTGTTCAGCAATTCCTGGGAAGAACATGTAACCCACCTAAGAGATGTTTTGCAGGCTCTTGGACGAGCCAATCTGACCATAAAGGCGAGTAAATGCCAAATTGGACAGAGTAAGGTAGTCTATCTTGGATATGAGGTAGGAGGTGGAGAAATAAGGCCTTTGCTCAGTAAGATTGAAGCTGTGCAAAATTGGACAACACCTACTACTCAGACCCAGGTGAGAGCCTTCTTAGGTCTCACTGGGTATTACAGGAATTTAATTGAGTACTATGGGACCATAGCTTCTCCTCTGAATGTCATATCCTCTCCCAAATTTCCTAAAAAGGTTAGATGGAACGAGGAGTGCAATCAGGCTTTTGAAAACCTGAAAAAGGCTCTTTGCCAAGCCCCAGTACTCAGAGCTCCTGATTATCACCAAACTTTCATTGTTCAGACAGATGCTTCAAATGTAGGAATAGGTGCCGTACTCAGTCAACTGGATGGGAAAGGTAGGGAGCACCCCATTTGCTTCATCAGCCGCAAGCTGAAGGATCCTGAAACAAGGTGGGCAACAATCGAAAGAGAGTGCTTTGCTATCGTGTGGGTTCTGAAGAAGTTTAGGCCATACTTGTATGGTTCTACTTTTGTCATTCCGACTGACCACCAACCCTTGAGATGGTTAATGCAAATGAAGGGGGAAAACCCAAAACTACTGAGATGGTCGATCTGCCTGCAAGGGTTTGTTTTCACCATTGAGCACAGGTCAGGATGTCACCACCAAAATGCTGATGGTCTCTCCAAGATGTATGTCATCGACTAGAGGTATGAGATTCATCCAGGAGTGGATTAAATCCTCCTGTCCCTTAGTCTGGGGGGGCGAGTGTTAGGGAGAATTCTCTGTTTAGGCTGAATTTCCTAACCTAGTGAGTCCCCCAGCTTTGCTGGATTTCTGGAGTTTGTTTTTTTCCATCCTGCCAAGAGTGAGACTCTTTTTCTCCCACTCTTGGACACGAATGTGGTTAATTCCTTTAAATGTCAATGTGTTCTATGGGCTATGGTGTCTTTTACTCCATAGGGTCTCATGTGTTTTACTATGTGTGTTACACCGCACCCTCCGTGCCGTAACACTGGGGTGTCCTAGAGGATCCCCACCATAGACTCCATACCCTGGGGCTGACTACTGTCCCCCAGGGCATGTAAAGTCACCATTGGCTTTACTAGACCTAAATTTACTAACAGAACTAGTACCAACCATCCTATTGTGGACGTACTGGTAGGGGTAATTCGATTACCCCTGGGTCTGTTATTCGAGGGGGCACTGTCCCATCCCCCCTCATCGAGTTTTGGCTGGTGGCAGTGGAAACTACTTGTTATATTCGACCCCGAATATAATTCTATGGGATTCTTCCCATTGTTGGGGACTAATACGTTTTTTCCCGTTAGTCTCTAACATACCGCCGGTTTATTTGTCTTAAATAAATCTACCGTTTGGTATTTTCTGCCAGAACTCGGTTTTTAAAATGGCGTCTGTGTTCGCCTCTGTATCTCCGAACCAAAGGTTGAGCCCTTTGTTCCACTTTTGGCGGGCTTCTGCACAGAAGCCCTCCAAAGTGGTGCCATTCTGTCTGGGTACCACAGGGCTGTGGGAGGGGGTTTCGGCACCCTGGACTGAGTTGCCTTGCCAACTCAAGTCGCACTCTGGTGTGATTGGCTCAAGCGGTGAGCCACCCCGCTCACTACTTAGCATGGTTTGATTGACAGCTAGGCTGAATGAATGGGGGTTTTTCTGCATAAAAGCAGGGCTTTTGGGACTGGATCTTCAGAAGTCGCCACAGGACCTAAGAATCCGACAAGGGTAAAGCTGAGCCGACCTGCAACGACGACACCTCTGGTGGAGCCCTGCTGAACCGACTCACCACTGCCCAACGACAGAGGAGATCTCCCGGCCAGAGAGTCTTCTTCCCCTGACTGGTGGGAACAACCAGTCCCTTTGCTTTTTCTTCGCTTCCAGGACGTAGTGGTCGAATTGCCCGTGCTGAGCACCCCGGCAACCGGATAGCTACTTACCACTGTACCGCGACCAAAAGGTGGTGCCTTGTGATGGAGCACTCCGCGCTGGTCTCTTCCCTGGTGGTGCAACGATCTTCAACTTTCTTTCGACAATGAGAGCATCTCATCTCTTGGCAAAGCCCCGACTTGCATCCACCACCAGGAACAACTCCCCCCGCCGGAGCTGTCTCTGCACTTACAAGGTACCGTGTCCGTCTGGCTGCCCTGTGACGGTTAGCGTGAGGTGTCTTAATCCTTACCTTTCCCCTGGGTCGCCTCCAGACCTTCTTAACTTTCTGTTCTAAACTGGTCCAACCTTTCTGTGACAATTTGCTACAAAGACTCGAAGTGCATTTCCACTGTGATACTTTTGGGACATATCGCCTTGCCTCTTTCCGAGTGGGCCTGGCCTCTGAACTTTGTGATCGACACTAGACCCTGCCTTACTTGCCTTGCATTTGCTTCAAAAAAAGTGTTGGTACCGAGTTGGTTTCATACCCTGCCTTTTCTCTCCCGTTCTAACGAATATTAGAGTGCCATCTGGGTTAAAGCATTGACCTCTGTCTGCAAATAAGTGGTGCCATTGAACCTAGACTTGTCGAAATATTGTTAGAGGATTGAGATACTTTTAGTAATTGTGATTGAAGTTGTTTGCCATATTAGTGCCAGTGTGTTTTCATAGATGTGTCTTTAAAATAAATAATTATATATCTTTACACCCAAGCTCTGCTCCCCGTCTGCTTGTTCTACTGTGTAAATTGCCCTATCTTGTATACTCCACATACTGCCTAACTTTTCTTGAGAGAAGTCTGACTGCTCAGCCACAGCTACCAAATGAATCTGTGTGGTACGGACGGATACCAAGTGGGTTTACTGCCAAACACCTGTAGGCCTAAATCTTTTGCAGTGGTCCTCGAGGGAACTGCACAGGTTTCCACTTAACAGGAATCAGGGCTCAACTGTAAAGAGGAAATCAGGGAATGGGAGGCAGACGATTTGGGGGTCAGCTGTAAGGAGTAAGTCAGGGTATGAAAGTAGGAGGAATACAGGCCTGACAGTGATTTAATCAGGGCTGGGCCATAAGGAGAATGTCAGGGTGTGACAGGGAGAGGAATCATCGAGTGACAGGGAGAAGAATCAGGGAGTGACAGGGTGAGGAATCATGGAGTGACAGGGAGTGGAATCAGAGAGTGATAGGGAGAGGAATCAGGGAGTTACAGGGAGGTGAATCAGGGAGAGGCTGGGAGAGGAATCATGGAGTGACAGGGAGCAGAATCAGGGAGTGACAGGGAGCAGAATTAGAGAGTGACAGGGAGAGGAATCATGGAGTGACAGGGAGCAGAATCAGAGAGTGACAGTGAGAGGAATCATGGAGTGACAGGGAGCAGAATCAGGGAGTGACTGGGAGATGAATCATGGAGTGACAGGGAGCAGAATCAGGGAGTGACAGGGAGGTGAATCATGGAGTGACAGGGAGTGAAATCAGGGAGTGACAGTGAGAGGAATCATGGAGTGACAGGGAGCGGAATTAGGGAGTGACAGGGAGAGGAATCAGGGGTGACAGGGAGAGGGATGGGGATCAGCCGTAAGGAGGACATCGGGGAGTGACTTTGAGAGGAATTTAATCTTGGCAGTGATTTGGGAATCAATGGGTCGGGTCAGTAAAAGTGGTCCAGGGTCAGAAAGAGAGATGCCAAGAAGGTAGATGAGTGTGCTACCCTTGAGTGGCTGCAGACAGGCCGTTGGTGCCTCCTCTTTCCCTCTTGATCCCTAGTTGATGGATTTATCTGCGGAGCCTAAGGTTGAAGAGGTAGTTGGTGGTAATGATATGATATATGATATGATATGGCATGTATAATGCGGCTATACACAAGCATTTCAAGGATGCGACGAGGTTAAGGGAGGGGGACAAAGGGAAGACAGAGACAAAGATCTTTCTAGGCCAAGTGACATTGAGATTGCGCAAGTGCAGGGGAGAGGGGTGGGGAAAAGCGTGAGGGGAAAGGGGAGGGGCAGTGCAGTACATGGGATCAAACAATAACAAGAAGTGCAGCCAACGGGTGGCAAGTGCAAGGGTGAGTGCAGGCAGCAGGTGTACAATGTGCAGGTAGGGGGACTGTAGGGTTGCAGGTACAGACCAAATTAAAAGGTTGCCGCGGGAAAGTGCAGGTATGCAACTGGGTGGGAAGGGGACCTGGGCCCGAGACCAGAGCGTAGCCAGGAGACCTGTGTAGTTTCAGCCAGGAATTCAACAGGGGAGAGGAAGAAAGAAGGCAGAAACAAAGAGGAAAGTCTTGAGGTGCTTCAGGAACAGGAGATGGCTCTCCTCAAGTTTCAGAGAGGCAGAGAAGCTGTTCCAGAGGGAGGTGCCAGCCAAAGAAAGAGATCTACCACCAATTAGTTGCTTGGAGAAGCGACTGACCCTGAGAGAGTTGGAGGCAGAGGAGCAAAGAGCTAGAGTAGGAAGGTATTTACAAAGAGAGAGTTGGAGGTATTGAGGCCCCAGAAGGCTTTGTGAACAATGTAGAGGGTCTTGAACTTAATCCTCACAGCCACTGGGAGCCAGTGCAAAGATTTCTTTGCTGCAGAGATATGACCCCTGGGCTTGAGGCCAAGGACAAGTCTCACAGTCCTGTTCTGGATGAGTTGCAAAGGGCGGAGAGTAGAGGCAGGCAGATTTAGATAGAGGCTGTTACAGTAGTCCAGCCTAGAGAGAACCAGGGCTCTGGAGACAGTGAGCTTCTGGGGGAAGGAGAGGAAAGGAAGAATACCTCTGAGGAGGTGCAGTTGGTAGTGTGACTTCTTAGAGACGTCAGAGATGTGAGTAGAAAATGAGAGTGTGGAGTAGAAGATGACCTAGAGGTTCTTAGCCTTGCTGGTGGGAGCAAGAAGAGGGCCAAGGGAGGCCGGCCAGAGAGCTGCAGGGAAGGAGGGAGTGGGTGTGCCGATGAGTAGAATCTCAGTCTTACTGGCATTAAGGCAGAGGTCATTGGTGGCACACCACTCCTAGATATAAGACAGACAGTCAGAGATGAGAGAAGGAGAAGAGGTGGCAGAAGCGAGCCTAAAAACAAGCTGAGTGTCATCTGCATAGCACTGAATGTTGTATCAGAGAGCCGAAATGTGGTGGGCAAGAGGTGCCAGGTATTCGTTGAACAGCCAGGGAGAGAGGTTAGTCCCATAGGGAACAGCACAGGAAGAGAGTGGGAAAGAGGGGAGAAAGGACCGAAATTTGGTTTCTTGAGAAGACGGTGCACAAGAGAGTATTTCAGGGGGGAAGGGTAGGCTCCAGTGGCGAAGGGGAGGTTGCAGAAGTTGGCCAGGGCAGGAGCAAGGGTGTCAATGTGGTGCTTGATAGTTTGGGAATAACACCAGAGAACCTGTGTTGACGAGACTTTCATAGATCGGACTTGTCTAGAAGCCTTGTCAGGGGAGAACAGAGGAAAGGCATAGAAGGAGGGAGGAGAGGTGGCCACAAGGGGCACAGAGGTAGAGCAGAGAGTAGAGGAAGGAGGAAGAGAGGATGAGAGAGTGAGGACAGGATGTCCTGAGTTTTAGAGATGAAATGATTATCCAGAGCCATGCAGAGAGCCTGGGAGGAGACAGCTCGCTCAGCTGTCAAACACTCCTCTGACATCTGCCGCCTCCCGGAAGAACTTGACCTTGATGTCCTCGGTCACACCAAGACATGGTTCACGGCGAGCTCTGTCACAAGCTTTGACACTCTCCTCCCTGATGGCTACAAGATCCTCTATGCGCCCAGATCCAACCGTTCCAGTGTGGGTGTAGTCCAGACCTTCCCAGATGGGATCAAACCTGTGTTGCTCTGTGTCGTCTTGCTTCCAAGACGAGCATGTTGCCCCTGAGCTATTCTCCCGAGACAGGAACCATACACAAAAGGACAAAGTAGTTGGCAAACGTAAACCTGGAGGAAAGAAGAATGCAGCAGAACACACAGCAGAACAATGAAAGACAGGGCAGTCAGTGAGGCGAAACACAAAACCAAACCAAGAGCAGAAAAGTCGACAAATGATGATCTAGAGGAGGGAGGAATACAACCGGACAACATAAGGCAGTACAATTCAAAACAGGGCAGTCAGTGCGGAAAATAACAAAGCAATGTACAAAAGCAGAGAGGTCGACAAGTGAGAACCTAAAGGAGGCAAAAATACAGCAGAACACGGAACAGTAGGACAATCAATGAATAGGGCAGTCAGTGAGGAAGAACAGAAGGGGGCATGTGGGAGCAGGAGGAGAGAAGACAGAAGGGAACACGCGGTTCGGGAGAAGCGAAGGACACGCGGTCGGGGAGTAGCAAGGAAGGTGCGAGAAACAAGTGATGGATGCAGGAGGGAGAAGGAGGGGCGTGAGGCAAGTGCACGCAACACGCGGTCCTGGAGTAGTGGGGAGCTTTCGAAGAAACATGTGATCAGGAAGCAGCAAGGGACACGCAATGGGTGCAGGAGGGAGAAGGGGGTGCAAGGCAAATGCGCAGAACATGCGGTCCTGGAGTAGCGAGTAAGTTGCGAGGAACACACGGTCAGGAAATAGTGAGGAAGTTGCGAGGAACACACGGTCAGGAAATATTGAGGAAGTTGCGAGGAACACACGATCAGGGAATTGCGAGGAACCACGTGATCAGGGAAGCGCAGCTGCAAGCGAATCCAGGGTGGAAGTGTGAGGAACCAGGCTATCAGGGATTGCGAGGGGCCACACGGGCTAAGGCGCACAGGCAAGAGTGAGTCCTAAAAGGGAAGGGCACCAAAACGTGCGACAATCACTGACATTCAGGGAATGCACCAACCGAGCGTGACCAAGGATGGAGGGGGTCGCTAGAGCACACACGATCGTGGGATTGCGAGGGACCACGCAAATCAGGGGCACATGGGGAGGAAGAGGAGAGGGTATGGAGGTGTGCGCAGTCAAAGATTGCGAGGGATTACGCAGTCAGGGGATGCGCAACACGTGCGGAGGCAGCACAAGGGAGGAGTGTGGGGGCCTGGCGTGTGAAGTCGAAGATTGGGTGGGATCACGGGCAGGGGACATGCAGCGAGCACGGAGGCAGTGCAAGGGAGTAGTGCGAGGGGCCACACAGGTAAGAGATGCGAGGCATGCGCAAAGTGAGAGTGGAGGTGGCTGGGGCGCATGCATACGGGAAGATGACTAAGAAGTGCAGAGCAGCAAGCAAACTCCCCAACTTCTTACCTGGCGGCCGCAGACAGGAGGGTGAATTGTCTGCACTCGCAGTCTATGCCACAGACCCCTTCGTCGCCAAACACCTGCGTCGCTCAACACTGCAGCCTTGTCCTGCGAGGGCTTTGCAGCAGAGGGTCTGAAACTCAGATTATATAGGCTCGGTAGCCTGGACAGAACAAACGTGTTATGTGGAAATTGGGCAGCGTCTCCTGAGAATTTGCATCGCTCAACACCGCAGCCTTGTCCTGCAAGGGCTTTTGCGAGCAGAAGTGCCAGGAACACATCCCTCACTACTCTGGCAGTGTGGATTCAGGGAAAACAGGTCTTGGAGATCGTGATAGAGGTCTGGCATTACTCTAAAGCAGAGTTCCAGCACTAAGGCTGTAGCCTCGTGGGCAGCCTGGCACAGGCTTGGTCAATGACGTCATCCAATGGTAGCCTGGCCAATGCTGCCTTTGTTGGCACTTGGCCTCTAACTCCGCTTAGCCAATGTGTTGAATACTAAGATTGATACTGAGGTAGACCGGCTCATGCTTCCAGCGTTAAGGACATGGCAGTGAGACAGCCGGGGTCCTACTTTCCAGCACTGTGGACCTGACCCCAAGGTAGCCTGGCCCAAGCTTCCAGGGTTTAAGGCATGACCCAGTGCTAAGGCAGGCAGTCTGGCTAGCACTTTTCGGGCAGTTTTGTTTATTAGGAAAGATTAGCCAAAACCTACAGTTTGAAACAATGTAATAGATTCAAGTGACTTTCATCCAAAGACCACAACAGACGTTTTTCCCGAAAGTGAATTCTGTTACTTAGAACATGACTATTGAATAAGATGGTAAAACGCCAAGCTATGGCTTTCCTAATATCCCCAGCAAGACGCCTGAAGAAAAGACACACTTGCCACGTCCTCAAACTCTCCCTGGGCAACCAAATTCGAAACTAGTTCAAACTACGGTGCCCTCAAATCACAGGGGGCAATAAAGACTGCAGTCAAAATACACTGAAATCGGTGGCACTTTGATCTACAACTGAAAAAACTATTTCCAAAACAACTGGTCCTGGCCTACAGAAAGGGCGCCGGTAGGGGGTATGTTCCTTTGTGCTGAAACAAAAGAATTGGACACCCGAATATCCCTGCTGCTTAATCATCAACCAGTACTACAATGTAATTAAAGGAAGTCTACTTGGCCAGGCACTGACGGGGACAAATACCTCTTTTTGAGATTGTGCAACATTTGACTCCGAACATGTCATTTATACCACCGCATGTCCATGCAAACTGTTCTTTGTGTGGAAGCCAGGGCAGAAGATGAAACCATGATGGAATAAGTCGAACATTGGAACATAAAACACAAAGTTATCCATAGAAAAATCATACGCTGCACACATGTGACTCCAAGCACTGCTGCTGGTTAGGAAGCCCCAAAGAGATGCCTCCTGGACTGAGCATCTGTCATCGCTGCATCCTTTTGGCCTTAATGAGAAAGCGTGCCTGGGCTCTGTTTTGCAGCGTTGGTGCATTAGGTGCTGTCATTTTAACTCTCTTTACTGATTACGTACAACATTATATGCATAATACAAGCATACTACTCACTGTTCTACTGTTAGCAAATTCATTGGATGTTAATAGCTATTGATGTGCTGACATTGACTTTATTACATTGTGATTTTCATTAGAAGAATTGGTAGGCTACTTAACAATATTGCTTTTAGATTTTCATTTGTTTTACTTAAGAAGATAATTGTATTTTGATCACAACAGGTTTTCAACACTGTTTACATTTTCAGTGATTTGATGTTTTGTCTTTTCACATGCTTCCGTCTGTCAATCAGAGCTGTGACTTTCCTGCCTCCCCTGGGCATGTGCTTCCGTCTGTCAATCAGAGTTGGGACTTTCCTGCCTCCCCTGGGCATGTGCTTCCGTCTGTCAATCAGAGCTGTGACTTTCCTGCCTCCTCTGTGCATGTGCTGCCGTCTGTCAATCAGAGCTGTGACTTTCCTGCCTCCCCTGGGCATGTGCTTCCGTCTGTCAATCAGAGCTGTGACTTTCCTGCCTCCCCTCGGCATGTGCTTCAGTCTGTCAATCAGAGCTGTGACTTTCCTGCCTCCCCTCGGCATGTGCTTCCGTCTGTCAATGAAAGCTGTGACTTTCCTGCCTCCCCTCGGCATGTGCTTCCGTCTGTCAATGAAAGCTGTGACTTTCCTGCCTCCCCTCGGCATGTGCTTCCGTCTGTCAATCAGAGCTGTGACTTCCCTGCCTCCCCTGGGCATGTGCGTCTGTCTGTCAATCAGAGCTGTGATTTTCCTGCCTCCCCTCGGCATCTGCTTCCGTCTGTCAATCAGAGCTGTGACTTTCCTGCCTCCGCTGGCTATGTACGTCCGTCTGTCAATCAGAGCTGTGACTTTCCTGCCTCCCCTCGGCATGTGCTTCCATCTGTCAATCAGAGCTGTGACTTTCCTGCCTCCCCTCAGCATGTGCTTCCATCTGTCAATCAGAGCTGTGACTTTCCTGCCTCCCCTCAGCATGTGCTTCTCTCTGTCAATCAAAGCTGTGACTCTCCTGCCTCCCCTGGGCATGTGCTTCCATGTTCAGGCAGCCAAGTTCCAATACAGGCGCTCCACTCCGTCAATCAAAGCCATGATTTGCCTGTTGCAGGCCTCCACTGGGCACATGCTTCTGTCTTCAGGTGCCATGTTTCGATAGATACCGCTCTGTCAATCAGGGCCATGACTTGCCCATTGTAGGCCACCACTGGGCATGTGCTTCCATGTTTGGGAGGCCATGTTTCGATAGATACCGATCTGTCAATCAGAGCCAAGACTTGCCTGTTGCAGGCCTCCACTCGGCATGTGCTTTCTATCTTTGTGAGGCCATGTTCGATGGAGACCGCTCGGTCCATTAGAGCCATGACTTGGCCGTTGCAGGCCTGCACTGGACACATGCTTCTGTCTTCAGCCATGTTACAATAGATACCTCTCTGTCAGTCAGAGCCATGACTTGCCTGTTGCAGGCCTCCCCTGGGCATGTGCTTCTGTCTTCAGGAGGCCATGTTCAGATAGATACCGCTCTGTCAGTCAGAGCCATGACTTGCCTGTTGCAGGCCTCCCTGGGCTTGTGCTTCCGTCTTCAGGAGGCCATGTTCCGATAGATACCGCTCTGTCAGTCAGAGCCATGACTTGCCTGTTGCAGGCCTCCCTGGGCATGTGCTTCCGTCTTCAGGAGGCCATGTTCCGATAGATACCGCTCTGTCAGTCAGAGCCATGACTTGCCTGTTGCAGGCCTCCCTGGGCATGTGCTTCCGTCTTCAGGAGGCCATGTTCCGATAGATACCGCTCTGTCAGTGAGAGCCATGACTTGCCTGTTGTAGGCCTCCCTGGGCATGTGCTTCTGTCTTCAGGAGGCCATGTTCAGATAGATACCGCTCTGTCAGTCAGAGCCATGACTTGCCTGTTGCAGGCCTCCCTGGGCATGTGCTTCCGTCTTCAGGAGGCCATGTTCCGATAGATACCGCTCTGTCAGTCAGAGCCATGACTTGCCTGTTGCAGGCCTCCCTGGGCATGTGCTTCCGTCTTCAGGAGGCCATGTTCCGATAGATACCGCTCTGTCAGTGAGAGCCATGACTTGCCTGTTGTAGGCCTCCCTGGGCATGTGCTTCTGTCTTCAGGAGGCCATGTTCAGATAGATACCGCTCTGTCAGTCAGAGCCATGACTTGCTGGTTTCCTTCCTTGCCTTCCCTGGGCACGTGCTTTCCGTCTCCAGGAGGCCATGTTGTGGAAGAGGCCCCTCTATCTGCTAACACTGTGACGCACTTCCGTTTTGCAGCTGCCATGTTCTGATAGCGCCTCCACCCGTCAGAGCAGGACAGTGTCCACATAGGGCATGTTGCCCGCCCGCCAGCTGCCTTTTCTGATAGAGAGAGGTTCTAGGATGCGCGCTGCCCGCTGCCATTTTACGATAGAGGCTTCTCGGCCCTGGTAGCAATTCCTCCCCGGGCTTCAGAGCCGGGACTCTGCCCACAAAGCTGGCGTGGCCGCGGTCTCCACAGCTGCCGGACACTGATGGAACCAGTGCTGAACCACAAAATAAAAATAAAAGACCCACGAGCCGCAAAAGCACAGAAGACATCAGAGGCCTGACAGAGATGCTAGTGTGGGGCTGCTGTGTATGGCTGACTGGCGGGGGGATTGGGGGGCCTCTCTCCACCCTCTGACATGATGCTATTTGCAGGACTGTCCAGGCAGCGCCTGTGCAACGTGTCCACAGCAATTCCACATTCATTCCAAAACATGGAGCTCTTGGTTCTCAGGCACATAAGTCCTCAGATCATCCAGACTCTGAAGGAGGTTCTGGGAGCCCCGACCCCTGCCCTGGGGACAAGTCGCTACTAGACCCCTGTGACGAATTAGCTTCCAGGCTCCAGTGGTCCAGGGACGAATATCGGTTTCTAAACCATCAATCAGCCCCACACCACTAGTACACCAGAAGGGATACAAACAGATTGGAATACAAATAAATTATAAGACCTCCTTGCCCAACTTTGGTAACGTGGACGGAACGGCAGGCTTATATCCAAAATGTTGTGGATCGTCGGTTAGTTGCAACACAGCTAAAATACAATTATTGCCCAGGGATAAAATGGACTGTCCAGTCAAGGTTGTATACAAATATCTACTTTATTATAATGGCAACAGACAGTTGTAGCACACTACAAAATACAACCCATCCTGTAAAGGAACACAAAAGACGGACAGATTCAAGAAGGCAAAGGAATGCACTCTGGATACTGACAGGAGGGTAGTTGGTAGAGTAATTAATCGCAATAGTTCAAGGATACTTGGTTTCAACACAAAGAGAGCAATGGGTCGTACAATGTCACTAGCAGCCTTCAGAGACGGACCAGGGGGACAGAACCACATGTACTTTCTGCCTGTAGATGTTCTTGGTGCTTAACAGGGTCGAGTCGGTTTCAGGGCGCTTTGCAGCTTCTGTGACAGAGATCAAGACGGGAGACAGCTGCGGGTATCAGGCGGCAGGCAGTTCGTTGAGCGAGGCTCGATGGATGGCTGCAGACTGGCCTACACAGCAGCTCAGGGTCAGGAATCATCTCAGTGCTGGTTGGCAGTTCTGAAGCAATAGTCAAGGTGTCTCAGATGACGTTAGCGACTGCAGCATGATGACAGTCAGCTCTGCAGTCGGTTGCAGCTCGAGGGGCTCGACTGGCTTGAAAATGTCCGTTTAAGGCAGATGCTGGTTGATGCTTGTCGATGCACTCCTCCCAGCTTCTTCACTGGGCTCGTGTCTTTTGAGGCAGAGCTGAGTGTTGCAGGCAACAGCCTTGCCCTTACTTTGGTTCAGAGACTCTCGGGCACCTCCCACCTAGGAAGCTTGCTTGCAGAGCCTAGCAGGGCACGCTGTGTGCTGGCTGGGTACCAGTTGAGGAGCTGCTGGAGGGTCCTCTGGATTCAGTATCTCCCTCTGTTCCCTGGGAGATGTTATGGGGAGGGATCTTGCTTCCCTCTTTGGATATCCTGGCCTTCCTTCACTGGCGGAAGCTGTAAGGCAGACTGTACCTTCAGCCGGGCTCCAAATGAGTCCTTCTTGTTACTCCTTGCAATGTCTTCAAATGATCTGTCCAAAAGAGGGGCTCAACCCTCTTTTAAAGCCAAATGGACCACAGTGATTGGTGTAGGCTAAGCCTACCTCAATGACCCAATCCTGGGTCCCCACTAACAATCTCCTGTATGCATGAGGTCATAACAAGAGTGCTTTGTAACAGAAAAGGTAAAGGGGTGAAAACATGTAACACTAAGTCCCACCCATTTTCCTGTATGTTGTGGATCAAAAGGTCTGTCTGGTTAATTGAGCTCTCTGTGGTTACTGATTAAAGCGGCAGTTCTTCCTTGAAGCTGCTGCGAGATCAGACGTTCGGTTGCAGCCAAACCACAAACCTTCTGAATGGGGTTGACTGCGGGGATAACTACGGTAAACAGCTGTCCCAGACATGACAGGTCACTGCCCTTGATACTGAGAGGCAGGAGGTGGCTTCAGGTTGACACAGGGCATATCAATGGTTGTTGGGGTTTCCTGTCTCTTTTGTTTGTCTTGGGACCAGGCCCCTCCTTGGGCCTGTCTGAATTAACTTTTATTAGTATACAAAGTTGCCACCAGCAGCTAAAAAAGGGCAAGGTGGATCCATGGAACCTTTGTTAGTGAATTAGGCTGGCCATGGCAGGAGGAAGGTTTTGCCCTCCCCCTTCTGAGATGCCTTGATGTACTCTTGGCTGTCATATCCCAACTAAATATGACGGGGGAAGGCGCCTGTAGACTTTGTCCACCCAGAGTACACGGGTCTAGGTGTATGTTGTGCAATGAGAATCGGAAAATGTGTGCAGATTAGCCCCACACATCTACCATCATTTAATTTCATTTAAAATGTAAAAAAAGCAAAGGTGAGCGCACATCAACCGTGTGGCTGGTTCAATTCCTCACAACTCCACCCCCCATGGACTGGAGGTTGAGCGCTGGATTCTATCTCCAGCCTGGTGGATAGTCACCTCTAGAAACCCTCTTTGTGGGGCTAGAGAAATAGTTCAGGGTTCTGGCACTAGCCGTGCGGGGCTAGTCACAACTAGACTTCCCCTCCATGGGGCTGGGATAGTAGTCCTCGGTTCCTCCTTCAGACCTGGGGGCTAGTCACCACTAGACCACCCCTTCCTGGGCTGGGGTAGTAGTCCTGGCTTCCACCTCTAGCCCTGGGGCTACTCACCAATAGATCTCCCCTACGTGGGGAGCGGGTAAGAGTCCTGGGTTTGACCTCCTGCCCTGGGGGCTAGTCACCACTATACCTCCCCTCCCTGGGGAGAGGGTACGTGTCCTGGGTTCCACCTTAAACTCTGGGTGACCTCTAGACGTCCTCTCTGGGGGCTGGGGAAATAGTTCAGTGCTCTAGCTCCAGCCCTGACGGGCTAGTCACCACTAGCCCTCCCCTTCCTGGGGCTGTGGTAGTAGTCCTGGGTTTCACCTCCAGCCCTGGAGGCTAGACACCACTAGACTCCCCTCCCTGGAGGGAGGGTAAGAGACCACCAGTCCTGGGGGCTAGTCACCACCAAGCCTCCAGGGTAATAGAGTGCTTAGCCAAGGCAATGAAGTTTGAGGCATTCATGAGAGCAGTTTCTGTGGCATGACAGAAACGAAAACCTGTTTGTAGGAGGTCTCAAAGGTTGTGGATGTCTAAGAAAGCTGTAAAATGATTGAACACAACTCTTTCAAGCACTTTAGAGTAGTGTGGAAGGAGAGACACTGGGTGAAAGGGGTTTGGGTTTGGGTTAGCCCTTTGCTTTTTAGGAGAGGAATGACCCTGGCCGTTTTGAAAATAGAGGGAAAGCAGTCAGAGTCAAAGGACATATTGAAGAGTTCAGCGAGTTGAGAGGCCACTAAAGTGACAATAGGCTTGAAAAGGAGCTTGTCACCAATAGACCTCCTCTCCTGGGGTTGGGGTTAGAGTCCAGGTGTCTACCTCCAGCCATTGGGACTACTCATACTAGACCTTCCCTGCCTGGGGCTGTCTTTCAAGTTCAGGGCTCCAATTCCAGCCCTGGGCAGTAGTCATTAGTAGAATCCCCCATCCTGGGGCAAGTGTTACAATCCAATATTCTTCCGCCAGCCCTGAGGGATAATTACAAATAGACCACACCTTCTCGATTCGAAGGATTGGATTAGATTTAAGGTGCAAAATCCAGCTTTAAGGTCTAGTTATGTCGCCTCTCTGAAGCTGGGGATAGAGTCCAGGCTCCTAACTCCAGCCATGAAGTCTGATTACCAGTAGACCTCCCCTCCCTGGGTGAGTCTCCAGCCCTGATTTCAATCTTCTAGACCTCCACCCTGGGCTGTGTGTGGGACCCCTGTCCCCGGCTGAGTGCTTGCCTGAATGTCGATAGGAGCCTAGAAGTCCCTGCTCCAACACTGTGCACTAGGTATCACATATCCAGGCTTGGAATAGAGCCCAGGCCCTGCCTTTAGCCCTGAACTCGTATTACCATAAGGCATCTATCCAGGTCTGTGATTCAAGGCCATCCTACAGCCTTGACCTGTATTTAGCAATAGACCGTGCCTCTCTCAGAGCCAGGGATAAAGAAGGCCTGACTCAAGCCTCGAGCTCTTATCACTAGACCTCACCTCACCTTTCTCAATAGCTGCTACAAATCAAAACTGGGATTTAAGCCTAGGCCCCACCCCAGCCGTGTTATGTAACCACCAGGCAACATCTATCCAGAAGAAGTATTAGTATCCAGAACCTACCTTCAAACTTGTGCTTTCACCACCACATCTCACCTATTCAGGGCCAGGATTGGCGCTCAGGTTCCATCTCTAGGCCTGGTCACTCATCACTCAGCTCCAGCTATCCACGTCTAGCATTAGAGCTTAGGTCAGGCATCCATAGCTGAGCATTCATCACCTGGCTCCACCTATGGCAGGTCTAGGTATAGAGCTCAGGTCACGCATCGAGGCATGGGAATGCATCACCTGGCTCCACCTATCGCAGGTCTAGGATTAGAGCTCATGTCAGGCATCCATAGCTGAGCATTCATCACCTGGCTCCACCTATGGCAGGTCTAGGAATAGAGCTCAGGTCCCAATGCACTCAGCAGTAACCCAAACTCCTCCCAGAGCTCAGGCACCACTTGCAGCCGTGAGCTTTCACCACAAGGCCTCACCTATCCATAGATGGCACGAAAGGTCAGGCTTAAGCTCTCATCCCCTACCCTGACTTCTCAGCACCAGGCCTCACGTATTGTCAAAGCCTGGACACACAAAGTTCTGACTGGAACACCAGATCTCACCTATCCCATTCCACCATCACTGGGCTCTTAACACTAGACCTACCCTATCCCAGTCCACCATCGCTGGGCTCTCAACACTATACCTACCCTATCCCATTCCACCATCGCTGAGCTCTCAACACTATACCTACCCTATCCCATTCCACCATTGCTGGGCTCTCAACACTAGACCTACCCTATTCCATTCCACCATCACTGGGCTCTCAACACTAGAGTGCACCTATCCCATTCCACCATCGCTGGGCTCTGAACCCTATACCTACCCCATCCCATTCCACCATCGCTGGGCTCTCAACACTAGACCTACCCTATCCCATTCCAACATTGCTGGGCTCTCAACACTATACCTACCCTATCCCATTCCACCATCGCTGGGCTCTCAACACTAGACCTACCCTATCCCATTCCACCATCGCTGGGCTCTCAACACTAGACCTACCCTATCCCATTCCACCATCGCTGGGCTCTCAACACTAGACCTACCCTATCCCATTCCACCATCGCTGAGCTCTCAACACTAGACCTACCCTATCCCATTCCACCATCGCTGGGCTCTCAACACTAGACCTACCCTATCCCATTCCACCATCGCTGGGCTCTCAACACTAGACCTACCCTATCCCATTCCACCATCGCCGGGCTCTCAACACTAAACCTACCCTATCCCATTCCACCATCGCTGGGCTCTCAACACTATACCTACCCTATCCCATTCCACCATTGCTGGGCTCTCAACACTATACCTACCCTATCCCATTCCACCATCGCTGGGCTCTCAACACTAGACCTACCCTATCCCCTTCCACCATCGCTGGGCTCTCAACACTAGACCTACCCTATCCCATTCCACCATCGCTGGGCTCTCAACACTAGACCTACTCTATCCCATTCCACCATCGCTGGGCTCTCAACACTCTACCTACCCTATCCCATTCCACCATCGCTGGGTTCTCAACACTCTACCTACCCTATCCCATTCCACCATCGCTGGGCTCTCAACACTAGACCTACCCTATCCCCTTCCACCATCACTGGGCTCTCAACACTAGACCTACCCTATCCCATTCCACCATTGCTGGGCTCTCAACACTAGACCTACCCTATCACATTCCACCATCGCTGAGCTCTCAACACTAGACCTACTCTATCCCATTCCACCATCGCTGGGCTCTCAACACTCTACCTACCCTATCCCATTCCACCATCGCTGAGCTCTCAACACTAGACCTACACTATCCCATTCCACCATCGCTGGGCTCTCAACACTAGACCTACCCTATCCCATTCCACCATCGCTGGGCTCTCAACATTATACCTACCCTATCCCATTCCACCATCGCTGGGCTCTCAACATTATACCTACCCTATCCCCTTCCACCATCGCTGGGCTCTCAACACTAGGGTGCACCTATCCCATTCCACCATCGCTGGGCTCTCAACACTCTACCTACCCTATCCCATTCCACCATCACTAGGCTCTCAACACTCTACCTACCCTATCCCATTCCACAATCGCTGGGCTCTCAACACTCTACCTACCCTATCCCATTCCACCATCGCTGGGCTCTCAACACTCTACCTACCCTATCCCATTCCACGATTGCTGGGCTCTCAACACTCTACCTACCCTATCCCATTCCACCATCGCTGAGCTCTCAACACTAGACCTACTCTATCCCATTCCACCATCGCTGGGCTCTCAACACTAGAGTGCACCTATCCCATTCCACCATCGCTGGGCTCTCAACACTAGAGTGCACCTATCCCATTCCACCATCGCTGGGCTCTCAACACTAGACCTACCCTATCCCATTCCACCATCACTGGGCTCTCAACACTAGAGTGCACCTATCCCATTCTACCATCTCTGGGCTCTGAACCCTATACCTACCCCATCCCATTCCACCATTGCTGGGCTCTCAACACTATACCTACCCCATCCCATTCCACCATCGCTGGGCTCTCAACACTAGACCTATCCTATCCCATTCCACCATCGCTGGGCTCTCAACACTAGACCTACCCTATCCCATTCCACCATCGCTGGGCTCTCAACTCTCTACCTACCCTATCCCATTCCACCATCGCTGGGCTCTCAACTCTCTACCTACCCTATCCCATTCCACCATCGCTGGGCTCTCAACACTATACCTACCCTATCCCATTCCACCATCACTGGGCTCTCAACACTCTACCTACCCTATCCCATTCCACCATCACTGGGCTCTCAACACTAGAGTGCACCTATCCTATTCCACCATCTCTGGGCTCTGAACCCTATACCTACCCCATCCCATTCCACCATTGCTGGGCTCTCAACACTATACCTACCCCATCCCATTCCACCATCGCTGGGCTCTCAACACTAGACCTACCCTATCCCATTCCACCATCGCTGGGCTCTCAACACTAGACCTACCCTATCCCATTCCACCATTGCTGGGCTCTCAACTCTCTACCTACCCTATCCCATTCCACCATCACAGGGCTCTCAACACTAGACCTACCCTATCCCATTCCACCATCACTGGGCTCTCAACACTAGAGTGCACCTATCCCATTCCACCATCGCTGGGCTCTCAACACTCTACCTACCCTATCCCATTCCACCATCGCTGGGCTCTCAACACTATACCTACCCCATCCCATTCCACCATCGCTGGGCTCTCAACACTATACCTACCCTATCCCATTCCACCATTGCTGGGCTCTCAACACTAGACCTACCCTATCCCATGCCACCATCGCTGGGCTCTGAACCCTATACCTACCCCATCCCATTCCACCATCGCTGGACTCTCAACACTAGACCTACCCTATCCCATTCCACCATTGCTGGGCTCTCAACAATAGACCTACCCTATCCCATTCCACCATCGCTGAGCTCTCAACACTATACCTACCCCATCCCATTCCACCATCACTGGGCTCTCAACAATCTACCTATCCTATCCCATTCCACCATCACTGGGCTCTCAACACTAGAGTGCACCTATCCCATTCCACCATCTCTGGGCTCTGAACCCTATACCTACCCCATCCCATTCCACCATTGCTGGGCTCTCAACACTATACCTACCCCATCCCATTCCACCATCGCTGGGCTCTCAACACTAGACCTACCCTATCCCATTCCACCATCGCTGGGCTCTCAACACTAGACCTACCCTATCCCATTCCACCATTGCTGGGCTCTCAACTCTCTACCTACCCTATCCCATTCCACCATCACTGGGCTCTCAACACTAGAGTGCACCTATCCCATTCCACCATCTCTGGGCTCTGAACCCTATACCTACCACATCCCATTCCACCATTGCTGGGCTCGCAACACTATACCTACCCCATCCCATTCCACCATCGCTGGGCTCTCAACACTAGACCTACCCTATCCCATTCCACCGTCACTGGGCTCTCAACACTAGACCTACCCTAACCCATTCCACCATCGCTGGGCTCTCAACTCTCTACCTACCCTATCCCATTCCACCATCACTGGGCTCTCAACACTAGACCTACCCTATCCCATTCCACCATCACTAGGCTCTCAACACTAGAGTGCACCTATCCCATTCCACCATCGCTGGGCTCTGAACCCTATACCTACCCCATCCCATTCCACCATCGCTGGGCTCTCAACACTCTACCTACCCTATCCCATTCCACCATCGCTGGGCTCTCAACACTAGACCTACCCTATCCCATTCCACCATCGCTGGGCTCTCAACACTAGACCTACCCTATCCCATTCCACCATCGCTGGGCTCTCAACACTATACCTACCCTATCCCATTCCACCATCGAGGGCTCTCAACATTATACCTACCCTATCCCATTCCACCATCGCTGGGCTCTCAACACTAGACCTACCCTATCCCATTCCACCATCGCTGGGCTCTCAACACTCTACCTACCGTATCCCATTCCACCATCGCTGGGCTCTCAACTCTCTACCTACCCCATCCCATTCCACCATCGCTGGGCTCTCAACACTAGACCTACCCTATCCCATTCCACCATCGCTGGGTTCTCAACACTATACCTACCCCATCCCATTCCACCATCTCTGGGCTGTCAACACTAGACCTACCCCATCCCATTCCACCATCGCTGGGCTCTCAACACTAGACCTACCCCATCCCATTCTACCATCGCTGGCTCTCAACACTAGACCTACCCTGTCCCATTCCACCATCGCTGGGCTCTCAACACTATACCTACCCCATCCCATTCCACCATCGCTGGGCTCTCAACACTAGACCTACCCTATCCCATTCCACCATTGCTGGGCTCTCAACACTATACCTACCCCATCCCATTCCACCATCGCTGGGTCTCAACACTAGACCTACCCTATCCCATTCCACCATCGCTAGGCTCTCAACACTAGACCTACCCTATCCCATTCCACCATTGCTGGGCTCTCAACACTAGACCTACCCTATCCCATTCCACCATCGCTGGGCTCTCAACACTAGACCTACCCTATCCCATTCCACCATCGCTGGGCTCTCAACACTCTACCTACCCTATCCCATTCCACGATCGCTGGGCTCTCAACTCTCTACCTACCCCATCCCATTCCACCATCGCTGGGCTCTCAACACTAGACCTACCCTATTTCATTCCACCATCGCTGGGCTCTCAACACTCTACCTACCCTATCCCATTCCACGATCACTGGGCTCTCAACTCTCTACCTACCCCATCCCATTCCACCATCGCTGGGCTCTCAACACTAGACCTACCCTATCCCATTCCACCATCGCTGGGCTCTCAACACTAGACCTACCCTATCCCATTCCACCATCGCTGGGCTCTCAACTCTCTACCTACCCCATCCTATTCCACCATCGCTGGGCTCTCAACACTAGACCTACCCTATCCCATTCCACCATCGCTGGGCTCTCAACACTAGACCTACCCTATCCCATTCCACCATCGCTGGGCTCTCAACACGAGACCTACCCTATCCCATTCCACCATCGAGGGCTCTCAACATTATACCTACCCTATCCCATTCTACCATCGCTGGGCTCTCAACACTAGACCTACCCTATCCCATTCCACCATCGCTGGGCTCTCAACACTAGACCTACCCTATCCCATTCCACCATCGCTGGGCTCTCAACACTCTACCTACCCTATCCCATTCCACGATCGCTGGGCTCTCAACACTCTACCTACCCTATCCCATTCCACCATCGCTGAGCTCTCAACACTAGACCTACTCGATCCCATTCCACCATCGCTGGGCTCTCAACACTAGAGTGCACCTATCCCATTCCACCATCGCTGGGCTCTGAACCCTATACCTACCCCATCCCATTCCAACATTGCTGGGCTCTCAACACTATACCTACCCTATCCCATGCCACCATCGCTGGGCTCTCAACACTAGACCTATCCTATCCCATGCCACCATCGCTGGGCTCTGAACCCTATAACTACCCCATCCCTTTCCACCATCGCTGGGCTCTCAACACTATACCTACCCTATCCCATGCCACCATCGCTGGGCTCTCAACACTAGACCTACCCTATCCCATTCCACCATCGAGGGCTCTCAACACTAGACCTACCCTATCCCATTCCACCATCGAGGGCTCTCAACACTAGACCTACCCCATCCCATTCCACCATCGCTGGGCTCTCAACACTAGACCTACCCTATCCCATGCCACCATCGCTGGGCTCTGAACCCTATACCTACCCCATCCCATTCCACCATCGCTGGGCTCTCAACACTATACCTACCCTATCCCATGCCACCATCGCTGAGCTCTCAACACTAGACCTACCCTATCCCATTCCACCATCGAGGGCTCTCAACACTAGACCTACCCCATCCCATTCCATCATCGCTGGGCTCTCAACACTAGACCTACCCTATCCCATGCCACCATCGCTGGGCTCTGAACCCTATACCTACCCCATCCCATTCCACCATCACTGGGCTCTCAACACTATACCTACCCTATCCCATGCCACCATCGCTGGGCTCTCAACACTATACCTACCCTATCCCATTCCACCATCGAGGGCTCTCAACACTAGACCTACCCTATCCCATTCCACCATCGCTGGGCTCTCAACACTATACCTACCCTATCCCATTCCACCATCGCTGGGCTCTCAACACTAGACCTACCCAATCCCATTCCACCATCGCTGGGCTCTCAACATTATACCTACCCTATCCCATTCCACCATCGCTGGGCTCTCAACACTAGACCTACCCTATCCCCTTCCACCATCGCTGGGCTCTCAACACTAGACCTACCCCATCCCATTCCACCATCGCTGGGCTCTCAACACTATACCTACCCTATCCGATTCCACCATCGCTGGGCTCTCAACACTATACCTACCCCATCCCATTCCACCATCGCTGGGCTCTCAACACTAGAGTGCACCTATCCCATTCCACCATCGCTGGGCTCTCAACACTAGAGTGCACCTATCCCATTCCACCATCGCTGGGCTCTGAACCCTATACCTACCCCATCCCATTCCACAATTGCTGGGCTCTCAACACTATAAATACCCTATCCCATGCCACCATCGCTGGGCTCTCAACACTAGACCTACCCTTCCCATGCCACCATCGCTGGGCTCTGAACCCTATACCTACCCCATCCCATTCCACCATCGCTGGGCTCTCAACACTATACCTACCCTATCCCATGCCACCATCGCTGGGCTCTCAACACTAGACCTACCCTATCCCATTCCACCATCGAGGGCTCTCAACACTAGACCTACCCCATCCCATTCCACCATCGCTGGGCTCTCAACACTAGACCTACCCTATCCCATGCCACCATCGCTGGGCTCTGAACCCTATACCTACCCCATCCCATTCCACCATCGCTGGGCTCTCAACACTATACCTACCCTATCCCATGCCACCATCGCTGAGCTCTCAACACTAGACCTACCCTATCCCATTCCACCATCGAGGGCTCTCAACACTAGACCTACCCCATCCCATTCCATCATCGCTGGGCTCTCAACACTAGACCTACCCTATCCCATGCCACCATCGCTGGGCTCTGAACCCTATACCTACCCCATCCCATTCCACCATCGCTGGGCTCTCAACACTATACCTACCCTATCCCATGCCACCATCGCTGGGCTCTCAACACTAGACCTACCCTATCCCATTCCACCATCGAGGGCTCTCAACACTAGACCTACCCTATCCCATTCCACCATCGCTGGGCTCTCAACACTATACCTACCCTATCCCATTCCACCATCGCTGGGCTCTCAACACTAGACCTACCCTATCCCATTCCACCATCGCTGGGCTCTCAACATTATACCTACCCTATCCCATTCCACCATCGCTGGGCTCTCAACACTAGACCTACCCTATCCCCTTCCACCATCGCTGGGCTCTCAACACTAGACCTACCCCATTCCACCATCGCTGGGCTCTCAACACTATACCTACCCTATCCCATTCCACCATCGCTGGGCTCTCAACACTATACCTACCCCATCCCATTCCACCATCGCTGGGCTCTCAACACTAGAGTGCACCTATCCCATTCCACCATCGCTGGGCTCTCAACACTAGAGTGCACCTATCCCATTCCACCATCGCTGGGCTCTGAACCCTATACCTACCCCATCCCATTCCACAATTGCTGGGCTCTCAACACTAGACCTACCCTATCCCATGCCACCATCGCTAGGCACTCAAAACTAGAGTGCACCTATTCCACTCCACCACTGACGGATTGGGCATTGATCAGTTCAGGCATCTGCCACTAGGGTGGCCCCCTCAAAGCTACCAGGGCTGCCCCCCTTCCCTCTCAAGCTTTGGCCGTGATAAACATTGATGAGACCAGTAATAAGCTCACATTGGGCTTATGAGACTATAGAGCACCTCCATCCTACGGTTCTCAGGGAAAACACTCAT
Organism: Ambystoma mexicanum; assembly: GCF_040938575.1. Lineage (NCBI taxonomy): Eukaryota > Metazoa > Chordata > Amphibia > Caudata > Ambystomatidae > Ambystoma > Ambystoma mexicanum. The sequence goes on from NC_090940.1 coordinate 8,167,296, forward strand.
CATCTGCATCTGCATAGGACATTTTCCCCACACAGGGCCGATAGCTCACTGCGGGGGCCGATAGCTCAGTGTGTTAGGCGCATGTTGCATTACTGCATTGGGTGCATGTTGATCTGCATATACATGGGCCATGTCACATGGGCCGATAGCTCACTGCGTTGGGTGCATGTTGATCTGCATCTACATGGGCCATGTCACATGGGCCGATAGCTCACTGCGGTGGGTGCATGTTGATCTGCATCTACATGGGCCATGTCACCAGGGCCTATAGCTCACTGCGTTGGGTGCATGTTGATCTGCAGCGACATGGGCCATGTCCCCAGGGCCGATAGCTCACTGCGTTGGGTGCATGTTGACCTACAGCTACATGGGCCATGTCCGCAGGGCCGATAGTTTACTGGGTTGCGTGCATGTTGATCTGCATCTACATGGGCTATGCGGGCTATGTCACCAGGGTCGATACTCACAGCGTTGGGTGCATGTTGATCTGCATCTACATGGGCCATGTCCCCTGGGCTGATAGCTCACTGCGTCGGGTGCACGGGTGCCCGTTTATCTGGATCTACATGGGCCATGTTTCCATGCAGGACCGATGTTATATAAAAAGATATGATATGATATGTCATTTATAATGCGCCTGTACACAAGTTTTTCTAGGCGTGACAAGACAAGCGAAGGAAGGCAGAGGGAGGACAAGACAAACGATCTTACTAGGCCTTGCATCATTCAGATTGTGCAAGTGCGACAACGCAAAGTGCATAGGGAAGGGAAAGGAGGAAGTGCAATCAGGGTAGCATTGCTCTGAGTAAGTGCAGCCAGGGGTGCACGGCTCTGGGTAAATGCAAGGAGGCAGGGGACTGTAAAAGATACAGTTACAGCCCCTAAGTGTGTGACAGGCCTGCAGGCAGTGCTGGGGAGACTGATCATGGAGGAGCTTGGTACCCAGTGAGTCTCTAAGGGTACCAAGCAGCAAGTGGGAACAGCAGACAAGAAGGTCAGCAGGGGAGGGAGAGAGAGAAAGCAGAGGAGAAAATGAAGGACTTGAGCTGCTTCCGGAATGTAGAGGAGCAGTCGAATGCCTCTGCAGGAAGCCCCACCCCCTCCTGCCAGTATGTTGGGAACCTGAGACTGCAACATGCTTGACACCAGTAGTTATGACCATACCAAGACGAGTGTTCAAGAAAAGGTATCCACTGAGAAAACCATGCCAGATGTATGCCCGGAGAGATGACAATCTGAGGGAGGAACTCCCTGAAGAAATATGAGAAAGAGCGAAAGGGAAGCTAGTGATATCACAAGGGATGAGAAGCGACGCACTAAGAAGGTTGGCTGAAGAGAATGTATGGATCATATCTAAACTGATGATGAAGTTAAGAATCAAGTAAACTCCCATATGCAGAAAGAAGATTGCATGTGTGTGACGTATTGAAGAGAAACGAATAGTTCGATAACTGTACAGATTCAGTAACGCAAGTAGACTAAGTAATCATATAAGCTGGCTATAGGTAGTAAATAAACTGCAGGTGAAGCCACCATTATACAGAAACTGGACATCGGAGTCATATATTAGTAAACTCAAACCCACAGAGAAAGAAGGATCGAGGGCTGTGTCACAGTTAGAAGTTAACGGAGACCGCGGACATGGATGGTGAAGCTGTCTGGCCTGATATCAAAGTTGGAGCAAGCCAAGGCTGTTAATCTATTCTCAAAGGCAGTGAACATGAGAAGCTGAATCCATCCTTGTTAAGAGAAGAGAAAAGAACACCATGCGTGCCAAGTTTATTTGTTAAAAAGCATTTAATTACTGTAAAATGGACCAGATCGTGGTCTCCTGTCACGTAAGCCAAGGATGAAAATAGAGATGGGCATGCAGTCCCAGAACTAAGATAAGTGTGTACCCATACTCCCAGCAATGAGAATGCACTACAAGGCCAGGTTCAAAGATAATCATCTTGACAGAAGGCATGGGTGATGAGAGACGGTGGGCTAATTGGATGGGAAGGTAAAGTCATGTCCACCTCCCAGCACCTGGCTATGAGCTTACGTGCTGTTTAGTGAACCAAATGTTCCAGACATGGCATGAGCGTGCCAACCAATTGTATAGGGCCATATAACAAAGAGCACAAGGTGTCCACCTGATATTGGAGACCCAACCACAGGCTGACCCCTTATAGAAAGTATACTTAGATGGTCCCCTTAGTCTTAGCACAATCCCCCGTAGTTTATTTTATTTTCCAAGTAGTATGACGTTATTTATGACACATTTTATTATAAAAGACTGTTTTTATGTGATTTACGCGAAGAACTCGGACGAACATCCGTTGATGTCCGTTGTAACTCCCTGTTTTAGATAATTGATAATAAAACAGAAATTCTTTGCCATCTTCCTGGGTTGGTTCGATTATTTGGCATCAGTTATTCTGCCTCCCATCCACTGCATGCATGTTACCAAAAAGGTCTCTAACACTCAGGAACTTTAGGTAGTTTAGCCCAAGTTTGAGAGGTGAAGGAGGCAATTCCAGAGGGAGGCACCTACATAGGAAAGAGATGTACCCCCCCACTGTCTGCCTGGAGAAGCGTCTGACACTCAGGGAGTTGGAGGTAGCTGAGCAAAGGTGTTTTGGAAGAGAGAGTTGGATGTAGTGTGGGCTCTGGCCCCAGAAAGCCCTGTGGATGATGCAGAGGGTCTTGAACTTGGACCTGGGAGCCAGTGGACAGATTGCAGGGTTGGAGAGATACAGACCCTGGGCTTGAGGCCAAGGATAAGACATGCAGTCCTGTTCTGGATTAGTTTCAGAGGGCAGAGAGTAGAGGAATGCAGACTGGAAAAGAGGTTGTTGCAGAAGTCCAGCCTAGAGAGAACCAGGGCTCTGGGGACAGTGAGCTTCGGGGGAAAGTTAGAAAAGACAGAATACCTCTGAGGAGGTGCAGCTGGTAGCGGGCCTTCTTGGTAAGGTCTGTGATGTGAGGCGAGAAGGAGAGAGTGGAATCAAAGATCACACCAAGGTTTTTTGCCTTACAGAAAGGCAAAGGAAGAGGGCCCAAGGAGGGAGGCCAGAGTGAGAGAGGGAATGCGGGGGCAGAGGTCCCAATAAGAAGGATCTCCGTCTTACTTGCATTAAGGCAGAGATTGTTGGAGGTGCACAAGTCCTGAATCAGGAATAGACAGTCAGGAATGAGCGAGAGAGGAGAGGAGGCTGAGCAGAGCCTGAAAGAGAGCTGAGTGTCATCCGCACAACACTGGAAGTAAGAGGAGAAGGTAGAGATCAGGAAGGCCAAGGGGGCCAAGTACACATTGAAGAGCCAGGGTGAGAGGATAGAGCGCTGGGGGACGCCACATGTGGAGAGAGAGGTGGTGAAGACAAAGGACCCAAGTTGGACCTGAGAGGGTTGGTCAAGGAGGAAGGAGGTCAATCACTCCAGGGTCTGATCTATGTTTCCCAGGTTCTCACAGAGTCAATTGATCAGGATGGAGTGGTTGACCATGTCAAAAGCAGAGGAAAGGTCAAGGAGGATGAGGACAGAAGAAAGGCTGGAGTCAAGGTTAGAGAGAAGGTCTTCATGGGTGTTCAGGAGAGCAGTTTACGTGCCTCTGGCTGCGCTGAATCCAGACTGATGGTCATGGAGACAACCAACGGATTCAATGTGGAGAGTAAGCTGGCAGAGTGGTCAAAGGATTGGTTTTGAAAGTAAAAGGTTACGCGCACTGCCTAAAATTATTCTATGTATCTATCTAATTGAAGATCAAAGAGACAATTCTATTCACAATCATTAGCGAATTTTAATCAAACGCAAAACAGCCGACACGTGTTTCAACCGCGTGGGTCGTTCTCAAGGCTGTGCATTGTGTAAATGAACAGACAATTGTTCCAAATATTGCAATTCACATTGAGACAGAAATTATTTAGCAGTCAAAAGACAACAGAAGATAAATAATAAGGAAAATAATTAGAAATAAGGAATTACCAGTCATAGTAACAAGTCAAGCTAAAAATACATTATGTCAGAAAATGAGATAAGCAGAAAAAACATACCGTAATACAGGGGTTGGGCTGACGGCCAGCTTTTCCAGGAGATTTCCCAGGTAAGGAGTGATCGTTTTTTAAGACAGGTAAGATCAGCTGAAAGCTTTTTAAGGAGGGGGTGCACAAGGCAGTGCTTGAGGGGAGAGGGGGAATATCCAGTGGGGAAAGGGTGATTGCAGAAATTGGCCAAGGCTGGAGAGAGGGTGTCAATGTGGTCCTTGATGGTTCTGGAGGAGCAGGGGAGCACCTGATTGGATGACACTTTCACAGATCAGACATGTCTAGACACGTTGTTAGGTGTTGTTAGAGAGAAAGAAGAGAAAGGAGGAGGGGCTGGAGAGGTGCCCATAGGGGGGCCGAGAGAGGTAGAGGGAGAGGAAGAGGAGAGAGGGGAAGAGGAGAATGAGGACAGGGTATCCTGGGTTTTAGTGGTGAATTAAGAAGCCAGCGCTGTGGAGAGGGCCTCGGGGGGAACAGGAGATGTGAAGACTGCAGAAGGATTGGCCAGCTCCTTGCAGTTTTTAAAGGGTTCAGCCGTGTTGTTAGAGGTTGCAGAGATGCGGGCCTGGGTGTGGACTCTCTTCTTGGACAGGCCAGAGAGTCGGTATTGCCTTTGGAGCAAGCAGCAGGCCAGTTTTTCAGAAGATGTGCGAAAAGCCCTCCTCTTCCTCTCAGCCAGCTGCACTTGCATTTCACGGCAGCGAGGTTGGAGTAATACCAAGTGTTGTACTTGGAGGTAGGCTTCAGATGAACTCTCATGACAGGGGCCAGGATGGTCAGGGTGTTGGAGATAGAAAGATGCAGGTTATAGAGGGCTGTGTCAGAGTGTGAGTCAGCCGCATGAGTAGGAGGGGCAGAGAAAGTAGAGACAAAGGCATCCACTGACACACGCTTCGTGGGCCAAACAACTGAGAAGGTAGGTGGCAGTGCTGGGGTGGGCTCTGCCTGAGGGACAGAGAGTCTCCGGGAAAAGGCAAGCAGTAAGTGGTCAGTCCAAGAGAGAGGAGTGTGAGAGGGTTAGACAGGGGGATGTCTGAGGAGATGAGAACATCCAAGGTGTGTCTGACAGAATGTTGTACTCAGGAGACACCCGGCCGGCCCATAGAAGCGAGGTTTGCTCCGAAGGACTTTGAGACGAGATAGCTGCACCTTGAGATGGATGGGGGTGCAGATTTATTACTTCAACACTAATCAATAAGGACAACTCAATGGTTTGGCAAAGGGAGTCCATTTAATGTCAAATACTAAAAACGGGGAGTCTTGGCAATCAGCAGTGATGTGATAGTCTGTCTCGCTTCAACTTCATTCAAACAGTGACATTTATACTCAAAACTCATCATAATTGAAGTGTTACACTTAAAATTTAACATGAAATTCTATTGGCTAGGAAAAGGTAACTTTAATATAGGTACTACAACTGTATATGGTAACGGAGTGAGGGGATAGGGTAAACACTGTCAGGTGGGTGTTTAAGCCCTTCCTTCAAAAATGACTACTCTAGACGTCACTAAAAGTATGATGTCCCATTGGTTCTACTAACTATAGGACCCTAGATTATGTGGTCCATTGTGATTGGGTTGGCACCAACCCCATGCATACATTTCCACTTTACTTAGCAGCACGCAGAATGATCAGCCTGGTGCAGGGTGCCCCCTCAGCTACCCGGCCTTCCTCCAATTATGGTTACAGTCAATCATCGCTTCAGCAACTATGTGTCAATTATTTTACTGTGGTTGGCCTCGAAACTGCATCTTCTGTCTGGAAAAGTTCTGATATCTCTGTCTGGGCGGATGCCAAGCGTAGGTGTGAACCTGTGCGTCTCCTCGCTCGGATGGTCACGTGATGCAGATACCATGAATTTGCCTAGGTTCTCTCAATTTGTGCATTTAATTCTTATTCGGCTTGCCACCTGCCTGTGCTTCCTTATCTTGACCTTTCAGAGACAGGATATTCTGTTCTTAAGTTTCAATTAGATGTAGCTACTGTTCATTCCTTCTATTGGTATGACCTTGGCTCTCCTGGCACAAGTTGCATCTGCTGAGTTTCGATTCAGCCGTCTCTTCTCATTTTGCTAAAATATGAATCTTGTCTTGTTTGGCCTCTAGTAACCTTTGCTTTTTGTGCAAAGTGGAATCGCACTTATAATAATGTGCTTCGTTTTGAGGTAGTTTATGTATAATGGCGCTTGCCGCACTATTCTTCTTCTTAGCTATGCAAGCCGCACTGTTTTCTTAGCTTTATTTCAGTTCCAAGCATATGTATTCACGTTAGCTGGTTGAATATCTTCATCCTGCTTACAGCTTAAGCTTCTTTGTGTTTCAACATCGTTCTCTTCCTTTGGGTTCACAATATCTTTAATCATGGTGTTTCGTCTCTGTGTGTCATTTTTTGGTTGTCATTTCTTCTATCTGTGAGTCTGTCCAGGCTCCCGTGATGTCACCATTCGTCTTCCATTAAGGCCTTTTTGGTTTCTTCCGGGACGGTACTTAGGCAATCTTCATTTTGTCTCATTTGTTGGTAGGGTTTTCTCAATCGATACCTTACTGTCGATGGTTGTCTGGGTATTGGTACTTCAATAGATGTTGCTCTTCTGATGGGTACTGGCCCTACTGTAGTTCTCTGCTGGTTTATTTGCTCATCATACGTCACATATTTTGGTCTGAATGTTCCTGGTACTTCAAAATGGGCGATTGGAGTGCAAGCTTTATTTGGGACCTCCTCTACACTGTGTTGGACCAGAGGACAGAATGGAGAGAGAGAGAGAGAGAGAGAGTTTCGCAGAGGTTGCAGAAGAGCCCAGAGGAGCGATCAGAAGCATCCAGGTGGATGTTGAGGTCTCTGAGGAGGAGAAGTGGAGAAGTAGAGACAAGGAGAGAAGAGGAGAGGTCAGCCCATTCTGAGAGGAAGAGGTCAACCCAGTCAGGTGGCCTGCTGATGGTGGCCACAGTCAGAGAGAGGCCAGGAGAGATAGAGAGGCTGCCGACCAGGCATTCAAAGGAGGAGTGGGTCTGTATATGAATGACAGAAGCCAGGACTCACTCCGGAAAGATCAGAGCTACTCCACCTCTGGGCCGGTTGGTTCTGGGCTCAGAGAGGATCTTGTAGCCATCAGGAAGGAGAGTGTCAAAATTCACGACAGAGCTGGCCATGAACCATGTCTCGGTCTGAGCAAGGGCATCCAGGTCAAGTTCTTCGAGGAGGTGGCAGATGTCAGAGGAGTGTTTGACAGCAGATCGAGAGTTAAGAGTCGCAATGTGGAGCAGGATGCCACATTAGAAAGACTTCCGGGGGTGGGGTACAGGCTTGAGGTACACCCAGTGGAGGTGGTAGAGGTGCACAGGAATGGGCAAAGGTGCTAGAAGGTGCTGGCATAGTAATCAGAGAGCAGGAGGTAGGAGGAGGTGGCAGAAGAGCCAGGGAGGTGCTAGTAGGAGTAGCGGGAGAAGGAAGGAAGTTGATAAGACATGGGAGATGCCTATCAAAGAGGAGGAGATTGGGCTGAGGGCCCTGGACCAGTACGGTGCCATTCAGATAGATATTAATGATGGTCTTGGAGGAGTGGAAGGAGGCTAAGAGCACCTTCCACCGAGTGCCACCGTTAATGGGTGAGGAAGAGATAGGAAAGAGAACAAAGACCATATGAGGGGTCGATAGGTCTGGATAGGGAACAATAAAGATGAGGTTGGTAAGGGTCTGTCGGGAGGAAGCATTGATGTGGGTATCAGCAATAAGGAGACCAGTGTTGGAGACCAGGATATCCCTCTTGAACCTTTTCCTACCAGACTTTGTGAGAGGGATCGGATAGAAGATGGAGTAGCAGTTTGAGAAGATGGGAGAGATTGAGAGCACCATAGAGGGTGTGAGGTGGCAAGAAGGGAGCATGAGGGAGGAAAGAAGCACTGCCCAAAGCCAAGCACCACAGGAGGCAAAAGAGGGGGGGCTGACACAGAACGAGGCAACAAGCAGGCAACCACTTCGGAGTGCAGGTGCAGTGTGGACGGAAGACTGGGGGGGCCACACTGTAAAACACCCAGATTTGACTTTCCTAAAAAGATGGAAAAAGGCATAGTTTCAACACAAACAGCAATATACAAGTAAAAGTGAACTTCCCTAATGAGATGGCTCACTGCATTGGGTACAGAAGTTGAATGATGGATGCTTAAAGTCATGAGCCAAGCACTTCAAACTGTTGACATTGGTTAGAAGACGAATCAGGCCCAGTAGTTGTAATCCCATTGGTTAATGCGACAGTATGCTTCCAAAGACACAGGAAGAACCATGTGGGATATAACAAAGAATGCAAGACCATAATTGATGTTCCTAGGATGGGAGAAGGGACATCCGTCCTTATGGATCGATATTGGGCTTTTGGGTCTAGAGCCAATATAAGGTTGCCCAAGAATCTGGGCAGCGTAAGTTCCTTGGTGCTCAGCCATGTTCCACCATTAGTAATTCGAACATTGTGATTTGAACATTGGTGAATTTCCAAAGGAGGATGCCCACTTGAGAAAAAGAAGATAGCTTGAACTTCTCCTAAGGACAAGATGAGGGAATTATTTCTCACCCAAATTATAACAGCGTTTGACTCCATTCCTGAGGAGCACAGGTTGTTCAGCAAGACTGCCACAATACTGACAACTATATTCATGCCTGGGATCCAAACAGTAGCAAACGCCAAGTGGTTACAGATCACTAGATCGGAGCTTCTGCAGACAATCAATGCTACCATAAAGGGATTTGACGCCATTAAGGAAGAAGATCTGAGGGCCATATGACTGATGACCCTCCAGAATATGTATGTCCTTGATATGATCACAGCGATCGAAGGAGGAGTTTGCCCCAAAATCGGACCATCATGTTGCATATTCATACCTTCTCACGATTAACAAAATGGAACTCTGACAGTGGCCATAATGTTGTTGACAAACCTGCATTACAAGATGGAAGACGAGGACAGATGACATTGAAGACGACAGCTGGTTTTCCTCCCTGTTCTCGTGGATTCTAAAATGGTTGGCAAATATATTCAAAATTCTTGGAGTAATATTGGTTCTGGTGATGTTTGGATTCCGTATAGTCAGTATAGTTTTTGCCCAACACAAGAAAACAGCAAAGAAAGTGGTAGGGATGAAGATCATGATCAATGTCAGACCAGACCCGAACGCCAAAGAGCAGACTGATGACGCTGTCAGGAAGTATATAGAGCCCAGCATCGTAGCACCCGAGGAAACAAAGTTCCTGTATCCATAGAATCATAAGAGGTAGATGGGTTGATGGGTCTATTGTACCCTGAATCGAAAATGTAACTACATGACCTGGAGTGTAGGTGTACATGACAAATCAGCAGAGACCCTGAGGGGGTTGATGAAGATATGGACACCAAAGAAACACTTCTTCAAGAGAAAATATCAAGATGTGGAAACAATTGAGAAGGTGGTTGAGCACTCGACCAGAGGGGGAATGTAGAGGAGTGGCTGCATGCTTTTGCAGGAAACCCTAGCCCCTACCTCCCATATCTGGTAAGCCTAAGATTGTGCCATGTTTGACACCAGCAGTTGTGCCAATACTCCAACGTATGTTTGAAAGAAGATACCCATTGAGACAACCCTATCGAATGTATCCCTGAAGGGACGACAATTTGAGGGAGGTACCTCCTGAAGGAATATAAAAAAAGCAAAGACTGAAGCCTGTGATGTTGTAAGAGAGTATGAACGTCTTGATACTGGCTGAAGAGGATGTATGGGTCCTATAGAAACTAATGACGAAGTAAAGAATCAAGAGAACTTTTAAATACAAAAAAGAAGATTACATGTGCACAAAGTGCTGCAGAGAATTAACCGTTCAATAATTGTACAGATGCTGAAATGCAAGTAGACTGAGTTATCATAGAAGCTGGTTATATGTAGTGAATAGAATGCAGGCGAAGCCACCATTGTATAGGAGCTGGACATCAGTATCATGAATTTTTAGTAAACCAGGACCCATGAAGAGGAAAGGGAAAATTGTGTTGCAGCAAGAATAAACTGAATCGTGGAGCCGCATTGGCAAGATTGTTTTGCCTGAAGTGAAGAGTGAAGCAACCAATGTCGGCTATCTAGTCTGGAAAGAAGTGAACATACAGGATGAATCATCTCTTGTTAAGGTACAAAGAAAGAACAACAAGAGTGCCAAGTTTAATTCATTTAAGACATTTCAAACCTGCAAAATGGACCAAATCGTGGTCTGCTGTCACATGAGCCAAGGATGAAAATATAGTCGAACTTGGAGTCCAAGAACACGATAGTGAGTGCCCGCACTCCCATGTATTCTCAGAGACAGGGATATTTTGCAAGGCCAAGTTCAAAGACAATCTCCATGGCAGAAGGCATGGGTGATGAGAGATACTGGGCTAATTAGGTGGGGAGGTAGAGTCAGGCCTATCTCCTTGCACCTGCGTCTGGGCTTAAATGCTGCTAAGTGGACCGAATGTTCCAGACCTGGCACAAGTATGCCAACCAATTGTAGTGGTCCATATAACGAAGGACATTATAGTTTAAAAACCAATAAGAAACTGTATATCTAATGTTCCTGAAGAGGACATGTTTTAGAGGTGGGCATATGTCGGCCACCTGACAGTGGGCAGCCAATTACAATCCTAGTTCCTATAGATGATATACTTAGATGTTCCCCTTAAGCCTATCCCGATCCGCGGTAGGTTTTTCGTTAATTGCCACGTTATATTACATCACCACTGACGTATTTTTAATATATAACTATGTTTTTATGGAAAGATCATTGAGAGAAATCGAGCGTGCGTCCGTTGATGTTCGTTATAACTCCCTGTTTTAAATAGCTCTTAATAAAACAGTACTTTGCCATCTTCCTGGGTTGGTTCAGTTATTTGGACTCAGAGTTATTCTGTGTGAACCCATCCATGACATGCATGTTCCTAAAAGGGCCATAAGCTCACTGGTGCTCCGATGAGGAGGATCTCAGTCTTACTGGCATTAAGGCAGAGATCATTAGCTGCACACCATTCATGAATTGCGGCCAGACAGTCTGGTATGAGAGAAGGGGAGTAGGCAACTGAGGGAAGCCTGAAAGAGAGCTGACTGTCATCCGCATAACACTGAAAGTTGGAGCAGAAAGTAACGATGCGGCAGGCAAGAGGTGCCAGGTAGTGGTTGAAAAGCAAGGGAGAAAGGTTAGTCCCCTGGGGAACACCACAAGTAGTGAGAGAGATAGAAGAGAGGAAAGACCTCAGTTGGACCTGGGAGGGTCGGCCAGTGAGAAAGGAGGTCAACCATGCCAGGGCCTGATCAGTAATAACGAGGTTATTACAGAGCTGAATGAGCAGGATGGCATGGTTGACCGTATCAAGAGCAAAAGAATGATTGAGGAGAATGAGGACAGAAGCAAGGTTAGAGTCATGGTTGGAGAGCAGGTCTTCGTGGATGTTCAGGAGAGCAGTTTCCGTGCTTCTGGCAGCTCAGAAGCCAGATTGGTGGCGGAGGAGACAACCAACAGATTCAGTGTGCAGATTAAGCTGGGAGATGAGCTTTTCCAAGAGTTTCCCCAGGAAAGGAGTGATGGAGATTGGGCGAAAGTTAGCCAGAGAGGAAGGATCAGCAGTGGGCTTCTTTAGAAGAGAGTGCTTAAGGGGGAAGGTTCCAGTGGCAAAGGAGTGATTGCAGACATTGGCCAAGGCTGAAACAAGGGTGTCAATGTGGTCCTTGATGTTTCTGGGTGAGCAGGGGACAATGTGGAGCTCCATAGATTCTGTGATAGTCTTGTCCACAAGATGCTGATGTAGGTCAACCTCACAATTTCTCAATACATGCTCACATTCAATTAAATTGTACATCCCTTTAAATGTGCCAATGTATCAGTGCAGCCCTGATGAGTCGCTTACTGACACCAGGGACTGATGAAATTCTTCAGTTAACTCCCGAGGAAAGGCCTGTTTATGAAAGCAAGAAGGCAGCCCTCCTCAGAAAGTTTTGTAAAACCCCAGAACAGTATCTCAAGAGCTTCAGAGAGCCCGGAAAGGAAAGTGGACAGACATTTGAAGCATTCACACACATGTCATTGAGATATCTGAGCGGGTGGTTGGTAACAAAGTAGGCACATTTAAAGGGATGTACAATTTGATTGCGTGTGAGGATGTATTGAAGAATTGTGAGGTTGACATACACCAGCATCTTGTGGACAAAACTATCAGAGACCTTAGGGAGTTTGCAAAGGCTGTCGACAGGTTTCTGAGCACTCAATTCCAGAAAAAGGCTCAGGCGAGCACCCCCAAACCAGAGGAGAAATCAGTGGACATAAAAGTAAACAAGGATGGGAAGGACAAAGGTCCAACACAGTCGCATTCAAAATCAGGTCCCCAAAATTCAGTCTAGTGAAAGAGGGATGGGAGAGAAAACCCGCATTCCCTACACGAGATGTGGTGGACTATGTACTCGGCCATCGGTCTAGAATGGCAAAGTACATGGAACAGTCAACGAGAAACCTAAAGGCCAGTCAGGAGCTAATGAAGCACTGGCACAACCAGAAGGCCACAGTGACAGTCTATTCTCCAGGCCAGTGGGTGTGGATTATGGAACCTGTCAAACCCAGGGCCCTTCAAGACACGTGGACTGGGCCTTACTGTGTGCCGGAGAAGGTCAGTGAGGTGAATTATCTCATTGATGTGAAAGGACCTAAACAGAGGTGCAGGGTCTTTCATGTCAACCGGCTAAAACCCCATTATAGCCGGGATGACTTGGTCATGGCTTTAGTGACTGACGGAGAGACTGAGGAAGAGACCATTCCTCTCCGAGACCTCCTACACACTGAAGCCACAGATGGGTCAATTGAAGGTGTCAACCTTTCAACTGACCTGTCAGAACAGCGACTGAGAGACTGTCGTGGTTTATGGGACAGTTTTCCAGTCTGTTTTCCCTGACTCCCGGTCACGCAGATTAGTGCACCCATGATGTCAACATCGGAGACAGTAAGCTGGTGAAGAGTAGGATTCACTGGATGTCCAATAAGATCAGGGACACCATCAAGGAGGAAGTTTCTAAGATGCTGTCCCTTGGAGTGATAGAGCCATCCCACAGCCCCTGGGCTAGCCCAGTGGTACTGGTCCCTAAAAAGACCAGTGGTGGGGAAACTGAAGTTTGCTTTTGCGTGGACTACAGGGGGCTCAATTGTAAAAGGCTGTTTCCTGCAAACACTCTCCTCAGCTTTGGGAGGTCCGCCTTAAAGAATAAAAAAAAGCCCAGCGAAAATGCTAGGAGGAGTGCCACAACAAGCATCAACCAGCGTCCATGTTTTAAGGACATTTTTGAGGCAGTCAAGCCCTCAAACTTCGACCAGCAGCACCAGTGACTGTTTTTACACTGCAGCCACTAAAGCCGTCCGAGATGCTTCGACCAGTGTTCCAGATCCATCAACCAGCACAGAGAGAACAATTCTGGACCCCGAGCCGCTGTGTAGGCCAGCCTGCAGCCATCCATCCAGCCCCGCTTGCCGAACTGCCTGCCGCCTGATATCCACAGCTGTCTCCCGTCTTGAACTCTGTTGCAGGACCTGCAAAACGTCCTGGAACCGACTCAATGCTGTCCAGCACCAAGAACTTCTTCAGCACCAGGTAAATTGTGGTTCTGTCCCACTGGTCCTTCTCCGAAGGCCCCTAGTGACATTTTACGACCCTTTGCTCCCTTGGTGCTGAAACCAAATAATCTTGAACAGTTAAGACGGATTGCTTTACCCAATACCCTCCTGTCAGTATCCAGAGTGCATCCCTTTCCTTCGTGAAACTGTCCTCTGTGTTCCCGGTACAGGGGGGGTGTATTTTGTAGTGTTGCTAGAACTGTCTGTTGTAGTAATAGTAAAGTAGATATGTGTATACAACCTTGACTGGACAGTCCCTGTTATCATTGTGTAATAATTGTATTTTCTGTGTTCCGTCCACGTGACCAAAACTGGACAAGGAGGTTTATAATGTGCTTGTGTTTCAATCTGTTTGGATCTCTTCTGGTCTACTAGAGGTGTGGGGTTGATTGATGGTTTAGGAACCGACATTCACCCCTGGACCACTCGTGCCCCGGAAGTGGATTCGTCACACTCACCCTCCCAATCTACCTTCAGTGAGCTATCAGTTCTGGGCTTTTGGCTAGGCCAAACGATTCCAGCACAGGATAGACACCCCCACCCCCCCACCTCTCGTATATGCTTCCACCCTTAAACAGCACTAACATGTCTCTTTCTGTTTTATGAAATGTCTGGCTGGTTTGCCTTATGTTTTATAGCTCGGGGTGCGAGGAGGGGTGGGGGTGGGGGGTTGTGAATCCCACTCTTGACAGACTTTGAGTAAATATCCAGTGAGACCCCTGCATGATCCTGTCCTTAAATAACAGATAAGTCTCCTGTCAGGGCATCTGTTCCTCATCCCAGGCCGGCGCCCGGGCCAGGAACACGAGCTTCACTCCCTCCCTCCCTCCCTCCGGCCCGACCCTTCTCATCAGGGAGTGTTTATTTAAGGAAGAGAAGTTCCCATCACTGCCGGGCCCTTGGAGTGAATGCGAGCAATCTGTGCAGCCGCCGGGGCTTCTGCCAGCCATAGATAGAGAACACAAAGGCCCATGAAAGATACTAGCCAAACAGATACAAATATATATTGCCTACAAAACAGAACAGCATGTCAGATACATACAGACACAGAAACTTTAAAACAGCCACAGACTCGCAGTGAATACGTATTATAATCCGATGTGCCCTGCGCTAATGCCTTCTTAGTTCCAGCGGCCGTTCAATAAAGAGATCCCTCTGAAATGCACAAGGTATGCTAGGAATGGATGAAATCATGTTAGAGGCTGTAGGTAGGGGCTAATCCCCCAATCTCTAAGCAGTGGGCGAAGATATGTGCGTCTCAAGCGAGCATTTATAGGGCAAACAAGTAAACAATGCATCAGGTCCCCTACATCAGGCCAGCCACAAGAACACTGAATAGCTTCTCTGCTACTTTTGCTCACAGAAAGGCAACTACCCTTTGTAAAGGGCATGTTCACTCTCAGACATAACACAATTGCCCTCCTTCTGGGACCAATGAACCAAAAAATATAGTTGGCTGAACCCGGAATAACCCCGGATGCCAGATATATGGGACTCTGAAGCCTTAAAGGCTAAACATGACTCCACCACACGAGTCAGGCTGTATCCCGGCTGTAATACCGCCCGACTGTGATAGCCTTAACACCCACCGGTCCGGCGGTATTACCGCCGGATGACGGGTTGACCGTTAACAGGAAATCCCCATTCCCCATTGGGTTCATTGGATCCAATGGGGCATTTTAGGTGCAACTAACACTCACTAATACAGCCGGCACTAATACAGCCGAAAACAGGGCTCGAAATGGGATTTTCACCTACAGCAAAAAGCTAGAGGTAAAACAGCCCATTTAGCTCCCAACTCGTGATAGGGCCAGCCCTTAAATGTGGCGGTAATACCGTTACCACGGCATTTAAGGGCTACAGCCCAACTCGTGATGAGGCTCCATCTTTACTCCTGCCATGTTCTAATGCTGAAGCACTCCACTAAGTCAAGAGAGTTAAAAGCGGCATATACATGACTGAGCCAATTAGAGCACAAATGTGCGTGCGAATCCAGGATATCGTTGACAATTAACGTGGTTAAACTCAGGTTAGGATTGCTCATAAACTTAGCCAGTGAATCAGAGGCTGTCATTGAGTACGTTCTGAATTCAGTCACATGATTGTTCTGAGGAAAGTTCTCTTTTCTTTCAAGGAGAGCGGAATGTAGATGCCCCAGATTGCGGCACCATGCAGGGCCACTGGCAGCGATTCTGTTCTATAATATCGTACAGTATGATCCACAGGGAGGCCCCCCGCTTTATGACCAGACTGAATTAAGGACCCATCTATTTGAGTGAATTTAATCACTTGCGTGCCAATGTGGTGATGCCATTTTAGTCCTTTCATCAAATTGACCCCCAAATACGCGAATGAATCAAGACATCCCAGTTCACAAGCATCAATCCCTATTGGGGTGTTCGTTTTATTAGTGGGACCAACACACATCACTTTGGATTAGTTTGCATTCATTTGTAAGTCTCTTACCAACATGAACTCCAGGAAAGATAAAACCAGTGCTTGGAGAGCCTTTTTGGTTCTAGCAATAAGGCCCGTGTCGTCTGCATACATTAGTACCGGGATGCGTCTACTGCCTATTTTAGGTATGTCACTCGTTGAACCAGACAACATGGAGGATAAGGAGTTTATATATAAATTAAAAAGGAAAGAAGCTAGCACACAGCCTCGTCTCACACCCGCGTTGCACTGATTGGATCCGAAATTCGCCCTAGAGTGTCGAGACACACTCTAACTGATAAATTACTATGCATTTCAATCAGATACTCCAGCGACGACAATGCCATGTCAAGAGACTCCAAGGAAGCCCGTAGCTTTTCATGCTTATCGCAATGGAATGCAGTGCTTAGGTCCATAATAGCAGCATGAATAGGGTCCCCTTACCCTCGCACATATTGCTCTCAAATTAAATACAGATTTAAAAGGTGGTCCTCTGCCCTTCGTAAAACCATATTTAATGTCAGAAGGGATAGCATTATTCTCAGCCCACTCCATAATTTTACCGTACACAACTCTACCAAACAACTTGGCCGTAGTATCAATCAATAGGACGGTAACCGGACGGATCCAGAAAGTTACCTTTCTACAAAATTGGGAGGATAACAGTCTGCTTCCAACTTTGAGGAATACATGTGTGGTATAGTAAAATATTTAAAACTCTAGTAAAAATGGGCAACCACAATGCTCTCTCATGCTTCAGAAACCCGATCGGGATCAGGTCAGGCAACAGATTGCCCCTCCTGCCCCCATATTCCTTAATGCAATTGCAAGGTCTTCCACAGATGGAATAGTGGAGGGGGCCGTGCCCCTTACACCTACTTCCCTATGACCCTCAAGAGTTGGGACACTCAGCTCTCAATCAGAGCAATTCATTTTGAGGTTACATCAATTTGAAATGTTGCCCATTTTGCTGCTGAAATATCAGTTGGTAAACCCTGCACAGAGGAGGGGCTATTAATAATACCGGCAGCAATCACCATCCAATATAATTTAGGGTTACCGCAGGCCACGGCCCTTTCCAACTCGCACCTCTTTCTTTCAAACGTGAGAGCTTCCTATCCTCACTAACACCCTTCTATGCTAGTCCGGCATGAGCAATTTCAGAGCTTCGAGAAGAATGCTTTAAAGCTAAGCGGAGCAATTGCTTATATAACTTACACTTTGCGTCAAACCATTTCTCACGCACCTTGGGTATTCTGGTCCTATAAGAGGTCTGTGTAAAAGCCTCACCCCCAAACCTCATTATATCTCCCCATGCCTGTAAAGACAATGGGCCTCATTAGGAGTATGGCGGGAAGGCAACAATGACGCCGGTATCGCTACTGGCATCATTGCTACCGTACCGCCATACTACGAGTTCTACTCGAGGGTGCCCTTGCAGCCACCTGGTCTGAGCAGGTGGCCGTACCGGTACCCATGAGCAGAACCTGATGGTAGCAACGGTACTGCTGATACAATCCTCCCCATTCCCATTGAGCCCTATGGGGGCTCAAATGGGAATGGGGACGTACCGGCTCCAGCACCCGCGCAAGAGAAATTACCGGGTCCGTCGAGGTCGGAATGACCCAGTGATTCCCCTTTGGTGGGTGCCGGAGCCGAGTTTGGGGGTAGCCATGCCGGTAAAACCAGCATGGTTCCCTCCAACCGCGTAATGAGGCCCAATGTCTCGTCACAAGGGGGTAAATATTTGTCTATGCTGGGCAGAGGCCATGAACAAGCATCCAAGCATCCAAGCATTAGATTTGTCCAGATCACGGCAAGAGCAGGACAGCGGCTTACAATGTTTAACCTTATTACTGGCCAGCACCCCATAGTGGGCCTGAGCCGTTTGGGGTATCCCAACATCTATGGTTAACACCAGAGGATCGTGATCTCTTTCCACCCAGGACCAATCTCGAGATCCTTTACCCTGGGCATCTCTTTAGATCACCAATCAAGTAGTCTGTGATTGAGCAGAACTTTGAATTTCTAAAAGTGTAATTGGCCGGAGTGTCTGACTCACATCTTCCATTCAGAGGCCACAGTCCAAGCTCTAGAGGTCTAATAAAAATAGGGGACCTCTATCGTCAGACAGAGCGGCAGCTAACATGGGCCGGGAAGTCTGAAGAGCTATGTCCTCTTCGTTGTCCTCAAACACCTCCCCCACTGCATTACCCATTTTTAAGTTGAAACCCCCACCATCGTCTTAATGGTAGAATTAACAGGGGTGCATGTGTGCCTTAACTCATGCCGCAATTCAGATAAGGGAGCCTCAGAATCAATCCCCCCTCTGGCATTACAGAAATGTACCAGTCGCCACTTCTCCCCTGCACCCCCAGTGAGATCTGAAATATTATGAGTGTTTGATGCACAGGACTTGGTTACATTAATATGTTGTAAACATTTTGAAATATAAGTCACCAATACGCCGCAATTTCTGCCCCTCTTACTTGGGGTAGCCTTGACAAAGAAACATTATAATTCACACACTGGGCTGTATTAGAAGCCTCTTCCGCCGCGTTTATATCCAATTGGTTTAAGAAGGTCAAATCTGGATCTTATAGCCGCTGAGAAGGCACTGGTCGAGCTAACGTCATACACTCTCCTTTGCCCCGGATGAGATGGTCGCTGGCTTATTGGGTTGTCCCAAAAGCCCATCCATATCTTTCTGGCATGTTGGTCCATGTTCTCTGTTCACAAACGCATGAAGTATGAGTGAGATTCTGAGCTTTGACAGCCGGCCGTAGACCTCTGAGCCCAGAATAGGAGACAGCCTTGTACCATGAAGATGACGCATTCTGTGCCCAGAGTCTTGATATACCTCTATGCCCCTGGCTGCCAGGGCATCACCACAGCTCAGAATGCAGGACCGTGTGTATGAGCTTCAGAGAGTAAACCCAATGTTACAGCTACCACAAAACATGCAGTCCAAAAGTCGCGAGTGGCCGAGAAGATTTAAAAAGATATATGTGATAGCCCAAGATCTCCCCGAGGGAGTATTGCCTTAGTTGAATCCCTTGAAAGAGCAGATCCCATGTTGGCCACGCCAGTCTGCCAGCACATCCTGATATGAGACTGCTGTCTGGATAACTCTGTTGCAGATCACATGTTGGTCACGCCAGTCTGCCAGCACATCCTGATATGAGACTGCTGTCTGGATAACTCTGTTGCAGATCACATGTTGGTCACGCCAGTCTGCCAGCACATCCTGATATGAGACTGCTGTCTGGATAACTCTGTTGCAGATCCCTTGTTGGTCACGCCAGTCTGCCAGTACATACTAATATGAGACTGCTGTCTGGATAACTCTGTTGCAGATCACATGTTGGTCACGCCAGTCTGCCAGCACATCCTTATATGGGGCTGCTGTCTGGATAACTCTGTTGCAGATCCCTTGTTGGTCACGCCAGTCTGCCAGTACATCCTAATATGAGACTGCTGTCTGGATAACTCTGTTGCAGATCACATGTTGGTCATGCCAGTCTGCGAGCACATCCTGATATGGGACTGCTGTCTGGATAACTCTGTTGCAGATCCCTTGTTGGTCACGCCAGTCTGCCAGTACATCCTAATATGAGACTGCTGTCTGGATAACTCTCTTGCAGATCACATGTTGGTCATGCCAGTCTGCCAGCACATCCTGATATGAGACTGCTGTCTGGATAACTCTGTTGCAGATCACATGTTGGTCATGCCAGTCTGCGAGCACATCCTGATATGAGACTGCTGTCTGGATAACTCTCTTGCAGATCACATGTTGGTCATGCCAGTCTGCGAGCACATCCTGATATGGGACTGCTGTCTCGATAACTCTGTTGCAGATCCCATGTTGGTCACGCCAGTCTGCCAGCACATTCTGATATGAGACTGCTGTCTGGATAACGCTGTTGCAGATCACATGTTGGTCACGCCAGTTTGTCAGCACATCCTGATATCACATCCTGATATGGGACTGCTGTCTCGATAACTCTGTTGCAGATCCCATGTTGGTCACCCCAGTCTGCCAGCACATCCTAATATGAGACTGCTGTCTGGATAACTCTGTTGCAGATCCCATGTTGGTCACCCCAGTCTGCCAGCACATCCTGATATGAGACTGCTGTCTGGATAACTTTGTTGCAGATCACATGTTGGTCACGCCAGTTTGTCAGCACATCCTGATATCACATCCTGATATGAGACTGCTGTCTGGATAACTCTGTTGCAGATCACATGTTGGTCACGCCAGTTTGTCAGCACATCCTGATATCACATCCTGATATGAGACTGCTGTCTGGATATCTCTGCGGTCTCATGATGGCAACCGGCAGCAAGCCTAGAGGTAGATCGACGTATCCGCCCCTCCATATCAGAGGCTAGATTCTTACTTTCCACAACACTTGCGACTTGAAGCCTCGGGAGGATTCTACATTTGGTGGAACGCCCAGACTGGAAAGAGCCCTCTGGGAACTGTGTTCCACTTGAGAGACTACATCCCCTTTTTCCTGGGTGAGTATGATGTCTCGAACCTCTGGCCAAACCTCTAACAGAGTTTACTTCAAGTACCCTAAGAGCCAGCTCCAGTGATGTATTCAAAAGGGTAGGATAACGACGGTTTCACTCCACAGTAACTTCAGATTATAGTAAGAGTATTCCCAGTATCATCGATCCGTGAGAGCCATTTTGCTAGCACTTTCTCCCGTATAGCGGCCTGAATTCGATCCAAGCTAGTATCCACTTTGCCCTGTGTTAGATAAATGCCTATTTTGGCCTACTTGAAATGCTATAAACCAGCACTAGAATGCATAGTTGATTGTGAACCGAGCACAGAGGCTTCTCTGCACTTACACCCAGGGCAGCATTGCTCTCTGGTCCCTCACAGAGGCTTCTGGGCACATGGACTATGACGGATCAACTTCTGGGGCACCAGTGGTCCAGGGATGAACATCAGTTTGTAAACTATCAATCAGCTCCACACCTCTAGTACACCAGAAGGGATCTGAACAGATTGGAATACAAGTGAATTATAAAACCTCCTTGTCCAATTTTGGTAACATAGACGGAACGGCAGGCTTATCTCTGCGAGGTCGTGGATCGTTGGGTTCGTTGTGTCACAGCGAAAAAATACAATTATTACCCAATGATAAAAAGGACTGTCCGGTCATGGTTGTATAAAAATATCTACTTTATTATTACTACAACAGACAGTTATAACACACTACAAAATACAACCCACCCTGTAAAGGAACACAGTGGACAGACAGTTTCACGAAGGAAAGGGATGCACTCTGGGTACTGAAGGGAGGGTAGTTGGTAAGTCTTACAGTTCAAGGTTATTCGGTTTCAGCACCAAGGGGGCACAGTGGCGTAACTGTCTCTAGAGGCCTTCGGAGAAGGACCAGAGGGACAGAACCACAATGTACCTGGTGCTGAAGAAGATCTTGGTGCTCGACAGC
Source organism: Ambystoma mexicanum (assembly GCF_040938575.1). Classification (NCBI taxonomy): domain Eukaryota; kingdom Metazoa; phylum Chordata; class Amphibia; order Caudata; family Ambystomatidae; genus Ambystoma; species Ambystoma mexicanum. The sequence goes on from NC_090940.1 coordinate 8,188,870, forward strand.
ATCGAGGTGGTTCCAGGGTGCTTCTCAGCCCTTGAGACAGAGTTAGTGGTGGAAGACAGCTGCGGGTACCAGGCGGCAGACAGTTCGGCAAGCGAGGCTGGATAGACGTCTGCAGGCTGTCACGCGTGGCGGCTCGGGCCAAGAATCGTCTCTCTGCTGGTTGGCAGATTTGGAATGCTGGTCAAGGCGTCTCAGACGACTATAGTGACTGCAGCGTGACAACAGTTAGCGGTGCAGTCCGATGTGGTTCGAGGACTCAACTGTCTCGAAAATGTCCTTAAAAGGTGGACGCTGGATGATGATTGTGTGGCACTCCTCCTAGCTTCTTCGCAGGGCTTGTGTCCTTTCAAGGCGGGTGGCCCAAATCTCAGGAGAGTGTTTGCAGGCAACAGCCCTGTCCGTAGTTCAGATACTCTCTGGAACTTAACTTCCCACCTAGGAAGCTTACTGGCAGAACCTAGCAGGGCACGCTGTGTGCTGGCTGGGTAATGGTTCTGGAGCTGCTGGATGGGTCCTCTGTGTCCAGTATCTCCCTAAGTTCCCTGTGGGATGTTTAGGGGAGGGATCTTGCTTCCCTCTTTGAACTCCTGGCCTTCCTTCACTGGCAGAAGATGTAAGGTAAACTGTACCTTCAGTTCGGGCCCAAATGAGTCCTTCTTCTTACTCCTTTCAAAGTCTTCAGATGATCTGCTAAGTGAGGGGTTTAGCCCTCTTTTAAAGCCAAATTGGCCCCAGTAATTGGTGCAGGTTATGCCTACCTTAAAGAACCAATCCTGGGTCCCCAACAACAATCTTCTGTTATGCATGAGGTTAGGACCAGGGTGCTTTGCAACATGACAGACAAGGGGTGACAACATATACCAAAGTCCCACCTTCTGTCTGTTGTAGATCAAAGTGTCTCTGGTTTACTGGGCCCTCTGTGACTCTTTATTAAAGTGCAGGCTTCCCTTGAAGTATGTGCTGGGGGCAGACTTATTGTCTCTCCCAAAACACACCATTCATCCCTCTGAAAGGGGTCTGCTCTGCAGGGACACCTGCGGTAACTGCTGGACACAGACAGGCCATTTCCTGCCTTTCATACAGAGAGGTGGGAACTAGCTTTAAGTTGACACATTGCATACCAAAGGGTTGTTAGTCCCACCTTCCTGATGTCTCATCCAGCAACCAAGCCTCTTCAGGCATGCTTCAATTATCTCTCATTAGTATGCACTGTCACCAGCCGGAGGACAAAGGAAATGTGGGGCCATGGAGCCTTTGATATTTAGATTAGGCTGCTCATGACTGGAGGAAGGTGTGCCTTCCCACCTCTGGAGATGCTTTGATGTTACCGGGGCTGTCATTTTCCAGCTGAATATGACAGGGAAAGACGGCACCTGTAGGCTGTGTCTTCCCGGAGTACATGTGAATATGCATTTGGTGCGGGAAGCAGATGGACTCTCCGTCATCATTTCATTGATCAAAAAATCAAAAACGCCAAACAAACGCACTTTACCCATGCGGAGGGTCGAATTCCTCACATGCCCCCCAGCCTCAACATGTTAACCACCACCCTACTGAGGGTCTGGTTCAACATCAAGGCTAAAGTACCGGCTGAGGCCATCTGCATTTCCATGCTGGGAGCCTGGCTTGTGCTGGATGTCCATATCTATTCCCTGCAGGGATATGGCCCAATGCAAACGTTTAGGGTTCTCCCCTTGCATGGCCATTAACCATCAAACAGGGAGGTGGTCTGTCAGGATCGTAAAGTTAGGCCAAAAGATGTAGGGTTTCAGCTTCTTTATGGCCCACAGAATAGCATACGCCTCATTTTTTTGACAGCCCAGTTCCTTTCCCTTTTTGTCAACCGCCTGCTAATGTAGGTGACAGGTTGCTCTACCCCTTCAGAGATCAAATGTGCTAACACTGCTGCTAACACTGCTCCAATCCCAAAATCACAGGCGTACGTCTGGATAATGAATTACTGACCATAGTCTGGCACTTTCAGAACTGGGGCCCTGCACAATCCATCCTTTAATTCCTGAAAGGAGGTTTGACAGGCGGGTGTCCAAGTTACCTTTTTTGGCATCTTTTTGGATGTTACATCATTCAGGGGCATGGTAATGGTCTCATACCCTCTGATGAACAACCACTAGTACCAGTGAGACCTAGGAAGGCTCGCATTTGCGTCAGTGTGGTGGTGATGTCCCAATCCTTCACAGCCTGTATCTTCGCTTCAAGAGGTTGTTTCTTACCTCCACTGACCAGGTGGTCTAGGTAGGTCACAGTATCCTTCGCTATCTGGCACTTCTTGGCCTTGATAGTCAGGCCTGCATTCTGCAGCGCCTGGAGCACTTGTTTCAGGTGGGATAAGTGATCCTCCCAGGTGTGGCCGAACACAGCAATGTCGTCTAAGTAAGCGACATTGATGTTTACCAGCCCAGACAAAACCTGGTTAACCATCGCCTAAAAAATGGCAGGGGCATTCTTCAATCTGAAGGGCACCAGAGTGAACTGATAATGTCCTTCTGGGGTTGAGAATGCTGACCTCTCTCTCGATCCATCTGTCAAGTCGACCTGCCGAAACCCTGCTGTTAGGTTAAAAGTACTCATGTACTTGGCAGCAGCAAGCTTGTCAATGAGCTCATCTGCCCGAGGAGTGGGGTGAGCATCTGTCTTCATGACAGAATTGAGCTCCCTGTAGTCCACACAAAAACAAACCTCAGTTTTCCCACCACTGGTCATTTTAGGGACCAGTAACACTGGGCTAGCCCAGGGGCTGTGGGATGGCTCTATCACTCCAAGGGACAGCATTTTATAAACTTCCTCCTTGATGGTGTTCCTGACATTATCGCACATCCAGTGAATTCTACTCTTCACCAGCTTACTGTCTACAGTGTCCACATCATGGCTGCACCAATTTGTGCGACCAGGAGTCAGACAAAACAGAGAGGCAAACTGTCCCAGCAAACGGCGACAGTCTGTCAGTTGCTGTTCTGACAGGTCTGTTGCAAGGTTGACACCTTCAACTGACCCACCTGTGGCTTCAGCGTGCAGAAGGTCTGGGAGGGGGTCAGTCTCCTCCTCATATTCTTCATCAGTCACTAACGCCATGACCAAGTCATCCCGGCTATAATGGGGTTTTAGCCATTTGAAGTGAAAGACCTTGCACCTCTGTTTAGGTCCTTTCATGTCAATGAGATAATTGACCTCACTGACCTTTTTCCAGCACACAGTAAGGCCCAGTCCACTTGTCCTGAAGGGCACTGGGTTTCACAGGCACCATAATCCACACCCACTGGCCTGGAGAATAGATTGTCATGATGGCCTTCTAGTCGTGCCAGTGCGTCATCAGCTCCTGACTGGTCTTTAGATTCTTCATCGACTGTTCCATGTACTTTGCCATTCTAGAATGAAGGACGAGTACATAGTCCACCACATCCCGTGACGGGGGTTGCAGGTTTGCTTGTTACGCTCACCCGATATCCCCGGGGGCGTCTGGAAGGCTCTGAGATCTGGAACCCCAGATGCCTAGTTGCCCAGTGCTGAATAATGAATCTTAGTTATTTGTAGGGAGAGCTATCCGTCCTGTGCAGGGGCGCTTGATGTTTGTTGGCAAGCTTCCCGAGTTGCTTCACTGGTGCAGTGCGCCTTCCTTGGGCCCAGGCCTGCTGTGACCCCGAATCTGCTGATAGGCAGGTAGGTTTGTTAATTGTAAGTCTTTGTTCTGTTTATGGTGGGAATTCGTTAATGTTGTTATCTCCTTCTTTTCGGGTGCGAAGGTCTTAATGCTGGTGTACCGGATGGAGAGGCATGTTTTCTAGGTAAGAGAAAGCACGAAGCGCAGCGCCTTTATTGTCTTTTGAAGCTAGCCTGTGTTTTCTTCTTCTTCTCCTCACAGGCCGCTGTGGTGCTGCGAGTGGATGAGAGCGTGATAAAAAACAGGCCCCTGGAATCCGTTAAGGTAGTACAGCGATGTGTGGTTGTTTAATATTGAAAATGAACCTGAATAGGTCTCTTTTTTTTGCAGATGTTGCTGTGGTGCTCCGGATGGAAGCGCAGCATAGCACGATGGAATTCAGGTAAGACTGATGGAATTTGATGTTTTGGAATCCCGCGCGTTCTAATATTGTTTTTCCCTTTCTCGTTATTGCAGGTCGCAATGTTCGAACAGCAGCTGAGATAGCGGTTTGCCGGAAGTCCATAAGCTAGTACTCAGAGGTGAGTGATGTTTCTTCTTCTCTCGGTTTCCACAGATTTCAGCCCAGTTGAGATGCTGAGTGCTGGATGGTGTTTTCTCAGGTAAGACAGAATAATCTTGTTCTTGCAGGATTACAGGAAGATGCTGATGACCAGGAGCTGGACACGATGAGCGTCACGCTGCTGGTTGCAGAATAACACGAAAAGTATTCTGCAGTCAGGGTGTGGTTTATAAAGCCCAGGTAAAGTAGTACCAGGGAAAGCAGTTCCAGGCCTGCCACACCCAAAACACTAGACCACCTGGCTTGGTTCTTAGAACTAGACTGTGAGGGTGCTTCCATGATGGATTTAAAGGCGCATGTACATAAATGGGACCTAGTTTGGATAGCCCTTCCTTCCTACATATGAGCCTGGTGCCAAAGGCGCCAGGACTGGCTCCAGGAGCCCTTTTGCAGTGGTTTTAAGGCCCTCATGGTTCTGGTGGAGCCTGCTTGTGGTACAGCTTGTGCCCCCTCACAGTGGTCATGACATTGATTTCCCATCCCCCCTTCACTAGACTGGGGGGACCCTGTACAGGGTATCTAAACAGAAGCTCAAAGGGGCTAAACCCTACTCCATTCTGTGGCACCTCACTCTAGGTGAACAGAAGGCATGGCAGGAGAATGTCCCATTTTCTCCACAGGTGCTCTTCCAAGCCACCTATCATGCCTTTCAGGGCTTTGTTGAACCGCTCAACAAGCCCATTGGTTTGTGGATGGAAGGAGGTAGAGAACCGGTAGGTGACTCCACACTCTTCCCACATATCCTTCATATATGCTGATATGCAGTTTGATCCCCTGTCAGAAACAACTTCTTTGGGGAATCCAACATGGGACAATATCCCAAATAGAGCCTTCTCAACCATGAGGGCTTTGATGCTCCTCAGAGGGACAGCTTCAGGGTATCTTATGCGTGGTCTACCACCACCAAGATGTATCTGTTCGCTGAGCTGGTTTGAGGATCCAAAGGACCCAGAAAATCCATGCATATTCTCTTGAAAGGCCACCCAACCTAGGGCAGTGGAATTAAGGGGACCTTTGTGGCACCACCTGACTTGCCAGAAGCTTGACAAGTCGGGCAGGACCAGACAAATTCCTTAACTTTCATGCCAAACTGCGGCCAGTAAAAGTGTGCAGACAACCAGTCTGATGTCTTGGTCACTCCCAAGTGACCTGCTAAAGGAATTTGATGAGTCAAATACAAAAACGACTTTCTGTGGCTTGAGGGAATCGCCAACCTTCTGGTGTGCTCGCCCTCAGAATCCCCTGGCTGCCTTCCACAGGTGTATTCCCTGCAGTGCATTTATTCTCTCTCTTTTGTATAGTGCACAGCTCTCCGCTGTCGCCACTGGCTGCACACCAGCCCTGCATGCTGCTGCTGCCACCACTGGCTGCACATCAGCTCTGCATGCTGCTGCTACCACTGGCTGCACACCAGCCCAGTATGCTGCAGTGTTTAGTGGGTGGTAGTTTTTCCATTTGCACATTGCACATGTACTCCTCCAGGACTCTGGAAGAAAGGGCTGGGGGCTTGTGTGGGGGCTTGTGTGGGAGGCATCACAGAGAGGGAGTAGGTGGCAGCGTGTAGAATGATGAGTTTCCCAAATGCAATAAGCCACAGTTGGAGGATTGGGGGGAGGCAATTATATTACTGCTGGGGAAACACAATTGGTGCAATTCATCACCCGTTCTGTTTCACCTGCAAGACGTTTCTTTCTGTGCCGTAACTTTTTTTGTAATATGTTTATTTTAAACCAATGCATGATGGCAACACAAGAGAAGATAATACTCGTCATTTAGAGATCCCCTCCTTCTTCCTTTCCCTCCCCCGTAGTCTTCCAGCCAGGGCCAAAGAGTCAACAGTTTGTGTCTTCCACCTCCATTTCGGCTCCCTCTTCCCCTCGGGGAGCCCCCACAGTGCCCAGGACCCTCCTGGTCCCTTGAGGTTTATAGGTAAGGGCTGGAAATTTCTGGTCGTAGTCCAGGAATGGGGCCCAGATGTTCTGGAAGCAGTGTAGAAGTCCGGCTCTGGCCGTTGTTACTTTCTCTGCAATCAAAATGTCCCATATCTTCCCCCACCATAGGGACATGAGGGGTCCTTCAGTCGATCTCCTGGAGTGGGCGAGCTCTATTCTCCCCGCCAGGAGACACTGGGTCTTTTTCCAGATCTTGGGTAGATCCCTGGGAACCAGGCTCCCAAGAGAACAGGTTCAGGCTCCAGTGGGATTACTGCTCGGGTGATACTTTCAATGGTGTCTAAGCATTGCTTCCAGAACTGTTCTGCCTTTGGGCATACCCACCACATATGAAAGAAGGAGCCTGGTTGACCGAAAAGTCTCCAACAGGCAGGGCCCGGTGCCCAGTTCATATGGTGGAGCCTGGGGGAAGGGGGTTGTACCAGCGTAGCAGAATATGGTAAGCACACTCTCTATTGGTAATGCAGGAGGACGTTGAGTATGTCCGAGTCCATATATCCACCCAGGATTGGTCCTCTATGGGAGGTCCCAGGTCTGCCTCCCACTGCACCATACATAGAGTCCTTGAGGTGAGGAAGTCTCTCTGGAAGCATTTGTATAGGGTGGAAATTCTTCCCTAAGCCGGGAGTTCTTTTAGGGTCACTTCGAGGGATGTAGGGGTGCGTGTTGCTGCTTGAAGGGTTTGA